>NW_026916159.1:1296480-1944720 GCF_034315485.1 Pezoporus occidentalis | reverse complement strand
CTAGGAAACTTTTCAAAATCAAGAAAATACAAATTCATTTTCTGTTTTAATGAGCACAGGAGGAAAGTACCTTATCTTTGCAAATGTTCTTAGGAAATGAAAGCTATGTGTAGCTATAGTTAAAACAGTACAGCAGCACATCTTACATGAACTGTTTCAATTTCTTACTAAAAATGGCTACAGATCTAATAATGTGTCCAAACAAACAAAACTGAAAAAGACATGGCAAGATTAATCTGAACTCACAGTGTTTAAAATCATTATTTGAAATTACATTTATAATCTAGATACAAAAATACCTTTCACCTGGGTACTTTTTTCCTTTATGGAAAGGGAACTATGAACAAGTGAATTAGTTAACGCTATGACTGGAGCTGGTAAATGTTCTCCGGTAATTTTTTCTTAAAATGATACATGTAGTTTAGCATAATGACTTCTGGTAATGATGGCGAAAAAACATTCTTGTATGTTTTCAGTCAATATAACTAGAAGATTACTTTTTCATCAAAGAAAGCATATTTCAAGTCGATGTAGTAGTATAAATCTTGTCCTTTTTTTGGTCTTACTGAAGACCTGACAAAATTTTCCAAGAGGAAACAGAAGTATTTGTGGAGGCAAGAAATAATGTATCTCACATCCTGTTTTGTTTTGGTATTACCTTTATTTTTCTCTTTACCTCTGCTTTTTGGTATAATCTTTCAGGTGCTCAAGCCACTTTATCTATATCCCAGTCTCCCATACAGTTTTTTATAATAAAATACCTGATTACTAGTATACTGAATTTGCAGGTCTACTGCTTTCTCAGTTTGGAGCAGTCTCATTATTCCTGGTGATTCCTACCTTTCACTTGAACCTAATGGATAGAAATCAGTGATGGAGGCAACTTGTATTTCAAGTGATACAGTAATCAGTTGAAAATGTCTGTGAAATTCTACTGAACAACACGCAGCCACTCTACAAACGTTATTACCATTATTGATGTCATTTAATGCAATGTAAGACTAATTATCCACCTGTGTATGTTATTATCTTTCTAACAGTCTAAATGAATGAGCCCTAAAGACTTTGTGGATGTGTCATATTACAAAATTAAGCTTTCTTGTATGTGTGTAAAAAGTGGGCGATGGTAGAGGAAACTTTTTTATCAAAAAGAGAAAGAGCGCTTTGAGACGATCCATCTCACCAAAATAAGCATGACAGCCCTTAATACCCTTAATATATTCATGCCCACACATTAAAATGTTGTGCATTTTTCATAATTATGTTCGGCAGTAACTGTATTTGTGTGAACTCTCTGGAAGAAAATGGAATTAATTAACCACCTGGCTTCAGCTCTTGTATGAAAAAGTGGCCTTTCTAGACATTTTTGTGGTTGCTGGAGTATGCATTATTTTAACTCCTCAGTAATCTGAAAAAGAACCAGTTTTCTTTTTTGAGAAGAGCAGTACTAATCCAAGGGTTGGATGATCTTGATCCTAAGAACTGTAAAGTCCGCTCATGTTGCATACTCTCAAAACTGGCTCCGTTGCTGCGATTGGGTAGACACTTGGCATGCTACAGGTTACTCACAATGGTTTTGACATAAAAAAAATGTCTTCAGATTAAGAAGGTTACTGTATCTTGAATTCCGAGGCTAATCTTGAAGATGGATTAAAATGAGATCAGCATCCTCTTATTCTAGAATGAAACAAAATGTTTTTATGATAGAGTAACAGTATCCATGGTAGAGTAGGTCCTTATAGAGGTGATGTTGGAAATATGGCAAGATATACCATGAATATTTGTCTGACAGAAAAAAAATGCTTATAATAAGTAGAGTGGACTGTGGGAGCTTGAGTATCCTTCCCACAGGAGCCATGTTACCACATTCTGATTGAATAAACACCCATTTCTAACATCCTTTGAGCCTGTGAAGGGACCTCAACTTTTACACTCACTTCACAGGCTTCATAATGCTAATTCCCTTTGTTCAGTGCAAATTGAGAAGTGGGCTGCATGTACTGATCCTCATTCAAAGACATCTCTGATGAAACCTAGCTAAAATTCTTTGCTGAAATGGTAACTTCATTTTCTGGAAAATGCAGACTGGAACCTTGTGCAAAATCCATATTAACTTTTGAAGATGTGCTAAGTCCTGTCTAAAGTCTGCTTACTTTCATAATGGTTTATAAGATTCCATGTTTATGTGAAAAACCTTTTCAGATTGTGTTGCAGAGACAGGGCTTTGAAAGCCTTGGAAGTCCCAGTTGTACCACATTTAAAGGCTTTAGTAAGTCTTGGACTTCAGTCCTTGAAGTAAAGGACTTCAGCTCCTTGACCCTCTGAACAGAGTTTCTGGATCAAGACAAGGGTCAGTTTAGCATAGTATTCTGTCTCTGGATACCACAACGATAAAGTGATAGAGGCTTTAGATGTATCCACAGGTACATCCTAATTAAGGGGCCAGTTTCCAAACATGGTGCTTTTGGACTCTCAGACCTCTCAGTTACTTTTTGACTGTTGAGTTCAAATAGACCATTCTTCTCATGCATTTCCTAACACTTGATACTTAGTTCTATTAAAACATTTTGAAGCAATTAGTAATTCTTCCCTGATGACACTTCAGAATTTCTACTTTTCATTCTAATGAAAAACTAAAATAAAAAAAAAGTATGAAATAGATATTTGTTTTTTAAACCCACATTTTAAACGTGTTGTGCACCTTTTTTTGTCTTTTTCTCTCCAGTGTGTGTCATTGTCAAATGCAAGATGGTCTTGGTGCTGTAGCTTTGTCAGTTTGCTTAGTGTGTTAGGATATGCTGTTGTCATGACTGTTAGCTGCTGTTAATTTCGGTGTCACTGTTTTCTATGCTAAGAAATTTCTTTCATTTTAATTGCATGCTTGCTACTTTCTTTTCATGTCTCTTTCATTTACAGTGTCATTACTCCATGAAAAAGGCAGCCTCCTTCTTGGGTATTGGTACAGAGAATGTTTACTTCATCAAAACAGATGAAAGGTAAGCAAGCAAAAGCCATGGCTGTGGTCTCTGATATTTTTAAAAATGCAGTAGTGCTTTACATAATCAACCTATTTGAATGTAACTGAAAAAGTTTTAAATCTGTATCCCTTAGAGGTAAGATGATACCTGAGGAACTGGAGAAACAAGTCCAACGGGCCAGGAAAGAGGTGAGAGAGTGAGAGAGAGCATGAAGGAGAGAGGAGGAGTGTATGCAGACTGTGTGTGTGCTTGTGTCTGAGTGAAAGGAAGGAAAACAGTGAATGAAGCCTTAAAAACTAGGGTAGTTAATGTAACAGTGTGTTTCTTGCAGGTGCTGTCTGTTTACCACAAACTTCTAGGTGCTATACTCTTGTGAGGCAGAAAAATTCCATGGCCTGTTCAGTACTAATGAAAGTCCAGAGTACAGTGTTGCTCTGAAGTATTTAGTACATTTCTTCTAGGATTTTTTTTGCCCTTGATCCTTTTTTACGTAAAAAATGCAGTATTTGTTTTCCGTAACCAGTAAATTAAAACTGTAGGCTTTTCAGTTAATTACAGCAGCTATTCCTCTATCCTCTGCAGTAAGCAAGCTGTAACATAAGGCTTAGTCTCTAAAACTATCGTAAAAGCTACAAATGCTAAATTTGGTCCTTCCTAGTATTGTAGCAAGAGTGTAGAATTTCCGTCTCTTTTCCCCCAGGGGCTTTGCAAGTAGAGAGTCAAAGGCCAGTGTTTGGGAATACAGTGATGTGTGTATTTGGACAACATTGTAACATACATTCCCATAGTCTGTAAGATAACACTTATTATAGTCAACATAATTTATTTTAGAGAGCTTGGAGAACTGAATATCAATTCTAAGGTACAGAGCATCTTCTTTTAGCTTGGTTAGGCTCACCTTATTTCTCACTTGTGGTTTGTGCATCAGAGTAGTGGGATCATGGCAGTCAGGTGAAGTTCCTGATGACTGGAAAAAGGGAAATATAACCCCCATTTTCAAGAAGGGGAAAATGGATGACCCGGGGAATTGCAGACCAGTCAGTCTCACCTCTGTGCCTGGCAAAATCTTGGAGCAGATTCTCCTGGAAGGCATCCTAAGGCACATGAAAAACAACAAGGTGCTTGGTGACAGCCAGCATGGCTTCACTAAGGGGAAATCCTGCCTGACCAATTTGGTGGCCTTCTATGATGGGGCTATAGAACTGATGGACAGGGGTGGAGCAGTTGATGTCATTTGCCTGGACTTGTGTAAAGCGTTCTACACTGTCCCACACGACATCCTTGTCTCTAAATTGGAGAGACATCAATTTGATGGATGGACCACTCGGTGGATAAAGAACTGGCTGGATGGCCGCACACAAAGAGTTGTGGTCAATGGCTCAATGTCCAGCTGGAGACCAGTAACAAGTGGTGTCCCTCAGGGATCGGTGTTGGGACCGGTCTTGTTCAACATCTTTGCTGGTGACATGGACAGTGGGATTGAGTGCGCCCTCAGCAAGTTTGCCAATGACACCGAGCTGTGTGGATCAGTTGATACGCTGGAGGGAAGGAATGCCATCCAGAGGGACCAGCCAACTGTATCCTGGGCTGCATCAAAAGGAGCGTGACCAGCGGGTCACTCTGCTCTTGTGAGACCTCACCTGGAGTATTGTGTGCAGTTGTGGTGTCCTCAACATAAAAAGGACATGGAACTGTTGGAACAAGTCCAAAGAAGGGCCGTGAGGATGATCAAGGGCCTGGATCACCTCTCGTACGAAGCCAGGCTGAGAAAGTTGGGGCTGTTCAGCCTGGAGAAGAGAAGGCTGTGTGGAGACCTCATAGCAGCCTTCCAGTATCTGAAGGGGGCCTATAGAGATGCTGGGGAGGGACTCTTCATTAGGGACTGTAGTGACAGGACAAGAGGTAATGGGTTAAAACTTAAACAGGGGAAGTTTAGATTGGATATAAGGAGGAAATTCTTTCCTGTTAGGGTGGTGAGGCACTGGAATGGGTTGCCCATGGAGGTTGTGAATGCTCCATCCCTGGCAGTGTTCAAGACCAGGTTGGACGAAGCCTTGGGTGGTATGGTTTAGTGTGAGGTGTCCCTGCCCACGGCAGGGGTGTTGGAACTTGATGATCTTAGGGTCCTTTCCAACCCTAACTATTCTATGATTCAGAGCTCGGCCCTCATTCTGCTATCTGCGAACACCAGGCAACTAGTGCAATGTCCGTGGTATTGTTGATACCTTCTTTGGGAAACCTACTTTGTGGCTTATAGAAAAGGCAAGGCATTCCTGTCATGCACTTGCATGGTCATAGCACCTTTCAGTGAGATCGGATTTAGATCTGTTTTCTGCCAAACAACCATCTCTTCTTTGAGTTTCATGCTAAACAGCATAATTGTTAATATATGGTGGCCCTAGTGACCTAGCAAACTCTCTTGCTTGCCTCTTTCTGTACTTTCCGTTATCTGTGGAAGACAAGCTGTACTTTACTCACTTGAGCAAGCTGGAGGAAAAAAAATTAAAGACTGAAATAAAATGGAGCAAGAGGAAGCAGGCTGTCAGGTGAATGGGCTCTTTTGCAAAAACGTAATTCTTGTTTGTTAATAAAATAAATCTAATGGTTATTTGCAAGAAGTCTGGACATTTCTGGTTTTAAAAAAAGGTCAATCTCAGTATGGTGCTCTGCATTTTAAAAACAAATGTTCTATGTTAAAATACTCTGCTTACAGGAAAACAATTTCACTTGCATTTTAATGGAAATTAGAGGTATATTGGAAGGTTTTAATTTCATCACAGCTTCAGCAAGTGTGTCTGTCCTTGATAAAGTGCTACTTTACAACTTCTGCAGAAAGACACTTCAGTGAATTACAGTAAATAATTCTAATCACTCTAGACAACAGAGGATATATTTGCTAGTGATAGGAACACAAAATGATTACAAACTCTGAATAGCAAGAATGTTAGGTCTCTTTTTAGAGAGTTTAGTCAGAAAGATTTATATAACTATATTGTCAAGAATAATAAAAATTTAATTCCCTTCTTTGTGGGATAAATGTAATGGTACCAAGCTTTGAAATTTGTAGAGATCCTAGATTTTTCCCCATACTCACTCATGTTACCTACTGGCTGCTGGGGACCTCTGACTTTGATGTATTTGTGGAAGAAAATTGATGAGAACGCTGACAGAAACTAGGTGCAGCACATACATCTTCGTATGCCTCACTTGCAAAAGTTTTGGACTTGAGCTTCAGGCTGGTTTGTAAGTTTGATTGACTTTTGTGGTAGGTTGTGCTAGGAATGAATGACCAAGAAGTGAATTATAGGTTGGTAATTCTTTGTGAATGTATGGGATTAAATTATATTAATTCCAAGGTTATTTTTCACTGCTTTAGCAAATGGTAAGGATTTTTTAAAGTGCCAACAAATCATAATTATGTACCATTCTAACAGTGCTCTGTTAAAGAAGTATAAAACTGCCAGTGTGTAAACGTGACTCAAGCCTGTTTGTCTTCTCCGTAGCAGATGTTTAAAAGAGGGCTCAGATTTCAGCTGAAGATACATAAGACTCATGTAGAGTCTGATTTTTTTCAGATGATGTCTAATTTCAGTGAAGGGACATTGAGTTACGTCAACAGAGACACTTACATCATCTGAGAGATTTAATTCACTGCAAATGAACTCCAGGTATCCCAGACTGTACAATTTAATAATAACTTTAGTGCCTCTTTGGTAACAGCATTATGCTGTGGGCCAGAAGCTGAAATGCAGGGGATTTCCTTCAACATGTAGCTGCTGGCAGGTGAGACTGCACAGTCATTGCTAGGGCTGGTACCCTCAGTTTCATGGAGATTACAGACTCCATCAATTCTTTCCATTATTTCAGTTTCAGGTTCTAAACAGGCACAGACACCTACATCTGCAAGGGTATGTGACCTAGTCTGCTATTGTAATTGCACCCCTGCTATTAGTTGAATGCGAAAGCAATGAGCAAAGCCATTGAAACCAAAATGGATGGCTTATGATGGTTGTGTGACACTACAACGTGGCTGTTTAACCTTAAAACTGTCTGAATGTCAGTGGTGCCTCTCCTAATATTCTACAGCCCTTCATGTTTTCTAGAAATGGGTAGGAGCAAGAGAATAGCGCTTTGCTGTAGATCAGGCATGGGGGCCAGACAGTGATGACTGTCCCAGTTGCAGTATGTGATAGTGCTGCCTAAGGCAAATCATGTTCCCTAACTTGAAGTTCCTCTTCACCGAGCAGAGAAGGAGAATGTAGAGGCAACTCAGGTGCAAAACCTAGAGGGATGAGCCTTTTCCTTGCATGGGTAGCCTGCTGGCTGAGCTAGTAGCTTTGTTATAGTCAGCAGAATGGCAGCAAATATGGTAGTAAAATGTGAAATGAAAAGCAGTGTATGAAGAGAGATGTCAAATATCTGATATGTTTTGATCTTGACAAAGCTAACATCTGTCAAAAACAACTGGTGAAGTCTGCCCTGGGATGGTGTTAACTGGAAATGGAAAATGCCTTTTTTAAGAAGAGTCAGCACTTTGAATGCAGTGCCTTCTGCTGGGAAACTACAATGTGACTGTTGCATCTTTGTCCTACATTCCTAGACCTTTTTAGACTCTAACTCCACAGGTATACTGGAGGAGATGAGCAGTGCAAATGACAATTTTTTTTGTTTTGAATCCTCTTGCAGGGGTCAGCACCATTTCTTGTCTGTGCTACAGCAGGCACAACAGTGCTGGGAGCATTTGATCCTCTGGATAAAATCGCTGATATCTGTGAAAAGCATGGCCTCTGGCTTCATGTTGATGTGAGTTTGTATACTGTGCAGTTTTGTTTAGCATTGCTTTATTATAATTGCTGTTTTCTTTGACTGTTGATGTTTCTTCTTTGTAGAAGCAAATTGGGTTCTAATAACCCTTCCTTCCCCTTTTTTTGTTCATTGATACTGGAAACAAAGAGTTCTGGTTTGTCTCTGTTACATGTGCTGAAAAACTGCAAATAGCTTGGTTGTGACAAGCAGTCAAAATGATTTTTGTCATTGTTGGGTTATATTTAAAATTATTTAAAAATCAATTTGTTTTTCTTGCTAGCTCCTAAAAATACTTTGAGGGTGATTATATATAAATCTAACTTAAGAGTCTTTCCACTTTCTGTCGGAAAATGGATACATAGTAATTGTGGTGTATGGCTCATACAGGTTAAAATAAAAGTATATTTCTGACTCAACCAGTCATAAATTATTCATATTTTCATACATGTTTGAGTTTCCTGTAGATCTCTCTATGTTTTCCTAAATTGTTCAGAATTTTTTCTTTTCCTCTTTCTTTATAATTTTAGGTTTGGATATTGAAATCCATTCATGAATCTTTTTGGAACATTAATTGAGACTTTTTATTACCAGAAAGAGTTAGCTGTAAATGTATTTTTCTAAAACTACATCTCTTCATATTTTCTAAAATTTCATTCTCTTTATCATTGCAATGCCACCAATCCAGAATGGCTAGATTAAAAGCCATGGAGCAGTGAGAGAATCTGAATCAACAGTAATGGAGATATTTAGACTTCCTCTAAATTTTTGAAGAGTTTGTTTAATATTAAGAATCTAAAGAAAAACCCTGGCTTCTTGTTGAATGATTTTACATGGTTTGCAGACTGAGCTATAGCAAGTGACTGCTGCTGTTTCTTCCAACTGTAACCTTGGAGGAAAAAAAGAAACAGTACAATTAAAACAAACGTTAGAACCCAGGGAAAGTTCTATCTAATTCAGGTCTCTGTGTATTATTGGGAATCAGGATTACTTACTGCAAATGGTCTCATGAGCCGTTCATATCTTATACGAAAGCCAGTGGTATTATTTCCAGATTTACACTGATGTATCTTATTTCAGAATATTTTCTGAGCCCCAGAATTGATATATTTGCCTTAAGGAGACTCTTTGTTAAACACAAAATGATAAAGCTCATGATTCTTAGGAAGGGCAAAAGGGAGAATGTCAACATAAAATCAGTGAGCTTTGGGAGGATAAATTTCAATAAAGTCAGAAATAGTAGATAAGCTCTGACATGGAGACAGATCTAAAAAGGAAAGGGAAGTTAAGAAAAAGTTGTTTTAAGAATATAAATGCAGTATAAAGCCCCATAATAAGCCCAAACTGTCTCAGCAGTTAAACCATTCAACAACCTAAGTGCAGAGACTATAACCAGGATCCTTTTGTGTGCATTACAGTATTCATACATGCATTCCAGTTTCTTATTGCATTCTATCATACATCTAGGACTTGTTTTACACCACCAATAGGCCCTCAAGCTCCAGCACATATCTATATAATATCTTGTGTTCATTTAGCTTTAAATATTATGTATGAGTATTTCTTCCTTTCTGGTCCTTACTTTGTCTTTTTCCTCCACACCCCCTATAGACAGGCCAGTACAGAAAATCCGGTTTGACCTATTAGCCAGTGCTTAGGTAGTTAGTTTAATCACACTGCAAACACTGCGATTCCCATTATCCAGCTGTTGCATATATAAAACACTAATTTTCTCATACCTTTTTACCAATTACACTGCATGGGACACAGGTGATAATCTTGGTTTTGAGCTACCCTGCATTGTTCTCAGCTGCATTTGTTGTAAACAAAATGTGCCAGTATAGTTTGATCAACGCCCTTTCCTTCTGTAGTCTCATGGATGGAAGAGACATAGTTAACTTTATTGTGTTTTTGCCATATCTCATGAGGAAGCCAGAGAAACATGCCAAGCTGCAGCTGTGGCAGTGAGTGCAAATCTGGCTGGAAAATGATACCCAGAGAGCAGTTACCAGGGGTCCACTGCAGACAGGGGAGAAGATTTTGAGCAGGATTCCACAAAGGCCCATCCTAGGTTAGAAGTTATCTGGTATATGCATTAATAACTTGGGTGAAAAAGAATACACTGAATACATTTGAAAATTACATAAAATTGCTGCAAGTGGCAGTGGGAGGACAGGATTAGATATCAAAGAGATCTCGGTAGTTGAGAGAAAAAAGTGGAAAAACTAGGTTACAGTTCAATAAACATAGAGCTCTAAGTTTAAGATGTAATAATCAACTGCACAAACAGGCTGAGAATTGCTGGCTAGAGAGCAGATCTCCAGAAAAAAACACCTGGAGCTTGCAGTACATCACAAATCAATGATCGTAAGCATTTTTAAATAGGATTAAATGTCTTTCAGGATTGAATAAAGAAGATTTGTTGGTAAAATAATTCTTTCTTTCTTCTTGGGCCTCAGTCTGCTTAATCTGGATTGTTCCCAAATAAAAAGTTTCATTTCAAGAAGGTTAAGGACCTACAGGAGAAAGATTAGAAAATAGTAAAGCAGTGAGGATAAGCAGAAACATATCTAGAAATTATGACCAATGAAGAGCGACTGAAGGAACTGGTGTTACTTAAACAAGAAGAGACAATGAGACAATATGTAATAGCCTGCAGGTGCTTTCAGAGCTGTTGAAAAGAAGAAAAGGAATAATCTGTTCCCCTGGCCATTGCAGATATGACAAGAGGTAACATTCCTTAGGACTGACACTTTAAATCAATAGAGTGGTTACTCTTAAATGCAAATTAAGTGGTTAATTTGTGCAGCTTCTATTATTAGAGGTCTTTAAAAACAGGCAGAGCCAGTGATTCTAATGCTTCTTTGGTACCTTCTCGTTTGTGTTTGTTTGTTTTAACCAACCTTGGATCTCTAAGAATTTAGTCTTTTGAACTGGGTAAAAATGTAGAAGCAGCAATTGCTGATGTCTCTCTGCACCTTAATTTTCACTTCAGTGCTAATCACAAGCTGTGTGTTCACAGATTAATAGCCTCTAGAAAAGACAAGTGTTTGACAGAAATGAGTATTACTGATTGTGCCTTTGGGGTTGACACACTGTTGAAATGACCACTTGAGGGCCTTTCTAGTCCTGTTTTTCAGAGATAGTGTGAAAATGTCCATTTTTCCAAATAGCTTTGGAAGCAAATTTTGTAAAGAATTATTATACCTTGGTGGGTTTCTTATGAATTATGGAAGTCAGGGAATAATGTAACATGACTGTTTTGACTAGTGAATCATATAATGAGAAGAGTGAAATTTGTCTATGAATAGTTTGTCTTCCTATAGCATGGCAAATTTGGGCTAGCTAGAGAAACTTGGTTTCAAGTCATGGTTCTGCCACAGGATTACAGTGATGTTTGAGGCAAATAATTTCCTACCTGAAGCCCTACCTGTAGATTGAGCAGCAGCCCTTTCCTCAGCAAGGAGGAGGAAAAATATGATGTGGTGCATTAATGTACTGTGTTAATGAAAATGGCATGATAAGACAAGTTATTGACCTTACATTTCCCTTGTGAGACTTTATGATTCGTGTCTGCCAGACAGCAGACCTTGCTCCTAATTTATGGGCTATGAAGCAAATACTGAAGTTGAATTCATAGATCAGCTATCACATCTATTTTTCTTTTGCTTAAGTAGATTCTGCCTGGATGAACATTGAAAATTCTTCTTTACTTTTTCCATATTTAGTAGTAATTTCTGAAATGCACTTTATGACATGTCTAGTGTTTGTGTGTTCTCCACCCATTCCATGGGGCAAATATTGTTGTTTGAGAACTGAAGATTCACGCCGCCTGGTGGGTGAAATCTAATCCTTGCAGAATTCATGGATATGAATCACCTTTCCTAACTCTAGTTGACCATAAATTAAACTTGTGTAATATAAAACTTGTTGCTTGAGTTCCTTCTATAGTCCATGGTATCTGCAAAAGGCATTGCCCAAAGACAGATGTCTAGAATAGATGAGATGATGCTCAAGAAGGAGTTTCAGTGGAGATCTCACTAAAGAGGCAGCCTAAATGATTTTAAGACCCCACACTTAGTTCTTATATTGACCTCAGGGAGATGTGGTGAGTCTTACTCCATTTTAACATCAGTCGGATTGCTGGTAACAGAAATGTTGCTATTGCCTACTTGCTGACTTTGCTTTTAGTATCTAAACTCTGTGGAAAATCTGAACCTGGACTTTGCAATTGGCAGAGGTTATAATTCTCTGCTGTTTCGCTTGTGACTGTCTCAGAAAGGAAACAGCTAGTAGGAAGAAGATATGCAAAAATGGGGCTTTATGTTTTTATTTCATTGGTTTAGGCTGGTGGAAAGGAAGCACTTCTGATCTGGTATCAGGAATGGTTCTGGTTAGCAAGTATATCAGTTCATGCACTTCCTTATATGGAAGGGACAGTGTAATTTGTTTCTCCCATCAGCTCCTCCATTTTAAGCGTAGCACCAGGTTGCAATCTTTATTTCAGTACGTGATACTGAGGGCAAAATTTAACCCATTGACATGTAGTAAACCAAGTTTTAAGTGAGATAAAGCATCTTCAGAAATGACTAGTTGAAGCGTTATCAAAAGAATGTTACACAAATAATATTTTCTTGGCTCTATGAATGTTCCAACAGGCTTCTTGGGGTGGCTCGGCTTTGATATCGAGGAAGCATTGCAGACTTCTTCATGGCATCCACAGGTATGTCAGTTCAGTTGATGGACACACTTATCAGGGACTGAGGTGGAAGTTGTGTGGCCTCTTGGCCTCTATGACAGCTGCATTTTTCAAAACACACATTACTATCAATTGGAGAGATTTCAGAACCTGTGGGGGGTTGGGGGGAAGGGAAATCTGACTTGGGTTGTGTTTGGCCATTTTTGATTCTCTAGTACTCATGCTTATAGGTGCAAGTTCCACCTCTCTTCATTTATAAATTTCACAGGGCAGATTCTGTTGCCTGGAATCCCCACAAAATGCTGTTGGCAGGAATCCAGTGCTGTGCTCTTCTGGTGAAAGACAACTCTGTAAGTCCTGTCTTTTTTTTAAATGCAGTAGGCTGACATTGCTGTAATATGGAAATGGAAATAATTAGAAAAGAGCTGCAAGTGCAAAGGCTGAATGATAGAATTTTGAGTTCCACCACAAAATTAATAAATGATGACTGAGAGAGCAGGGTCAAACCAGTCCAAGTCACTGCACTCACCAGTGGTCAGATTTTGCAGCTGCTGCTCTTGCTAGTTAACTTTTGTACATGACTTGCATTCAGGATTGAATATTTTGTTACCTGGGCCTGCAGCACTTAAACACTGAGCTCATCAAAGTCCTCAGAATAGCTGTCATCCACTGTGACAGAGGTGAGTCTACAGACTGAGCAGGCAGAGCTTGTCTTTGCATCCCCTTTACATGGGTACACCAGAGTGGGAAAGGGGAGAAAGAGGAGACAGAGCATATGCAGGTAAAGGTGCTGAGCTTTTTTTTTCCTCACTCTACTAGTTTTTCCTCATTGCCAGTGTCCTGGGTTCAGCAGTAGCAGTCATTTTTTCTCCTTCTTAGTAGCTGGTGCAGTGCTGTGTTTTGACTTTCGGCCTAGGAACAGCGCTGGTAACACAGACGCTTTTAGTTACTGCTCAAATGTTTAGTCTGACCAAGGACTTTCTGAGAGACTCAGATGCTCTGCCAGGGAGGAGGGGAAGCCAGGAGGAAGCAGAGACAGGACACCTGACCCAAACTGACCAAAGAGGTATTCCATACCACAGCACGTCATGGCCAGGATGTAACTGAGAGTTACCCAGAAGGGCTGGGGCACTGCTCGGTCGGGCTGGGTATCAACAGGTGGTGTTGTATTCTCTTCCCTTGTTATTTCCTTTATCACTGTTATTATTGGTGGCAGCAGTAGTGATCTGTGTTACACCTTAGTTACTGGGCTGTTCTTACTCAAGCTGTGGAAGTTACATTCTTTCGATTCTCCTCCCCATCCCTCTGGGAGCGGGGGGGGGGGGGGCGGGGAGGGAAGAAGGGCGGGGGGAGGGAAGAAAGGGGGGGGGAGTGAGCAAGAGGGCTGCATGGCTGACTTACGGCCTGGGCTTAAACCACGACAGCAAGGGTGATTGAGACTTTCCAAATGCCATGACTAATTAGAATGTCTAGCAAGTGAACAACAGACACCTGATCTCAAGTGACACAAAAGTGAGATGAGTCTGCAATGTGGTAAAACTCCCTGCTTATACCTCTGTGGAATTCTATCTTAATAAAGAAACCAGTAAGAGGTCAATTATTTCAAACCACATTTCAAACTCAGCCCTGCTAAAACTTACCTCATTATCCACCATCAGGGTTGAGTTTTAGCTTACATTTAATAGGTCATGAATGACTGAATAGGAATTTAATAGGAATGAATGACATTATGAAGATATGGAGCCCCTAAGGTTTACATCTGTATTTTGCGACCATGGTTTGTCACAGTCACTTTTATAAATCACTGTTAAAACAGCTGACAGTTTCTATTCAGCTGCTAGTAGTTAGCTATCCATGTAACTGATTACTAACTTCTGGTAGTAAGAGCCGGTGATGACCAAGGAGCTAATCAGTGCTCTCTTGGCACTGTTTGCTCCCAATCAGGGGTGAGACATAACAGGACAGCAAGATATGGGTTTGATGGATGGACTGTTAAGTGGGTAAGGAAGTGGTTGGATGGTTGCATTTGGACTTGCATTTGCATTGCAGTCAATGGTTCAGTTTCCAAGTGGAAAGCAGTAACAAGTGGTTAAGGGTCCATACTGGGACCAGTACTGTTTATGACATGTACAGTGGGATTGAGTGCATCCTTAGCAAGTTTGCAGATGACACCAAGCTGAATGGTGCAGTTAACAGCTTGAGGGACCTGGACAGGCTGTAAGAATTGAACTCCAGGACTGCCTGTCCATTATGTTATCTTTATTCCAGGATGACAAACAAGCAGAATGAAGTTATTGACTAAGATTAATGTGGTGTCTTAATTGCAGGTTTGGGAAGAATTCAGTGCTATATTTTTAACTAAACAGACCAAATACACAGATATAGCCTAAGGTAATGGTTTGGCTACATAGTAGAAATTTTTCAGGAAATAAGAGGGAAGAAATGGAGAGGAATGAAATATTCTAGCTGCCCTGGAATTTAAAGTCACTTTACAAACACTGCTCCAACATCAGGGCTCTGGCACCCTTTCTGTATTATTCTTCCTTGGAGTGTAATGTCTGATTAAAGCAATCCAATTCCACATCTAAATCACAGCTAGGCAGTGCTGGAAGTACTTGTACAACTGAATCCTAAACTGTTGAGGGGTGAAAACACAAGTATTGCTGATCATATAGTCAGATCCTGTTGTACAGTGAGACACATTATGGAAAGTACAAGAATTCTCTGTATGGGGAGAAGGTGTTTTACTCTTTACTTCCCGGAAAATTGGCACTTAGGTGTTTTGTGTATGTGCCAATAGTGTTTATATGCAAACAGATACACATACAAATTTGAGTACATTTGTGTCAGCTTTGTGAAAGTGTTGGAATATAAATTCTTAAGAAAAAAAGATCAAATGCATATCTAAGACACTTTGGCAGAAAGGCCTTATTTCACTTTAATTCTCTCCATTCCAGAACAGGCATCTGAATCAAGTTTCCCATTAAAAAATGCTGTTTTCACACCGGTAAGAGAAGGAAAGAGTATGTGTATTGGTTTCTCGCTTTTAAGCTTGTTCCACTGCTCCTAAATTATATTGCTGCATTACTTACTGCTGCAGATGAAGCACACATTTATATGCGAACATAATTCCTTCACACTGTGGTTAGGATCCATCAGTGGCAGTTGGATGCTGAGGTGGGAGCTGGAAGAGTATGGCACACGTTGTTCTGCTAGTGAATGTTCAAGGAGCCTCAGGTAGTTTCTGTAGTGGTGAATTCTGCAGGAAGTCAGAGCAACAAAATGTTAAACACAGATGTTAAGTCCTATTTATGAATCAAGCCCTACCTCCCTTTGAAAGTCTGATTAAAGAAGTTTTGTTAGCCTGTCTTCACATTTGGGGTCCATGTGGAACTGTGGACTACCACCACAGTTTAGGGTTTAGGATTTAAGATTAGGGTTAGGTAATTATAAATGGACAAATAATCCCCTTCAGTTTTTCATTCTCTTTGTTGGTTTGGTGGGTTTGTTTAATTTGTTTTGGGGTTTCTCTTTTTCTTTAGCTACATAGCATCAATAAGGCTATGTGGTTTTTAGTAGCGTTAGTAGGTTTAAAACATTGCAGCTAGATTATTAGAATGAAACATTGTATTGAAATATTTTCCTATGCAGATTAATGAAAAAAAATAAACTGCAATGAAATGCTGATAAAAGAGTATTTTCCAGCCTTAATGAAACAAAATTGGCATGTTTTCCAAAGAAAGTAGAGATAAAAAAGAAGTATATTTTGCTTGATTAGAAGGGAGGAGCATTTTCACCAAAGGGAAAGAGAGATTGATTAATTCTCTGTAAAAGCTCAAGAACAGTGACAGTAGCTCTTAATGCTTAAAACACTTGGGAAATACACAGCTATTCCTTTTTTGCTGCCATGCCCTGAGTAACTTTCATCATGTCTGTAATAAGATCAACTTACTTAGAAAACACTTGTATTGCTGTGGTGTGAATTGCAGTGACCATTTAAACATGAAGCTAGATGGACTGACAGTCTCAAAACATTAGTGAGCCAGCTTTGTTCTTGTATGTTCTTAAAATGCTATGAATTAATCTTGGATTGCACATTAAGACCACAGAGTTACTCTAATTTGTCCTTCCTATAATCCATATGAATGTGAATATTATCACCATATAAATAGAGAACTAATGTTTATCACCAATGCCGAAGTTCTGTAACTCATTAGACTGTAGCAGTAGGTTGGGTAGCTAGCAATCAGTTCTAGGTAATGAGCAGAATTTTCATTTACCAGTTAAATACATTTTTAAAGAATGTAGCTAATGAAATCAGAGTAATCTCTTCCTCATCATTAGCAGTATCACAAAGATACCTACTTCCCCGATTCCTTTCCAGGGCAACTGTAGGAAATACTTTATTCCCGTTGCTTTCTGCTTCAGGTTAGTACAACTGAGAGCTCATTTTGACCTCTTTAAGTGAATTACAGGGGTGGCCTTTTGCACTGCACTGCTTTTAAGAGTTTTCAAGTATGACATTCAAAAGATTGGCCTTATTGCTTCTGATAAGGCGAATCAGGAAGATGTTTGTCTTGGGGAAAAAAAACTTGGGGAAAAATATGTTTTGTTAATGAAATTGAAATTCACTTTTAACTAGCAGTGGAAATGGAAAGAGATCAGAAGCCTTGTTGTAGGTAAGTGTGTTCAATAAGAAAAATGTTGAATTATGAAACTGGAACTCTTATGTTGATTTCAGTATCAATAATTATTCATTTATTTGCTATTAATTAGAACAAACAGTGACAACCCACAGACTTCTTCAAAAACAAAGGCTATTTGAAAACCCATAGCAGATTGTGGCCTCTATAAAAATAGTATTTCCATATTCTAAACTTTAAGAGCCCTGATGTAAGGTAGAGGACTATTATTAGTCTCTGTAAGAAGGGCAGAAAAAAAATAAAAGATGCTGAAGAAAATTTCAAACTTGTCAGATGGGGCAATTCTAATGACATTTTTACAATTCTTTTGAACAGAAGGAGGAGTTCAATTACTATGGGGAAGACTGTTGGGGTCTTCTTGGGACTGAGAATGTTGAGTTTGAAAGCATTTCCTTTTTTTTTTTTCTTCTGCTTTTCTGTCATTTGCCTATTTTGGATATTTTCCTCTATTTTTTTTTTGTCCTCCCTGACCAAACCCTATTCTGCATCATTCCCTTTCTCCTCCATCTTGCTTCTGGCTTTGGTCTGCACCCCACTTCCCCTGCTTCCCCCACTTCCTTCCCTCCTTCTTCCTGCCTCTTCCTCTCTTTTTTCTCTTTCTCACAAAGCATGATTTTTATTTCTTCTCCTGTCTGCTCTAGTGATGTGCTGGAGGATGTCATTGTACTTGCCTCTGGAGACTGACAATAGGCAATGTCTGCAGCAGGAGTTCCTGAGCATGTTTCATTATTAGTAATATAAGCAGGTGGGAGAGGATCACTAAGCCAGCACATCATGTCAGCTTCGAATGCACTGGGAGAGCAGGACAGTATCTACCTCTTTTAGAAAAAAAAATTAAAAAAAAAAAAAAAAAATTGTTCCCAGGCATTTGAGCTCACTCAGAGATACTGAACTATTTGTTCTTCTTGAGTTTTCAGTCTAGAGCATTTATTTTTAAACTCTGAAACTCTGTAGCCGTACTGTGATCTTAAGTGAACTCAGTCTTTCTGTAATATTACCAACAGAGTTTAGGGTTTTTGTGACAAACAGAAGGTATTATATCTCAGATGACGGGAGTGATGGGAACAAATATCCAATGATGTCCTCTGTTGTGCAGCTGTATTACATTTTGATAAGGCAGAAGATAGTTCCACATTGATCAGCCCTCCTATCCACTCACTGCAGAAACATTGCAAAATTTTAAAGTCAGTAAGATTTGAAGCAATTAACTTAGATTTATGGATGTTATTGCCTTTGCGTGTTTTGCTATATATATATTTTAATACAATGTCTAGTAAGCTTGTATTTCTCCTTAAAGTCAGGGTATGGAGATCTAAATGAATAGAACACAATGGCTTGATAAAGAGATTCCTATTCCTGTTTTGCAGCTGCTAGCCAAAGAACACAAAGCTGAAAAAAACAGAAAGTAGGTGAATTGTGTAGATCAAGTGCTTGACTTTGCTTTCTAATATCACCTTCTTGCCTGCCTTTTTCTGAGAAAGTTGGGAAGTAAGTGTGAGAATCTTATAGACCACAAAAAGCTGCATCCAACATTGGCTTTCAGTTATGGTTACTGTGTGCTGCAGCAGCACATTATCCCTGATGGCTGCAGAGGGAGAGCTGAAGCTGCCCCGCAAGCTGTCACATAAACTTTTTTTTTCACAAGGCTGAATGTACTGATCCTGTGCTAAAGAGTTCAGGCTAAATCCTGTCCTTTTCAAAAACCAGCAATATTACAGTGGGATCTTCAAACCCCTACAGAAGTTGTGGGGAAACCTTTGGTGTTTTCCTTTTGTGCAGGTGGGTTTTTCTTTTTGCTTTGTTTTTAGTATTGGTGGAAGGAATTGAAAAAGCTGGGAGAGAGGGAGACTTATTCTGTGCATGCCAGTGGATTATTTCTCCTGTGGATTTTTTTGTCTTCATCTTTTTTCTGTATTTTGCTGCCAGTTCCAAAGTTACCATTGTGTACTGTAATGCAGATCGAGAACTGTACCTCTGTTACAGGAATGTGACACTTTAAGAGTGATGTCAGACACTGTCATTTTAAAATCAGGGTCACAACACACACAGAGGAAAGGATGAAATATGCAGTGCTTTTCAATTGTTTCGGTTTGAAGAGTGATGTTGAATTGGAAAATGAATTGTGCTCTTTGGGCTACTGTTCAGCAGTTTGTCATGCTGTCCACTTACGTTCATTGGTCTGTTCTGCATCAAAGACTTCTGGTTCAACTGTCACTTAAATACATGTTTGCAGATCTGAATTAGATGTTGTAGTCATGTTTTTAACCTCATCTGAATATCTATTCTACCATTATCTTTCTGATTGTGGTTTATTTTTCTTACCCTCTTCTAATATTGCTGACAAATCTCCAATCTTTTCTGTCTCCTGAGCTCCTTGTATGTCACCCTCATCTCTGCTCTTATAAGCTGCGCTCTGCAGCCCTTCTCTCTACTTCATAATATTACAGAGTATACTTTGATATTTCATTCTTTAGCTAATGGCCAGTGCTATGCATTTTCTCTTGTACATCTTTGGGTACTTGTTTCTCTGATACCTACTCCCACGGTTTCTTGAGATGGGAGTAAGGATTCCTCTTCAACCTGCAGCTCTTCGGTGACATTATGAAGAAAATAATAAAATGAGAGATGCTTCTTTGTTTTCAGAGCTGACTTCACTGGGTTCATCTGAACACCATTAGCTTTGGATGGTTTTCTGCACACCCAGTTCTGTTTTACTAAGCTGTTGGTATAGACAGGAAGAAAAAGCTTTGGCATGTGAAGTTACAAAGGCTTGGAAATGCTCATCAGCAATCTATGTCTCTGTTGTGCTCTTAATAGGGGCTGCTGAAGAAGTGTTACTCTGCCGAGGCCGCCTACCTGTTCCAACAGGACAAGTTCTACGATGTCAGCTATGACACTGGTGACAAGTCCATTCAGTGCAGCAGACGTCCAGATGCATTCAAATTCTGGCTGATGTGGAAAGCATTGGGAACCACAGGCCTCGAGGAGAGAGTAAACAGAGCACTGGCTTTGGCTAGGTATCACTACACAGTTTTGAATATGTCTAGTCTGTGTAATTGACCAAAATGTTGACATTATTGATACTGCATATCTTGGAATAGACCATGTTGTTACTTCCCCATCCCCCCGCCCTTTTCCTTTTGTTTGTGTATAATAGGAGGAACTAATAGCAATAGTAATTAGTGTTATTACATTTGCTACCATATTTAATAATAATGATTACTTTTAGCAGCAAGTATATTGGTAAACATAGAAGTCCAAATTATGCTATCAATCTACATTATTTAATATTTATGTTGTCTGAACCAGACGTAGAACAGGTTTATCATATATCCTCTTCTAACTCCTAACTGTGTCTTCTGGTGTTAATGTAAAAGCAGTCCTATATGCCAGGCTCTGAGCTGTGTCTAGCAAGAAGTGAATTAGCTGTTCTTCTGTTTACTTCATTCCTCATGACTGTTTTTTTTTTCTCCACAAGTTTGCAGAATTTCTTAATGTTCTGTTATGGGTTGAAGCACCTTTTTCTTATGATCTTTCCCTCACCTGCCCTGTTAAATTTTACTCAGTTTTTGGTCTTGCAGATCTGAGTTTCACAGCTGAGTTCTGCAAAATTCTTGCTAGATGGTGTTTCTAAACTGATAGTGATGTCTCAGTTTCTGGGGAGAAACTTCCATACACAGGTTGCTTTATCTTCTCACAGAAGAAATAATATCGAAATAAGACAACAGCCTATTAAAAACAATTCACTTGAAGTATCATATATGTTCAGAATTTATACAAAAGAAACCACAATGAAATCTTTACCAGTTCCTGGGCCAGCTACTACCATGAATCAAATAATTGTATTGCAAAACAGTCACCCATAACATATTGCACTTTTTTTTTTTTTAATGAACTACCAAGTTGAAAATAATTGAATGTTTACTACAGTGAAAATTGAAGGAATAGCCTCATTTTAATAAAGTGACTTAAAGAACAGGTAAACATACCTATGACCTAAACCCAGAGTGAACTGGAAAGGAATGAAAAGGAAGGCAGGAAAACCAGAAAAGCTCAAATAAGCTGTGGCTTTTTTCTCTACTTTATTTCTTTAAACCACTCATTATTTGGCCAGTTAAATATTCCTTTATATCTTCTGGTTAAATTGCACCTTGTTTTTGTTCCAAAGCATTGTACTGTTCTGTGTGTGTACAGAGTAAGTAATTCATTGCTGTGTCAGTAGGAGAATTCAGCCTTATCAAGGTTACTGGCCAAGGTCATTTGACTGAGAGTGTAGTGATTAATGACCTTTCTGGGATCGGTATTCCCTTTGAATGCTGGATTCAGCTGGTAGTGCTTCTAAGGAGTAACAGGGTTGTCTCTCTTTTTTTTTTTTTTCCATCTTATTTTTTCTTCTCTCCCTTAAGAAAAAATCTTATTTTTGTCATTGTCTGATGAAATATATTCTTTACAGTATCTGCATTGCTATCTTGAGTCTGCATGGGCATGGGCACTATGCCAGGTTTCCTAACTACTCAGCAGCTGTGCAGCCTTTCTCCTGATTTGTTACAGTAGGTGTTACTTAGATATTCCAAAGATAGTATTTCAGTGTTCCTAAATGCATACCTGAATTAATTCTGTAACTAGTCCACTGGCTATAGAACTTAAGAGCAAGATTATTTTTCTTTTCCCATCATCAGAGAGACCTGCCAAGGTTTTAAAGCTAATTGCAGTCATGTATTCCTGTTGCAGCAAACATTTTAGCGATTGGCTATTCCATTAATTTCATCTTGTTCTGGAGATGAATTGTGTTTTCAGTGTATTACATATGCCAGGAACATTATGATGCTACCTATTTGGAAAGGCTTATTTTAAAAATCCTACAGTAGAGCATCCTGCTGAGCAGTTCACAAGTTTTCTTTTTTTTTCTTTCTTCCCCCCCCCCCCCCCCCCCGTTATTTTTGATGCAGGGATGTTGTTTTGTGAAGTACTTGAAAAAAAAAAAATAGATGTAATACATTTAGAATACAACTGTAACAACCACTGCATTTTATGCTTCATCATCTTCACAGTTTTTCTGCCTGATTCCTCTTCTGACACCCACTCTTAGCAGACGTGTCTACTTTCACAGCAGATCTCCACCCCTCATTTTCTGCAAGGCTTAATCATAGCAAACAGTACTTCTCTGTGCACTCCAGTCCTTACTGAGACTCAAGTCCTTTTTTATGTTCTACAACAGTGACACAATAATAAAACTCCCCTGTCAAGTGTGGAAAGATGTGCAAAGTAAACTGCTCCACTGCCATCCAATGGCTCTAGCAAGATAAATCATGGGCAATGGATTTTCTAATGGCTGCCTTCTTAGGCTATTGGCAATGTAGTTAAGAACATGATAAACAGCATTGTGAGCTTGACTGACAGCAGATATCCTGTCAGATCGTGGTCTTAAAAAAAGGCACTTCTGGTAAGAGAGGAGGGTATTAAGTGTTGTAAAATCTCTCTAACAATTAAAGACCTCAAAAAGAAAAAGGGGTGATCATACATAGCTTTCTTTTACAGGGTTTAAAATAAAAAATTGAGGGCCATTGTCTTGTGAATATTCTGCTGATTTTGCTGAATGCTGGTCTTATGGTGCAGACAAGTATCTTGTAATCAACAGGACAAAAGCACTGAATGTGTTTTATTTAAGACAGTCACCCTACAGAAAGAGGTTCCCCACAACACTCTCACATGGTATCTAGCTTCCTCCTTACCTTTCAGCATGCCTCTCTTGCAACCTAAACATTAGTGTGGGCATTAACAGCCAGATAACAAGCAAATGCACACAGTAGGATCTAAATGGTCATGGCAGAAAAGATCCAGAATCTGGGTCTAGTCTAGGTCTCAGTAGAACTTGTTCTAGTGAGAGGAACTATCTCAACAGTGCACAGTGTAGCACAACTCAGAGCTGTGTGTCGTGGGAACTGGCACTCTGTCACAGCAATCATTTTGTAGGGATGTGTGCTAAGAGGTAATGAGTTACATGCACAATACTTGTTAATGATAAACAGCATGACAACTCCCCATGCTCTGTTCTGAAAACTGTTTTCCATCTAGGGCATTGTTCACTGCCTCCCTAGCCAGCCTGTTTCTGCAGCTTGTCTGCTGAATAGCAGGCATTTGTTGCCGGTACAAGTAGACGTGTCCGTGTCGGGCCCGTTTTCAGGAATGTAGGTAGTACCAAGGGAGGTTATTTTGACAATGTTCTTCTTCCTCAAGTGGTGCACAAAAGGATTATTTGTGTAATGACCAGTAACGCAGCTGCAGGCAGGAAAAATTCCAATAAATGCTACAAAATACCAGATTTGTATACAATTTGTCTCAGTTTTATTACTGTTAGACAGCAAAATCTTCATTTAGATCTCAGGCAGTTAGTCCTTCATGTAGAGGACTAAAATTCCATTGAAATGGAAAAGCTGTGTGAATTTGAGGGGATATCTTTGGAGTTTTTCTTGGGAAGGCTTTGGGGGCAGGGCATGAGGGGAATAAAGAGAGAAGTCCCAGCTATGTCAAAGTGCCCTCTTTGCTTCAGAATTCCTGTGTGATGTGTGCCATGGAAAAGTTGAAGTCATGTTTTTTAAAAAAGTTATAAATTGAAGCTGTTTGGATTCAAACTTTTGATTCAAATCTGTTTTCCCATCGAAGGCTTCTGTGTTTTTCATACTGACAGGTGAAAGAGAAAAGAAATATTTATTTCAATGCATTGTTAGCATAGAATGCTCAGGGATTATTGTGCTTCAGCAGTAGTCACTGAATGGAAACGCGCAGTTCTGTGTACAGTGTGGAACAAGGTCAGTTCTGAGAAAATTGCTGGGTTTGAAGTACGTGGAACTCAAATTCTGGGCTAGACTGGGAGGTCCTTCTAACAGTAGTAGTGCAAGAGATGTCAGCGTGACCATGAAATAACATGGCAGCACAGCATCAGTACTTGAGAAAAAAATGGAGGAACTAATTTGTAGAGAGCAACATCAATGGAAATGTGTGCTGGGAAAGTTCACAGCTTGATGCAAATAAGATCAATTTGTGCCATGTGGCTCCACTGAAAATCTGTGCCTGAGGACAGAATTTGGCCTCTCCTCAGTGCTCCTTGGCTGGCTGTGGCCTTCATTTTTTTCCAGGAACTAATAGCTACTGCATTTTGTCAGCAGGTTGAAATGAGATTTAACTCTGTGGTTTCTTTTGCGGGAGAAGGAAGAAAATTCAAGACCTTTGTTGTCTGTATGTATTGTTTTGTTCTCTTTTTTTCTGTGCTTTAAACTGCTGCATTTTTAATTGCAGGTATCTAGTTGAGGAAATTAAGAAAAGAGAGGGATTCGAGCTTCTTTTGGAGGTAAATGAAAATGGAATTGAATTGTAGGTTTGTTTTTTTTTGGGGGGGGGGAGGTGTCTGTTGTTTGATCTTGTTCTTTTTAGCAATTGCCAGTTTGTATTTGAAGTATATAATAATTTTACATATTGGAGATACACAGATATATGATTGAGCACATATAACGGGCTCTGCATTCTCTACTATCACTCTGTTTATTTTCCTAGCTTCTGAGCCTGTATTGCCTCAGGGGGTATAGATGGAGCACTTTTCTCTGAAAACAAAGAGCCTAGCTGCAAAAACGCAGTGCTTGCCAGACTTGACAGATAAGACTGTGTGTTGGATGGAAAAATATTTTGATCCTAAAAATGGATTTTTTTTTTTTTTTATCATTAAAGTCCATGTCTTTTCCTCTAACTGTTTCTGCACCCATCTTCCTAAAAACTACCCAAAAGTTAGGGTTTTCACTCATCTTTGCTAAACCAGTCAGCTTATTACTGGTCTGGGGAAGAGTAAGGGGGGCATTACTAAAGTGCTATTTTTCCACCTATCCTCAGCTCTTTGGTTAATAAAGCTAGTATCTGGGATGTTGCAAAGACCTGTCATTTCTAGAAAAAACTTCTGCACTGTTGGAAGTGTATTTGTGTGTATGTAGCATGGGTAGGAAGAAAGCCCATGGAGGAGGAAGGGAAAATGAGGAAGTGCCACTCATTCAGACAGACAAACCATAATGATGCAGATTTGATTTACACTTGCTGATGGCAAGAGCATTCCAGGTTGGGCTAGGAGAAATACAAGATATAAAACATATTTTATACTGTTTATGCAATATAAACTTTTCCCTTTAACTTAGAAAACTGCTAATTTGAAAGTGCATAGTGGAAAACTTTACATGGAGTGAAGAATTTTGGGCCAGCAACGCATGATAGGATTACTAAAGTAGCGATTCTGTTTAAAAGTTCTCCATTTTCTGCTATTGTAGAGCTTAGCAGAAAGCCCAGACCTACTGTAGATGTGAAAGATGCTAGTGAGAGCAGAGACTGCTTTTTAGTTGCTGCAGGAATAGGACACTTGGATTAAAAGAGGGATTGGAAGGAGTGCTATAGTATGGGCTACGTAGTATGGGCTATGAGAAGGAAGTTAAGCTAGGGTTAAGAAAAAGTTTTCAGGCATGCAGGGCAACAGGAAGTGAGAATTCAAAGAAAGACTGCTGGGAGGCTTTAGGCTGCTAGGCCCAGTTATGCGAGCCCTTTCTTAGTGGAAATTGGACTTTAGGCAAGAAGCTCAGGAATATGATCCTCTGATACATGCAGTGAGGAAAGTCCAATAATGGGAACCACTCTATGGCCTGGAAATACTATTCATGCTTATATCATCTTGAATTCGTCTGTGGTATAATTGTTTACCTGCTTTGATAAGAGCTGTGACAAGTTAACCAGAAATAGAGTGAAGCATGGCCAGGGGTAGTTAAGTTTTTCTAGGATGAATGATATATTCATAGGGGGGGTGGTATATTTGATGTGTGAAAGGAAACTGAGATAATCAAAAAGGTAATATAGGCAATGGCAATATGGTAATATATGCCATCTGTCTACTCCTGCCATCTGATTTTAAATAGTTTTAAAATAAACCCTGTAACAGCAAACTGGTGCTTTTGCTCATGAGGAGGCTGCTGCCTTTTCAGGATCTGTGTTTATGTGTGTACTCAATGCGTGCTCTTTTGGGGGAAAGAAATAGGACTTAAAAAGCTGACCTTTATTTCATTCAGTGGCAGCATGTGGCAAGTTTGCAGCTCTGTTCCTGCTGAGAGTGCTGTTCTTTTTGGTGATTAAATTGTATTTAATGCATTCTTTGAAGCAAAGCAGAAAATGATATGAGCAGTTCTCAGCGCCCTTTCATGAAAGAACATGTCTTAGCTGGTGAGCTCTTCTTGTTCAGGAGATTGCCTGGGATTATAAAAGCAGGTGTATTCATGGTGAGGCAAGGAGATGGTATGACTGAACTACCCTTTTACTTTCTTTCTTTCAACCAGTACTGATGAAGATGGTATGTGGGAGAAGAGAAGGGTGTGTGAGTTTATAATCCATGTTATAATATAGACTGCAGTTAAATATTGTGTTGCAAATAATGTAGGTCAAGATTTGCTGAGTGGTTTTACAGGTGGTGTTGAGTGGGATTAGGAGGCCCATCTATTCCTCATGCTATTGCTATCTGTACAGGTTTAAAAAAAAAAAAAAAAGGTTCCAAATTAGCAGGAAATACAGAGAACCTGGCAAAATTTAAAGGCGCAATTTCTCTGGAGTGAAACAGAGGTGTGGAGCGTTAGTCTTTGCTCAAAAGGTCTATTTAAATATTGGAATATATATATCAAAGCTATGGCACATGCTGCAAGGGGTCCTGAGATTCTTATAAAATGTGGAAATTGAGAAAGCCAGCATTAACTCCAGCACTGTGTAGTATGCTGCATGAGATATGATATAAAAGGAGGTTGGCATTGTTCAGTAGAAAAATTACTAGCTGTGCAGGTGTTAAATGGTGACAAAAATTGGTTTTATGTAAAATGTATCAAAGGAAACTTAATTAGAAAAAAACCAAACAAAACCAACCGACCAAAAACAAACAAACAAACAACAACACAAAAACCCCACCCCCAGAACCAAGAAACAAAAAAAAAACTAAAAAGAAAATATTTTCTTGTCTTGTGCTCCAATTTTGAAATATGTAAGTTACCTCTCTATGCCTCCCTTAAAGCTTTGGTTAGAAAAAAAAGTGTTAGTGAACAAAGAATTAAATATGTACATAGGAAGAAGGAAGGAAAAAGGAACCCCAAAACGTTTCTTTTTTCTGGCAGCAGGAAAAGAAATGGATGATATGAAAACCATAATATTTATAGAACTACTTATAGTTTTGAAAAGGGAAAACAGAAGTTGAGTTGGAGAAGGAAGTTTTAATGAAAAGAATATAAGCTCTAAGGTTCTCCCATCCTTCTTCCCCTCCAAAACAAAGCAGAACTCTTTGATGAGCTATAATATATATTCTTGTACAATTTGTCATATCTCATAAGCAGTCCCTTGTTCTCTTGTTTAGCCCGAGTATGCAAACGTTTGCTTTTGGTACATTCCACTGAGCTTAAGAAAAATGGAGGATGGACCTGAGTTTTGGCAGAAGCTACACCAGGTGAGTGTCACATGCAGTGTTATCTGTAGCTTACTGATTTATCTGTGTGCCAGATAAGAGTGTAGAATAGCCCTTGGCTTTGCTCACCATCAACCTATCAGTAGATTCAGGATTTAACCCTTAAGGACGTGTTGGTAAGATTTAAGATTGTTGTCTGTTCAGAAAAGGCTAATTAATATTTTTTCTTAATGTAAAAGATTAAGACATTTACAAGTGTTCATCTTACTATCAAAGCTGGTAGCATTTGGCAGAATGAGCAAAGACAAACTGCATCTCTCATCTGGACAGATTATTCATTACTTGTTTCAGATACTTAAGGTTGTCCTTGGAACTTGTCTTTAGTTATCTATGGTAATCTATGATACTGCAAGTGATGAAGTGCTTAAGAATACATATCTGATGTTAAACAACTCATAAGTGATAACAGGAATACAATGGGAAAAACTTTGAATGTTTTGGCGACTCTTTGCCAACCTGGTAGAAAATCATAAATGTCTTGAAAAAAGCAGCAGTAAAATTTTGAAGTTACTACTAGGGAATCAGTAGTTAAGACTTAATTAAGAAACCAGTGGACACTATGGTATTATGTTTTACTAAATAAACTGTTCTGTGAAGAATTGAATTTAACTCATTGTTTCCTCCTCTCTGTAGCAGCTTTGGTGTTCTCCACTTCTTCTTTCCTAGGATTTGGTATTAGAAATTTAAGCTAGAACATAGACATGTATTCACAGGAATTGCTTTTTTTTCTTCTCTGCTTCCTCCTGGCTTTCCCTCCTCCCTGGCAGAGCATGAGACTCAAAATGTCCTTGGTGGGAGTAAACATTACTTAGCAACAACTGAAAACATCGGTGTTATCAGCATTGTTCCCAGGCTGAAAGTCAAAAACACAGCACTGGAACACAGGAGAAAAATGACTGCTACTGCTGAACCCAGGACAGTATCCACCCCTTGTTCCATATCATTCACATCATGCTCAGATCCCACATTTTTCAATATACCATTACTCTTGTCTCACATATGTATATACGTATATACATACACACACCCAATTTATGATGGATGCTGGTGTTTTTATGGTGAGGTCTTACTTAACCTTGTCTGTATTGTTTTGGGAAGTATATTTAACTTTTGCATTACCAAGACGTGCATAGCCACTCTGTGGGTACAAGGGCTTTGCATTTACTATGTTTTCACAAAGCATGGATGGGTCATAATCCTTTCATATGGGGCTTTCCTTCCTCGTGTTACAGAGGAAGGCATATATATGTATATATGTGCGCAGGGAGCAGTATAACAGCTCATCTACCCGTGGAGGAGTGAGGGTTTGGGAAAAGAGTAGTGGGAAGGCATAGAAGAACTAATACTACAATTGCCATCTTTTGTGTTATGTATGCTATGGAAGTGACTGAGAGAGAAGAGATGTAGCACAGTGAATGGCTTTGAGCATGTATATTGTAAGTGGCTTATTGGCTGCTCTATGGTGCTTCCAGTCAGGGTGGGGAGTAGATTCCTGCCTTTATTTTATGTACTTGTATAAGTAGACTGATGCTGGAAATGCAGATTTTTCCTAACCAGTTTCGTGGGAGAGAATTCTGGGAGAAAGGAGCTTGTGTGTACTTTCTCCCCAAGAACCAAGCACCACTGCAGATCTCAACCACACATTTTATGGGCAAGGTGACTTTTTTCTCGATTCTTGTGCTGCCTCTGATGAAGCACTGAGAAACCCCAAATCCTAAAATGTAACTATTTTTCTCCTCCTCACAAAAGCCTGAAAACAAAGAAGTCTACCACAAACCAGCCCAAAGCTCCCTAGCAAAGCAAAGTACTGAATGGCACAAGTTCCTCTCCCAGATGAAACAACAGATTATGATCACTAGGTGTGTCGCTTTAGGCATTGCTAGGAAGTTCTTGAACACTACAGAAATGAGCCTGTTACAGAAACAAGTTATTTCACCTCCCTGATTCTCTACAGGGATAGGTCTGGGATTACTTTGCTTTCTGGATATTGAGGGCCATTTTGGGGCGCAACAGGTATCAGTGAGCAGATGACATAACAGCAGTGGGTCCCAAAAATAAGACTGACTTGACTTTTCAAGCTGATGTCAGTTTGTTCTAACATTGCTGATGCAAACAGCATCATCATTATATTACATTAATCAGTACAAAATATGTCTGGGCAAGAAGGAATGCATTCTGATGAGCAATGTTTAAGTAGATGAAGACTGAAGAAGTTTCTGTATTATGTCATTGATGGGCATATGAGGATGCGTACAGCTTTTTGATTGCAAGTGCTTCTTGAATATTCCTAGCATTTCACTAAAATGAGCATTAAAATGCTTTAATTCACAATTTGTCTTTTCACACAACATTTTAACATCAGTTATTCTGTTTATCCAGAAATCAATTTTCCTTTTTGTTGAGCTGCATATCTGACAATAATTAAGTAAATGTATGTCTTAAAAATCCCTTGAGCAAGTAATGGATTTTATTGAACTGCTTGTTCAGCAATATTGCTCAGAATAACATATTGTCTGTCTCCTGAGGTTAGTTATGTGAGTTTTAGTGCGGTGAAAGTTGATAAGCAAGTAGCTCTGATTTCAAGTCCTCAGCTTCGTGAAGAATTTGCATAGTCTTATGCAAAATAACCCTGAAGGTTTCCTGCTGTACTGGCTCCTCTCCAGCTTCCATGGCCCACTTTATGTGGAAATGTGTCAGGGCTGACTAGATTGCAGTGTGATAACCTGATTCTGATGTCAGTCTTCTAGCTGTCTTACATAAGCTCTGTCTCTCAGAAGCTTCCCCACCCCACTGTGGTAGGCTGTTTGTTTTAAATTCCAGGGACTTGAACTTTATGTATAAAATTAGCCCTATTCAGAGTCTCCAACATGCAAAACAGAAAGATGATAGGAAAGAGCAGCCTGAACAGTTGGAAACAGCCACTAGCTGGTCATTTGACTAATCACCCAAACGCTTTAGGATAAGAGGAACAACGTGATGGTGGGGAAGTAAAGAACAATGTAAATGTACTTGACTTCGTTAGCTAGTGAAACTGGGTATTCTGTGCACACCCACAGTCTGACACCACTCTCAGTTTTTGGGATTACTGCAGACATTGGCTATGAAGTTAAACGGGTTCTACAGACAGTACAGCAAGGCTTTGGATGCAATTGGGTGGTCCAGGATAGTCCATGCCCTGAACACTTGTCAGTATGGGCATAGCAGTTGGTATAATCCATAAAGGAACCTGCGGTGTTGGGTGTTTTCCAGTGACATTCTTCACAATTAACTGTGGGACTAATTGAGGGGTTAATTGTTGTAGAAATCATACAAATGGTCACTCTTCTGTAACTGGGGAGCTGCTGATGCATTCAACCAGAAATATTTGTAAGTGGTGTTATTTTGCCATTGCAAACTGGGGGCAGTTATCGCTGACCGGGATCTGACATAACTGAGAGATGAGGGACAATGGCTTTGCTCATACTGTATGTGCCCCTTGGTGGTATTTTTCTCCTCTTCCTCTTGTGACACACCTGAAGATTTATTTTGTCTACTGCTGAGGATAGTCAGTATGTCACAGAGAGAAAAGTGTAACTGGAAATTGCAAGCTGGAAATGGAAGTGACGGAAGTGAAAAAAAAAAACCACAACAAAAACACACACACACAGAAAAGGAAGAAGAGTCCAGAACATTCCAATTTTCATATTTTTTTCCATAACCACTGATATCTATGTATATTCTTACTTGTAACAATCTTCTCTTTAGAAAAGTCATCTTTCTCAGCTTACGCCAAAGTGTCTCCAGGTGATGTAGAATTAGCTGATTTTTAGTGTCTGGAAAGCCTCATGGTAGCACAGAGGGTTCTAGGGCACAAGGAAGGGTTTGGAGGGATGCACTTGAAACTATTGTCATCCTGTTGCTAACCCAGACTGCTAGCCATGCTTCGTGCATTTTGGATCAGCTTGTGGTCTCCTCAAACAGTGTAGTCTTAATAGACTAAGAAGACAAAGAATTAACCATCTTTAACTGAATCCTCCTCCTGCAGGAGCTTGACTTAGCCAAAGGGTCCTGGAACATAACTCTAGGTAGACTACTATATATTGAATGCTGCTTAGTAAAGAAAGCTAATGGTATATTGGCAAGTGCCACTTTAGACCTCAAAATGTTAATGGAGTTAAAAAAGTGGGTGCTGGTCTATCCTCCCAAGTAACAAGCAATAAGACAAGAGGAAGACAAAGTTCCACCAGGAGAGGTTTAGATTGGATATTGGGAAAATTTTCTTTACCAAAAGGCTTGTCAAACATTGGAACAGGCTTCCCAGGGAAGTGGTTGTGTCAACATCCCTGGAAGTATTTAAAAGATGTGGCAGTGTTGGACTTGGTTAGTGGTTAGACTTGATGATCATAAAGGTCTTTTCCAACCAAAATGTTCTGTGATGCTATTGTGACTGACAGATGTGGAGCTGTTCATCAGTCCTTTGTGAATACTGTACACTATAAGTTGGTCTGATTGTTTATGACCCCATGTGCTTTCTTGTTGCACTGAAATTATATAATCATCTGAAAATATGTTGGAAAAGAGCAGAAAGAGAAAGTGGGAAAGGTTCTGTTGTTGGTTTGGTTTTGTGGTGGTCTGTTTAGTTTTGTTTCCCTCACATTCCCCCTCCTCCAACCTTTGAGGATTGTGTAAGAGGTGGTGCCATCCCTTAAACTTTCACTTTCTCTTAATACAACCTACAAATCTGTTGTGGACTTCAAGAAAAAAAGTAGTTCTGTAAGTGGAAGAGATTGATTTGGCAGGTCTAAGAGAAAGGCCTTCCCTGGGTGATGGATTGTCATTTCAGCAAATCAGATGGGGACCTCCAAAGGGGTAGAGGTTTTCTGAAGAAATTTTGTTTGTCAGGGAAATCTTCAGCATTAAGAGAAGCTGCAGATTCATCCTATAGGACTTGAGGCGGTTACCCAAGGAAGCTGCTTGAGGAGTTGGCACATTTTCCCTCCATCACATGGAGGAGGTAAAGGGGAACTCCCACATCATAACTTAGGCAACCTACACTCAGAATCAACCTTGGGAAAGACTTGTCAGTATTCGTTATTCAGGAGGAGAGCCTTAGGGATGCCAGGATCCTAGTTCATAAACACAAGAAAGAAGAACCCAGAATCCTCAGCAGGCTGTGTGCTGTTATAGGCCTCTATCTCACAAGCTCCTGGAGTGAAGAGCTGTAAAATATCCTCGTGATTCAATGGGCCCGTCTGAATTCTCAGTACTGTGTTCAGGAGGGGCAGAAATGTAGCATTCTTGGACAGTGAAAGCAAGAGGTCCACTTAAGACAAAGCTTGTAGACAAGGACTTTAGTTGGGTGAAGCACAATAAACCCCCAAACCAGAAAATGAGGAATACATTAGTGACCAGGACATATATTGTAGTGTGACCATTCCTCATCAGAGGATGGTGCTCAGAAATTTAATAATAAAATAAGCAATTGCTGATTTAAAGTAACAACATCTCTTATTTTGCAGCTACTAATATCTAATATACAGTAGCAGAATGAGTAAATTCTTTATAGTTTAGTTGTCTACGAATGACTGTTATTGTTACGAAGATCTGAACTCTGATAAATGAGAACAGTACAGTGTAATATAATAGCAGAGAAAAATCATAGCTGTGTTTCAGTACCTTGTTAATGAGGGATTTGTACGATTTCCCTTTTAATATGTTTTAATCCTGCAGTTTTATATAACTCATCAGCACAAAAGTGGCTGTAGCTGTTAGTTAAGAAAAAGCTATTTAGCATGACTGTTTTAAAAGTCCTCTGTAGACTTGAGTTGTAAGAACATGAAAATAACACACCTTTTAAAAAATTGTTAATTCAAAATAGAATATTTGAGTTTCTGACTTCATGTCTGGAATTTATGTCTTTGTTCTGCTATATTTATTCTTGCATGAGTACTAAAGTAGTAGTGCTAGACTAAGGGGCCATATTCACTGTTCAAATTCTCCATCAGGAGAAGCAGAGATGAATGCATTTTACCTTGAACAGTGTCCTAGTATCACTTCAGTATATATTTTACACTGGTGGGGTTATACACCTGCTTAACTTTCAGCGACATATAATGATTTGTGAGAGTGACCTGATCTCATGCTTGCTTTTCCATGGGATGACTGACATATCAGACATATGTATGGGCATAGAAAAGAAGGTATATTTATATGACTGTGCTGTAACTACAGTAGATGTAGTAAGACAAGGCAGAGATGTGAACTGCTTCCACCTCATGCTTTCTGTTGTAGTTCTAAGAATTTTGGTAATTAATGATATGGCAATGGTACGGATTTCTGTCCTAGCTCTCTGCTTTGCCCCTCTTCGGGACTGGCTTTTCAGAAGTGGGCTCCAGTTACAAGTAGCCTTGTTCATTCTGGAATCTTTCCTTTTTTAAGTCAGTGGTACAGTTTCAAATGAAGCAAATAGGCAAGGATCAACATCACTAAATAACCTTCCACTTCATTTCAACCATGTAAGTTCAGTCCTTTGGATAGTTAACTATGTCTGTTTTACCCCTCAGTCTCTTCCCAGACTAGTAACACCAGGTGATATCTTGAAATGATATTTGCAGCCCATCCAGCAATAACAATACATCTGGCAGGAAAACATCTCTATTGTAAGTACAGTGTTACACAGCTGCTAAAATTATTCAATTCTTGGAACAAAGAGAAGAAGCTCAAATGGCCTTGCTGCTGTATGGTTTACTAGATGAGAGTGCAGGGCAACTTTTGTCAGAGACTTAACGTTGAACTGTACGTGTTCGAGGCCCTCTGGGGACATGGGGTCTATTGATCCCCAGTGCTCAGCCTACAGAGACTATCAGAGCTATGAGGAGGGAGTCTGCTGCAGCTCCATATATGTTGCGTTCAGTCTGAACAAGAATTTCATCTTCCGTGAGTCACCTGCAAAGCAAGATTGCTCAGATCTCCAAAGGTGAAGCAGGTTTCAGACCAGTTTCTTGCTTGAAATCCTTTTAAAGGTAATGGAGGGTCCAATCATTTCTCCTTGTAGTAATACACACAATGGCATGAAACGAAACTGGGGATATTGGCAAAGTGGAGAAAAAATATTGTGAGGAAATAAAATCATGAGAGATTGACACTTTCAAAGTAAAGGACCAGATCTTCTAGGGATACCAATGCAATATGAATTTTCATCACAGTATGTAATGCGCTGTGAAGGTGCCTTAGCTAGCTCAGGTTCTAGGAGTGGTATGGCCATATGTAACTATGGTACTTAATTCAGGTTAAAAACTATCTCACAAGGACTAGTTAAGTAACATGACTGTTCTTTCAGGACCAAAGCAGATCACCTGCAATAATAGGGTATGTTTTGTGTAGAGCTACTCCATTGCAGGGGAAGCATAGGTTCCACTTGTCCAATGTCTTAAAAATTTTCATATTGCCTTGCAAATGACCTGAGGATCATTCTAGCTTTCAGTTCAGATATAGAAAACAAAGAAGCTGATTTCAAACCTTTCCATTGTTAAAAGCTGCACATGTTATAAATCTTTGTGTTTACATATAAGAAGCATCTAAAAAGCCTCATTTTCTAATTGGAAGATCAACTGTGGAGATTCAGTGGGACCTCATTCTCCCCTTTATTGCTGCAAATTGAGTTGACTAAAAGGTGCTTAAGCACTGCATAAGTGCTTCTTGCTACTTCAGTGTGAATGAAGAGTACTATTTTATTTATATGGCTTTCAAATAGATACAGCATGATACCCACATGTTTTTGGTGGGATTTTTTATTTTTTTTTTTGAAATTCAGTCAAAGAGGCAGAATTCATATAAATTAAGCCGTTGGTGACAAACCTCAGAAAATCATTGTCTCTGTTGTGAAGAACTGAAAAAGTAAGATGTAAGTGCTTCTAATTTGGAGCATTTTGATGAATTATTAATATTTTATAGATAAAGAAAATAAGGAAAAGGCATAGAGATAAGTGCTTGTAATTTTTTTTTTTTCATTAAGAAAACTTCAACATGTACCTCTTGTCATTTCCCAATAGCATAACAAAAATAAGCACTTCTTGGAGTCATGTTGCCACACAGAACAATAGTGCGTTTTTGTTCATTGCTGCTGTAGAAATTAAAATTTCACATTTAATGTAATGCAACATTTTTAGACTTTTTAGAACTGTTGATATGCAGTTTTTGAATGTAAATGTGTGTATGCTTATGCATACACATGTATGTGTTTATGTGTTTACATATTGGGATCATGTAAATGAAAATTATTCTTGGAGAAAGTGGAATAAGGCATGGTATTACTGAAGTAACTAGAATCTCAGAAAAACTAAACAGAATTGCAGAACAGTTTGTGTTGGAAGGGATGTCTTGTCCAAGCCTATGCTCAAGCAGGGGCACTTAGAATGGGTTACCCAGGACCATGTCCAAGCAGCTTCTGAATATCTCCAAGGATGGAGACTCCATAACCTCCTTGGGCAGCCTGTGCCAGTGCTCACTCACCCTTAGTGAAAAAGTGTTTCCTGATGCTCAGAGGGAACCTCCGGTATTTCAGTTTATGCCAGCTGCCTCTGGTCCTGTCACTGGGCACCACTGGGGAGAACCTGGCTCATCTTTGCACCATCCCTTCAGGTATTAGTATACATTAAGATTCCTCCCACAACTTCTCTTTTTTTAGGCTGAACAGTCCCTAGTCCCCAGTCTCTCAGTCTTTCCTCAAAGGAGAGATGCTGTAGTTCCTTAACCATCCTTGTGTCCCTTGGACTCTCTCCAGTAAGTTCATGTCTCTTTTGTACTGGGGAGTCCACAGCTGGACACAGTACTCTAGTGCTGAGTATAGGGAAAGGATCACCTCCATCAGCCTTCTGGTGACATTCTAATGCAGCCCAGGATACCATCAGTCTGCTTTTTCTGCAAGGGTATGTTGCTTGCTCACAGTCAACCTGGTGTCCATCAGGCCCCCCAGCTCCTTTTCTGCCAAGCTGCTTCCCAGGTGGTTGGCCCCCAGCATTTATTGGTGCAGGGGGTTGTTCCTCCCCAGTTGCAGATTTTGGTATTTTTGAACTTCATGTGGTTCTTGTCAGCCCATTTCTCCAGCTTCTGTTGTCTGTGTGCTCCAGCTTCTCTTAAACATGGTCAACATTTTTGTTATCTGAATAGCCTTTGGATACTTTTAAGTAAGAAAAAAAAACCCCAAAACATCAAAATGAGAATCACAGAATCACAGAATCCTAAGGGTTGGAAGGGACCTCAAAAGATCATCTAGTCCAACCCTCCTGCAAGAGCAGGGTAACCTAGAGTACATCACACAGGAACTTCTCCAGGCGGGCCTTGAATATCTCCAACATAGGAGACTCCACAACCCCCCTGGGCAGCCTGTTCCAGTGCTCTGTCACTCTCACAGTTAAGAAATTTTTCCTGATGTTCACATGGAACCTCCTATGCTCCAGTTTACACCCATTGCCCCTTGTCCTATCACTGGACATCACTGAAAAAAACCTAGCTCCATCATCCTGACACTCGCCCTTTCCATATTTGTAAACATTGATGAGGTCACCCCTCAGTTTCCTCTTCTCCAAGCTAAAGAGTCCCAGCTCCCTCAGCCTCTCCTCATAAGAGAGATGTTCCACTCCCTTAATCATCTTTGTGGCTCTGCGCTGGACTCTCTCCAGCAGCTCCCTGTCCTTCTTGAACTGAGGGGCCCAGAACTGGACACAATATTCCAGGTGCGGCCTCACCAAGGCAGAGTAGAGGGGGAGGAGAACCTCTCTCGACCTACTAACCACCCCCCTTCTAATACACCCCAGGATGCCATTGGCCTTCTTGGCCACAAGGGCACATTGCCAGCTCATGGTCATCCTCCTATCCACCAGGACCCCAGGTCCCTTTCGCCTTCACTACTGTCCAGCAGGTCAACCGCCAACCTGTACTGGTACATGGGGTTGTTCTTCCCCAGATGCAAGACTCTACACTTGCCCTTGTTGAATTTCATCAAGTTATTCCCTGCCCAACTCTCCAGCCTGTCCAGGTCTCGCTGAATGGCAACACAGCCCTCTGGTGTGTCAGCCACTCCTCCCAGTTTAGTATCATCAGCGAACTTGCTGAGGGTACATTCAGTTCCCTCATCCAGGTCGTTGATGAAAATATTAAACAGCACTGGTCCCAGCACCCACCCCTGAGGGACTCCACTAGTCACAGACCACCAGCTAGATTCTGCCCCATTGACCACAACTCTCTGCCTTCTTCCTTCCAACCAGTTCTTGATCCACTGAGAAACCCCACCAAAACCCAAACCCACAACCCTACAAAGCAAACAGAACCTTATTCCTTGCAAATATATACTTTCCAGGAAATTGTGTCCTCTAAATCTATGGTTTATTCTCTGAAAAAAATGCAGTACCTATTATTAGCTATTTACAGTCAAATATTTTCCATTCTATGCTACAGCAAATTGCTATACTCTTTTGTTGTTTTCAGCTAGTTCATCCAGATTCCTGTCTACATGCTACTTATTTGCCCCAAACAGCATATATTTTTCTCTGCTTAAATAGGACTAATTACTCTTCCTTTCCTTTGCTACATTTTGGAGTTGGAACATATTGATTAATATTTTAAATGGTCTTTTGTACCTGCCTGTGGAGAGAACTGCTTTTAATAAGAAAACAGTTTGAAGACACTCAGCACAGTTAATTTAGTTCTAGTTGACCCTATTGACTATGTTCATCTAAAGCAGCACTGTGCTTCTGCATATCTGTGCACCCCTTCATTATGCTCTCTCAGTTCACATTAATAAACAATGATGGAAGGAAAAAAAAGTTTTGAGTTACAGGCTGAACTCGAAACTGTGGCTTTTTCTGGAAGTGTCATAGATCAAGTTTAATAGCCTGTGGATCAGAATGAAACCTAATATACATCACAGGGGAATTCAATAATTGAAGCATCCTAGGAATGTCTAAGTACTGGAGTCCTGAGGTCACTAAAAGTTTCATTCAGTGCTCAGATTTTACCTGAATAAAAGCTGTCTCTTCCCCCATCATAATTTCTTTTTCTAACAAATGGTAATCATATTTTTAATGCTCTGACTTAAATTACTTTATCTGGCATTTGGGGGAACAATGAACTCCCTTTTCTTCCCCTTCCACCTCCTAATTTTCTGTAAATGAGAAAAACAGTCATTCAAAGGCATTAGCATTTCAGAGTGTCTCTAGTACTCTTAGTTCGCTGCTATCTCCTCTCTGCTGGGTGCTTACAGAATGGTCCCACAGGGGCACTGAACGTGTTCTCTGTGTCTATTGAGCTGGTCTGCAAGCCAGCTCTGAATTTACTTCTTACACTATGAGAAGCCCTGGGGCTCTCTGAAGGATCCTAAGTGGTTCCTTGGTGATGAGAATGCAATAATTTGCAACCTAGGGGCTCCACAAGTGGTATTGTGTAGGTATGGGGAGGATATATAGTTTTGTCTCAGGAAAAAAGCAGTCACAGAAGTTTTTTGTGGACTTAGTGCTCTGTGGTTTGAACAAGGGATAAATTCTATTCCTGTGCGTAGATGGTGAAAGGAAGATTGGCTTTTGCAACATCCTACTGACAGAGAAAATATTGGAAAAAAAACTGTAGGAAGCCTGGCGAAACTGAGACCCTTGGTCCTTTCTTAGGATGTGATCATTGGGCTCCTGTTCCAGGGCTGCATTGTGTGACTGTGGTGGTGTGAGGAATACTGTCTCATGCAGAGCCCTCGGGGTTAGAGGTAGCGAGGCAGCCATGCAGCCCAGATCAGTCCCATCTCCTGGTGGGCAGTGGTGATCCTTGAAGACCATTCTTGTTTCACCATATTGTTTTACCTTGTGCGGGCAGTGGTGATCCTTGAAGACCATTCTTGTTTCACCATATTGTTTTACCTTGTGCCTGTAAGCTGCTTCTAGGGCTGCCTTTCCTGCCGCTGTCTGAGCTGTGAGGATTTAGATATACAGTTCAGAGAATCAGGAGTTTTATGTTTTCTGTTATATAGTGGGAGTTTGAATTAAATGGGGTGATGACTGAAGAATGCAAATGAGGAAATAACAGATGATTCTTAGATGAGCACTTGCAGTGAACATTTTAGTGTGCACTAGGGATTGATGAGGTGACTGCCCGGAAGAGCCCCTGGCTTGATCCACGATGGTTATGTATATTCCTAAACCCTGCTAATAATTGGTATTTCTATGCCGAAGGATATGTTTAGGATAAAAGTTAACATCTGCCCCTCCCATTGGTCCTTTGCGTAGGATTAATCTTATTGAGAGTGAAAGCAAAGAACTTGGCCAAACAAAAATTACTTTCATCAGTTGTGTCATTGTTAGTGAATGGTTTTTTTTTTTTGCTTTTCTACACAGCAAAACTGCAATGTGAAATGGAAGCCACCACTTCTTGGTTGGCACCTTTTCTAGTGCAGCCTCTCCACCTGCAAGGTGTGGTAACAGGAGCTTCTCTGAATGCTTTAAATACCTTACAAAGGTACTTGAATATTGGAAATTGCAGGTGGGCTAAATGACTATCTCATGAATGAATAATGAGTGCTAGTGTGGTCTGTGGGTGGCAGCTTTTTAAATGAACCCTTTCTACACTACATCATAAAGTTTCCTTCAGTTACAAATCTTTCTAGTGGCATTGTGACCATTCTGGCCTGCCAGCTGGTACTTGCTGGGGTTTCTGAATGAACCAAGTGTTTCCTAGCATTCTGTTGGTTTTGGCATGTTTAATAAATAACAGCAATGAATTTGCTGTAGTGCAATAATAGCAATGACAAGATAAATAGCACAGTGATTTTTTTCTTTTTTTTTATTTGGTCATTTTAAGGGGAAATGGACAGAAGGAAAATAAAATCTTTGACTTTCGCCCTTAACTAATGGACCTCTACAGCATGAGTTCCTATGTATTTGATGCAAAACAACATATGATATCTTTCTGCCTTATCAGCCAGAGAACAGAAGCTGCTTAACAGTTGAAATCTTTATTTTACCTTGCAGGAAAGGTAAACTTCTATTGTAGTCTGTAAACATCAGTGACAATTTCAACACAGGCTTAACCTATCTGGGAAAATATTTCATTGCATTTGTTAAATCAGGTGTTAAGTGGGAAACTCCTATGTTGGGTGGAGCTGCAAAGGATGTGGGCACTTGTGCGTATGTAGCATTTCTAGAAAAGAATGACAAACATATCTGGTTTTGCAAATAATTTGATCAAAGAACTGTTTTGTTTAGTGGCGATTCCTTAGGGTACAAATGAAACATTTATGGCTTTACACTTCTGCTTATGTTGGACAGCTTATGCAGATATTTTTTAAAGCGCAGTAGTGCATGGAAGTGTCCTTTGTTCCTGGTATTCCAAAAGGCATTTTTTTTGGGTACTGAAATAAGGACTACAAGTGCCACAGAGTAAAGCATGCTCTCTGCCAAAGAAGACCAATAAAGCCGTTACACTTTCTGTCTTTCTCTGTCCTTTCCTCCTGCTTCTTGCAGCAGCAGCTCTTTACCAGTACAGTGTTTGTGCTCTTACCCTCTAAGCAGACCCAAGCATGCTGGGAGAGATGCATCACAACAGGGGATGGAGTTCTCCGCTTTCCCTCCTTTGGGCAGACCAGATCAGCCAGCTGCAGTCAGTCTGGAGATCTGTGGGAAGGCACCAGCTGGCTTTACCTTTTCCTTTTGAAGGTATGCTGAAACTGAATTGTGCCTGCCAGACAGGAATGTTTTAGCCATTGTTTAACAACAGCTTCAGGTTGCTCCATCTGACTTATGAAAATAAACAAACTAATTTACATGTTTGCAGTTGATTTGCATCTAGCCATAAAACTGAAGCCTATGACCACAAAGAGTGTAAGGGCAAAAGGAATTACCTCTGTATTTTGAGGACTTTTCTCTGGGTAGTCAGGTGACTTTTGTAGAAGCAAATTTCTATTTGTAGAAGCAAAGGCATCTATTCTTGACTGGAAAATATCAAGGAACAGTAAAACTACCATTTTCCTTGGCACTTTTTTTAATGGCTAATTAGACTTCCTGTGTGAAAGGAGATTGATTGAGAAGGGAGGAAAAAAGGTGGCGAGAAAACACCTTTCCACACAAAAATAGCTTTCTGTATTCTGTTTTCCCCCTTTCACATGCATATAAGCTATCATCAAGTCACCTCTCATTCTTTTATTGATAAACTAAACAGATTCACGTCTTTAAATCCTCATTAGCCATTGAATAATTTCTGTGGGTGTCATCAGCTTCCTTACAGTTTTTCATTATGTCTGAAAAAAAGAAGTGAACTCAGGTACTGTTTGCCAGCAACTGAGTTTCCGTGATGGCAATGAAATTGTCCCTTTAATGCCTATGCACTTGTTTATAAAACTGTGGAATATATTAACTTTTTTCTTCCACTGTATTTCTTTGGGAGCTCAAGCTGATGAGGCTTTGTAAAATACACATGTTGTGATGATGAATGCTGAAATGAAAACTTATCTTGTGTGTGTAAATGGCTGTTACAAGAGCAAAATAAATTGTCAAAATATCTTCTGTGGGGATTTTTTGTTGTTGCTTTTGCTCTTTCCCCCCCCCCCCACTGGCACATAGGAAACAGACTGATGTCCCAGATTAATTAGTGGTCCTAGGATATGGGATAGAGCAGCCCTGACTGTTTTAAAGTGTCTACATAAATGACTTAATTATAAACCTTTGTAGTCTGTCTCTTGATAGAACTTTTTAAAGCTGATTTTGTCTCTGACGTAGAGTGAAAGCCATTGCAGAAAAATCGGTTTCTTGCTAGTAAGGATTCTTGATTTCTGATACGTGATCCAAATGAAGCTCGTATGAATTTTGTTTTACTGTTGACTGTTACAGTCTTTTCTGAGTCACTTTTTTTAGCATACTCATCCATTTTGAGCTGTCTGTGTTTTTTTTTTTCTTATATGCACAACTTACATTTTGGCTGCATAAAAAAGCTATTGCTAGAGCAGGTTTTTGCCCTCCAGGTCTGTGCAATGGCTTGTTTCCCTCCGTTTTCTCCTTTTGCAAGTCTCTCAATTGCAAATTGTATCAGCTGTCATTCACTGACTTCCAGAAAACCAACAATGATTATCATCAAGGCTAATCTTGATCTCTGTGGAGCGTTGCTAGCAGCACCATTTGATTGACGCCCTGTTTACTACATATGGAGATACGCTAGTTTTCAAATCTTGCTTAGTTTTACTGTATTGCTGTTGTATGGGCCTAACTTTTTTTGTGCTGCTTCTGCTGTGTGAATTCTTCCTGCTATTTTTCATCTAAATGGCTTGTGTAAAGCTTTCTTGTTAATGCTGTAAGTGCACATAAATAATCAAGAAAACTTGTAATATCAGCAAAATAATGAAAACAACCTGACCCAAAAAATGGTGTTTGTCAAAGATATAAATGTAACTGAACACAAAAGACTAAATTTTTAATCCGTTTCTATCAATTTTAAAATGACTATATATATTTACCCTTTAATTCATTATAAATTAGATCCTGTATTATTTCTTTAGTATTTCTTAAACTTATATTCATATTTGTTTAAGCATCCATATTTCAGTAGGTCTTTCTCCTTACCACTCCCAGTACTTGTGCTTGTTTTCTGAAATTTCCATGGTATCCTCAAAATTATCCAAAGATTCAGTGAACCTTTTTTAATCTTGGGTAAAAGCCATCCAGGCCTATAGGTCTGAAAATTTGCCCTCAATAGATTTTTAACATCCCAATATCTGCAGATGGCTTGGAAAGTTCATCAGATTTGTCAGGAATCCCCTCTTCCAAAATTAATAGCTTATTGAAGACCTCTGCTTTTTCTGCATTTTTAATGATGGTTAACAGTAGGTAGGGCTTTACTCATCCAGAATGTACCTACTAAAGTGTTTTTTCTTTCCTTAGTCCTTTCAATCAAGGACAGGACTTTTCCTTCTGATGAATTTTCTCTGTGTCACATTTGTATTGATTGCAGTATGATCTACTTCCCCCTTTCAACTTGTTAAATATTGCCTCCCTATCTTCACTTTGCCAATAAACCAGGATGGGCTTTTAGATAAAGCTGCCTTTCTTGATTGAAGGGTTGTAGCTTTTGGCCATCTAATCTTTTTTTAAAGAGCTTTAAGCTTTCATCTGTTTCTTCTGCCTGAAGTTTTTTTGACATTAAGTCTTTTGAAACACCCTCTGTGATTGGGACCATCCTTTTCCTTTGGCTACAGTAAGCATAGTCAGGTTGTGATAGGTTCATAGAAGGAACTGCTGATTTTATAGACCAATGATTAAAATCTCTGTGATGATATGGTTCGAGGTGAAGATGTATCATAAAATCATAGAATAGTTAGGGCTGGAGAGGACCTTAAGATCATCTAGTTCCAACCCCCCTGCCATGGACAGGGACACCTCACACTAAACCATGTCACCCAAGGCTCTGTCCAACCTGGCCTTGAACACTGCCAGGGATGGAGCATTTGCAACTTCCCTGGGCAACCCATTCCAGTGCCTCACCACCCTAACAGGAAAGAATTTCCTCCTTATATCCAATCTAAACTTCCCCTGTTTGAGTTTTAACCCGTTACCTCTTGTCCTATCACTACAGTCCCTAATGAAGAGTCCCTCCCCAGCATCCCTACAGGCCCCCTTCAGATACTGGAAGGCTGCTATGAGGTCTCCATGAAGCCTTCTCTTCTCCAGGCTGAACAGCCCCAACTTTCTCAGCCGGGCTTCATACGAGAGGTGCTCCAGTCCCCTGATCATCCTCGTGGCCCTCCTCTGGACTTGTTCCAACAGTTCCATGTCCTTTTTATGTTGAGGACACCAGAACTGCACACAATACTCCAGGTGAGGTCTCACAAGAGCAGAGTAGAGGGGCAGGATCACCTCCTTCGACCTGCTGGTCACGCTCCTTTTGATGCAGCCCAGGATACAGTTGGCTTTCTGGGCTGCAAGCACACACTGAAGCCGGCTCATGTTCATTTTCTCATTGACCAACACCCCCAAGTCCTTCTCTGCAGGGTTGCTCTGAATCTTCTCTGCCCAACCTGTAGCTGTGCCTGAGATTGCTCTGACCCAGGTGTAGGACCTTGCACTTGGCATGGTTAAACTTCCTAAGTTTAACCTGACTAAGGCTGGTATTGGACACCTCACAGGTGTGTCAGGGTCCTGCTGGATGGCATTCCTTCTGTTCAGCATATCAACCGATCCACACAGCTTGGTGTCATCGGCAAACTTGCTGAGGGCGCACTCAATCCCACTGTCCATGTCAGTGACAAAGATGTTGAACAAGACCAGTCCCAACACCGATCCCTGAGGGACACCACTCATTACTGGTCTCCAGCCGGACATTGAGCCATTGACCACAACACTGCGTGCGGCCATCCAGCCAGTTCTTTATCCACTGAGTGGTCCATCCATCAAATTGTTGTCTCTCCAATTTAGAGACAAGGATGTCGTGTGGGACAGTGTAGAACGCTTTGCACAAGTCCGGGTGGATGACATCAACTGCTCTCCCCCTGTCCATCAGTTCTGTAGCCCCATCATAGAAGGCCACCAAATTGGTCAGGCAGGATTTCCCCTTAGTGAAGCCATGCTGGCTGTCACCAAGCACCTTGTTGTTTTTCATGTGCCTTAGCATGCCTTCCAGGAGAATCTGCTCCAAGATTTTGCCAGGCACAGAGGTGAGACTGACTGGTCTGTGCTGGTGAGTTGGGACGGGATACATTGCTGTGTGAAACTGATTATTGTATGAAATGGGGACTGTCTAGACATGCTAGGTCAGTGCATGTGATAATGGGATGCTGTGACCAGGGAAGGGAGGGAAGGCACTGCCTGTGCTGGGTATCTATGTGTCTTAGCTGCTTGCCTGATTAATGCCTCAGCTTGATTAATATAATGTGGTTTTCTACGGAGACCCTGGAAGTAGTATCTGTGCTTGTGAATCTGGCTGATTTATGCAATCAACTGTACCTGTGAGGTGGTTTTGTAGACCTGGAGGGCTTGCTGCTCATACCCAAAGTGCTCTGATGGCAGCGGTTCATATGGTGGTTAGTGTCTGGATGTAGGATCTGCTCTGCATGTCCAACTCGGGCACCAGGTATGGGAAATCTGCAGTGTTGGTAGCTGTGTCAGGGCTTGGAGATCGCTTGGGTCTAGCTGGATGAAGAGGTATACGAGCGTTTAGGTATTTCATCTGAACATCGCTTTCAGTTTTTTGAGCCGTAGCTAGCAGTAAAGCCTGGTGACCATCTGGGGGCACCAGAACAACAGTAATAGGGTGGAACTGCTAGTTTGTGAGAGCATTGCTAATGTCTATTTGGTGCAGTCAGGAAAAAAAAACAACTATGTTTGAGGAAGGGAGGAAGTTTCTTTCAGTTCTTAAATCAACAATAATACTGCCAGCTCTGTTTTGGAGGCATGAGCTGTTAAAGAATCAACTGTAGCAAGCATGAGTTGTCTCCTAGTTTGCAGGCAGCACTAGCTTTTTCTTTCATTTCTTTCTGTCTTTTTTTTTTTAAATCATTGTATAAAATTACGTATTGTTTACAGGGTTTACACTAGGAAGTAATTTTGAATAAGGTATTTTGAATAATTATCACTTAGAGGTCAGTGTCTAATAAAATATGAAATTACTTACAAAGATTTTACAGTTCCATCTTTCCAAGGCATTTGAGTGTCCTGTATTCAGACCATATGTTCACTGGGGTCTGAACCAGTAGCGTTTGAGGAGTTAGTATACAGCTTTAACAGCAGTTGAGTGGGTTTTGTTGTGATTTTTTTTCTTTTTAATCTCTGAATTATAACTCAGCTGATGGTCTGGAATTCAGATGTGAAGTGATATCTAAAGACATCCTTTCTGGCTAGTTTCTCTATGTGGATTTTAACATAGGAGTAGATATTGTGTAACAGTGACCGTAGGCTACTGGTAAGTCATGGTGGTGATCTATCTTTGCCTGCTCCTTGACCGGGCCTCACAACAAAATGGGAGAGGGAGGGAAGTGGTATTTTGCTATTTAAAAAGAAGACTTTTCTGCTGCCTACTATAACCTCAAGTTAAATATTTGTATCTCTTTGCAACTTCTGCGAGGCAGGCAGTGAGGACACAGATCATCAGTGTTTAGGAAAAGGATTCTTCTAAGTGTCTCCTGAATTCCTCCGCTAATCTTTGAAAATTTACAGTATTCTTATTTAATATTGAAGGTACGTCCCTTTTTCAGTAGTGATGTGGATTTTGATTGTATTAGCCTTTTTAAGTTCCTCAGTATGAAGATACCGAGTGTCTGTTGTTGAGTCACAGCATATATTGAGTCACTGCTGAAAGGCAAGGCTACTTGCCTGACCAGTGCTATTGGAAAGCATTGTCCCAAGATATTCCGAGTCATCTGCAATGATCAAAATATGAAGCTGCCGTGGACTTTCATCCCCAGGGGATTGACAAATCCAGTTGTCTCGCTGATTTAGTGGCCTTGAATTCCCCATTGCATGGATGAATGTTGAAGCACAAGCAGAATATGGGTTTTAGTTATAACAACACACACAAATCTTTTTTGTAAATGAAAAATTTTGCAAATAGTATTTCGTACAGTCTTGACAAAAATCAGATAACTATGAAATGAATATGACATTTAGACACCTGAAAAAAACACAGATTTGATGAAAGGACTCCTTACTTATTCTCACTAAGTAATTTGGCCTGAGAAAGATACTACTTCACTATGCAAGTCTTGCTTTCTTTATATCCCTAAGCCATCAGTCACAGACTACTAGAAAACCGTCTCATGATGACACATCTGGCTTTCATCAGGCAGCAATGGGCATCTGGAATTTCCCTCTTTTTCATGTTCACTAAGCCTATCTGAGGTCTTCTAAAAATGACAAAAAGAACTGTTCAACTTGCTGCTGCTTAACTTTAAATCGGTCACTCCTTAAATTTGTGCAGTTCCTTGATTCATGCACTAGATGGTAATCAAAAGCAGCCCAAGTTGTATGCTCTCCTCTGCTTCCCAAAGTCGCAGCAGACAGTGGAGAACGAAAGCGCATGAGACTGACCGTCCTTCCTGCCAAGTTTTAAACTTTGTCTCTGTCCCTGAATGATTAATCTATTTAGCAGAATCCTCTTAAAGATTAAGGTAGAAATGAAAGTGTTTAGTGGCGCTACTAAATTCAGTTGGAATTGTGATTTTGAAATCAATGGTTTGAAAAACATATAGGAAGTGTTTGTACAATCAGAAAATATTTATAAAATAGCCCATAACTTCAAACTGAGCTTACTTTTGTTTCCACAATGCAGGACTTCAAATATATCAGTTCTTAAAATAGTTGTTGCAGACTGAAACCAGTTTCTGACTGTCCAAACTGATTATCAGCAGTTAATACAAGGTAGTAATGGAAAAGAGAAAGTACTACTCTGAAAATTTGATTAGAGATTTTTATAAGATTAAAAACAAACCAAGGGGGAACCATTTCCATACTGCCCACCTGAAAGTATAAAAGCTGTTCTAATCCTGTGCCTTGGGAATATTACTGCCTTCAAAGGGAAAGGATTACAAAACTTTGGATTCTGTAACTGTAAAAATGCATTACACTGGAGAGAATCAGTCAAAAATATTCCTTTTACTAAAAAGTCAAAGTATAATTTTCAGGGACAGAGGTGGATGGATGGACTCTGACAGATTAGGGACATGGGGAAGGGTAGTACAATACTGTATCGAGCGATGGTATATAGAAAATATCAATGGTGCAGGAAGGTACAACACAAGGAACTCTAAGCTTTTATTGAACAACATGCCAAACTTTACTATAGCTGCTATAGGCCAATAGCATAGTTCAAATCAACAGTTGAGAGTGTCACATAAATAGTAAGTCTTAATAGCTGGGAGCTGGTTTTTTATTGTACCCTGTATACATCTGTAAGCAAGGCAGCAGAACCCTGTCTTGAGGCTAGTGCTCACAGTCACTCTTGTATACTTTCTCTGGCAGGGTTAAAAGCTGGTGGAACCAACCCTATTGCTGATCCAGCATGGGAGGAGCTCCCATGGGGGATGGCTGTGGCAAAAGAGACAGTGCTGTGGGAGCACCTTCATGTATGGAAAGGTGGAGATCTGATGGTGCATGGAATGATATGGCTTAATTTAAGCTTAAATTGAGAGTTGTCTTTTTTCTTCCTGAGCCAAACACAGACACTCAATGCTAAGGCCTTATCCCAGAAGCTAGATAAAGAGATCCTCCTTGGGCAATAATCTCAAGTTAAATTTGTAAACTAAAACTGGCTCTGAACGTAGAAGGGAAATAGCGTCAAGAGAGCTGAGGCATGCCCTTAGTATGGTGTTAGCATGTATTCTCACAACTGTTCTTGGTTAAAGATGGCTCTTCCTCAAACAGAATCAAAAATGCAAGCCTCGCATCGTCTCATTCTGTGCATTTTAAATTTTTGGTCTTAAAGAACTTAACATATGATAGGATAATAAGGTAAAAACATATGTGGATTTAATCCTAGTTTGAAGTTCCATTTTAAGTTCATGCCAGATGAACCTCCACCCCAAACACAGAGTTTTCTCATGATCAGTATGTATGTGTGGGACCAATGGGATGCTTTTGGGATCAAATGCAAATGAGTTCTTATTTATAGAAAATGGTTCAAAGCACATACCTCCACCTGTTCAGTGAAAACCGTCACTTGCCAACCACAGAAAAGACTTCAGAGCAGTGGCAATTCAGTGCAGTGTCAGAAGGTGGCTGAATCCAGGCGCCTTTGGGACCCGGGAGCATTGCTCCATTTCCAGCACAACAAGTATGAGGCCACTGTGGCCGCCTGTCCGCAGGTTCAGTGGGTACACATATACAATTGGTGCCCACTCGTGCATGCACGCACACACAGTACGTGATATATACACAGCTGACTGAACAGATCAACACAGAGAGCACTGTCTTTACTGGCACCCCGATAAACACATATAGCAGTCATACAGACATGAACAGTATGAACAACCAAATTCTCTTCAGCTGGTAAGAACTGAAATCTTGTGGAGTAAAATGCATGCACATTATGGTCTCTTTGGTAGCTGGTCTTAGAAATTGAGTTTATCCAGTTGCTGGTACCTTGAGGTTACTAGGAATCTTCTGCTTGTTGGTGTTTCTCTGATCCTTGATGGGTCTTTTTGTTCTCTGTGGTTAGCCTTTAATCACATCACCTAATTCACATGCACCACGTTGCTGTAGGAGCACTTGGTTCCCCTTCTTTCTGCTTCTACTCTGGATATCCTCCCTATTACATTATGACCAGTGAATATGTGGGCCTATCCAGCAGTTCCGTAGCCTAGAAAACAGCTAGATGAATGTGGGTTTTAGATACCTTAAAGATGAACTGTCAGCATAGACTTTATCTTCCCTTGCTTTAGCCGTCTAAGACTTAGACAGAGGTCTTCCACTGAAGCCCACGGAGGAGGAGAGAAGCTTTTCCAAACTGAGCCCATGTGTCTTAGGTGCCTATTCTGCCATGAAGTGAATCACTCTTAGAAGCGTGATTTTTTTTCTCCATTAAAGTCAAAGTCTAGCTGACTAGCTTAGATGTCTAACTGCTGGACTGCCAAATGGTGGGAGTTAAATCCTACTTTCCTCATTTTACCTTCAGTGCTGGAGGCCGTGTCTTTGGGTAGCACATGGTCTGTAGTTCAATGTACCTAACACTTCCTGTCAAGATATTACTCCCCTTAAGTGTGAGACTCTTACAAAAATAAGCAACTTCTGTGTATAAACAACACAGGTCCTGATGGAAAAATGCTGAAAGGATCAATATAAGTCAATATATACAGAGCTCAGACTTGAGGACTGTAGTCTATAGCACTGATGTGTGTGGCATAAAGAGGATGAAGCAACCAGGATTTTCTGTGATCCCTCATGTCCTCACACAGTCTTCACCAACAGTGACATTCACACCAGTGAGCAGCCCTAGCTGTGAGTGCATGGAGTGCTGACCACTGGAGGAGCTGTCATCCACAGTGCAACTGGGGCACTCTGCGTTGCACCCTGATGCCTGAGTTGAGCTGTGGTTTTCTCCAGGAAAAAAAAAAACATGTTGGCCCAAATTGTGGCGAGTTTGTATTCCACAAGAGTATTTCCAAGACGTATTTGCACTAAAAATACCCTGTCCTGCTCACTAACTTACTAATGAGCCTGAGTGATACCCAGCTTGCCACAGAGTTGTGATTAAGATCTTGGTCATTATTTCCTTTCTGTGTGATTCAGTTCCTTCCAGAAATTAAGATGGAGATGCTATTTCCTGTTATCTATGAGGTGGATTGAAATGAAGGGAAAGCTCTGTAAAACTCCAAAATAGAAGCAATTTTTCACTTAGGAGTATGACTTCTTTTTCCCTTTTTTCCTGACAGCACATACTAATTGGTTTGTGTCACTGCTCCTTACCTGCCTAGTGCATGAATAGTAGATGGATGTGGCTTTAGGAGTATCAGATTTTTAAGAAAAATGAGAAAGGTTAAAAAATAGCATAGTGCAAACAGAGCTTTTGATTCCTTACCTGTGCTGGTCCTAGCAGAAAAATGGAAGGTAGGTCTACAGCAGCATGAAGGAAGAACCTAATATGCAGTAATATAGTCATGGTCGAGAAAAATATTTCTATCTCCAGATATTTATTTTCACTGGCAATTATATGATTTAATTATCAAAGCACAGTAATTATGACCCATGCAATACTAATGATTATTGGCAACAAGGCTCACAAGGGGACACAGTCTAATTAGCTTTAATGGGATGTATTTAATAATACATTGGATTAACATCTGTTAGAATCAACTATCAAGATTTACTGTTCTTTGAATAAATATTGGCCTCTTGCTCTAGGGTCAATAAATCTTAAGCTTGTCTCCATTTAAATAAGTATCTACTTATTAAGTTAACACTCTTCTGTTTCCTGTCACCAACTTCAGTGGGAGGAGACAGAAGCTTCACTTCCTTCTTGCTGTATCAAATGCTTCTCTTACAAAATTGCAAGAGAACATTGACTTTGTAAATAGAGGAAAAAAGCATTGGTCCATACACTCTTCATCCTTACTGTTGCTTGATAAGAAATTTCAGAAACATTCAGAAAAATATCAGTTACTGGTAATGCCATAGTAAAAGTGTGTAGCTTGCATCGTCTGCTCGGTTAAGTGGTCTTTATATTTTGTATAATGCTGTGAGTGGTGTCAAAAATGTTTGTGGGAGGCGAGTGGAAGGAAATCCAGCTCCTTCACGTGTACTGAGATAAAACGTTTTTTTCTAGGACTTCAGGTTTCATTTTGTGCTTCAGATATTTAAGCAGATTCTTTTCTATCTTTAGGCATCTTGAGAGGATTGAGATGAAATATGTTTCCTTTTCATGTCTACAAGGGAGGAATTTCTTGTTCCTCTCCAAAGGGGTCAGTATGGTCAGAAATATCTTCAAGTCTTACAAAATTTCTTGTAAATCAGAAGAGTTCCTCTAAAAGCGGTAGCAAATACTTGATACTGATATCCGTTCAGCAAATATTTAGACCTTCATTTCAAATTTAATAAAGTTATAAGGAAATATGTTAGTGTAACTCTACTGCAGGTGAATTCAGGTATGAAACTCCCCATGGCTTCAATGGCAGATTTCTATAGGTGAATGTTGATTAATGAGAATCTTTTCCAGAGCCACTGGTCAGTTGGAGACTTCATTAATTTTGTAGGAGATTATTTGTATTTGTTGAATTCTGTGGAAACTTTTAAATAAAGGACGTGAAATCTAGCACACTTTAATGGATGAGTTTTATATAGTAGGTTGCAACTGCTTTCAAATATCAGAAGATTGTTCTTGTGCTCTTTCATAAAAAATATCCTTGATGGTGTGGGAGCCTGACAGAAATGTGCAGGTTTTTCATCCTGCTATTCTTTTCCTTCTAATTGTACCATTTTTATCTTTTTGGTGTGATTTGGAGGTAGCTGTGACACTAAAGGAAATTACAGCATTTGCAGTGGTACAGAGTGAATACCTGGTCAGACTGGTGGAACAATATGGTTCTCAAACTGATTCGGAATACAGGATTAGAGGGTTTAAAGTGCGGCTCTGAATGCTGAGCCACATCTATACGGGCATAGGGTAGGCCTGAGGTTGGCATTTTTTTTTTTTTTCCCATGTATTCTTTGGAGAATATTGCACATCTCTGCAAACTTTATGCTAAATTTTGAGCCCAGTGTGCCTTTTCCTCTCTGACTGACCTTAAATTATCTAGGGATTGACAGCAGTCCAGTTCTATTTAGCTGAGACTTTTATTTACTGTAATTACCTATATTTTGGTTCTTTAGTTTGTATATACTTGCAGGTGAAAATCGTTATTTTTCCTTCACTTTCCACCCTTTTCAGACTGCAAGAAAAAAACTGTAGAGAACCTGCTTTGTTCTTTCAGTTTCCTAATTGTCCATGTATTTAAGCATAGAGGTTTGTAACTTATGTTATATTTAAGTTGAGGGAAAAAAAGAAAAAAAAAAAGGGAAACAGGCTGGAATGAACTTTGTCCTGGGACAAAATGTACTTGGGAAAAGTGTTATTGAATTTGATAGAGCTTTGTGTGGAAGGGTTTGGTGGCCTTCACTTCATGGCCATATCAGGCTCTAAATAAATGAATGTCAGGGCGGCAAATCCGTTATATTAACTGACAGCTATTGATCCTATATTTCACTGGATGGAGGGGAAAGGGGATCATTTTCTTTCTTAAATGGGGTGTTCAAATCTGACAGCAGCCTTGCTTTTGTGTTAGCAGTCTGGGTAATCCCCTCAGCCTCAGCAATACTGTAAGCACTTTCTGAGAAAGTTGTCATGATGTTTAAAGAGAAACAAAAAACAAAAAAGACAGAAATTATATATAGTTTTGTTAAAATACAAATTTTTCTTTAGAACTGGTTAAACAATATGAATGAATGAAGACACATTACTGTTCTTTAATTCTTACTATAATGCAAACACAGAAGGTGCTGCTACTGCATCAAAAGCAGTGTGAATAGCAAGTCGAAGGAGGTGATCCTGCCCATCTACTCTGCTTTTGTGAGACCTCACCTGGAGTATTGTGTGCAGTTCTGGTGTCCTCAACATAAAAAGGACATGGAACTGGTGGAACAAGTCCAGAGAAGGGCCACGAGGATGATCAGGGGACTGGAGCACCTCTTGTATGAAGCCCAGCTGAGAAAGTTGGGGCTGTTCAGCCTGGAGAAGAGAAGCTGCATGAAGACCTCATAGCAGCCTTCCAGTATCTGAAGGGGGCCTATAGGGATGCTGGGGAGGGACTCTTCGTTAGGAACTGCAGTGATAGGACAAGGGGTAACGGGTTAAAACTTAAACAGGGGAAGTTTAGATTGGATATAAGGAGGAAATTCTTTCCTGTTAGGGTGGTGAGGCACTGGAATGGATTGCCCGGGGAAGTTGTGAATGCTCTATCCCTGGCAGTGTTCAAGGCTGGGTTGGACAGAAACTTGGGTGAGATGGTTTAGTGTGAGGTGTCCCTGTCCATGGCAGGGGGGTTGGAACTAGATGATCTTGAGGTCCTTTCCAACCCTAAGTATGCTATGATTCTATGATTATGCCAGAAGCTGATTTGTGCAAGTTGTAAGTAAGATCTTAATAGCTGGGAATAGTTCCAAGTTTCTGAAGTGACATTTCTTTTTCTACACCAGAAGTAAGTAAAGATTTTGAATTTGTGTCACTATATAATATAATCTTCCCATTGTAAAATTCACGTCCCAGCCACAGGCATCCATATTGCACTGTGACTTCTTTTTTCCCTCAGTGGAGTAGAACAGAAGCTCATCCCTGTGCATACAAACTCAAAAGGATATTTTTTTTGTTAGTTACTCTTGCTTTGAAGGTGACAAGCAGTCCTTTCATCCTGGATATAGAAGGGTAGCTTGTTTCTGGCAGGGTTGGAAGACTGGCAAACCTAGTCACTAAAATGGGAACTTAACAAATGTTGCACAGAAAAAACTTACGTATGTTATGAAAGCCTTTAAAATAATTGTTTTTATAAAACCAGTAGTGTTCAAGCCTTGTTTAAATAGATCAGAGAACTGGCTTCGTATTGTTGCGTACTAGCCTTTGGAGTTTTCTTAATGCCTGCACTTTCCACATGGCTTGTAATAAGACTTCAGTAAACCAGCACAGAGATGACAGAAAAATAATAAGAAATCCACATGAATTGTCTTGAAAATCCATATGTGCTCAGATAGAGACATGGGACTGTGCACCTGGAAAAATCTGTTGTTCACAACTGTACATTTTAGCTTTAAGTGAAACCATAAAGATCTTCAGGTGCTGATTCTGTTCTGAGTGCTGTCTGTCTTCACTCTTCCTTTTACCATCAGTGTAACTTTTACTATTAGCCTTTGTCTGACTGCTATTTTTTGTTGCCTAAATGACTGGCTAAAGGAGTAATTTAAGGTAATCAAAGTCTAAAGTCATTCTGCCATCCCCTATTAGTCAGATCATTTTCAGTGATTTGTGGGGTTCATTAATGTATCTTCAAGCAAAAAGCAGTGGGTGTGAAGATGATGTACAGCACAGACATGTTGCACATCCCTGAGCTGAAGGTATATGGGCAATGTCAGTATCGGGACAAAAATACTGCTGCATCTGTTCTCCTTTGATATGTTAGTTGCTCTGAAGAATGTGGAAGTGGTTACTGCTATTTTGACAAATGCGCTTATTTCTCCTTTTGTTGCCTGGTGTGGCACAAGGGAAAAACTGGCGCAATAGTGTATGGCCATAATTTATTAGTGGTTTAGGGATGTGGGCCCAGAACAAATCCTAGACAGAAGAAAAACATGTTTGGGTTTTCCAAAATGCGTTGGCTACAGGAACAAAGCAGTGATTGGATGTGCAAATATTTGGTATTGCGATTGTCCCAGCTGGGGTGACAGCTGACAAATAGTCTGAGTTTGTTTTTAATTATCACCAAAAGGAAAAAAGCCTGTTGTTTTAAAGCCAACAACTGATGTTGCAGCAAAAGGCAAGAAAAGATATTTAACAGTGGAGGATATACTTTCTCAGTGTTATAACATGTTGAAAGCACTATTACATCCAAGTATTTATAGTATTTACCTAGTTTTATATTACAACCAACCAAGCAAAGTGTTTCGTTCACTTGTATTGTATCCAGTGATCGATACTAAAATGTCAGCTATTGCTCTTACTTAATAATGACTGATACCATTGATATCAAACTTTTCTTCTGCAGTCACACTAGGAAATGCTGCAGATACTTTGTGACTGATACTTGAGACCTATTTGACACAGAAATTACTTAATATGCATCATAATACTGTACAGAGCACCCATGAGGGTACCTGGGCTAATCGCAATAGATAGAATTGTAGAATCTCAGAATTGGTATGGTTGGAAAAGAGCTTAAAGATCATAAAGTCCAACCATTAATTCAGCACTGCCAACTCCACTACTGAACCATGCCTGTAAGTGCCACATCTACAAGTCTCTTAAATACCTTCAGAGATGGCGACTCAACCACTTCCCTGGACAGCTTGACCCAATGCTCAACAGCTCTTTTGGTGAAGATTTTTTCACAATATCCAATCAAAACCTCCCCTGGTGCAATTTGAGTTCACTTCCTCTTGTCCTATTGCTTATTACTTGGGAGAAGAGACCAACACACACCAGTGTATGATGCATGAACACATAGATGCTTCACTGCCCTGAAGGATTACATATCTCTTGTAAAGGGAAAGAGAAATGTGTTACCAGATAGGGCTTTGAGCAACCTGGTCTAGTGGAAGGTGTCCCTACCTGTGGAGGGGGGTTGGAACCAGGTGATCTTTAAAGGTCCAGACAGGCTCTGGTGGGGTTAGGGACCAGTCCTATTTGAGTCTGTATTCAGTATTTAAATCATTGTGCTATCATTTAAGCAAGGTAAGAAACAATGTTGTGAAGACACCCTGAAATTAATAGCTCACATGTCAAAATTTAAAACTGAGTCAAAATACTTCATTAATGAGGTTTTGTTTATGCTTTTTTGATGGCAATTGATGTACAATACTTGTTTCCTTATTAACATACATGAATCCAAACTGGTCAGTTCTTGCAGGAAGCATAACTTCACAGATTTCAAAAAGGCAGTAAGTTGGTTTTTTTTTAAGTAAAAATCATGAACTTCCAAATGAAAATTTGCCCTTTATGGGGGAGCCAAGATAGACTTTTGTGCTCAGATGGGAGAGTATATACTTGTCTTCCATTGCAAAGAATGGTTGAGGAAAGAACACAAAATGTGTTTTCCATTTTTGTGAAATCATGAGAATGTGATCTTTCCACTTCGTCAAAAGGGCGACTTTCTTTGTGTTCTAGCTACAAACCTGCAGCCAATTTCTAGTGCAGGATTCAGTGCCTTGGAAAATTTCATCAAGGCTGTATTTGAGGAAGAGAAGTAGTTGGAGCTGCTAATATGCGCCTGTCCTTCCAACACTGTCTAGTCTGCTTCTGTGGATCCCTAGAAAGGTTATTGATTTACTGGGAGTGTAGCTTTCTCTAGTAAAAGCTGAAGGCTATTTGCAAACTGCCACCTGAAGCAAACACATACGGAGGAAATTTAGATAATTGCATTTTGCTTCCACTGAAGTCCATGGCAATTCTGAAATTAATTTCAGGAGGAGCAGAATGGGGTCTGGTGACTGGGAGTCATTGCTGCCAGCAGCTGGAATGACTCTTGAGCTTTGTGTTGCATAGATCCTCAGTGACCTGGGAACTGTTCAAAATATATGGAAAAATGTTTCTGATAGCCTTTGCCAGTATTAACACCAGCTTTTACAGGCATTCTGACTTTGCAGTACTTGCTGGGCTAGCACATTTAGAGTCATCCACACTACTTGAAGCTGTTCATAAGGGATTTCCAGCCAAATTTGCCAACAAAAGAGGCAGTCTCATGAATTTTTTCATACGTTGTCTTTTCTGAGTGCCAAAACATTCTAAAGATATTTCAGTTAACCAGTGTCAGCACTTCTGATGCCACATATTATGTTCAAATAATGGAGCTTTTGGTTTGGCCATTGAGTTAAGAAACTGGAAGCAATTCTTGGTTTTAGTTGACCAGAATTTTTTGTTTTCAGACAAGCTAAAATGAAGCAGTTCACTCCATGTTGGTTTCCTTAGTCCTTTTCTACTGTCTGTAATAAAAATGGGTCTATTTTCAGTCGAATTCAATTTTTAACTGAAAACAGTGTTTTGAAACAAATACTCAAAATATTTTTGTTTCAAAAATTTAGAAAACCTTCAGCCTGTTCTGTTTATTTTTCTGGTTTATGCTATCTTTTCACTTGGGCTCTTTGTGAAATTAGCAATCCCCCACCACACCCCCCAACAATATAGTTTCATAAATTCATTGTTTAGCAGAATATTTTTACGCAGCATTGTTATTGATTTGCAGCTCATTCATGTTGCCTTAGTTTTTAAGTACCAAATTGACAGAATGTTGCTTTTAAAGAATAATGCCTCTAGCCTACAGTTTGGAAAAGCTGTTATGGCATGTCAACATCTGATATAACTAGACTAACACAACTAGAGTCTGTGAGAATGACAGCAGTACAAATAACATTCAGGTAACAGAGGTACAGTGTCAGAGGCATAGAAAATCACTTGTGATAGGACAGTTTGAAAATACTGGATTAGGTCTAAAATCAGATCCCTTACAGATTAGGGGAGGGCACAGAGAAAAAAAAAAATGTAACCAAGATTGGACATAGTCTTCCATTATCAGCAAGCTATTCTGTAGTTGTCCAATCTGAGCTTTCTTGCACTTCCAGCATATCTATTAATTGCAATTGTTAGAGACAATATTAGAGCAGAAAAATCAGAGGTAAATTAAAACCAGTAGGTGCTTATTTCTTTATTTCAGCAAGAGCAACAAAGTAGCATATTTGTTAGGAAATTCTGCTATTCTTAAGGAAAACTTATTTAGCTATCCATACTCGGCAGCATTAGTGCAGCTGGGTGTTCAGTGGATTTACCTCATATGAACGGAAGAGCTACATTATTCTTTTCTGTCCCTTCTCATGAGAAAACATCAGCTATTTTGGTCTATGTATAGGACTCAAACTATAGGCTGGTAATACCAGGGTATGTATTTTAGAAGTTAATGGGATTGTGTGGTTTGAAATAGCTAGGCACCTGGCTATCTTTTTTTTTTTTTTTTTTTTTTTTTTAGTTAGAATAAACTTTTACAAACCAATTCTTATTTCAAATGTTCTACATTTGAAATAAAGCAGCTTACAGTAGATGAATTCCAAAGCGTGATGCCATGCTGTGGGGTGGGAACATCACCTATTTAACAGAGCTGCTCTGGAGATTTCACTTTACACAAGAAACTCATGTCTAGGAAATTGTTCTTTGCTTAAAAAACAGGCTTAAAAACAGCTTTACCGCTGTGAGAATGGTTTTGGAGGCCTTGCTAGCTGGAAGAAGAAGAAATCTCAATTTGGTGGTTCAGCAAGTCCTCTGAAAAGATTTTAATGGTTAAGTTGGAAACTAGCTCTTGGGAACACTAGGTACATGCTGCTTCTGATGAGAATGTGCTCAACTCTATTGATGACTCAGTCTTTAACAGTGTTTGCTGAAGTGTGCTATGTGGTCACAGCCTGACCTTCATGGAAATTCTTGAAGTGTTGGAGGAATTTGTGTTGAATGCCATTGACCAGTCTGCTGGGGAGTGGAGTGCTTTTTAAGGTATTGCCTGTAGTATGATTGTGCACAGTCACTCTTCTCAAGGGTACTTGAGCCATGGAGAGAGAGACTGCTTTCCTGATCCTCCTGGTGCACTGGGTACTTATCTGTTCAAGCTGCCTCGTTATCACATTGCTGTGTGTGTACTTGCTGGTAAGGAACATTGATATCTTCCATGTGAATATATCTGAGGGTCAGCTGTGGTCTAAATTCTTGACAGAAACAGCTTAAACTTTAGGGCTAAAACTTTCTGTTGTTTGTAGTGTGGCTGGGTGCGGGCTGAGAGTGGGAGAAGAGTCACCTGTCACCCAGGTAGATGGAGAAGGAGCTAAACTACTATTTAATTTTTGCTCTAGTTTAAAAGCCTCTGCTATTAATAGTAAGGGAAAGATGAGATTATACAGCCTTTGTGTAGATCTGAATGGGGAGACTGTGATGCACCCATCAGTCCTCAGGTAAAGCCATTCCCTGGGCTTCTGGTTGCACAATGCAGATCTGTGGCAGCCTTCCATGCATTGCACCTTCTCCCCACCTTCCTAGGTGGAAGGAGGGCATGTCTGATAGGTAATATGCTCCTGTAGTGAGTGTTTTAAATAATCTTCGGGATGGATTGTCAGGGGAGGCCAGAGGTAGGAAGGAAGAGAAGGGAGCAAAGGCAGGAAGATGATTTCAGTTTTAGGATACATTACGCTTAAAATTCTGAGGCTGCTCCACTGACAGGCCAATAAAGAATTAGATGTACAATTTGAAGTAAGTCCTGCGGTAGAATAATTGGACTGGTGAAGCAATCTCACTCACTAAATTGCTTTCCAGGGAGCCTATACTGAATGGAGCTGCTCATCTCTTTCTGATGTTTGAGCATCCTCAGGTCTCATTGACTTCAGTGGGAATTAACCTAATTGAACTCCTCAATAGAGAAATTCTTTACATTCTAATTTTTCTGCTGCCTTTACATTCAGTTTGCCATCATACGCTGTGCTCCTCAAGTCCAAGCCTTAGCATGCATGTGTTATTTAATGGCTCTTGAATGAAATGTGCTTAAGTATTTGTGCATGTATTCTGTTCCTTACTGCTTTCTGTGGAGATAGTTCTGTTACACTGCATCATGTTAGCAATCAAAACACGCAAAATGCATACTGGAAAATCTTTCAAAAAATAATGCAGTCAAAATCTCAAATGAGAGTTTAATGTTTTGTTACTTTTTAAGTAGGAAGTGTTTATTTTGCCTTTACAAAAGGAAGAATGCTCTTCAAATTAAGAGGACAAATTCATTAGCATGGAGGGTAAATTTGGTAATAAATGAGGTAGTAAAAGTGAGATTTTTCTACCTTTCCTTTCCATGAGAGAAGACCTACTGAAATGTAGTACATTTACAGTCCTCAAATTACTGAAGCTCTAAATGTTTTTGCCTCCACTGTGCTACTCCACATTTTGTTGGCCTCCATTTGTGCTCCATTGCTGGCTTCTGTTTGTGCTACTGCACATTTTGGGATAATGGATTGTGGAGCACTGTGTGTTGAGAAGAAGAGAATCAGTAGTGTGATGAAAAAGATGAAATAACTCTGGTGGAACATCAATAAAGCCTAAAAGTTTCCATAGGGATTTGAATGTTAAAGAAGAGCTTGAGAAACTATATTAAGAAAAGTTTGCTTTTCCCCTTGTGCTTGTAGTGTCTTTAATCCATAAGCAGAAGTTGCTTGGAGGTCCTTGTCAAGTACAGGGGTGGAGGTATTTTTTTCTTTTCATATGTATATGGTGCCTAGCAAAATGCCTCCTGGGTGCAATGTCTTCTGAGAATTGTCGCAGTGTCACTGCTGTCAGGCCATAGCTGGCTTGAATAAAAATGGAAGAGCAGAGCTCTTAATAACCTTGTGTGCTGTCAAAGGGCTCAACACATGCAAACTGTAGGAGAAGTAGGAGAATTTTTATCATGCCAGAATTATTCCTTATTTAAGAGAGTGTGTGTTGCAGGTCTATACACGAGTGTGCATGACCAGCAGCATTGCCAGACAAGTCTTCCAATTTGGCTTCACCACTGGCAAATTGTGCAAGAACAATTATAAGGCCCAGATTTTGCTCCAGCGTTAGTGCTGCTCAGTGCTGCATTCAATGGTTTGTTGGGATGCAGTTTGGAATATTTGGTCTGCAGTGGAGAGGACTGTTTGCTTCCTACATACTTTTCAGGGTATGAAAAGGCGTCTCTGTTATGCAAAATAGCTGCCATCTCTATCCAAGCAGAAATGAAGTGGTTTGTTAGTGGGCTTTTTTGTTTGTTCCTTTTGTCTTGTTTTTTCTTGAGTATGGACTAAATGAAGTTAGTCTGAAGTAATTCTGAGCTATAAAACAAGAAAACTGAGAAATCCTTGAATCATTTGCTAGGCAGACAGAAACCCAGGTGGGTAATGGTACAGGGATATATTTGATGACTTCTGTTTTTAAATGATGTGTTGCAGATATGCAGCAGAATTGTGTTTTCGTTGGTAGCTTTCATTAGGATCTTTATGCAGGAGGCACACCTGGAGCTCCACATTAGATTTTATGGGAAAAGGTGCTATTGAATGTGACCGAAGGTATCACAGTATGCCTCTTAACATTTCTTTTGTAATTCTGAGTGTTCCTGTCCTTATTATTAACTTCTTGTATTCCAAATGTTTATCAGAACTACTTTTGCAACTTATTTCTCAATTTATGCTTGCACCAATATGCAAACCCTCAAATTCTGATTGCACATTGCAGTATGAAAGGATATTAATTGCTTTAATGTGCATACTTCATACTGATGTCACACTCTGGACTTCATTAGAATTCTGACTCCAGCACTCTCATATTTAAAAAACAAATACTAAATAAACCACATAGCTTCATCACAAAGACAAACCATAATCAGACAGGCAGATTAAATTAGAGCCATAAACCCTTCTCTGAATTCAATGTACATTTTGAAACAATGATAATTTAGGTATCTTCCACTAAATATGGGAAAGTTCAGCTGTTAGTGTTGAAAACCTTAGCTGTTTCTATATAAGCAAAATGTATGGGACTTGCCTACTAAAATATGCCATGTAAAAATAAAGCTATTTAGGTAAGGTTGGCATCGTCATTTTTCTTTTGCAGATCAGGTGGAAGTTTCTGACACTAACTTTTAGAGCTGAAATAAATTAATGTAGAAACCAAGGTTAGGTGATATAGCTATTTGTTTATTTCAAAGTCAAACTGTCACAGAAGGAAGAAAAGGAACCCACTGTTCTGAAATACTCTGGTGTTATTAGCAATATATTAAAATGGAATACATTTTTAAAAATACTATCTCTGTCAAAATACTTACTGATGTTGAATTCTGTCTTCCAAGGAACAGATATTTAATCCAGCAATGCATTTAAGCTAATGACTAATTTCAAGGATGGGAATGCCAAACTACACACATACTTAAAAGTTAAGCACAAAATTAATTGAACAAGGTTAAAAGCCCTGCTGGGATGAGATAGAGTGTTCAGCTATAGGGACCTGACTCTGCTAGTCTCAGTCATCTTTTTTTTTCTTCAGTGAGACACCTATGAGATTTCATCCCACTCAATACAAGAGTGGTTTATGCTACTTATGTCTTCAATCTAAGAGATGAAATCTTAAGCTCCAGGCTTTTTCCCTTAATATTGCATCACACTGACTTCTTTGGGAGCTTAAGTTTCACAGGGAGCATGTCCTCCAAGGACAGCTGCTTTGCAGATGTGGTGGGAGAAGGGCCATCAAGGATGAATAGTCAGGCTTAGCCTAGTTAGCACAAGGGGAGAAAGCATGCCTTTAGCCAGCTGCAGTTGATGTCCTTCCTGTGTTCAAAACTATGATCTAAATCAGGAAGACTAGGGACCTTAACCCAAGATTTTCCATGCCACAGATTAATGCTTCGAGCAGCAGGCTTCTGAGGGGTTTAGATGTTGTTCTGATCCTGAGGTTCTTATGGTATAGTCTCCCTCTAAACCTGCAGGTCTGAGCTTTTCTGTTTCTTGGGGCAGGCAGTGGGAAGGCAGGCAAGATACCTCAAAAAAACTTTATATGTCACAAAATACAGTTCTTGCCCAAATCTGCTGTATTTCTAAGTGTGACATCAAGCCTTTTTGTCTCTACTTTCAGGTTGCTCCTATAATTAAAGAAAGGATGATGAAGAAGGGCAGCATGATGCTTGGGTACCAGCCTCACCAAGGGAAAGTCAACTTCTTCCGTCAAGTGGTGATCAGCCCGCAAGTTAGTCGAGAGGACATGGACTTCCTCCTGGATGAAATTGAACTGCTTGCTAAGGACTTGTAGCTGTAGCTCCGCAGCACCAGGTGCTGCTCACATGTAATATTTATGGAGAGAGAATTGGAGCAGCATTCTGGTACTATTTTGTGAGAAGTAGTGAAAAAATTGCCGTATATTTTGGAAACTATAATTTTACAGAGTGATATTGAGAGCTTTGCAGGTAGAACACCCTTTCCCAGGAAAGTATTTGCTGATGGGGGCTGAAAGTGGCTGGAACAGGCCAGTGCTTGCAGCACCCCTGCTGCCATTCTGGGAAGTGTTTCCTCAGGAAGGGAGCACTTCTGAAAATTGTGTCTATGTCCCAGAGAGGGCAGCTATTTATAGGGTTCCTATTCACAGTGTAGCTCAAACTGTTCACTCACATACATGAGCAATCCTCCTCTGAAGTAACTGTTAGGAGTGGATTTAGCTCACTGAGGGTAGAGGTCTGGTTGGTAATCACACTGATAAGGCTTGAAATTGTGGACTTACAGGAAGAGTACTTCAAGGGCTCTAACTGGATGGCTTGCTGAGATTTTCTGTTGTGAGCACAGGCAGACAGTAGAATAGGACTTGGTGGGGTTGTGCAGCCGCCATCCCAGGATGTCAGCAGGACCCCCCTGCATGAAGCCCCAGGCAACCAATGTTGACCCTGCTTTGAAGAGATTGAACTAGATGACCTATTAAGGTCCCTTCCAACCTACAGGATTTTGTGATTCTATGAAATACAATCATTGGGCCCACTCAGTGTTTGCCAGTGTTTCCCAGCCAAAATATCACCCCCACTTTAGCAGAGCTGTGAATATTGGAATAGCACTTAGAAATTCTTGATCTTTTTGTTAACAGGAGTTACCTATCATTTCTGAACTGCTATTCACTTTGCTCTATTTTTAAAGTGTAAAGATTTATATTGCAGCTTTTAGATGCACTTTAAAATTATAACAGAGAAAAAAGAATATTCACCTGAAAGATACATTTTTGATGCATGTTGACTATATATTAAGAACATAGCAAAATTACTTCCTTGTCATTGTCTGTTTGTATTTTCCTACAGATCTGGGATGACTTGATCTTATGTTATCATGTATAATTTATACTTTGACACTGAAATTTACGTGTTGATGATCAGAGAAGGCCTGCCTGTAATTTTATAATATGAACAGCTCGAACATGGTTTGGTTAATCCTAAATTGCAAAATTAAGTTCTAAACTTCATGTTAAGCATTACAGTAAACTTTGGATCTGTTTTTATTCTATAAAAAGGTCCATTTTATAAAGATAGAAATTTATTTCTTGGGGTGAAGTTCTTGCAGCAAACTAATGAAAATAACCATGTCTCGCACCTTGTAATCAACACCTATTTAGCTTTAATGATTTGGTATTTGTTTCTTATTCTGTATCTGGGGTAGCACTGACCAATATGAACCTTTCTACTATGATGTTTTCTATCCTGCTGAAAGATGCCTTTAAACACAACGCTTTCTTGTTTTCATTTGATACATTCTACTAAGATCCAGCATTGCATGAAATTCGTACTTCCAATCCCCAGGATGTTGCAGTGGAAAATTTAACAAGGTCATGATAACCAAAAAGGTCATGCTGTCAGAGCAATAGATAGGAGCAAGAGTCACTCTGTAGCACTTGGCAGATGCCTTTAACAGTGTCCTGGAAATTAATATTCTTGTGCTATTATAGTGATCCACGGGACTTTAAGCCAAAACCCATATTGATACTAATATGAAAATTAGTACCACAGTGTGGCCCCAGCCTTTGCCTCGTAACACCCACAGATCACTGTATCATTTATTGCCTTATGCATCTGGCTACACCACCTATCATGATTGGAACTAAATTAAGGGCTGTTGGGCTTATTTATCCTCCCAGCTGGGCCGAATGGAGTGCAGAACACACAAGGCAGGCCTTTTCTCCTTCTCCTTTTTGACCTTGAAGTGCAGGACAGAATACAGTGGCAGGATGTTTTGCTTATTGTCCAGATTCTTGGTGAGTACTGGATGTTTTGCTGATTCATGGGGAGGTATGTCATTTCACATCAGCTAAGAATTTGGTCTGTGGTGTGTTGTGACACCACTACTATAAAAAAAAGAGTGTTATTGCCTTGTTTCTCTTTATGTTAGTATGTTTCTTTATTTCCAGACACTGTGACGCTTATGTCAGGCTGAAGTAGCACAGTTCCTTGCTGTAGCAGTAGTGGCTATAATGTATATAAATGAGAGCAAAATGGAACTTTTTTAATCTTTGAAGAAAATGAGTCTCTGATCAACGTGTACACTGATTTCTTCAAAGGTGTAGGTTAACCTTCCACTGTGATGTGAGTTCCTTATCTAATCTCCGTGTATTTTCTATTATATCTGACCCTTTATGACATCTGAGGTGTGCTATATGATGGTCTCATTTCAGGACTAATGTCATTTTCTCATAGTTGCCTATTTAGGACCAGTGTGTACAAAATGTCTATTTTGTAGCTGGTGATTTTAATAAAAAGTAAAGTAAATGACACCTTATAAATACAGGCTATGTTTGTCATTTGTCAATCAAAACCTGCAGAGATATGTATAAAGAAGGTACCTACAGGCACTAGAGATAGAGATACAACAGACTGCCAGCACAGTTATAAAATATGAAACGTATTTAACCCTGCTTCAGAATGTGGTTTACTGGTGTGCTGTGCCTATATCATCTTCAATAAACATCTTGGATGAAAATATGTCTCACAATTTATCTTGCTTTCAAGTGGAGAAGCTAAATTGTCTTTGCAGAAGTCGGAATTTTATTTATTTTTTTTCTTTTCTAGTTAGAAAGGATTGGCCCATGAGATCCTTCTAGTTACTGATAAACACCGTGGATGCTCAGGATGCTAAAACAAGTTCTGGAAGTAGTGAGATGCAGGTATAAATCAGTGTAAGCTGATCAGTTGGCTGTTTGTTATTTCTGGTGTCTACTTCTAATCTTTTTCAATAGGAAACAAAGGGAAATATTTAGACAGAAAGGATACTGAGGCAGTTTTTGCTCTTAGTTGTGTGGATGCATCTTTTGAGAACTTTGGGTATTTTGTGCTGAGTCCATATGCAAAATCATTCACACAAATTATTGTGCCTGGATCAGGTCATCTTTGTCTCAGGACTTCTAATAGTATTTTGTGTGATAGATTAATACTAGAGTTTTGTTATGTATGATTTTAGTGCTTTTAACTCACATTGATTTAACTGGATTGGGCCCTGGGTTTTATCACTGGGGTCTTTCATTTTAGCACCAGCAGTTTGGCACTCAAAACATCTCAGTTTATCTACTCAAGGTTTGGGGCCTAGAAATTCAGATTTATCTTTATTTCTGTGAAACTGAATTAAAATGTATTTTTATTTTATCCTTTCATGGTGCATTAAGGTGCTTTTCTAATATCATTTGACCCTTAAAGGATGAGAAATGTCCTTTAAGAAAAGCCTGGTAGAATTGGTAGGGTTACATTCCAGAATGTCAGGTAAGAGCACATAAAAACCTCTTATGTGCATCAGGCTTCCTTATACACACAGATCACAGCATTAGTTCATGCTCAGATGATCTTTATTTTTAAGTCTTTGGGTAGGATTATTTGGGTTACAAAACTGATCTAAAATGTTGAAGACAGAAGAGAATAATTCAGAAATATGAAATGCTAGGTCTGATTTCTCCTATTATGTCACATACGAGCAATACAAGCCAAAAGTAAGCTGAAAGTGTCAGTTAAGTCCCCCATTTTCAACAGTGCTAAATCTGCCCAGCCTCTCTTCCCTGTTGTGTACTTCCATAGGCTTTCCACAGGGGAATGAAGCATGTTCATCCTGGAAATTTGCTGTAGGTAAGGCCCACTCACACACCTGCCCTCCTTCCTGTGGCATAATTGGTAAATACTGATAAATCATTTCAGCTTATAAACACTGTGTCTGTTACACTGTCGTGGTTTAAACCCTAGCCAGACAGCTTGTTCACTCACTCCCAGTGAGTGGTGCTGGGCTGAGGAATCGATCCCCCCCCCCACCCCCCCGGGGCTCTCCCCTTCCCCGCTCCCAGAGGAACGGGGAGGAGGATCGAAAGAGTGCAACTCCTACGGGTTGAGACAAGAACAGTCCAGCAACCAATGTACAACACAAATCACCACCGCTACCACCAACGACAACAATGATAAGAGAAAATAACAAGGGAAGAGAATACAATACCACCGGCCAAGAAATGAGTCCCACCCGGAAGCCCGTGTCCTTCCGGGTAACTCCCAGTTACCCCCCACCCCGGCCATGACGTGCTGTGGTATGGAATACCTCCCTGGCTAGCCCGGGTCAGGCGCCCCGTCTCTGCTTCCTCCCGGCTTCCCCTCCTCCCTGGCAGAGCATGAGCCTCACAAAGTCCTTGGTCAGGGTAAACATCACTTAGCAACAACCGAAAACATCGGTATCACCAGCACTGTTCCCAGGCTGGAAGTCAAAACACAGCACTGCACCAGCTAACACAAAGGAGAAACATGCTAAACACTAACTGCTACATATTGCCACTGTTGTAACAGTGAAATAATGCAATTGCATGCATTAATTATGCCTTAATTGCACATGCTAATTGCAGGTTAGATGCAATCAAAGCAGCACTGCCTGGCAAATTCACTGTACAAACTACAGGAAACCCTGGTGGAGGGGTTTTCTTTCTTTAAATTGAATCTAGTCTCCCACAATTACACGTTTTTGCTTCAGCTGTACAATTAGATGTTATTACTCTAATTTTGTAACTACACAATAATCAACCAAAAATTACTTTCAGAAGCAAAACAAAATAAGGAAATTTGCACAGCAAGAGGTACAATAAAGAGAATGTCAAAAGTTTCAAGGAAAACCCACAGGTGGAAACAATGTCATGCAAATGATTAACCTCTGCTAAATCTCATGTATGTGAATGCGCCACATGGCTGTGCTGCAGGAGTGGAGTGGTGAAGCAGTAGCAGTCATGGAGTCATCAAAGGGCTTGTGTATACCTTGACACCCAAGCAATCTGCCCCAAAATAGTACAATTCATCCGCTAATCCTAGACAAGCCCTTTCAGAAGACAGGAGTCTTTGTAGTACAGTAACAAGGATTGTGCCTATCAGGGTAAAGTCTGTTTTAAAGCAGTCTCAATAATAAAAGGGATACTGAAAACGTAATCTCAAAAGAGTCCAACCGAGATGACCACTTGAAGTCTTAGCAGCACATGTGCAATTAATCACATTTTAAAAATTAATTTACAAAAAAAAACCACTAAAATCTTTATTTTTGAAGGATAGAGGCAAATAATAGAAAGAGAAGGACATGGACCCTAATAATTTTGTCAAACTGTCAAAGTTTGTTCTGTTTTGATGAAGTAATTTCATTCTTGTTAGTAATTCAGAAAATGTTAATTTCTACAGAGCTATTTAAAAAAGGAGTGTATGATGAAAGCAACTGTCATGAAATTGCAGAGGCCTGTTGAAATGACATTTGCATTTGGAACTGTGCAGTCTATATTGTCCTCTGCACCACACTGTTTCCCAAGAAACTTTCACCCAGCTTGTCGTTTTGGGAAGTGACTTCTTAAATCTGGCAAGCATTGGCACTGGCATCCTGGTCCTTTCATGCCAAGGTGATAAAGATTTTTAGTCTTGCTCCATCTCTGTGCCCTCTCCCATTCCAGGACATTTTTCCAGAGAGAGATATTCAGAATTTGGCACTATAGGAAAATGTCAGAGTAGCAGGAAGGGGAAGACTGAAAGCTGAAACAAAAGCAGCACTCAGTTTTGCACCTTGAAGTGGCATTTTGCCTTCTCTTTCTCAGCAATGGGTTTGTCTAGATGCTTAGCTGATGATCACTCACTGTTCCTATCAGAACCGTGGCAACACCAAGATCATGACTTTATTGTGCCCTGGATAGTGTGCTTGGCCTTGGGAAACTAAATAAGACAAAGGGTGGGAGAAAGAAATATAAGTTCTCCTGTTTTACAAAAGAATTATGCACAAAGAGCTTAAAACTTCCAGTTTTTTTTTGTGAAAACTTACACTATGGTTTATAAAAAATCTGTTGAAAGAGCAGAGCGAGATGGTGCTAAACAGAGACCTTTCTGGAAAAAATATTTTCTAAGCTGGACTGTTGCAGTATTTGATGTGGTGTTGTTTGGGGAAACCTACATAAGGTGGGAAGCAGGACATAAAAGTACAAGGCAAGTAGGACTAGCTAGTGAAAGATGAAAACAAGTGCTGGTGAAGAGAAGATACCGCTCAAATGCTGGTACTGATTATGGGCTACTCTAGCTTCATACTATCATTGCTAACCATTTCGGAAAGATCAGATGTATGTTTATGAAATTTGCTGAGGAAGCTACGTTGGGAGTTTTAGATAGTCACAAAAAGTGCAAAATCTCTGGGGACTTGCAAAACACAGCAAAAACTTTTTGGTTAGAGGTGGGATGTACTAATCTCTTGGGAAACAGAAAATTGTGGGGATACATATAATGATGTCATAATTAGCAGTGTACGAGCTAAACTTAAATGCCATATAAATAAAGTCAGCCAGCCAAAAAATTCGATGGTAAACATTAAAGCAGATCTAGCCTCTTATCAGGATCATAGCACCAAGAAAACCCTAGCTTGGCAGCAGACTCGGTGACTGGTCCAGGCCTCTGTCACCCAGTTCTGTTGCCTCAAGCTGTGAGCAGCGAACAGTGAGAATATTAATTAGTGTTACAGAGCCAAAGGGTAGCACTGCCTTGTCGTGTGCTCCATCTACTGGTGTGTCCTCTGGTAACCAGTCTGTGCCAAACATAGGATGTTTCTCCTGGACGCCTCACATGTGGCAGAGGAGGGAATTTGGACTAAAATATCTGGGGATTTTTCAGACAAAAATGCTTTGTCAGAAAAAGGTGCTTTGTTTTAAGCAGTCTTCCTGTGAAAACATTTGGTTTCAACTGACTTTAGGGAAATACATGCAGACCTGTGATCATTTCTTGTCATCTTGCTTAATAGTGACGGGAATATGTTTCCATGCAGTGTAACCCATGGTGACACTGCATATTTGGAGCTTCCAAGCTGAGCAGTGGGGAGCTCAGGGTGCCAGGAAAAATGAGCCTCTCAGCAGAGCAGCAATTCCTTAAGCTTGCTCTTTACCAAGGTTAAAAATGGAGCCAGGTGCATGCAAGACATTTTAAAGCTGTATGACCTCAGAGTGCTGAGTTTCCAGGCTTGAGTATATTCTGAAGCAATCCAAATGCCTGTTTTTTAACTATTTTCCCTTCCATGGATGTTCTGTGGTGAGTTGCAAAAGGATTGTGTTCTGCCCCCATGACCCAGCACATTTTGGAATTTCCCATTGAACTAGATTTCCAGCTTCTTCAGCACCCTGAACACAAACCTTTGGAGACACAAACTCAACACAGAACTGCAACCCTTGTGGCAGGAAAGGATCTTAAGATGTCACCAAAGTGCTAGGACCTCCATTCTGCTACAGGATCGGTTATACCAGAGAACTGGTGTCTCACCTTTGTCTAGTCATGCTGGACATCCTGCAGCCTTCCCATAAGGTTTTCTTAATGTATTATCTAGACGTTCTCTGCTGCGCTTGATGTCCACCACAATTAGGTCCAACACATTTTTCCTCTTTGCAACTTCTCAATGTTCAAAGATTATTATCTTATTGGCCCTCAGTTATCTTCTTTTCTAGTCCTGCATTGCAGTAATTGCTCCCACATTTCCTCAGAGATCATGTATGAAAGTTTTATTATTCTGCTGCCCAAAACAAGACAGAGCAAGGCAAACCCTTACCAGATTTTAAAAGAGAGGCAGGCTCACTTTGTATCTCTCTCAGCTACCACTGCTGTTTATGCATCACAGTGTGGTGGTCACCCTCTTTTATAACAGGAAGACACTATTGACTCTTGTCAGGTTTGTGATCTACTCTGAGCACTACAGCTTCTTTGGTCAACTGCTCTACATGTATTTTCCCCATTAGATAGCTAAATGCTTAATTACTCCTTTGTAAGTGTTCCTACTAAAGAGGATCATGTTTTCTCAAAACATTCATTCAAACCGTCAAGAACAATTTGAATTGTCAGTCCATCTTGCAGCACACTTGCAGCCTCTCACAGCATGATACAATTTTCAGATTTAATAAATACCTGTTTTTTTGTCCATCACCTAGGCTATTATTTAAAATACTGAATAGGAGCTAGACTCAGGTTGCTATAGAACACACTCAATGCCTCCTAGGGATCTCCATCGTAACGGTTATCTTTTTCAAGCCAGCTTTGCAGCCCCTCTGTACTTGATTTTAGGCAATATTTCCGTAGTTTGCTAACAAGAATATCACTTGAGGTGATGTCAAAAGCCTTTCTAAGCTCAAGACACAATGATGTGTACTGTATCTATCTTCTCAATTTTATAAGAGGTACTACTCTTTATGAAAAAATAACCAACAACAATGGTGAGTCCATGTTGACTCCTACCCTCTTCTCATTGTTTTCTGGTTGTCTTCAAATAGTTGAAGGGTGCTGAAAGGCCTATCTGGGCCATATGACTGATTGACTGCAGGCAAATAGGGGTCTAGGAAGGGGAAGATGAGGGAGCATCAAACTCTTGCCTTGATACAGAGCCATGATGTGGCTGGGATGTGAATTTAGATTTGGGGCTGGACACATACTCCCATTTTATGCAGGAGAGTCAGAGTAGTCAAAAACAAGCACAAGTGGATCTGAGATTCTGAGGAGAATTTCATTTAGATCAGTCAGGCTGAAACAATATAATATACTAAGTGTTTTCCACTTTTTTTCTTATCCCATGCTAGTTTGAGAATTAATCTTTTGTTGTCTGATTTTAGCTAGAGAGAAGATTAATGCAACCAAACAAGTACTGAACATTTTGGCCTTTCCAGCCATTTTTTTTTTTTTTCTCCCATAGTTTTCTTCACAAAGAATACCCTTAGTATTTAGTTTGCTGGGTTTCTTTAGACCTGGAAGACAAAGACATCGCTCTGGTTTTGGATTATTGAGCCTGATGAGGCAATCATGTAGGAGATACTTGCGTAAGATATTTTCAAAGAAGATCTCCTCCCCCTGCCCAGTTAGGAGCCCTTCCCACATAATTATTATCTTAATGAAAACAGTACATGCAACTCAGAATATTTATAATTTAATTTTAATTACTCCTGGAAGACAATTAAAGCAAGTATTTAAAAATGCAGTTATTACCATGAAGTATAGCAAAATAGTCACAAGCATATGCAAGATATTCATCAGAGCATTTAATTTCCTTAAGTTAGTAACTTTATTATTGCCAAGATGTGTGGTTCAAGCAAGAAATGTGTTACTATGATGGTGACTCATTTGCTCTTTCGCATTCATGCAATCCAACTGCTAATGCATTGGCCACACGTATAGAAAAGGAGATGAAAAAAGATTAACAAACATCATCATTTGACCTACTGACCCTGTATTCAAAGATTAGTTCATGCATTTGTTCCTGAAATACATCTCCATCTCCTCTAGAAGCTAATATGCTTGATCTTGCACAGCGGGCAGCTAGTGCAAAAATATAGAGCATCAGCCTAGCCAACCCACAAGGCAATCAAGACTCACCAAGGATTGTTAAGATGCTCATGGGAAAAATGAAAGGAAAAAATTTCTTTGTAAAAATCTATTGTATTTCTTGGTAGGGTTTTTTAACCAAATACTTTGTATCTTTAGCACTATGGTGAAGACATGTAAATAAAAGGACATCCAGCCCTTAAGCTAGTCTATGAGCACTCACCATATATTGATGGAGAAAGCACATTGTCCATGTGAAAGAGCTGCCTACTCTCTGTCGATGTAACGGATCAAATTGCTGAAGTCACACCTTTTGACCTCAGCAGTGTTACAGTGGGGTGAAAGGATGGTCTTAATGAGAGCCCATGAGAGCACAAGGAGAAGGCTTCATCTCATCAAGCTTCAGCCCCGTGACTGTTCGCTGCCAGTGTTCAGGCTCCCTCATGGCCCCCTGCACAGCCCTGCTTCCACCAGGGAAGGGCCTGCCCTGCCATAGGAGCCAATGTTAGGCCAGCCTGATGATGTGGTGAAGATGATGAAGATGTGGTGAGACTCTGCTGCATCACTCCCTCACTTTCATTTTTTTCTGAGAATGTTCTGCATTGAAAAGCTAACCTTCTGCCAAAATGTTTTTCTCTAGAGCTAGTAAAACCAAATTAGACTCTTCCCCAAATCAGGAATCAATTTTGTTTGGTTGTGTGTCACGGATATAATAAACAATTTATATTTGAGCAAAGGCTGTGTTTAAGTATGGCTGAATCCTGTTTGGTTTACTGTGATTAACTTCAACAATCTATAAATGGATGAAGTAAATTAGTTTAAATTCTTCCTCCAGTTTCCTATGACTTTGTTAAGATTAAGTTCTTAAAGCAACCATTCCAGAAATTATTTCAAGACAAGCAAATAAATGTTAACATTCCTACATTAAAATGAAATTGCCTTTTTTCCCCTCCCCTTATTTAATAAGGCTTACATGTCCTTTCCAGAAGTACTTAGACTAAACAACCTGCTGCTTGATGGGAAATACCCTTAATGCCTTAAAGTATAGGTCCATTTTGCTATGCCATTCAAAGCATTATAAGGAAAACTTCAGTCTAATCCTCTGCAAGTTGCTTCTGCACACTCCTCAGTGGTGAGGCTGAAGCGTGGGTGGTGTTGTCATGTTACAGAAATACTATTCTTGCTTCTCACATGGGGATTAGATGAGCAAAAGGGGTTGTAGCCAAAGCTCATGAGCAAATCTGTGTAAAAGTGTACAAGGCTTAACAGCTGGAAAATTAAGTCTTGTTATTTATATCCTGTTCCAAACCCTTTCAGCTAATTAAAATTATGGCCTACTTGCTTCTGCCCCCAGGAACACTCCAGGATAGTGTATGGAAAACAAATATATTGGCTGAAGAGAATTGGTACCCTGGCTTTAATTTCACTAAAAGAAACGTCACCTTTCCAGAATTAGGGCTGGATTTAAGTATCAGCAGTTATCATCTTTCACTTGCTAAGTGCCTCTTTTATGGATGGGCCACTCCTGAATGCACTGTCTGTGAACCCATGTGCTGCAAGTTACGATTCTCCTAGGTGGCAAATCCTGCGTAGCTGTTTTTCTTAGTGGTGTGAGCAGATGGGCTTTGTGTTTTCTTTTGCTGGATCCTTTCTCTGACAGTCTTTAGCTCAGTTTTGTTGGATCAAAGACAAAACACTGTTTTTGACATTCCAGGCATTCATATACCCTGTATGAAACGATTTGCTCTTTCAAAAAAATAGTGTTTTACTTTAAATGATTCATAGAAAATCATTGCAATGATGCACCAAAAAACCCCAGAGTAGGTCTTGTATTTTCATCTCAATCTCTTGTCACTTCTGAGTCTAGGGAGGCAATGCTTATATGTTGCCACATGATGTGTCAGGAAAATTTGCCATCCGTTTTAGACCATTGCATGGTTTAGTAGCTCACCCAAAGATTGCCTTCTGCACTGCACAGCTGGAGCCTCCTTGCTGTGTACCATGTCAATAAAAGGCTGATTGACATGCTAATAAAGACCTGCTTACAGAAGGATGTTGAATACCATATTTAGGCTAAGAAAGATGGGCAAAATTGAAAGAAAAAATAATTGAAAGGATATAGTGTACTTTATTTCAAGGATATTCTGCACTTCAAGACTGAAAGGTCTGTGGAGTTCGTCTGCTACATTTTTTAAATACATTTTATATTTGGTTTTGCAACACTAGTTTGCTTTGTTATGTCAAAGGACTTAGACTTTAAGCCAGTGTAAACAGGATGTCAGGGCTTGAAGATCTTTGCCCCACGTGATCCCCATGTGGCCAGTGGTGGGGACTGGTGAGGGTTGGCCAGTGCCACCAGGGCACCAGCAAATGCTGGGGCTGATCAGTGATGCTAGGTTTTCCTAGGGTCTGGGTGTCCCTGCCAGCCTCAGTTATCTGTGATTCTGCCCAGCTCAGGAATGAAGATACCTGGGTGCTGGTTTTGGGGAATCCATATATGAAGGTTCAGGAGATACTCATTGCAGTCAAGCATAAACTCTGGTGGAGGTTTTGGCACCAAAATACAACCCCTGAAAAAAATGGTAATGCCTGGAGAGTCTCAGATGCTACATCATGTATTCCATGGGAGGGGTGTCACCTTAAAAAGGTGAAAGCTCTGAGTGGACAGCAGTAGCTGTAAGGCTACTTAAGGCATATTAATCATACACTTCTCAGTTACATAGATTTAGTGGGTTGTTTTCTGGTTCACTTTAATATCAGCAACAAAATGACTGAGGTTTAACTACAGCCTCATCATAGATGCATTCAGATTGGAAAAGATCTTTTTTTTAAGATCACGGAGTCTAACCATTAACCTAACACTGCCAAGTCCACCACTAAACGATGTCCTTAAGTGGCATGCCTACAGCGAGAACTGAGGAACCTAAAAGTATGAGCTCATCATCTGTGAATTCTTTTCTCCCTTTCGCTTTCACCCGGAGACTTATGGAGGTTTTACAGCACAGGGGTTAATGGGCCAGCAAGTCTGGGTATCATCTGTTAGTGCTGTTCTGCTGAAGGGCAGGATGGAGGGTGGGGGAAGGAGTCATCAGCAAAAGATACATGGAAAGGCCAGTGGACACACTGATCATGACGTTCAGGCCTCTGGTGGGAATGAACGGGCCTGAAACATTTTAGGAAGAGTCCTCTTCCTATTCTGGATGTTGCAGAGATGAAGGACAAACTGGAGTCTGTTATTTTATTTGCTCCAATAAACATTTGCTTTACACAAAACAAAACAGACCAAAAACCCCCAGTTTACAAAGCAAGTTAAGTGCTTGAAACTTTCAATATACAAGAGTATATATTGTTCACATTCCTATTTCATACATAATGTACAGGTGAAATATTCCTTAAAAGAGTAAAATTGTCCTTTACATGTAGTAGTACAAAAACCCCCATAAAATGTCAGTATTGTCAGGAACTACTGGACACCATGCCTTGACCTTCCGCATGGGTGAAGGAAGAGAAAGGCTGCAGTCCGGGCAGCCGAGGTGCAAGGCTAGAGGGCAGTGGACCCCACTCCTGCAGCCCCTGCCTGCAGCTCTTGCCCCTGCCCACGCTTCACTATTTCTATGAAAAACATCCCCCCCTCTATAAAATTTGACATAATATCCTCTGAATTCCACTGTAGTTGTTGAGGTTTTGCCCTGCTCTGCTTAAATATTTCTGAGTAGTTTGGTTAAAATGAAAGGAAAATAAAAAAGCAGATACAAAACCATTTCAAATAAAATATTTGTCAACATAAACCTTAACTCCTATTTGAATAAGTATGATTCCTATTGACTTACACAGCAAAATCTTCTAGAGAAATATCACTGTTTGTCTTTGTGTTTAATAAATTACACCAGGTACATCTGTAGAGGGCTGGTTTGTGCTGGCTGAATTTCTGATTTCCAAGGCCTGCTTACATGCTGTAGGGAAGAATAATATGGAAAAATCATTGCAAAACTCCTGAAGACAAAACTACTAGCACTTATTAAACACACTGCTGTCATTTATATAGGCCAAATGTGATGTCAACTGCCTTAAACATTTTGAAGAACTGAAAGAATGCAAGCAGTGTCTGAAGGATGCTTTTGGAACGAATTGTCTTTCTTGGGTTTTTGGTTTGTTTCTCTTAACTGCTGAGTTGCCCTATATGCAAGCAGTGCTGACAGCAAGATATGCCATTAACCTAATGCCATGGAGCTTTCCCTCCCCTCCGAGGTTCTTCTGCAAAAATAAAAGGCACTGGCCATTTTCTTTACTTTTCTCTAGAAAACACAGAGGACATTCAGACTGTGGAGTGTCAAGCAATTAGACGTGATGTATAGGGAAAAAAAATGTTTGTTCTTACAGCAACACAATCAAGGTAAAAGGAATGGAAAAAAAATAGTACTGCCTGCACTCAGAAAGCACAGCAAATGTAAAACATCTGCTTGGATTGCTGGTCCTGTCTTGCTTTGTATGGTTTGGGGGTGGGGATGGGAGGAGGGAAAAACTCATCCTGCTGCTGTTTTGCAATCTGCTTGCAAGCAGCTTGAGTTCAAAGCAATAAACATGTAACGTGAATGACCTCTGTATCAAAACAGTTTTGGGAGGGACCAAAAATCCATGCCCTCCCATTCTGGGACACTGAGGACGTCAGTGTTAAGGTGGGAGGGCGAAGGCATGCCTGAATTTCCAAGATGTGCTGCAGACTGGACCATGTAGCTACAACTGCAAAGCCAAACTGGTCTGTCCTATGTGAGACTGCTCCTGCAACTGTGAACTGCAGGCCCGCAGCCAACTGGCTACTGACATGCTTTGAAAGCCATCTTCTTATCACATATTATTCCTATCTTTTTGGCAGAGCGCTTAGTGCACAATTGCTGGTGCTGTGCTATGCCAGTCTCCCCAGGCTTCGACCCTAAGCGGAGGGATCTCCAACACACTGGTAATTTCCTGGAAGCACATGTTTTTGCTTTAACTCTTTTTTTTTCAGAGCATGGCTGTTTACAGATATATAGATATATATATACATACACACATTTTATATATATATGTATATATATATATAAAAATAGCATTTTCATAGTTATATACAGGCATTAATAAAGTGCATAATGTTATTAGTTATTTTCAAATCCCATTTCCTGAGGAAGTGCTAACATATATAGCTCCTCCTATGACATGATGCCAGCAGCCAGTAGTAGGGTATGACACCTACTCCTGGCTTTTAATTCCCATGAATACACCTCCCTGTCCAGAGCCAGAGCCTACAGGGAGTAGTGACAGCCTCAGTCCTCCAGGAAGTAAGTCAAGTCAGCGATTGAGACTTCTTCCTTTGCCAAGGTGAATGCATCTAGGAATGATTTCCCTGTTTTGGAGCCCTCGGGTGCACACTACTTGGCAGTGGTCATGGAGCCATCTTCAGGGATCTTCTCCTCTGAACAGCTTCTTCCTGAGAGCTTGTCATGATGCTTGAACTCACTGAAGCGTTCCGCAACACACTGTGCCGTGAGCCGGGCCTCGGGGTCGTGGTCCCAGCACTCAATAAGAGTTTCACACACCATCTGTATGCCCTGCAGAGAGCACAAAGAGAGCAGTCATGATAGGGCCAGGTACTGCCAAAGCCCATGTATGTTAGTTGTGTTAGTGTCCTCTGAAGTTCAGGGCATTATACATGTGTGTCCTGGAGGTATTCTATGGGCTCTGCTGCTACATACATGTGGGCATGCTTTTCTTGTTTGTTTTTTTTTTTTTCAAAGAAACCCTACTACAGTATTTTCAGCACTTTAGTTGGTACTAAATGTATTTTCTGATAATTTATAACAAAGAACAATGATGTTTTGGACTGGTGCTATAGAATCAAGTAGTTTCAGTTTTTTTTTAATAAATATGATCAGAATTCTTGGATAACGTGACTTCCCACTTAACCCATGCCTTTGTGTATGTGAATTCTGTTTGAGTTTTTCAAAAGAAATTCTGCTCGTCAGCAATATCGAGCCCTACATAATCCCTTTATTAATTTCTTGCAGAGTAACTAAATCTATGTGCAAATATGGGCCACAGTCCCACAAACACTTAAACACGTCACTCACAGATGTAACTATTTAACCTTCATTTCAATACTGATGCATGTGTTTACAGGAGCAAAACACAGTTGCATCTCTGTAATGCATTTTATAAACATGAGGTATTTGCCAGGAAATTGTGTGCTTTGCTTTATGACACTAAAAGCTCATTAAGTAGGACTTATCTAAAACTTCCCATTTAAAAAAAATAACATTCCAGAAGACTGCATTAATTGCATAATTTACCTAATTGGTGATGTTGACTGATGTCAATGTTAATAGCAGAACATTATTGTCTGTGTACAAATAACATTAGTTTTCTGCTGACATTGAAATTACAAGCAGTAAATTAAATTAAATATTAAACATTAACTTGAAATCAGCAGTGCAACAAATCTCATTAAAGGAGGGGTGGGGGAAAGGGAAATTGTAGTATGTAAATCCGTTCCAGAATTTCGTCACAATGAACAATGAGTTCATTACAAAAACACGACTGCAGAAGAAGGAAATGAATATGGAAGAGCCATTACAGTAAGGTCAGCTTCTATGGAGCTTAAAGCAGATCCTGAGCTGCTGAAAACTGTCACAGCCCTGTGGAAGCCAATGCATCACTGCATTTTAGACAGCACAATGTGAAACCCTGAGGGGATTTAGATGAAGGGTATTAAATCCACTTTCATTAAATGTCTTGTGAGTGTGTTATCAAGCATCTATTTCCTGCCTTAGACTTTTAGCTGAACCCTGTTGGAGCCAGCTCTGCCCATCCTGGTGACACACAAGCGGAGATACGTGGTCCTCCCAGTTGGTGGGTGCCCTGTACTGGAGGCAGAGTGAGGTCTGGGTTTTACACAGGGAAGAAATCTGAAGTCGAAGGCAGGACACTTAGGTCCCAATATGCAATCATTTTGTTTGCTATGTTGTCGTGGTTTAAACCCAGTCAGGTAGCTTGTTCACTCACTCCCAGTGAGTGGTGCCGAGCTGACAACAATCGAGGTCCGTGTCCGTCTCCCCCCCCTGCCTCCCTGCACCGGGGCTCTCCCCTTCCCCGCTCCCGGAGGAACGGGGAGGAGGATCGAGAGAGTGCAACTCCTATGGGTTGAGACAAAAACAGTCCAGCAACAAATCACCACCGCTACTATCAGCTACAACAATGATAAGGGAAAATAACAAGGGAAGAGAATACGATACCACCGGCCAAGAAAACGAGCTCCACCCGACAGCCCCTGTCCTTCCGGGTAACTCCCAGTTACCCCCCACCCTGGGCATGACGTGCTGTGGTATGGAATACCTCCCCGGCTAGCCCGGGTCAGGCGCCCTGTCTCTGCTTCCTCACAGCCTCCCCTCCTCCCTGGCAGAGCATGAGCCTCACAAAGTCCTTGGCCAAACCAAAATATCCTTGTTATCAGCTCTGTTCCCGAGCTGAAAGTCAAAACACTGCACTGCACCAGTTAACACAAAGGAAAAACATGACTGCTACTGCGGAACCCAGGACATATGTAAACCCAAAGGCGATGAAGTTTAGCTCTACTCCCATACCTTGAGCACACACTCAGGCTTGCTGCTATGAGAGCAGCCGTGGTGCCTGAGCACCATGGGGATCCTGAGCCCAGTGCTTCCCTACTCAGGCACTCTGGGCATGCTGACACACCTACACCTTCTGCTACAACTGGCTGTGTGTAAAATGAGCTCCTGGACACTTCTCTGCAAGGCCTAACCAGTGGTACTGCCCAATTTTACTGCCATGTAATGCAGTGGTACACTGCAGTGGGGCTCTGGCCTGAATGCAGACAACTCTCTGGGCCACCTAAACTGCTCCAGGCCTGCTTTAGGTGCCAATGACATGTGCTTTTAGGGGCCTTCATCACCTTCTACTACATTCAGGTCATCTGGCTCTTCAAATGCAGAAAAGAAATATTTGCTGACCTTTGCATTAGTGTATGCAGTATCTTTCATATCCAGTAAAAGACTGGTATTAAGTTAGATTTTTTTTTGCTCTTGAGAAAACTCTGATTATCCTCAGGTTTGCTGTCCAGAGATCTTCCTATTGATGTTCCGTTTTCCTAAGCAGTTATCTACCCTTCTTTTCTTTAATTTTTCTCATGTGAGACCATGTCTTTTGAATATCCTGAGAAATGTTCTCATACTGTTCCTAATTTTAAACATTTTCTATTATTTTATTTTATTTTTCTCTCAAATGAATAGGCTCAGGATTCTTTTCTGCTTTGCTAATTGGGCTCTTCTAAACTACCACATATGTATTACTAGTTTAGACTTCATTTTTCCTCTGTGGACAACAAACAACTGCAGTCAACTCATGTTTCATTTTACTAGCTCATCAATAATTTTTATAAAACTTCTGCAACTAGTTCTTTTCTATCAAGATGAGCACTTTTATAACCTCTCCTTCCCAGCTTAACTTGTTAGAAGATAGTTGGCTCCTAATAAGACCTATGGCTCCTAAAAACGTAAAGAGATTTTTAGTGCTGCTAATACCAGATAGATATCCACCTGTCCCTCAAAATACAGCTTTCCTCCCCAGTTAAAAGACACTCATCAATAACCCTACTTATCACAGATGACTACGTAAGGAGGAAGTCCCTATGGTCCAGGAAGGGGGTGCACGTTGCTATAATCATCAGGTGGCAGATGCACTGTTCCTGTTTGGAAAGATGATTGATTTTGGCCACTCACTTGCCTTCCTTAAGTAGGTGTTAGACTATGATTTTAACATCTTAACTGAATGAAAAAGGGGGTGTTGCATTGCTTCTGATGGAAATACTATCTGATCTTGTCTGCCTGGGCTTTTATAAATGTTCACAATGTCTTCTGCCTGTAAAGACCACTCAACGTATTTCATTGAAAAGTGGGACAACAAAGCCTTGCTTCTTCTCTGATACAATTCGCATTTTATCTCTGCTGATAAAACAGCTCATAGCAAAGGTGAAGAAATGCATGCCTTCGGCATGCTTCCATTCAGTTTCATCTACTGAGAAATCTACTATCGCCTAGGAAGTGCAACCACAGTGTCAATGAATGGGGAAAAGCTGGCAGAGTGCTTCATGACTTAGAAGGGAAACAGACTGCTAATGTGCAACCTGAATAAAACCAGACTGCCTTGCTGAAGACTCATTTCCTATTTTCTTAAACTTGTCAACTGCTGGGATACAACTATGACTGGTCTCCATGATAAAGTACTGAGATTTGTTTTCACTGCTGAAGGGGCCCGTGTGTAAAGTTGTTCTTTTTGACCTTTCAGAGCCTACATACAGTGTGCTTTAAGGCCCTAATTACTTTGTGGTTGTCTGGATGATTGTCAGATCTCAGGTCTTCAATCTTTTTGTTTTGATCCCTTTTAGATTGCACTGGTGGGCAGCAGAAATTCTAGAGCTTGGGGGTAGGTGTGATACAGAGCACTGTGGTGTCTTAACCACTGCCGCACCAGTGTCACCATGTGACAGAGCTGTAATCTGTGCAAAAGACATGTCCAGCCTGCTGAGCAGGGCACTGATCTAAGGCTCAGATTTCAGGAAGCAGTCAAATGTACAGTGCAGCTCCCAGCTGCTCACATGTGGTGTTCTTACCTGATGGTGAAGCCAGGAGCTGGGGATCTCGGGTCGCCCTCTGTCTCTTAGGACACTGTCCTTCATGCTTTCCACGCAGGGGTGTTCTCGCACTTTAGAGCCAAATGGGGGCTCATACTCTTTCACTTCTGCCAAGAAAATAAGCAAACACAAGGGTATTCAACTATGCTGCATTGGTGCCAAGTGTGAAGGGAGCTGGCTGCTCTCTGGAGGAGTAGGAGCTACTGATTAGCCGCTCAAGTGCCACTGTTCTGCTTGACCAGCTCCAAACAAAGCAAAGCCAATTGGCATTTTCAAAAATGCTTCATATGTGTTTCTCCCACATGTCCCCTCCCTGCCCTTTTCTTTCCTAAACAATTTTCATTCAAACCCTTTAGTATATAATCATATTAGCAACAGTTAGAGCAGCAGAATAATCTATAATGATTTGCAAGACTTTCAATCTGTGCTGAGGCAAAACACACAGGAGCTTCAAGGTGAGTTTTGCTTGAGCCAGGCTTGCAAGAATCAGCTGCCCTTAGGTCCCCCGGTGTTCACACTTACCAGGTGAAATATAAACTGAAATATATTTAGGTCATGATAGATGTTAATGTGCCAGATTGCTAGGATGAAATAGTTGCTTGAAAAGGACAAAGATACAACAAAGAGCAGTGCTGGAAGCTGCCATGCTGCCCTTGTTTATTAGTGAGCTGTGTTCATTTATAGAAAGTAGTAGTCTCCTCTTATTTTAGGCCTCTTTCCCAAAATGGATCAGTTTTGGCCCATGATGTAGGGGCACAGCTTCCTGAAGGGGCTGCTGCCACTCTAGTTTTTGTTTGCATGTTGCATATTTTCTTCACTTTTCTTTGGAGAGAGAAAGGAAGAAGCTGACATATGGGACGTTTGGAGAAAACTCAAGAAATCTCTGAGAGTGGAAATATTATAGCAGATGCTGACACAGTGTAGAAAATGCTGTGGTTTCTTTGGGAACAGATAGAGACTCTACTCACAGGCCTAATGACTTCCTAGTACCAAATAAAGATTTATGAAGCTGGCTTGTTCTACTGCCTCCTATTTCTTTCTAGGAATTAATTGAGGGCAAGAAAAACTGAAGTGTAATCTACAAGGCAGTCTGGGGAATACATGTGAGCGCCCAGAAGATGTGTGAAGAGAGATGAATGAGATGGGAGACACAGTACTGTTATGTAATGTTCCAACCAAACGTCAAATGCAGTGTCCAAAGCTGCTCACTACTCTCAAGGGGCATTTTACGGTAAAAAAAAGCTCTGAGAAGGGTGATAATACTGATTAAAGGCCCATAAAATATGGAAAGAAACTCTAAAGCTTGTCTTTGTTTACTTCAGAGGGAAAGGAACGGTAAGGTGTCATATGATAAAGTAATGAAAATAACTAATGATCGAGATGACATAGGTCAGATAAAAAACAGATGAAATGATATCATGATAAAAAACCAAGATGATATGATAAAAAAGATAAAAAAAAAGATAAAAAACCCCAAGATGATATGATATCATGATAAAAACAAGATAGTATGGAACATAACTAAAAGGTGGACTTTTCTCTAAAATCTTTGAGTTAGGCTATAGCTCCGATTTCTATGCAATGGCCATGGGATGAAGACTTTATCAGGCTACAGAAAAAGAATTTCTAATGCTTAAAAATAATAGCCAAGTTACCATAACAAACATTTTGGAAAGCACACACACTCAGTGTTTAGAGATCCAGCTGCAAACAACTGTGTGCAGTGCAACAGATCACCTCACAGATGCCTCCTGCAGAGCTCTCCTTCCTTCTCCTGAACCATCTGGTGCTGGCCACTGTCCACACAATGCTCCAGAGAGGGGCTATAATCCCAAAACACAACTCCTATCTTCTCATACGTAAACCACTTTCTTTCAGTCTCAAGGGTCAAAGTCTGCTTTGCTTTCTTCTCTCTAGAAGAAGGCATACCATTTTCACCCACATTAATTTCAGTTAAAGATTACTCAGCCAAAGTAAATTTACAAGACTTTAGCCCTAGAAGTTAATTGGGAAGTTGCCATCTTGCTGGTCAGACCTGGATTACTATGCAGTGGATGCACAAAGATTACAAAGCAGATGCCTTTCACAGCCAACCAAAATATTAATGTTCCCTGGAAAAAATTAAATAGCATGACCTAGATGTCCATTTCCTACATCTTCATCAGCCATGGTTTGATTGGGGTAGTGTTCATGGACAGCAGCCAAAGCTCTGAGATCTTGCAGTATGTGGAATCAGAGGAATCACAATACCCAACAGAGGGATGCTGTTGCTGTACGACTGACCTGTTCCTCTTGCAGAGGTTAATTCAGAGGCCATTCAGGTTTATGAGATGGTTCAAAAATTGATGTCTGTATTACGTTTTCCCTGTTTGAGAAATTCTTTCTGCGATACAAGCGTTCCTCTTCCAAATGTAAAGACTGAACAGTTTTTTTAGGTTTGTTTTGGTTTGGGTTTGTTTGCTTGTTTGTTGTTCTTTTATCGTAAAGAACGAGAAATTGAGGCCAGATGCTAATTTGCTGTAATGACTCTGTAGTAATAGTCATGCCTTCCCTCAGTTTGAAAAGCATGCAGGATCTCCTTCCTTCTCTTTCATTTACAAAGAAAAGCCCACTGAATCCTCTTGCAGTAAATCATCCTGATGCTGTGGAATCTCAGGTGTCAGACACATTTTGCAGTAACAGCTGGGGTTATTCATGGATCATGTTGATGTGATACAGCAGACGTAGCAAATGTCAGTTTGAGGCAGGTTAAGATGTTTGTGCCCAGCTGCTTGTGCATGGCTGTATATAGATGCTGAATCTATTTTTCATGCCTTATATGTTTCTTTTGATTGTTTTTACACCAGTCAGGCACTAAAAATGACAACTGGCTGAAGTACGATGAATACCTCAGGCACCGTGAAATACAGCACCTTTAGTGTTCAGTAATGGCAGCGTTCTTTCAACTTTAACCTCCAGCATTTAAGTTATGGTTGTGAGCTATCTTGCACTAATAATTGCTCTATCTCTGGTGTCCTTTGACACTGGCCTGGCCAGAGCTCCCAGAAAGGCTGGGATTGGATTTTTAGCCCCAAAGAGAGACATTACTGAAGATCTATTTGTTGTGCCTGTTGAATGCTTTGAAAAATTTGGCTGTGGGTTCCTCATGAAAAATATGCCTTGCTCATGTGTTCTTTTTCTACTCTAAGCTCTTTGCAGTGAAATTATCTTCCTTTGGGTCAGAACAGCATACCCACAAACCCTGTTGACACTCCCTCATATGATCTCTCTTGTTGATTTCTGCGGGACAGCTTCTCAGGATGGAAGAGGGAGGCTCACTTGTAGAATTAAAGCAGGAGTGAGGTGAAAGGCAACCAGCAAAAATCAGCTGTGAAGCACAGTCCACAGCAGTGGGCTGTGGTTTGAGAATTTTTAGATCCTTTTGAAATACCCCTCCATTTAGAGTTTACAAGGGGAGAGCCACATAAAGGATAAATCAATCAATAGTAGAGCTACTGTGACGGCTCATGCACACACCTCTGTGTGTGGGCAGATTGTGTCTTTCTTCATGCCAGAGGAATCTGGACAGTGGATCTGTTTAGCTGTTGCACAAAGGGATAATAATGAATAAAGCAGAGGCTTGAAACCCACTTCACGGCCATGTTTAAGGAGCTGTTCAAATGCTTACTTCACATTTTTCCTAGGTTTCCCTGTTTGTCCTTCATAGAATCATACAAATATTAAGGTTGGAAAGGACCTTAAGATCATCTAGTTCCAATCCCCCCTGCCATGGGCAAGGATGCTTCAGAGTACAGATGCTAGCTGGGAACGGTGAGGGTGTGTTGGAATGGGTGAACTCACTGTGCATCTTCCCTTGCACAGATATCTTTTAACTGACTTCATATCTGATGATCAAAGACACAGCCACTCTTTCAAAGGTTTGGGAGTGCATGAGCTCTACCTTCAGTGTATGGTCACAAGCTGCTTAGTATGTGCTGGATCCTGAGGTGGGAAAGTAGAGGAACATAGAAGACATCAGTGTAGTGCTACCTTGGGCTTCTTGAAGCATGGCACTTGCTACCTTACATGTAGTACTGCGGTGACACTTTGAGAATTTCTAGGGCATGAATTCCTGTTATGGGGTGATGCTGCACTCTCTGGATGTACCAGCTCGGGGTTATATGTCATCACAAGCCAGCGCAGCACACACATGCCTTAATTGGGCACTGCTCCACAGAAGGAAAGGTTTAAATCACGCTGCAGCTGCAGCCACCTCAGGGCCCAACGTGCAGGAACAGCCCCAGGCTGTACAGGCTATCAAAACACTCCCTGCCACCAAAACTGTCACCACTCCATGTCAATATGATGAAAGCTGAGCATCTCATGAAGCGCAGAATGCACAAATAGCTGCCACCCTAACAGTCCCGGTCCCCTCCCCCCCCCAAACAGTTCCGATACAAAACAGATGCTTTTCTTTTCTTTCTAGGAGGCTGTCAGAGAAATTACACTTGCCTCAGTTGCCAAAGCCGTGTTGCTCTGAAAGCTAGTGGTTGAGATGGAAATTATATTTCTTGCAACGTGCAGCATCTGGTACACAGCTGTTGTGCTGAATGAAATACCAAGTTAACAGCAGCATGGAGCAGTTCAAGTTCTCCCCAAAGTAGTATTACTGAGTTTCTAAATATGCTTCTTAAATTACACTCCAGTGAAAAATCAGTCAAACTCGATCTTTGCCTCTGTCTCCCTTTCCCTTGTGCCCCATTTCTGCTTCTCCATATTTAGCACAACAAAGTAACAATGAACACCACGGCCTTTCTCAAAAGCCGATCCCCACCTGCTTATTTACTACAGCAGCTTCACAGTATAGATTATGCTGCTGGGTATTTTTGTTTAAACGTCTGCTGACTGAAAAGGCCTGGCACAGCATGGAGACTGTGTTTGACAAAGCTGCTGTACTGAAAGGACCTGCCTCCATTACCTCCCACACTCACCAAACACCTGCACACTGACAAATGAATCCTGAGAACTCCCTTTGTGAAAGAAGTCAGTGACTGTATCTTTACGGGGCTGAATAGCAATTAACCCCCCTGCCCCATGCTTTCCTCCCTAATGAAAGTTTTTAATGCCCCTGCCTTGGCTTAGGCTGCCACTCCTGCCCTCTTAAAAAGCCATGGGCTTTCTCTAGCAAGACTGAGCTGACACCATGGTAAAGCCTGCCCTGCAAAGACGGTGCCTACATTTTTAGTCTCCTTTGGAAAGGGTGGCTGCAATCAGGTCAGCCTGCTCCAGCTTATATATGAAGCCATTTGTCTCAGTGCCTAAACAGTTTAGGAAGAAAAGAGGGGTTTGCATGAGCAGAGGCAGCTCCTCGGGAAAGCTGTGAGGAGAGGAGGGAGTCTCATGAGTGACAGATGGAGAGGGAAAGCAGAGGGGAGCTGTAGTCATGAATCATTGTAAGGGTATTTCACCAGCTGGTTGCAAAGATAGCCAGGCTGCATGAACCAGGGGAAAATGAGAGATACTGTGCAGTGCTGCTGAGTCTCACTACCAGTCACAAGGGAGCTACATCCAGTATTTAACTGCTCTGGATGGAGACACTAAGACAGGTTCCATCCCGGAAGATTGGCCCAAGTACTCTCATGGTTTTGCTGGAGACTTCACCCCTGGAAAGATAACCGAAACAGAGAAATGAAATTCAAGAAATGTGTTCCTGGCAATGAGGATGACTGAGGGACAAAACGAACAGGGAAAATCAGGATGTAAGCAGGCATTAAGCTTCACCTTGAAAACAAAGGGGATGGTGCGCCAGATAAATCTTTCCTTTTCCTGAAATGACTTGAATTCTTCTTAAGGTTATAATGGGTCAGTCTCCTCTAGCTAAACATGCTGGTGATTTTCTTTCCTTATGAAACTGCCTTTATATCCTCCTTTAGGCAGTTGCCTTCTGAGAACAGCAGCAATAAGGTTTGCTTTTGCCACAATCTCCATTTCACCATACTCAGCAAATATGAACAGGAAGGGACTCGGGCATCAGCAAAGATGAAAGACTCCACAGCAAACAGCTCATATTTATATTAATAAGGTGAGTTCCTAAATGCAAGAAACAGAGAGAGCTCAAGAGACAGGGCAAAGATTCTTTTTCTCAGGTTTTAAATCTCCTCAGCCACATTTACAAAGTGCTAATGAAAGGCTAAGGTTGCGCCAATGCACTCAGAAACAGGCATGACCACGACCGTTAAATGTGGATAGGTTTGCCTTGGAATATGCCAGACTGAGGTTCAGTTCCTGAAGCACCAAATGTTTTTTCCCTGAAATGTTTGAACAGAAAAGAATTTTTTTTCATGCTTTCAAGCTAGCACTAGATTTCTGCACACATATTCGCTTTGTAGCTTTCCCAGCAGAGTGCAAACAGGGGCAAACCTGTTGCCCACAATCCAGCCCACACAGCAAGACCAAATGCTGGTCAGGCACAGGAGGAATCTGAGGTGGAAGCATTCCTCCCCTCCTGCACACAGGCACTGTGATGCAGCCACACAGCCACTGTGCAGAGTGGCTGTAGAGACCTCCAGGGACACCCTTGCAGTATCCCACAGATGTTAGTAGAGAAACAAGAAGCAGCTATGCACATCTTCCCATGGGACACTGATTTTGCCCCTGTACTAGCCTAGTGCTCTAGCCTGCAAGATTGCCCTGGCTCTGTGGCAGCCCTTCAAGAGGGAACCATTCCAGGTCTGATGAAAATGGAGCCTCTATTTTTGGAAGAAGGGTAACAAATCAAATCATGGTTGCGTATCTACTATAATACCCACATTAGTGTTACCTTTTACAGCCCCACTCCTTAGACTGCCTGTAAAAGCCCTGGATTGTGCAGCAGGTTTTTTAGGATGAATGTTAGAGAATTCCAGCAGACTGAAGACTTTTATATGCAATTTTAGCCTCATTTTAGTCCCTGAAGTAAGGTCAAAATCTTCAAACATGGCAATATGTAACGCAGATAGCTCAACAGCAACTTTTCTGATTTCTAGCACATACCAGTGCTGCACACTGGGAATCCTGGGGGAGCTTTAGGTGAAACAGAAATGGGGACTTTGTTTCAGTGATCAAACTCTGAATATGAACAAGCATAGCAGCTTTTCCTGGAGCTATTCTGATAGTCAGTTCCAATCATTTTTATTTTGTTACTGAATTTTATACAGCAAACTTCCCTTGATTTCTCATAATGATGATCTGTTGCAACATAACAAAACATGACGAATAGCAGCTGGGGATTTTCAGAAAGCAAGAAGGCCTTTGTATCACTACGATGGCTTTTACTGAAATGATCAGCTAGTGAATGTGACACTTAACTGGCCCTCATTAGGCTTCAGAATTAGCATTTCATGAAAGTAAATGGGAAGCAATTACCACTTCTTGGTCTTAATATTTCAAATTGTCTTATGTTTCCAATCATTTTGGGTGAAGTCAACCAGACTGAGTCAATCCATGGGTACTTAAGATGTTATAGGAAAAAACCCAGACAGTAATAATCCTTAAAACTGGTCTACCTAACCAGTAGGATTGATTTATCCTTACAGCAACCAAAGACCCATTTTCTCATGCACTCAGGTGTTTGCCCTTCAATCTTGCTTATGCACACGTGTGTCTTGCTGCCAATGGCCTGTTAATTTATAGCATCTAGATAGATACACTAAAAAACCTGGTGAGAGTTAAAAAGAATTGTCTCCTCCCCACACAACTACAAGAGCATGTCTGTCTAAACATACTTTTAGAGAGAAAAAGAAAATGATGGCACTTACCTCCAACACCGTTACAGCGAGATGTCATTTCCCAGAGGACCAAAGCCATGGAGTACACATCTGTTTGTTTAAAGGACTCCACATTCTCCAGGTTCATCCTGGACTCTAGAACCTCAGGGGCCATGTACCTCGCTGTGCCAACCTACAGGAGAGGAGATCAGGGAGAGCTCAGGAGTTGAAATTGTAAATCATAGTTTGGATTCTGCTGTGATTTAACTTCAGCTTTCACAGAAACGGTGCCATTTGACATGTATCCAAAAATTCTGGCCATACTTGGCACGGGCCGTATTTTCTGCTGCCAGGGGAATCTGGCAATGTCCTGACTACTAACTTACTTGCACCTCTGTCTTGGTAAAGGAAAAAAAAACAAAAAAGCCCTTTTTAGTTCCTTAAGCAAATAATTTTGACACTGACAAACTCTCTCACTCTTTGGATGTTCGCAGATACACCCCTTTGGGCCTGAAGCAATTGCTGCTGTCTTACTGATGAGCAAAAAACACATTGTACTCTTTTGTGCTGCATATTACAGTGTTAGCTGTTTCTTTTCATGGTAGGCTTAAAAGGAAAGTGGTAAATGCAGGCCTGGCAGAAGAAAGCAAATACACAAATACTGAATGCAGAAGCACACATTTGAATCAAACCCAAAGATCAGCCCCTTTGTTTGAAAAGCTGTTCTCATAAACTTTTTTCATACTGAGGAGTTTTCAGCAATGATTTTAGCTGCTTTGTTGAGATCTAGAGTATGACCTTGCATTACAGAAGACAAAGTTTAAATGTCTGTTTTTATCACAAGAAAGGATTTAGGGAAGCATTTTTGGATCACTCAACAGTTGCTCTGAAATGACAAAGTCTTCACAGGGAAGGTGTCTGGTTAATTGCAGAGATGAACAAGCACAAGTGGATGGTGAAGTAAGACCTGTGATTTATATGAGCTATTTGCACTACACCTTGCCCAGTGGCAAGTAGAACTGCAAGAGATCATTCCAGTTACTGGGTCTGCAACTGCAAGAAGCCATGCAGTAAAGGTACATTTCTGAGAGATCTACGACATCCATTTTACAAGCTTTTGTACACGTCTTATCACCCCAGGCTCAGGGCAAATGGGGAAGTTTGCACAAAAAGTGCAATGTACCATAAGAAGGCAACAGGAGAGACGAACAACATGGGTTTGTCACAGGATTCTGCAACAGCAGAGAATTTCTGTCAAAAATATGCAAATAGTAGTAGGATCAAAACCTTTACAAAGAGAGGACAGAAAGAAACCTGTGTGATAAGTCCCAAAGTTAAATTCCCTACTAAGTGGTCTCTCTGATGAATTTAAAGCCAAGCATGGGAGCAACAGCCTTACACTGAATGAGTAGCTGGGACAATCATGTCTCAGCATCACTGAGGTGGTCAGCATCTCCCTCCTCTACGGAACATGAATGTACGGAAACCAGCAGATGTCGTTCCTACCCCCGTTTATTCCCCAACACATAACTTCTTCCCCAAGCAGATCTCATCCAAAGTTTAAGAAGGATTACCTGTACATAGACCACAGTCTCATAGCTTCAATCCCTGCTGATTTTAGCAAGAATTAATGGGTCCTAAATACAGCTTCATAACATTGTGACAAAGTGCTGTTCTGATCTGACATTTCACACCCTCTTTGCAGCAGAAACAATGATTCTGTAGCTTTGCTGAACAATGGAGGATGAAGCCCTGTAACTGAACAGTACAATGGGAAATGCAGAGAGAAAACTACTTGAGGAATGCTATCAAGTCAATCCTATTTCCATCCTTAGGATTTATCATTCCACTCTGCATATGTCCTTTTATCTGCATTTAGATTATCAAGTCTTTGGGTCACAGATATTTTTCCTGTATCTTGAGGAAAGGTGACCCCTGAGTCTGGTACATCCTTCTAGAGTCTGGATATTCTTTCTCTTTGCAAATACCAGTCTGCTTTCAGTTCTTGTTTCTCCAAAGCTTTTAGTGAGGGTCCATCTTCCTTCCTGCAGTGACTTTTGAATCTTTTTTACAGGAGATCTTACACTTCTTCTAAGATTCAGATGTTTGCAAACATTAACCATCATGGATGGCCAAACTGAAAAGACTGCAAAGGTTCTAATGGGGGAAAAGATGGGTTCCAGCCAGTCACTAAGGGCACTAGTATTGTATAGTCAATAATGGCTATATTTGCATGATATGGAAGGTACTTGAATAGATCAGAAAGAAGATGGCTTTGTAACCCCAACAACTTGCCTTACTCAGACTGACTAGAAAAATGGTAAAATACACTCTTTTATTTATTTCATAGGAAGCTAAACATTTTCTTGAATTAAAAATGGGTCAGCTCCACTATATACTTTAAAAAGTTGGACCTACTGGTGGGAAGGGTTTGAGTCAAAGGGTAAAGTTTAGAAATTATGCATAACATGAAGGCCCCTTCAGTAAAAACTACAACACTGCCACTGGCATGTTGGGAAAGTTAAGTGGGTAACACTTGTGTGCCCAGAAGAACTAAGGTGGAGGTAGAAGTAGAATCACTTCACACCATCATACTACTTGTCACGGAGGAGAATGACACTAGCTAGGTCACCCCCAGATTCACTGGAGCTAAACAAAATGAAACAGTGGGCCTCAACACTGGTGCCCAAGGACACTGACACCAAAGCAGCAACCTGCACAGAGCAGCTCTGCTCTTTGTTGTTAGGGTTGGTGTAGACTGTGGAAGTGGCAGTATCAACACTGTCCTCCTACTTCCAAGTGTCTGTGAGTGATGCCAGAGAAATCAACTTGAAATTGATACAGGGTTAACCAATGTACAAGTAACAGTCAGCTTTAAGCAATCAAATTGTGGGGTTGAGTTTCAGAGCCCCTGCCTTACACTGCTGAACGCTGTTTTCACTTTATCCCAAATGGGACCGGTCTTAAGGCTGAGAATATGGTATGACTTCACTTGAACTCCAGAAAGGTCTGGTGAGAAATGGTATGTAACTGTGAGTGATGTTCTTATTATTTTAAATATGGCTCCACTGGTTATCATTCATTCCTGGCTCTGGTTAATAAATCTTCTCAAAATGCATCTCACTAAAGAGACTTTCAAAGACAGATTTGCATCTCACTAAAGAGATGTTGCATCTCACTAAAGAGACTTTCAAAGACAGATTTTCATTAGATAAACAACAGCAAAGCTCTTGTGGACTCAGCAGAGCACTAGCTGTCCCTGACAATGTTTTAAAACAAAATATTAGTTCCATGTGAAGTAAAAGTCATCTCAAATGAACAGGCTTTGAAGGGACCTACATATAAAAATATAAAAATCCATGTATGTATGTATGTATAATTGAATAATTAGGAACCAATTAACAAATGGTCTGAATTTATACTATGAGTTGTCATCAGAAGAGCCAATATTTAGAGATGTACTTGAAAAATTTAATCTTTGAAGCATTTATAAACATTCCGCTGGCCTACCTCTGAAACAGATGAGTGTTACCCACGCTACCTAGTTGAAGAAGCACAAAAGGGCAATTATTGTTATTTGACATTCTTGCATTTGCTTGTATGTGGAGAATGTACCAAACAAGTTTATTTACTTTAAATAAACAAGTTTATTTTTGTCATTTCAAAGTTATTATCTATCAGTTATCTGCTTACACCTCTTGAGGACAGAAGACAAACTTCACATATGCTGGGGTAAGCCAGGAGTGGGTCTACTCACACAAAACTGTAACACCATCAGGCACGAAAACTGTGGCACAACGTTATTATGTGAAGCACATCCTTATCATATGTCTGTTTGCATTGACTGCTGTTGCTTTAATGTTAAGTTTAGAGTGTCTTTGTCTATAAACACTTTCACATTAATTCTTAATGATTTTGAGGGGCTTTTTCCTCTTTTTTTTTTTTTTTTTTCCCCAGGAACTGAGACACCAATTGGCAGGATGGACAACCCCCTCTTCAAACTTTTAACTTACCTGTCCACTGTTAGCCAAGTCATCCACAGACAAAGAAGGGTCCAGCCTCAGGGATAACCCAAAGTCACAAAGACAGCAGGTTAAATCATTTTTCACCAGGATGTTGGAACTCTTTAGGTCCCTGTGCACAATAGGTGTTTTGGGTCGACCACAGGGTGTGTGATCACTATGCAGATGGGCAATCCCTCGGGCCAAGGACCCACCCAGTTTCCAGAGGTCCTCCCAGCTGATAATGTGCCGTGTGAGATACTCCTGCAAGTTTCCTCTAGCATGGAATGCGGTGATCAACCAGTACTGTTTACCAAGATCTGTCTTACGCTCCTCCGCTGTCAAGAATTGGAGGACGTTCTCATGCTTGAGGTTTACATCTGAAAAAATGTCTTTCTCAGTTTTCCAGGAGGCATATTCTTCATAGGGGAAAATCTTGACTGCCACAGTTTCATACTGCTCTGATGTGTTTTGCTTCAATTTGGCTTTATACACTTCAGCAAACCTTCCTTTGCCAACAACAATGTCCAACTCAATGGGCAGCAATTCTGTGTTGTGGTTGATGTTGTTGGCACAGGTAGAACTGATGTCTGAGCGGTCATCATCTAACATAATGGCACAAACATCACTGCAGTCCTTATGTTTCCTGGGCTTAACATTCTTCTCCCATGCCTTGTTGAGTTTCCTCTTCTTATGAGTGCGGTAGGCATAAAAGATAACAATGACAGCAACAGAAATCACCAGTAATGGGACAAGACTTATGATTGTAACTTTGGAAATTTCATCTTTCTCCTCTGGCTTATGAGGGTCATCTGTAAAGGACAGAAGAAAGGCAAACATTAAATAATATCATAGCTTTATGCATACAGGAGGCTGTTAATAATTATGATTTCTATTTAGAGTGCAACACATGATCTCCTCCACTGACAGTAAATAATAAAAATCGTCACTGCTTTCTTACTTTAAAATACTGTTTTGGGTGCAGGCCTCCACTTACCAGGACTTCCCTGTTTGTTTATTTTATAAAAAGTCAGAACTGAATGAGGAAGAACCTAATGTAATTTAATAGCTTTTTAAAAATTATTATTATTATTATGGATGAAACCTTAATTTTCCTCAGTATAATAGCCAGTCTCCTGTATTTACTCTGTCAATGTATTCTGAACAGATCTGCCCCTTTATCCAGTAAGTACTAAAACACATTAATTTTTCTAAGATAAAGAAATAAACAATGCAGCATGTGAATTCCTACTTGCTTGGTTATCACTCCAGATCCAATATATTTCAGTGGGATCCATGTAAAGACATCTTCAGGAAGCCTGCCCACACGCAACTACTACTTGTTAATATTCAAGCACAATATGTATGCCTGCATACGCATCTGAAAAGCAAATCTCATTCTCATACTTTGATGTGAGAGTTCCTAGAACAAATTCAGACACCTGCATGCACACAGGCATTTGAATCCTACAGGCACAATCAGGCATGCGTGGCACATCGGAATTGTCACCTCCCCATGTACTTTTTGCACAGATTCGTGTGTCTGAAAACTTTTTTTGTGTGTCACTTTCTGACTGTCCTGTTGTAAAGCAGATGGCTTGTTCCAAACTCCATAGCTGGTGCAGTCCACAGACTAACACATTCTTATGTGTAATACATAGAAGCACACAGGGATGTATTCTAAAATAGGGAGATATAATGGGAACGGTACCAATCAATCATTTTTCTAGTGGCGGAAGCTGCCCCATCACCTCTAGAAGTGACCTTCTAGTTCAGCATTTCTTAGGGAAGATAAACAGTTTAAAAGGGAACAGTTTTATTCTGAAAATAGATTAAAGAAGGAGGGTCAGAGTTTATTTGAACCTGATTTGATCGGACACATGGAAATGTACTCTCCCAGTCTATTTCTTCCTTTGAGTCAGAGCAAATGTTCGACATTATCTTTCCATGAAGGAGGGGATTGATTAGAAGAAGCCCTGGGAGTCTCACCTCAATGGACTAAAACAACAGAAGGTGCAACCAGAGCTAAGCAAGTAGCTTGTGTTGGCAGCATGACATGGGCGGATGTTTATATTAGTGTCACTGACTCATGTTCTGTGTATCAGGCCAAATAAGTCAATGCGAAAAGGAAAAGTTTAATAAGCTCTGAAAGAAAGTTGCCACTAACTACATTAGCCACAAGCTTCTGTTTTCCCTACTTTGAGCCTCTCAAAATGAAATGAAGGTGAGCAATGCTGAAAGGGGTGAGGGAAAAGAGTTTACAGTTAGAACAAGCGGTACCTCTGGCCCTCCAATTCCACTGGTAATCACTTTTTCATTTAAAAAAGTCAGCCAGAAAGCAGCTGGAACCACCAGATATTCAGAGGCAGGTGATGTGATATCTGAAGGGCATATTCATTATTTGGAGAAAGACCTGAATCCTGAACCAGGATGGGCTTCTGCTGCTTGAAAGGTTCATCAACCAGATGTAGAGCAAGTAATGCAATCCTAGCCTCTCTCAAAGGGTTTCAAGGAAGTGTCTTTCTAACACTGACATTCCTGGCTAGCACAGGTTAGTGTCATTCTTTAGAGCACCTACAAAGAATGTTTTTCTTCATTTATGCAGAAGGACAGTTTAAGACAATTCTATCTTCCACATATACACAAACCACAAATCCTTATTCTCAAGAGACTTCCCTTGGCAAAAAAAAAAATGTGAGTAAATGTTAAACAAAAAACACCCCCAAAACTTAGAAGAATCACAGATCACAGGGACCCCTTCTGCTTCTCAACATATGGAAGAGTGAAAAAAAAACCAACTTTTTTTGGTTTTTGTTTTTTTTTTTTTAATGGCCCTTACTGGAGGAATATATTTAGACAGCTCAATGTCACTGGCAGTAAACAGAAGATTTGAATTGCTTATTCCTACGTGCATTCTTTGCTCTCAGAAAATCTGCTTTATAAAGAACTTGGGAAATAACGGTGCTGGAGGACTGACTATGCTGTGGGATGGCTGTTTTGGACTTTTGGCTGCAAGCAGACTACAACTGCATGAATGCAGCTATGAACTGTAACAATCAGCTAAATAGTTTTGATGAACATTTGGGGTTCTCTTTTGTTTTTGTTTTTTTTTTTTTATTTTATTGCCACAGAAAAGCATACTTTAAGTTTGGGCTCTGCTCTTGGAACTGAGTAATATGTCATCTCTACCATATGGTATACTTTTTTAACAGAGATGAACATGCATGTCTCTCTCAGGCCCTCTAAGCCCTTTTTCTTTGCCACAGAGCTGCAATATGTAGCCTACATATTTGAAAAACAAATGTCTAATACCCCAAAAGGTATTAGTTCTCTTCCAAATTTCTCCGCATGAGTCCAAGCAGTTGAAGGTAATTGGTTGCATGCTCAGCAAAAGCCACCACTCCTTGACTGTTATGGCTACCTTTTTAAGGGTCTCTGATCACCCCTATAATGCCCTAAAGCAGGCTGTCTTTATTTGGCCTACAGCTGAGAAGTCTCCACACAGCTCCTTTGGCTCTTCCTCTTTTTGCACAAAAGAAAGCTTTGCTTGTGGTGCAGGGGGATTTCTGGGTGGAAGGGAGAAACTGTTGATGTCTCAAATGTCACTTAAAAAAGAATGAAAGAAAAAACTAATCAAAGCAGAAGCTGAGCAGTTCGGCCACTTCCCCTGAGCACTGCATTGTCCTGCACCCCTGCTGCAAAGTAACACATCCGCTTTGGCACTGTCCCTTGGAGGAAGTGAAGTGAAAAACATACAGCCACACACCCCCACCTAAGGCAGCAGGGACATGCTCGTGTTCAGATTTTAAGACACTAGGGAAATGCCACTCAAGGCTTCAGATGTGCAAGAATGAGTAGCCAACAGGGAGAACTGAGTGTCAGGACTGACAAGGGTGAACCCCGAGTTTAGGAGGGGACAGCAGCAGCAAAAAAGATGGTGGCACTGAGGGCTGGTCTGAGCAAGGCACTTCTGAAATTGCTTTTGATTTTGACTGCTAATATGAGCACAACAAAATCAGCCCTTCTAGCACAAGATAAGGTTGGCATAATTCTCTGTTGAATCTGTGTACAAAGAGCAAGATCAAAATTCAGAGCATATCTGTATGTTTGCATAGTGGCTAGCCAACATTTTCTGGCTTAACTACAAGAATCTAAGAATAAATATGTTCGTTTACTTATAAATGAATACCTATAACTCAAACCCCATAATTTCAAAAATGGGAGTGCTGCTTCCTCTCTTTGAGCCCCGGAATGAGCAAAACCTGGCTGCAAATGCAGACAATGAAATAGTTAAATGAAACAGTCTTTCAGGTTTTGGAAATCTGCTCTTAAATAACTTTCCCCACCCAGAACTAATTTTTAGGTGGCTCAGTCTTTTCTTAAGCTTCAAAAGAACCTATTAATATAGCATAACAATAGAGAAGTTGAGCTAAAAGAAAGCTTCCTGTATGTGGTTTAAACTAAGTGTGCTTAAGTTAGCACAAGCCATCTGCACAATTCTTAACACTACCTAAGCCTTTAGGGAATAGGGCTCAGGTGCCAAGGAAAATGGAAACTCTGTACAGCCCCTGTTCAGTCAGGAAGCTTCAAAGCACAACAGCATACAGATTCTTGAGGTTGGATTGGATGCCTTTGAACTTCGGTGTCACTGAACCTTGGAAACAAGAAATAAAACAATGGCAGTAAAATTAAGGACCTGCACTTTAATGGCAGTAGAATTGCACAGCCAGTACTGACAGAACTACTTCAGTGCTGTTTGCTGCATATGCAAGTTCTAAAGTCGCTGCCTGTTCAAGTGCTAGTCAAAGCCACATAGCAAGGCAAGAACATATTTGATACTGGCAGAACTCATGTACTGCATCTGATGTATTGAAAGCTTGTCTAGTGTCTTAAAAACCTCCAGAAATGCACAGTCACAAAATATGGGCTTGGACCTAGAACTGTGACCTAGTTATTTTGCAAGCTCCTGAGACACAATGCAGCCCTTTGAGCTGACTGGAGGACAACTCTGTTTTGCAGCAATTTTGAGGTGTCAAAGTTTGGTTTCAATTCCATGCTGGAATGAAAACTAAGACTTTTTGACTGCTTCTGCAAAACCAGAATTCTGTTCAAATCTTGCAATTTGGCAAGAGATGTGAGTGCTGAAACCCCATCAGTGAGGGGATTAGTCAGCGGTATGGGAGCTCCAAATTCAAGTCCTGCTCTGATCTGTGGAAGAGCTTTTCGTCTCTGATTATTCTGAATTTGGCAAAATGAGAGTTTGAAACTTATGTGTGGACCGATTGCTGAGCAAGACACTCGGCAATAAAATACGGAAAAGTCTCCCCATCTCTTTAGTGCTACTTTCTGGATGAAAACTAATTCCATAAAATGCTTCATTTTCAGTGAAATGAAGTTTCAATCTGAGCAGCTGTTCAGGGTAATTTAGTTTATCGCTATTGAAGAATCCTCAAGTGAGAATGAAATTCTTTAGTTCAGTGGAGTATCTCATGTATCTTCCTGATTTTGGTCCTTTTAGAATTAAATGGCTTGGAAATCTTCAGCAAAACATTTTTAGATGGGAAACGTTGGTTTTCAGAAAAAAAAAAAATCTGCTTTTGACATTCCTGTCCTTTTCCGTGGAACCCCTAACTTGAGGATAAAAGTGCTGTGAAAGTTGATCCACCCTTTGTGTTTTAAAACTTCTGCTAATTTTACTGGCATTGTTTCTTTGGGCTTTGTGAAGTGGGGGTGGAGAGCTTTTTTACTGTGGGGAGTGTGCTTTTTCCCTAGGAAAATAGTTGATCCTGACACAACTTGTTACTTGAGAGAAGAGACCAGCCCTCACCTCACTACAACCTCCTTTCAGGTAGTTGTAGAGTGATAAAGTTTCCCCTGAGCCTCCTTCTCTCCAGACTAAACAACCCCAGTTCCCTCAGATGCTTCTCATCACACTTGTGCTCTACACCCTTCATCAGCTTTGCTATCCTTCTTTGAACCCACTCCAGCACCTCAGTATCTCTCTTGTAATGAGGGGTCCAGAACTGAACACAGGATTTGAGATGCAGCCTCACCAGTGCACTTAGAATCACTGAATCTCATACCATTGGCCCATCAATCCAGTGTGTCCAGATCCTCTGCAGAGCCTTCCCAGCCTCTAGCAGATCAACACTCCTGCCCACCTTGGTGTCACCTGCAGACTTACTGAGGGTGTACTCGATCCCCTTGTCCAGATAAAATATTAAGCAGAACTGGCCCCATTACTGAGCCCTTGTAACTGGCTGGCAATTGGATTTAACTATATTCACCAGCACTCTTTGGGATGGCCATCCAGCCCATTTTTTACCCAGCAAAGAGTACACCCGTCCAAGTCACAAGCAGGCATATTCTCTAGGAGAATGCTGTAGGAAATGACGTCAAAGGCTTTACTAAAGTCTAGACAGACTTTAAATCTACAGCCTTTCCCTCAAAGACAGTGAAAGTGACAAGGTAAAGCCATCTCTAGAGCCTGTTTCTAAATCTGTCTTTCTAACGCAGTGCCATCTGCATGGCTCAGAATTTGGGCCCCTAAGAATGTTTTCTCAGATGTGTGGGAATTCATTCATTTCACCTTTTGGTTATTTGCCAGCCTGAATGCTGCTCAGCAGTCAACATATGGCTCGCAAAATAGCACTTAGTGCAGCCGATTGCCCAGTGCCACCACTTACCTATTTTCCTGAGAGGGAGTAAGGCAAAAGTACGAGCAGTTTTTTTGGAGAGCACTGGCACACAAACTGCTGCTCTCCCCTAGGGGCCTACAGCTTTGCCCTTGGCACATGACTACCCATGATTGGATGATCAGGACTCAAGACATGTGTTATACTCAGGGAAAATCCCCCAGTTACATGACCCAGTTATGTGTGTTACATATTTGAAGAGTCACGCACATGCATCTGTCATCTGAAGGGAATGCAGTCACAGGGGTGGGGGACAGGCAACTTGATTGCTCTGGGTGGCTTACTTTTGTAAAGAGGCTAGGCAGCAATGATGTAATGGATATTTTAGCTATTGTAAGCAGAATTTCATTTTTCAACTGATTGCCAAGTATGCTATTCGGCACCCAGGAGGTTTTAAGAAACTCTTAAGCTCTAAGGCAGAACAAATAGTTTGTTGCTGTTTTATTCCCTCACTGCTGGCTAGAAAGTGTAATTCCTTGTTTTGCTAGCACAGTACTCATTTGTTTAAAATCTCCCACCCCAGGATGCATTCCCTTCTTATCTTTTCCATTATGCAGGTCACTTCACTGTGTGCACACAGCAACTCTCACACGTTGACTTTTGAAGCTGAGCTTTCCTGCTCAGCAACAGGAAAGCCAACATACTCTAACTTTACACGATGTCAGTGTGTTTCTGTGATACATGACTCAGTTATACAACTCAGTGTCTGCTGCTGTTTGCTGGTGGTTTTCTGGAACAAATCAATCTCTCCAGTTTCAGTATGTTCCAACAGATGCCACACATTAACCACTATTTTTATTCTCAGACTGAGTTTCACCCCTCCGACCTTTCCCAAAATACTATGTTGTCAGTGTTAGTTACAGTTTGTTTCTGTCTGTAATTATTAAAGTCTCTTCTATGACAACCTGATAAAAGCTTGGCCACGTTCCCACACTTATTAAGCTCTCAAATGATGCAAATTGTAACAAATATGCCAACCAGACTGAAAGAGCGCTGCCTAGTTTGTTTTTACACAGATCTGTAACTGAGCTCTGCATGGTTATTTTCCTAGGAAGCAAACAATATAAATAATACAGAGCAAAACAAAATTCTGGCTTCTTTTGCCTCTTTCCATTCAATTTCCTTTCTATCCCACTAAGTGAATCAGACCTTCAGTATTAGACAGCCTCTCCTTTGGTTACATACAGCTGCAGGCATTGGGTGGGACTCTGTGGCTGCAAATACCTAAGAGGAAACATAGAGAACAATGCCAATATACAAGTGGTGAGAGGCTCTGTGCAACATTATGTAATGCTACTGACCTCTTATGGGGCAGCTGGAAGACAGTTACCTTCTGAACATGTTAGTTGGATAACAGAAAAACAGATTAATGAAAGCCTTTGTTAAAATCCACCTGGAAGCAGTCCAGCTGTAATCATCTCCCTTCTGCTCTTCCTTGAGCACTGGATAACTCATCACATGAGTATTTATGGCCTGGCGGCTGTTTCTGCACAGATCTTTAGTCAGCTGTTAAGTCTGAGATCTTCCTATGTAGCCAAATAAAATCACTAACGCTTTGTGTCTAATAAGGAGAGAAAGAGGAGAGAAAGAAAGGAAAAGACAGGGGCAACATATTAGAGACAAGTGAGAGATACCAAGTTAAGGAAACTCTAGAACATTACCCAGATCTTCTGCGATCCAGGCACAGGACAAGGCATCATATAGGCATGCCTGTGGTAGTTCAGGCAGCAGAACAATAACAGGTCTCCCAGGTAACAACTGTACATAGTGAGCAATCACAGCACTTGACACACTGCAAATCCATCCGCTGGAATTTGTTCAGGCAAATGACTCAGCCACAATTGATGAATCAAACACACTCCCAATTAGCAAATTCAGTAAAACCATAATCAACGTGAAGATTGTTAGCAGCACAACACCCCCTCTGCCCCAATTAGCTTCATTATTCTCATAATTTTTTTTTGACTTGTCAGTGATCTTTATCACTGAAGTTTTGATATTTTAAGACAACCACTTGGATGACCCAGATAGTCATTAAAACTTGTACACATTGTTGCTGCTAAACGTTTCTCCCATATTATGGCTGGGTGTGGTGGGAATATCCAAAATAATGACCTCATCTTGTGGTACATAAGGAATAATCACAGTCTACCTAAACAAACCCACAGCTGTTCAGGTAGGCTGAGTTGTTTGAACCTCGGTTGCAAGCCACAGGGAGAGACAAGTGAGGATGAGAAATGATCACCATGTAAGTTATTAGAATGAAACAACTCTAAACCAAACTGAGCTGTGCTACAGGTCTGCAAACCATATTTCCAAATTTTGACATCTCTGCATTTTTTCTTGGATTTGAACTTGATGCTCAGGTTAACAACTGCATATATAATGACAACAGTACTTAAAGGGTTTGTTTTCCTGTCTGCAGTCTCCAGTGCTGGGGTCACCCTTTTGCACGCTGCTGAATGAATGCATCTGAATAAGCCTGCAAAACAGGAAGAAGTTGCACTGCATAGAAGGTAGGTCATACACTGTGTACAATGCAGGTATCCATCCAATCTCCTAGGCTACAATGAGTGCCTGGTCATCTCTGCTCACAGAGAACAGGTCAGATATGAGGCTGAAAAGAGCATATCCTACTTGGTCCCTTTGGATAAACAAGCTTTGATCTCAGCCAAATAGCTCAGGATCAGGAAGAACTTTGTTAGGCCTTTGTTGTGCTTGTACTGGCTGATGAATGGAGGCTTGCAGATGGTGTGGAGAAGGAAAAGTTGATGAACAAAGCTGCCCAAACACCAAGGGAGGCCTGGAACTGTGCAAACAGCAACAGACAGACCTGGTTCGTCGCAACAGATCAAGGCAAAGCAAGATGCAGAAGATCCACCAGACATAACCAGACACCAGCGAGGAAAAAAACTCTGCTAGTCCAGTCCTGCACTCATCTTTTCCATGACAGCAAGAAAAGTCCCCTGTCTACCACCCAGCCAGCTTCTAACCAGGCAGGGCCTTTCTCCTCATGATTTCAGCTAATCTTTCCAGTGGTTTTGCTGCTTGGTTTTGCCTGCTGGCAACACTGACATTAGACATTTGAATAAATAATAATTAAAACACACTGGCATTCAGTTTTGCTGTGAGAAGCATTTTTCCACCACAGGAGTGTAAGATGCTTGCCAGTCATCCACAATTTTGTTTGGCAAAAAAAGAGAGGGATTAAAAAATAAACAGAGAGTAGTCAGATTTGCAGTGGCTACCTGTCTCCTGTATATTATTTCTCCAAGAAGTACAGAACATTGTTTGGAGTGATTCTGCACACGGCATTTTCCACCTGCTGCCTGTGGCCTGAAATGCCAGGGATCTGAATCAGGGTCAGCCTCCTCACACAGCAGAACTACAGGCATGTTTAGGCACATGTCTGACTGTGCCTTGCTCATTTTTCAGATGGGCAATTTAAAGGGAAGTCCATACAAGAACCAGGCATTTGATTTGGATGTAATTACCTCAAACATTTCCAAAGCTACTCTTGACTGAGTTACAACACTTCCCACTAGCCCAAACCTTTAGATGTTTGTGTCTAACACTGGAGTCAGGAGATTTACCCCTCACAGTCAAGACTGATGCACTCCAACAGTGCTGTAAAACAATTCTTCTATAAACAATAACAGCTCAGCTCTGAATCACTGCAACGTAGTGACTAACTTCTGGTGGAAATTAAAACTTACTGCCTTGCCCACTTTTCCTTCTTACCTCAGAAAAAACAGGAACAAACTAAATCTGGTCTGCCTTAAGTGTGCACCCAAGAGAAGAAGAGCTAGAGCACTGACCATTTATAGCAATAGCTTGAAAGAAAAGGCTGTGATTGACAGCTGAAAAATTACAATCTTTTTTATTGTCTCAGTATTAGCTTAATAAATTTATACACTTACTGTTTGATCAGGCTTTTTTAGACTAGCTTTTGTACGCTCTCCAAAACCATAGGCTGTGCAAAACCACTGCAAAAATTCTTGCTTTGGTGTACAAGAAATGAAGAGAGAAAAAAAAAGCAAGAACGATGTACAGAATAGATCTGGTTGACAGACATTCCAAAGGCAAAATTATTACAGGCTATTATCTAGTTGTCTAGAGGAGCTATGGACCAGCTGGCTGTGATGTTCTGCTCAAACTTAAACACAGACAGGAAACCGCATGTCTGATACTGTAAAAATCGTTTGTCTTCCTGCCATGGCTAACCAGGCAAGCAACCCAAAGAGGCTGTTTTCATTTAAAAGAAACACTAATGCACAACAATAAAAGAATGACAAAGCCTCAATTCTCCCCCTCCCAACTGGAGTTAATGCTTGTATTTGTGAATGAACTGGAAATGTTACAAACTGAAATTTTATATTACTTTCTTTTTTATCTGTGGTTATTCACTTATTACATGTGAATTCACTTATTACATGTGAATGTAATACAGTTTTCATGAGTCACCTACAGTGCTTAAAGCTTAATTTATACTACAGCTCCTTTTAAACTGCTCTGGAAGTGTGAGGGGTGCTGCAGATTTCATGGGAATGAAGGCAGCTGGTGTTGAATTTATAAAATGGTTTTCATAATCATACACAAAGAAGACACACATTTGTTAGAATGATTGCATACATCTATGTAGCTCCAGGAGAAACAGCTATAACATGACTAACTCATAACAAATTAGCCAAAATCCACAAGGGTGTGGTTCACTTTGTATAAATACTCTAGACAGCTGATGGAATAAGAACTTTTCCTTGGTAACACATTGTCTTCAAAAAAATCAAGGCAATCTGTTAGAATTAGGTCCTCTGTCTACCACCTGTGCTCACATCAATACCAGTATTTACTTCAACTCCTTTAAAGCCCACCTAAGTAAGGGTTAGTCATATAACTACGGATCAGTAGTCAGGTTATCTGATTTCAAATAAAGATTGGAGTGTGACTGGATGAGGAAGAGGGGAGGAGGTGGCACTAGATATGGATAGACTGGGCCAAGGGAGGCAAAGACTTTCTAGCTCACTCTTGGCTAATCTGGTGTGGTTTTGCAACCACAACTAGTTTGCCCTCTTGGAGGGCTGAGAAGAGAGAGCTAGAAATCTCTCATATAGCTGTCCGCCTCATTGCAGTCACACATCACATTTCTCAGGAGTAGAAACAGCTTCCCAACCCTTCATTATCTCAGGTTATGAGGATTTGATTATATCCTTTTCTGAGGAATTTACAGATGATAAGGGTGGGTTCTGTGTGCTGTACTCATTTATAAGTGTGCACATAAAGTTCTCCAGAGGAGGCCTCACACTTGCCTCCAAGAGACCTAACAGTCTCAGTAAAAGAATCATTGTGGGATTCAGCAGGTAGAAGAAATAAAGTGAGGGGGGTGTGTGTGCACATGCACGTCTGTGTGCAGCGTGTAGTCCACCAGCACTGTACACACCTGCACTGCCTTTACTGTGTTTGCAGCGGTCTATATAGTCTTTACTTCAAGAAGTAGAAAGGGGACAGGTTATACACTTGTGATTTGGTCTATACTCAGATTTCACTGGTTTAACCGAAATCATATACACGTTCTTATGCCATAGTAAGCATGAGGTAACATATCCACTAGAGAAGGAACACTGTAGCTACTTCACACCCCCCACAGAACAACTGCAAATGGTCAGTTACAACAGAGAAGCTGACTTTAAATTCACATCCAATCAAGTTACTCAGCCATATCTGTATAAACAGATGTCACACTATGGCAAACCAGCCTTTTAGAAGAGGCAAGACCTTAAATATAGCATTTGCCTCTTGATTTTTTTTATAACGTAATTAGCATATGTTGTATTTTGGTGTGTCAACAGAACAGCTCTAAACATCCTGCTTTCATCTTTCTTTTCATCGACTTTTAAGTGCAGTGTCTCAAGCTGAATATCAGACTTACTTCAAAAGGAGGAGGACAGGCTGGCAGGAAGAAATATCCTCTGAACACAGAAAAGAAAGGTTGAGGTTTGGCAAGACTCAGAAGACACCAAAATAGCTCCTGCCACTAAAAGTTTTCCTCCACAAAATGTGATTCCAAACTCCACTGCTATGACACAGTTAATATTAACTTGCAAGGTATAGCCTAGGAATGCAGCATAAATTATCAAACGTACCTGATGGAAAAATGAGCATATCATTGCATTCTTCACCTGTACAGGAACACATGAACATCAATCCCCCATCTTCCTTCTTTTCCCTCATCAAACACTGCTCTGAGCTGGAGTCATCCAACATATGACCATACAGTGTTTTCTGGGGATCATGGCATATTGTTTCTAATGTCACATTTTCATCATTCTGTCTCCTAAAAAATGAAAAAGAGAAAACTGAAAACAAGGAAGAAATGTTTTATAAAGGGAGCAGACAGCATTGCATCTTCCCCAAATTTGCCTCTTTTGAGAACTCAAATTAGTATCATTCTGGCATGAAAAATCCAGAATATATTCTAAATTGCACTACAGGCACTTCATATGGCAATAATAGGCACTGACCACTTACTAAAGCGGCACAGGACAAATATGGAACAGCACGCTGGACTGACGCTACATTTCAAGTGTCCACTTCCAATTACGCTGAACATCTCTTTGAGTCAATAAACACAATTAATCCCTTAATAAATGAATTAAGTGGTTCTAATTCTGTTCCTAAATCTGCAGTAATGTTGCAAATACTCAGTTCTGTTCCTTTTGTCCACCTATGAACTTATTATGAGTGTTTCTGGCTTTCTTTGGTAGGATTGGCTTACCATTTATAGAAGGGCAAGACCCCAGTTTTTAGACTGGAATGCAAGTTTAGGGTCAATGAATCCGAAAAAAAAATGTAACAACTCAATTTCATATACTTTTGATTTCTTTGAACCTAAACATAAAAAAAGCACCACTCCTGTATCAGAGTCATTACAGACACAGGGTGTTTTTTACCAATAAGAAAGTATTTCTACCTATACATGTTGAGTAAGCTTACTGTGATAGATCTACATAATGCAGTTCACTTTGAAACCTCAGAGACAATTGTCTTTCTTCAGCAAATTCTACTGTAATCCTCTCTGAGTCTCAAAACCGCTTCTATTCTCGGTGCTGCAGGCAGATGCAGCTTAATGGTTTGAACAAAGCCATGCCTCTTTTCCAATAACAGCATATGCTGGAACAAAAATGCTTTAGAAGAAAAAGAACACTTCATATCAGAATTATTGTTAACTTCAAACAACTCTCAGTGTGCTGAGCACAGATATGAGTTGGAAGTGAGAGAGCAAAGCCCTGTGAGGTAGCAGGGACATTATGAATATCAGAGCAATCGAGGAAAGTACTAAGTAATGATGAATGAGGGTATGTTCCCTGTGCACTTGTATGAAGAAATAACTTACCATATAGCAACACAGACTTCACTATTCTTCTCACAAATAGAAGTGATGTTGCAGTTGCTCTTGCACTGATGTTGGTTTGAGCAGGTTGTTACTTTAATGTCACAAAATTTGCATAGGTTTGGCATTTGTAATCCATTTTCCTTAGTTCTGTCTACAGGTGACATAATTTCAGCTTAAGGAAAAAAAAAAAGAGAAAGAAACTCAATAATGGTTGTTTATCAGCTTGTGTTACTGATCATTACGAAGATAATGTTTTCAGCAGTAGCAAACATTTTCTTACACCTTAAATTGGAAAATCCTTGATCTTTCACTGCCAATTTTCTTTATTACAAGCCAAGTGCCACAGTGTCAAGACCAGGTTAATCAAAGTGAATTTGAAAAGTGAAGTCAACTTCTATTGACTTCACAGGGAGCAAAAGTTGCTTTGCATTTTGCAGAATCAAGCTTACTGTGAGTCTGGTTTGCACTGGAATAACTACTCTGCAGCCAGCCATTTGCATTATTCACAGGCAACATATCTGTCCCCTATGTACAGTATATTGCATCATGGTCTGTGTGCCCAAGTAACCGTGTATACCAGAGTGGGAATGCACATTAGATGGGCATTATGACATGGATCATGATGAATTGTGTCAGTTTATGTTAACTAACCTGAGGCATTACATAGGTGCTGTTCTTGATGTGATTACTGTTCACACAGAAAAACACAGAGCTGGAAGTTACTTTCAACCTAAGGTAGATGGTCTGCAAGAGGTTGTGGGTGAAAGTCAAGCTGGAAATGCAATAGGGGATCTGTGAAGCTCATGTAAACTGTTCCTGAAGTCTTCCTGAGCTAACTCAAGGGGGCTTGAACTCAAACTAACTTGCCTTGTAGAAGTATACTTTGACCCAACAGCTACATTTCTGATCCCAGGCATTGAAGAATTACTTGCTTACTGGTTCCAAATCTTAGTACTCACCATCTACTTCAGTGTGGGGCAGGGAAGAGATATTTTTTGCCCCAGTGTATGAATTTCAGGAAATACATTTTTAGTTCAGATTTTTTTTGAAAAGCCAGCATGACTACAAGGAACAGAAAATGCCAACGTAAACTTTTTTCTAATGCTAAAATGAATATGCAACTATCTGAAGTGGAGCAGGTTATCTACAATGGTTTCAGTCTGACTCGCTTTGTAACATACTTGGAAAAGTAGCTTGAACCACTTTAAGGAGGTGCTGGGTTTCAAACAGCACAGCCCTTGTATCCACCTGTGTATTAAAACTATGTTCACATTGCTCTCTGTGGGAAAATGTTGCTAGGCAATCAATAACAGGCAACAAGGGATTTGTAATATCCCCTCTCTCGTGCATTAACTGAGAAAGAAATTTTTTCCTTCTAGAACTTCACTATTTACTACTATTAGAATGTTTTATTACAGAAATTAAATATATATGCTTTTTCTAGAAGGAAATTAAAAGGCCTCTTGATAACATTTTAAATGGATTTCTGAGCCATTGTGAGGGACTGAGAGACAAGTCTTCCCTCTTTATCCAAATCACAAATCCTTTTCATCACTAGCATGCTCTGATACTGACCCTAGGTCTCTGATCTTACTGCCATTGTAATCAATGGCAAACTCCCAATGATTTCAGTGGTATAGAAGAAGCTCCTACACAGGGGGGAGGGGTTACGATGAGCTCACTGGGAGCACTCGGGTGGAGAATGCTGGCAACATGTTACAGGCTAGCTGAATTTTAAGCCCCAGATAGACATTTTTTCTTAATTATTCCCAGAAGCCATGCAGAAGAACAAAGCCTCATTGAAGCAGGTGTGGGAGGAATTCAAAAGTAGGGTCCTATAAAATATGTGTTGATATAATCATCATTATGGCAAATTGCTCCTCTCTTCTGGATGGTACCTTTCATTTACCACATGCTGAAGAGAAACTAATAGCTGTGGTGATATATCTAGATTCCAGTAATGATCAAAACAACCTGATAATGAGGGACTGTCCCCCTACCAGTAAGAGGCACTTTCTGGCCCTAAAAGCTTGGATGAACAATACAGACAAGTATCAAGGGAGAGATGAAGTGACTCACCCAACTTCACAGAGGAAACCTGTGGCAGGGTGCCAAGCAGCTCACAACTGAGGACAGGGGAAAGACATCTGTTGCTTGAACTGCAAAGACTCTAGCTACATCTAGACTGCTTTCAGCTCTGAGCTCGTATGGCTCTGTGTTTCCCTGGGCAGCTGTGTGGCAGTGGATGACTGCTACAGGCACGACTCAATCCTCTCTAGTGCCTGCAGCACTGGAGCCAAAAGCCACAGGAAGGTGGGTCCTTAGGTAAACTAGTTCAAGCACAATATGTTTGTTGAGAGGCAGGGCTCGTTCCTGTGCCATCCCTGGCCATGCTGGGTACTGCCAAGACTCACCCACTGGAACTGGAACAAATGGATGAAAATATGTTTGGACCCCTTCCAAGGAGGGATCTCCAAACTATCTGGAAGCAGCAATCCACTGCAAAGTCACAAACCTTATGTTTCTATGTTCAGTGATAGGCCTTAATTTAACTACTAGCAAAAGGCTGGGTAGTTAGGGCCAGCTAATTTCTGAAGAGGTTAAATTGATGTCAAAAATCTAATGGGGTTTTAGGACTCCCAGAACCGACTACCTTAGAATTTTCTCCCCAGAATCCTTGTAATAAGGGTTGACAGTGTAGTGCCTCTCTGCTAATGCCACTGGTAATTCAAAGTACTGGATAAATTGTCCAGGTGGACAAACTTTCTTCCACACTCCAGCATCTGATTTAAAGTGAGGCTGCAGTTTACTTTCTCTAATACTGTCACATTCCTTTAGCAGGTATTGGAGTGTTGTTCATTAATACAGCTCGGCCTTGCCCATTGTGATAAACTGTCTAGTTCTAAACTAAAGGCGCATTTGATTTTCTCCTATCAGGCTGATGCTGAAATTCCACTATCAGACTGCTGTCGAAATCAACCTCTGCAAAGAGCCCAAGATGAAATCTGGAGTTGGATGTGAACCTCAACATCACTCTTCTGATCACAGCCTGCTACTAAACTCTGAGGACTTTAAAATCCAGGACAGGCTGGTCTGCTTCCAAGTCACATGAACTCAGACCTATCTCTAAGAAACAAAATCCTGCCTGGAGAATACAAGTTTGTAGCGTTCTTCCCCAGGGAAGTGTATTCACTCATTCCCTGAGGGGCCCACAAGCGGTTCACTACCAGTAACATTGCTTCTCTTCTTGTAATTGCTTGAATGTTCACCTCTAAAAATGTTTGAGTATCCTATGGCATGCTTCATAGCCCATGAGCCAACTCCTCAAGGTTTTCTCCTGTTCAACCAGTCACTTGAATACTGTGCACAGAAGCAACCTTTCATTTTGCATGAAAAACAAAAACAAAAGTGGATATAATGGGAAAGTCAATGGAGAAAACACAGATTTGCACATCTAAAGGAAGCCATCCTAAAATGTGTGCCTGTCTCCTACAATTTGAGTTTTGCCTTCTGCTCTCTGGTGTTAGTTTTCTTATTTTGACTTCTACAGGAAGCCTAATTCTAGCTTTCCTTGCTTTCTTGTCCATGGAGAAGGCCCCAAATAAAAGGCTGTGGTTTCTTGGCTATGAAGCTTTCAACCAACCAGTTCAGCACTGATCAGTCACTGTGGTTAAAATGCATGGAACATGCAAGCCAACGCGTGGGCTAGGTATTCTGGAAGAGACACCAGAACAGCCACATAAGAAATACAAACACTCCATCCCTGGTGGTGTTCAAGGCCAGGTTGGACAGAGCCTTGGGTGATATGGTTTAGTGGGAGGTGTCCCTGCCCATGGTAGGGGGTTTGGAACTAGATGATCTTAAGGTCCTTTCCAACCCTACCTATTCTATGATTCTATGATAAACTCCATGGATTCTAGTGAAGCCAGGATTGCAGGACAAAGCTTTTACTCTGTGGTTCATGTCTTCTTTATGATTTAGCAGGATCTTATTAAACAGTATGCCTCGCCCAAAATCTACTGACAGTCTTGAAGTTGTTTTCTTTGTTTCTGTTGTTTATAGATGTGCAATTTTAATTGAGGCCTCAGTCTATAGTTTGTATTCTTCTTATTTTTCAGCATCACTACAGAACTCTCAAAAGCCAACAACTTTTAAATAAAGCCCAAAACAATGTGCTGTCTTTTTGGGAATATCTACACTGGAAAACTTTATGTATGTCTTAGGATGCATTTCAGGAACAGCAGTCAATTTCTCTTACTTCTATCCTGTAAAAAATACTGTTACTGCATTTCTGTTCTCTCATCCAGTGCCTCTGGCACATGTATACATATAAAACAGCATTGCTGAACAGATAGATCTCATCCCTTAAAAACTGCTGAGGGAGATATTGGTATGGGAACTCAATTATTCAGCTGTTGTGAAGTAATTCCACTTGGTGGGAGAGACTTGAATTTAAGACTTCACTACATCATGGAAATCTGCAAGACAGAGGATGTCTCTACCAGAAAGCCTTGAAGAAGATTGTCCTTGTTCTGCCAAAGAGCACACCTCCACAGCATTATATCTAAGTGACTGTAAAGCACAGTAGCAGCTGTGAAGAACATCCAAGCTGTAATACCTTCTTATCCAACATAAAGACACCAGATTTTGCCAGGAACAATACTAAACACAGTATTTTTTTCTATTTTGCCTACCACCCCCAGTACACGATCTATAAACTTAGTAGAACTTTGATAGTAATGGGGACACTGCCAGCACCATGAAAGTGGAGATGTGATGATGCAAAAGCACATTCTTTGTCTTACAAATACTGATGAATTAATTGCAGGAGGGAAGAAGCCAAGAAAAATGTGTGATCCCATTACTTTTAACACTGGATATATCCTAATTGTTATTCTTAATTATACCGATTATCTTCAGTGTAGCAATACAAGGAAGAAGACATAGATCCATAATCAACCCCAAAGACTAAAAAATCATGAGTTAAAAATCATAAGACTAGCCAGAGATATCATGGAAATAAAGGAAGGGAAAAAACCCAACCCAAACAACCAACCAAAACACCCAAGCAAAACTGGGTTCTGCTTTATTTGCTACTGCCACCTGGACTCTTAGAGTGCATTGGAGTCATGTTTTGAAACTTCATCTGTAAGCAGGAAGGTTGGAATTACTGTCTGACTTGCAAAATCGAAAAGACAAAATGAAAATAAATCCCTGAAATCCAGGAGCTTGATCTTTAAAAACAAAAAAAAGAGCTATCATATGACTTCATAAAATCACAGGAGTTGGCAACACTGTTGATCACCTAGCATCTCCCATGACAATGCCTCCAGGGTTAACCCTATGAAATTTATATTTTCAATTGTTCAGTCAGAGCTTAATGCTATCATGAGATGAAATGGAGTGTTATGCTCTGATACATACTCCGTATTTACTATGTGAGTATGAACTCACATAGTTTATACTGTCTTGGACGCTACTTTGGGCTGCAGTCCTTTATCTCAACTATGATTTACCCCAGTAGCATTACCATGGGCACAGGACTTTTGTGACTGTTTCTATTAAGATTAGCAACAATGATTTTCAAGAGTGGTGAGACAGCCTCTGTAAAGCCAAATATGAGCTATCTTTTGCATACAACTAAAACATATCAGAGGAGAACAGATTCCATATATGTTTAGCTCACCAGATATTTAACTATCCCTTTGGCAGGACTCCATAAAACCACATTCCTACAGATTCTTTTGCAGAATGTCTCTGACTCAACCTGTATCATATATAATCACAGACCCCTGATGTCTGCCTCTAGCAGCTTACTTTCTTTTTTTGTCCCTAATAAGGTGTTTTACCTCTTAGGTTTCCTTTTCATCTTCAGTCTTGTGGCCTAGCACAACAGCTGCCTTAATCAATACTTAAAGACACAACTTTAAGTGCACCAATTGCACTTTTGTTTGCAAAGTGGTTGGGACCTTTGTATTGCTTTGGTGCTTAATCAAACCTCACTGGGGCTCTGCAAAGTATAAAGACCAAAATAACTTCCTTTTTCTGAATACATTCTTTCTGAAGTACATGGAGAAGATGCATGTCATGGCTTCCCCCTATCATGGAATGGCTTTTGCCCATCATAGGAAAAAAATGCAAGTGACACCTATCAGATGGCAACAATACAATTATGAATGCAATGAGATACACAGACAGCCCTATAACACACTCTCTCACAAAGCAGCCACTATGAGATGGGGGAAAGAACAATCCTACAGGCCTTTGTGTGGGCTATGAGTTGCTCTTCAGCCATGACTGAGAAGTCTGCTGAGATTAGATTCCAACAAACTAGACCTAGCCAGAAGCAGTTTGGCTACCCGAGCTGAAGGAAGACCAAAGCAGAAGAACTGGGTCACACTGAGAAGGGCACTGAACTGCACTGAAATGTGGGAAACCACTATTTTCCACCTACCAGCAGGCAAGGAGTGGGTATGTATGTGCAGAGGGAGAAGACAGAAGGAAAAAGAGCAGGAGTTTGAAAACTTTGTTGAACTTCTCTTTGCAGTGGAAATGCCTGGCTTTTAACAGCAAGTGGAACTGGCAAAACTTTGCTTTAGGGATTGCTGCAGGCACTGACACAGAAACAGAATCACATCTGGCAGGAGTTCGGGGGAGGGACACAACCAGAGAAAATAAGGGACGGAACAGCATATTAAGCTGGAGATCTTGAAGATAAAAATCATTCTTGTATTTAAAGCATTAAAATAACACTATTTTTATTCACTACTTCCAAACCGAGCTAGAATTGGCAGTTTTAATCATGTGCAGGGCTCTTCTCTCTGGTACAGGGCATGGCAGCAAACTGCTTTAAACAAGCCTAAGAAGGAAGCTTGGTGCTGTGACACCTGACTGATATTAGTGCAGATGTAAGTACCAGCTCAGTACTTACAACAGAAGTGTGAATACATTCTGAAAACAGGGAATTAAAGTAACATTATTGTGATGCTTCAAATAATGAGACAGATTTTTACCTGTGGATTTTCAACTTGCTGCTCTCTTCCACATTTTCTGGCCACTGTTTGGCACTCCATGGCAGGCAGAACAAAAGAATACTGTCTCCAGGCAAAAAGCCTGAAAAAAAAATTCTAAATGATGGCTTCCCATAGGGCACTGAAAGGGACTTTTCATCTTCTCCTGACTTTAACCTGCAGCCTTCCTAACACAGCCCAAAACCAGCACACAGCACTGGAGAAGTGTGAGATATAACATGATGGTAAATTTATTCAACTATTACTGCAGGGTCTATTTTTTTTTCCTGCATAATACATTCAGTCTGGAATTTATTAGAAGGTGACTTTGCTGGTTAACTCCTGTGACTTCAGATACTAAGCAAGTATCAACTACAGCAATGCTCGTCTGGTTCACAAGATTAGGAAAAACAGCTTTCCTGTTTTGTTGGAATGATTCATGTTTCAGAACTGACATTTGCATAGCTAATTCTGTCCATTAAAAACCATGTTCTGCAACTTAACCACGTTTTCTGTTCTTGCCTGCCCAGTGAAAGCTGTCATTACTTCACTTGAAACTGGGCTGAAAGAGTATAAACACTTCAGCTTTGTACAAATATTATTTTTCCAACTTACGTGCCCTGAAAATAGGCAACAGCCAGTCAAGCATTATACAGTTATTTGTGTGACATAGAAGGAAGCAAAGTTTTTTCATGACAGAAGAGTCTCTGTGGCAATCCCCTCCAACATTTAAAACATACACAATTAGGAACAATTCTGACTCAGAAAAATACAAATCTGCCTCCACTCTGAGCTACAGAGCTTCACCAGAACAAACCCATGCAACTGAATCTTCTAAGTAGGTTGAATGGAGTTTCGAAACCCCTCATACTTCTCCCTTCAGCTAGTTAAGAAACCCTGTTTATAGAAACATGCTTGTCTCCACTCCTGCCCCCTCAACAGTCACACCACCATCAAAAACCTACTCCAAAATATGATAAGGCTCTTCATTCTTTGTAATAGCATTGGGGAAGGTGAATCATTTGTCCTTAAAGAGGCACATATTCCCTCCAAAAGCTTAGTTTGTATTTGTTCCTTTTATCTCTCTTACTACAATAGAAATGAGGAATGTCCACCTTCAAGAGTTGTTAAACCCTGTTTTCCAGGGCCTATTTATTAAACTACCAGTTTCCAACAGGGAAACTCAGGAGTCTACCCAATACAGGTGGAACAGTACTTTAGGACATTTTCTAATATGGCCAAGCTGACTCTATTAGCCGTGAAGTACCCCCTGGAGACATGATTCTGGCTCTTCAGTTTAGCTGCAAGGCTACTGAATGTGTTCACTGCCACAAAGAAACTGAAAAATCCAAGAGTTCATTAAAAATTAACTGTATTCTTCAGGTATCAGAGCTGCTTACCCAAAGGCATCCCTTTATTACTTACTAGCAGTCCTAAGTGCCTGTCTTGTGAGAGCTACTTAACACAAAGACAAATCCTGTCTCTTTTTTTTAAGAGCATCCTCATTGGACAGGCTACAAATAGGAAGAAGGCAGAGAAGTTTTGAAGGCTATGTGACAGAGGAAGTGCCTGCATCTCCTGCTAAGCTTCTGGGCAGCAGAACACAATAGGACCTATAGTAGGGGCAAAGAGGTTACCTTCAAAAGTGTTACAAGCTTCCTGCTACACTGTATTCCCAAACCCTGCCATCCTTCCTATTGGGAACTGCAGTCATGGTACCTGGGATGGACAGAGTAGATGAGCCCACGGCTTACAGTTCTTCCTTCTCCCTTACAAAGATAACTGTCATGCTCACTCACCACTGTGACACCAGAGTGGGCAGCCACATGGCACGCTGCGCAGAGGGAGCCCTGCCCTCTGCCCAACCACTGTGCACAACCTCTTCACAGACCGCTGCACAACCAAAGCCACACAGAAATCAAAAATAGCAACATACTTGCTTGGCTAAACACACAAATGATACTCTTACAGTACTTGTATTTAATATATGGCCTTGTCATGTTTAACTTTTCGAACGGCTTCAAGTAACTGTATGCTGGCTTGGCATACACACACCACCACGTGAGTTTAACTGATTAAACGGGTGGAGGGTTTTACAGTTCTGCATGTGGATCTTCAAATCCTTTTAAAGGCGATTTATCTCAGTACAAGTTATATTAGAAACAAGTCTAGCCAGTGTCAGAATTGAGAATTACCCCACACAAAGTAGTTGTGATTTACTCAAGTACTTCTAAATCAACTATAAGCTCAAAAGGTGTGAATTCTGTATGTGGAAAAAGCTTTCATGTTACATGACTATATGCCTGCAGCATTTTCAGTAGGAACAAGGAAGGCTAGAGAGATGGCAGAAAAACATCTCTTCCAAGTGCAAAACCGTAATGATTTAAAGACCGATCTCTATGCTGGCACTATGCAGCAGCTCAGGTGGCAAAAAGCCAAATCCTTCTCCTGAAAGTACAGTTAACTCTTGCTACAGTTACACCCTTGCTAATGAATGTCCACTGGACTCTAGTGTATTCAAAAGAGCAGATTAAGTTAACTAAAATGTAAAGGAAACTGTGTAAATAATACCTAAAAGCAGCTGCTGTGCCTTATGAAGAGTTAATACAGATAAGCAGATGTTTATTAATACTGTTTATTAACTCAGGAGAGTGGCAGGCACTTGCAAATCCTCTCTGGTCCCAGAGAACCACCTCCAGGAAAGATTATGAAATATGTTAGTCTGGAGAAAGAATTTTGCTTGCTTTTTAAAGTACTGAAAGTGAAGCACAAACAGTAAGACTGACAACTCACAAAATCAGAAATACAAAGGTTCCCTTTGATACAGCTAGGCTGCTTGGAGAATCAGAAAATGCACCTTTGGGGGTGGCACTACAGAGCCTCCTTCACACTCACATACCTTTTCTGACATCTTATTCTCAATGTTGTTCCTTTCTGATGTAAGGAAACACATATTTTGAAAACAACAATTGTCTGCTCCATGAAGAAGTCCTCAGATATATTTTAAGAAAGATTACTAATTGGGCTCTTAAGCACTGTGAACACAAAAGATCTTCCTTTTACCTTCCCTCTCTAGTGAGACCATACAGAAAATACCTACACAAACAGTTTCAGCTTGCAAAAAAACCTCTGCAGTCTGGCTCCCCTGCTCTGATTATTTTTTTCACATCCCTCATCGCACTTTCTCCTCCCTCACAGTGGAGCCAGACCACACCTTACCCCCTCCCTCCCTCCCCCTCCAATAGGCCAGTTTGACTCGGAACAGTTCTCCAGTCTAGACGACCATCTGACTACGCAAACACAAAAAAGAATCTGGTATGAGGAGTGGGAACCCAGGGCTAGGGTAATGCTAAGCCGTGTATTTCCAAAGCAGGAGCGCTGCTGTGGCTAGAAAAAGTCTCTGTGGATCTGTGGCTGCAGTGACTTCTGAGGCAAGGTCAGGCTGCCCATGGCACCAGGGACATGTGGGACCTGCTGTCTGCTGCTGCCTCCAACCTGGGCACAGTCTGCTTTCAAATGCCACTTGCTCCGAGACAGATGTCACAGCCCTTCTATGAGAGGAAACAAGGGCTTTGCAGTTAGTCTTTTCCGCCAGGCATCATCACTGCAAGGGCAGATGGGACTTGCCTAGGACTCATCCATCCACACGTGTTACAACACTTAGGGGAGTACTCCAAAGACTGATGTTTCTCCCCAGAAATGCTTGCAGAGGCACCTCATGATGGGCCCATAGCTGTTTAAATCCACCATGAAAGTAGATGGCAAGTTATTTTGGCTTTGAAGTGTAGAATAAGTACTTTTGGTGTCTCAAGTCACTAACAACATTTATGGGAGTCATCTGAGATGACAGGTATTACTCTCTGTGACTATTTCCCTCAGCAGTACACAGACCTAGCAGATGTCTCTGCTTCACAGGATGCTGAGAGTCAGAGCAGTCTTGTGCTTAGAATATGCTCTTCTAAAGAGAAAGGACTACATAAAAGGGACAGATGAAGAAGATACCTGTGAAGCACAAATACCCTGTATCTGAAGTGAAACATCTGATTTTGTCACAGATCTGTAATGTGAACACAAAAATAAGATTTGGCCAGTCACCCCAATTCTGCTTTGTTTCAGGGGAAAAGCCTGACGAGTATTTACCTGAAACTACCACTAGTCTGGGAAAATGCTCTGTGAACCCAGACAAAAGTCAGAGTTTCACCTTTTGCTGAACTGTAATTACCATCTCTGATTTCAAAGGGCCTGATTCTGACTGCACTCCCTTTTTCAAAAACTGGAAGTAATACCCTGTGGACCAAGGTACAAAACTTCAGTCAAAAAAACCAAGCCTAAATAATGGAGCTGGGATTTAGAAAAATATATACTCAAAAGCAGTCTCAAAATGTAATACAGTAGTCGTAACGGGCTGCATCTGTTCAAATACTGGTTTATGTGTCATGAAACAGAAGTTCCTCATCTTTTTCCATGCACAACTCCATATTGTGCCTCTGTACTGGACCCTTCACAAGTGCACCTTTTGTGTCAACTGCTGGAGCAAGTTCAAGTTAGGGGTGATTTTTGCCTCTGACCTGGACCCACACGTTCTTTAAGAATAACCTCAACAACCTATAGAGCCAGGATTGGAAGTGACTGAGCAAAATGGCTTCAGCCACAGCGCTTAAGACCACCTTAAGCAAGGATGTGCTCTGCGTGGGGAGCCTCTATCTTGCATGATAGATAACTGTATGTGTTTACGCTGGCTGGTACAGAACCAAACCAGAATTTCCATGGTATTTTATAGCACACTAGTAAGTATGGGGAGAAGCTGTGTGCACATAAAGGCTCACAGCTGCCCAATCAAAATAAGCATTTAAATGGATTAACCAGACAACTGTGCTTTCAAACTTGCAACTGTTATACAGTTATATGATTCAGAGGGATTTATAAATACTTGTTTTTCCAGATAAATAATAGGCAGTATTAGCTGCATTTTTTAAAGTGTACTCACTGCCACTATCCCTCCTTCCCTTCCATAAACAAACAATCAAGGAAACAAAATAAAAACAAGGATGTATTTAGGGTGCAAAATTCATAGTCACAATGTAAGACTTGGGAATTTTGGTTTAAACTTAATATGAAAAGACAACTTACTAACATAAGGAGCACAAAAGACCTATTTCTTCTTAGATTTCTAAAGACCGCTGAATGTGAGAAATATTTGAGAGATCTGGAATTTAAGATAAGGATTGTCCTCTAACCAAAGGATGCTCCTCCTATGGTACTAGTTCACAATATAATTTACAGATTCTGGTAAGACAGAATGCTATGCAATGTCTTTCTCTAGATCAAAATATAACCATCTTTCCTAGTCTATTTGAAAAAGTGTTTCCAAATAAGAATTCTCATTTAACAAGTCCACATCCTTAACGCACACAGAGGCTTCTCTGTCAGTCACTGATGGGCAAACATGTTTATGCGGAAGCTCTGTTCAGAGCTCCTTTTTACTGTGAGAAGCCATTTTCCTCCAGGAAAATGTTTACAAACCATTCTATCCCCACACAGCAAGTTTTGAATGACAGATTTGGGAAAATAGTATGAAAAAGAAATTACTCTCTTTCATAATTCATCAGCTCAGCCAAAATAGCAAATCAGAGGAAAGTTAGACTCAAATGTAATCTCTTGGGAGTAGAATCATTTTGAATGGATTTAGGGAAAAATACACATCCTTCTCAAATTCTGTAGCTCGGATGGTTATATTTGTCTCTGTCAAGTTACATGCATAGAAGCAGAATAACAGAATTTAATACCCTGGGGATATGTTCTCTTGATAGATGCATCTAACTTCCACAACCGCTAATGGGAATTATATACTGAGTATTGAGAAAAGGGCACATGTATAAAAATGCACATTTCTAATGATACTCAAGCTTAGGAAAACTTTCTTTTGCTGATTTATGTTGCAGAAATCCTACTGCTGAGGCATGCTGTTTGAAAATTATCAGATTTCTTGCTTAAGAAGTATATCAACAAAGCTGTACCTCCTTTATCTGTGAAAGCTAACTTTGCTAACATATCCCCCCAATATTAGCTGTTCTTTTTAATTAACTTGCAAATAACTCCCTCCAGTTACCTTTGAGACTATGAATCATTAGCTGGCAATACCATCAAGCTGAAAGAAAGGAAAGAGTAATCAGCACTTTCATTTCTATTTGAGGCTGAAATTTTACTAGGCTTAAAGGAAAATAAAACCCATGGGTGAAACCTGTCTGTTCTGAAATAAATAGGTGTTTTACCCTTAAACACGTCCCTTGAAATTTCATTGAAAGGTCCTTATCTTTGCCATAAGTTCTAAATCATGAGTGAAGGATTCATCTACTATACTATGAAACCGCGTATTGTAAGGACATGTGTGTACATGCATGTGTGCATGGTACAGCAGGTAAGCCCCCACGTTAAAAAAAATTAGACACTAAAAAATCTGCATGTAAGAATGCAACAATTCTCACTCCATATGACAATCTATTACTCACTGCTTGCAGCAGCCAGGCCCCAGCAGGGTTGCCATTACAAAATAAAGTGACATTCCTACATTAGCTGCAGCTTAGTGGAGAGGAACTCACCGGTTTAAAATGTTTAGCCTACCTGCCTGAAGAAGTATGAGATACAGCAGGCTCTTACATTTTGTTTAAGATGAGGCAGAACAAAATTGTAAGTGTGAAATGTACACATAGAGTTGGAGTTTTAGGGGTTTCCCTTCCCAGTTATTCTAGTTATAGTCAGTGTTTCTGTAAACCCACTATTTCAGTACTCAAACTATATCTTAAATCATTCTCAAGACCATAATCTTTCACCAGCACTCTGACAGCATCTATACTTACAAGCTTGTTTAGAAGAAACATTGCAAAGAAAAAACTAAGTGTCTATGAAAACAATTACATCTATTGAAAGGATTGTTTCAGGGAGAAAGCTGAGAAGAGATAAGACAGAAACACAAGATCAAGCACATGAAGCAGCAGCTCGGAAGCAAACCTTCCATTGCCTTTTAATTTTCATCTGAATTAAAATTCATTCAATTACTTCAACATTTTTTTTTCTAACAACTGAGAACTATGAAAAGCAAAATATGATGACACTTCATAAAATTTTAAATGTTGCAGTTAATTTCTGGACACAGCATAAGATTCCTCATCCTGCTACCACAGGACAAAAAATATTTACTGTCACATGTATTAGTTAATAAGGATAAGATCTTCAGCAGATGCTAACCTGTGATTTCTGAGTGCTGCTATGTTGAGTTATACTAACTGATGTTTAACAGTTCACTTCAAATAATTAGTGGTTTGCTTCTAGCATCTGCTACCCACTTTCACCCATGAGAAGGCCAATATGTTTCTGAATTCAAACCACCAGCAGGTATGTGCCTGAAAATCATACTGTAAGTCACCAGAACAAAAAACCAAATTTAGGGGAAATGCAAGTTGGCCGAATGGTGAGTAATATATACGTAGACAACTGAGGGGAGAGTTAGGCCTTAAATGGTCAAATCAAGCAAGCTACCAAAGCTTCTTTGTGCCTTAACCATTCCCTGGCAGCTCCTAGCACACAGCCTCTTAACCTGAGAAAAACAGGGGAGAAAAAAATGCTAATTGCATCTTATTGAACTTGGCAGGGCATTTAAGGCTGACAAGAATTTCTGGTTGTTCTGAGGGCTTTAATCCAGATTTTATGTTGAGAAATAACAGCAGTTATGATTGTCTTTGAATCTCAGTTTCCCAGTCACAATAGACGAGTGTTGAAACGATCTCTGTTCATTTCCCACAAGTTCTATAACTGTCTATAGAAACTGTAATTAACACATCAATGCATTAAATTTTTGCCACATGTTAAGCAGAACTAGTTGAAGCTGTGGAAATTCTAATACAAATAACTGCATTGAAGTTTAATGGTGGCATCAAAAAGACAATGGATGAAATAGTCGGGAGCTGGAGATCTGGGTTTGGGTCTCCAGAGACTGAGCCCAGGCTTCTCACTTCCTAACGCAACGCTTTAACCATAGGTCAAGATGCAAAAGCTGTTGTCAGTTACAAGTCACCAACAAGTCTTGCCTCCTCCTCCTCCCCCCATTTAAAAGAATGAGCCTCTAACCCCTTCTGACACGTACAGGAGAAGCTTCCCTGCCTAACACAGGTACTTTGAAATCCTCCTTCTAGGGTCAAGTGCCTATTTTTTAAACAATTCAAAATCTACATGGGATATGCCTGAGTCCTCATTCTGAATCTTCTGTTCCTGGATTTTGGTGATTTAATTTGAATCACATTTTTATCTTCCTTTATACACAATAAAGGCAGGAGATGTGCATATAGGAAGCTCCAGGCTCCGTGTTGCACTAATAGTCACAGTATCAGTGTGGCCTCAGAGTGGGAACAGCAAAACCCCCGACAGGCAGAAACTTCAAGGCAAAAGTCTAAAAATGTGAGATGAAAGAAGTTTGTGAGAAAGGAGTTGATGGAGAAAGGAAAACAAAGATGAAGAAACACTTTTTTGGTTGTATTCTCTTTTCCAGAAGAGTTCATCAATCTTTTCCTGCTGAATGTCTCCCTGTTTCTATTATCCAGATTCAAAGAGAGAGCAGATAGGGCTTTAGTTACAACCAGCCAATGTGGTATTGCTGTTTACATGCAAACATGGGCTATGCCAATTTTGCAGGCCTGATGGCCTGGCACTGTCATACCAGATGAGAAGACTACAAATGCAATAAAAGGATCAGCTTCCCAAATTTTTGACTTAAGGCATTCCCTTGTGGTAAAGTTGGGTGAGGAAATGGAAGAACAGACTGAGAGGAAAAGGCGAAATTCAATAGCCCAGAAGCACATATTCCAGACCTAGTTACTTTGTGAAACCTTCAACAAAGAGGCTTACGAAGTCATGACTATTACATGGACCTCTCTGATCTTTTCATGAGGATGAGAAATGGTTGTTTTCAGTTTAAAAAGGAAAAAAAAAATCTGTATGTAGTTTCTCTTTGTTGTGCTGTGAACTCCCTGGAGAGAGTATCAGTCACCCTGCAGGGGCTGGAATAATGAATGAATCCATCAGGGAACAGCCTTTCTTCTCCTCTGACATGCTTCAGGGGACCACCCACACACGTCAACCCTTTCTCTGTAGAGTGTTGCCTTGAAAGCCCTGCACAGATTCAGCCAGCAAGGATCCTTTCTCTCAGAGCCCACCTCTGATGGGGTTTAGATGCTCTCAGGCTGAGGAATGACGTGACCATGGGCCTCCCAATTTCTGGGCAAAGGCTCCAGCCACTGTAGGAATAGAGGGCAACGTAACCGTGAAAATCAGTAATGGGAACTGTGGGGAGGTTGAAGTTATACAGCAGGGCAGCTGGCCAACTGCCACAGCACAGTCACTGTGCTGTGTGGTCATATATCTCCTTGTATGCAGGAGACAAATGAGAAGGGTAATTGCTGCATGCTTGAGAGCAGAACCAGTCAAATGAAGGATCAACCACCACCTGCATATGACAGCACTTCTCTTGAAATCTTCATGCATTCCTGATCGCAAATTGACAAATTTGTGCTGTTCAGAACCTCATTAAATTCTTCGCATTAGTGAAACACACAAAGATTTACTTCTTGATTCCTGAACTCTTTCTGTGAATTTCTCAAAAAGAATGGGACACCCTGGAGTCACTACGCAGTCACGTTACAGGAAAGCTTAAGATAGCTAGGGAGCTGAGGGCGCAGCATCCTGAGAGCAAGAAGCAACCAACTACCATGTGAACTCCAGAAGCGAGTCAGTACTGATCAGATGCTGAACTCCTGCATGTGATTTTATTGTCTTTCTATCTTATCACTATTGATAACATAAAGAAAAAAAGATACAGTCTTACTTATCTCTATTTCTACAATGCAGTGCATTTTAGGGTAAAAAGTTTTTTTAAAAAAGCCTATGTAATGTCTTGCTCAGGATAAAAGAGAAGTGTTACTCCATGTTAATTAGCAGCTTTATAGTGAGTTGAAGTAAAATAAACATGGTAGCTACAGACCTCCCTTTAGCAGTGGTCTGAAATTGCACTGTGGATACTGTCTAATGAAGGAATATTTTAAGAGACTAGGTAGTTGGAGATAAAAAAAAATTGAAGGGAAAAACTGTAGTTACATCTATCATATTTCCCCAAGCATGCGCTTTAATGGGCAGAAGTTATTTACGCTCCTCTGGAGCACTCTAACTGCACAAGGTATGCTAAGACCTGATGTAACTATGACTTCAGATTTGCTCCAGCCATATAGCTTCCAAAGCATATGGATGTTGGTCAGGACAGCTAGGTAACACTAAGAACCGGGGAGCAGTCAACATGGTAAGAAAATACAGCTCTCTTTGAGCGCTAAGACCTTTCTTACACTGTTGCCTAAGCCATGCTATCCAAATGACTGCTGTTCTGAAGCTTTATATGGTGAATTGTCAATAGCATCTGAGCTACTAATTAGACCTCAAGGATCAGACCAGATCAGCATCTCAAGACACACAAGAATCCTGGACAGTTGCTTCTGCTTCCTTCCCTGGAAATAACCACAAGTGATAATCAACTAATCATCTGTGGTCTATTTCAAAGTTTACCCTTTTGTACAGCAACATTTAAAATGTGCTTTTATTAGTTAGTGAGATGAAATCTACAAAATTACCACATTATCATCTAAAAGCCCCAGGCATCACCTAACCATGCCAACAGGTGATGTATATGCATGATGCACTTACTCTGTTCTGGGCTGCAGAATCCACAGCAGGATTAAAACCAGAAGGAGGTGGCTCACTTGCAATTCATGTCTAAAATATTTAGACCCAGGAGAACTACAGATTAACTCTTGGACAATCAATTGAACCCCCTTTTCTTTCTAAGCTAATAGAATGAGTACCAGTTCACTTATGACCCTTCTGGGTGAAATGTTAAACAAAATTAAAAACCATACCCACATACTAAGGAGGAGTTTGCCCCTTAGTCCTCATTTTCCACTCTCCACTTTGCTTCCTTACTATTTACACCAACATTAGCAGCTTATCGGTGATGAGGGAGCTTCAGTTTCCATACAGACTGGGATATGTACACAAGTGTTTTTGAAGGAAAGGCCTGGTCTCAATGAGAAATCATTCTTCTTACTCATTTCTCTTTTCTTGGGACTATTTATCCCAAACCAGTTTGTCACCATACTTCCAAATTCTTCTCCTGTGATTCTTCCTGGGCAAAATCCTTAAGGATGCATTACAGAAGTATGGAAACATCTTTCTCTCAACTGCCTGAAATCTCTCCTACCTATTAATTCTGAGGAGTTAAAAATACTGCAGTCATATTACTCCTGCTCCAAGAAAGAGAACTGTATCACTTTGGTTTCTGTAAGACTGGTATTCCCCCTCCCCCCCCCCAAGGGAATTACAGCCTCATAACATCTAGTTGCCTATTATTTATTCTGTGGCCAGATTCTCAGGTTCCTTGCCTTAAACCAAGTAAAGCTGATTTATGCCAGCTGACCATCTGGCCCTGCATGCATTCCACTTGCACAATGCTAGTTTTTAAAGAGGCCAATTGAAGTGCAGCAGGCATGGAAGAACACCTCTTGGGTCTTTACTTGGAAAATGTCCCTTTGAGGAGTAAGGCTGTGAAGCCTTCCTGCTGCTCTCCAAGTATGTACTGTTCAGATTCACTTGCTTTTCTAACAGAAGGAAGCCTCTAAGCCCTGACAAAGCCATCGCAACCTTGGGTACATATGATAAATTTTCTAATGTCTTCTGCATAGAACAGTTTTTTAACTGAGTTTTAACACTGAATTAAATGAAGCCCATGGGTATACCAATGCAATATTTTGGATGAACCGATGAACTGCACAGAGGACAGAGGCTATCTTTCAAAACTTGTATTAGTCGTGACTACAAACAAGCTGGAAAGAATGTGGTGTGACTTCCAAATGACTTGCTGAGCTTACAGCTTTGGCTACTTGATACATCTTTCTTTTTTACCTTTAAACCCCATAATTCTACTTACAGAGCAGGGCAACAGCTCTTTTGAGGCTGTGGGCTAAAGTCCTTGGGTGGAAACAGAAGACAGCTTTCTAATAGCTTCAATTCCAGATTAGTTTCAAAGGCACAATATTAACCCTATGCGTCACTGTAGTCATGTTATCTGCTGGGTTGTAAACTGAAAGATGCTTTAAGTGTGAGGAAATAGACTCCTCTATCTATTCCTGAAGTCCACTAGTGTTTGTCAAGTTTTTGCCAAAATACTACTCTGGGTGACTGGAGAACTGGAATCAGACTATCAGGACTGTTAATAATCAACATTGTGGTTCCTTTGCATGACAGCAATTTCTGAATACAGCTTATTATTAGGGTATGAAACAAAGATCAGAAGAAACCAGTCATTCAGGGCACTGTCATTCCCATCAAGCAAAGAGAAAACGAACACATGGCTACAGGTTGACCTAAAAATCACTATCAGCAAAATGCTTTTCCTGCCCCGCAAAGTGATGTAACATTTCATACATTTTCATACTCCCAACCAGAGTGAAACCAAAATTATTTGAAGTGGTGGGTGTGAGGGTGTTTGTACATGCACAACAGCGACAGCCCTCCAATATCCTGGGGAGAGTGGATAGGGGGAGCTCCAGATTCAAATGTGCATTCTACGAGTCAGACCAGGCACTTGATCCTGCCTTTCTACCATCCTCCACCACTGATTATTCTAGTTATTGATTAATGATGGTTTCTTTTTCTCTCTCTATCTTCCTACATCAGAAATTCCACTGTGGACTACAAAGGAAGGAAGAAAAAAAAAGTTTCCTGATGAAAGTTGAATGGAAACTGGTACATTTCCACAAATTGTTTCAGTTTTGACAAATCAGCATTTTCCCATGAAAAACAGTGTCAAAAACTCTCAACCAGCTCTAATTCTAACCAGATTAACTCAGGGATGAATGCCAGCAGGAAGTTCTTGCTAAATACCAGTTGTTTCAGTAAAGGAAAACTATTCCTTCTTTAGACGATCTTCCCAGAGGTGAAAAGGCTTTAAACCCACGTGAAATTAAAAAGGGGGCAGGTAGTTCCAGCTGTAGCAACCACAATGGCATTCAGAGCAAAAGAAAGGCAAGGAAATGGCATATTTAAGCAAAAATAAATAAAAAAAAAATAATGCACAAACATGGACAAATCAGCAACTAGTATGTCTCCTGCCACTGCCGATTTCACTGTTCCATAAAATCTGAAACAATTGCTAAACTTTGCAGCAATGCAAACAAACAGACATTAGGCTCAGAAATCCATATGGGCTGCAGGGCAGACCCCTCTAATTTAAATTCTACTTAAATCCCTAGAAGTTAATGGACACAAACGATTTGTGGATTAAGCAACTCCTGGTGAAATTTGTTAGTTCTAACTGCTACTTTAGATGAGTTTTTCATCACTGGATGGTGTCTGAAGTAATTCGTGCTCTATACATATATTACCTTAAACATCTGTACACTAACTAAATCTATGTTTTCAGGCATTAGGATATAAATGGCTGTACTCAACCAATGCCGGTGCTGCTCTGTCTTTATGCCAGAATGAAGTTGTGCTGTGAAAAATAAGTGTGGAAGATGAGTCACTGAGAACCCAATATTGCAAATATTTATCATTAACTATTGCTTACAGTGGCATACACATCAGGGGCATTTGCCACAATTACAATGCCCTGTCCCAGTATGTAAGCTCACTCTTTGCTGTAAAAGTAATCTATCTCCTGTACTAAGAGGTTTCTCTACTGTTTCTTACCACTCTTACCACTTCCACCTGCCAGTGAAGTTAAACTTCAAAAGGACTTATAAGTAGTCTGTCAAAACCAAGGCATATTCATTCTGACTTATTTTGGTCTATTTTAACCTTCCAAAATAAGAGTTCATGAAAAAGCATGAGTATTTTGTTGTAACCTTTTGTTTTATTCTTGATTACAAGTTTAAAAACCAGTTTCCAATATCCTATGGGGGGAAAAAAGAAAAAAAAAAAAAAAGAAACAAAATCCCCTCTAACCACAACAAAATTTAAGGCTAAAGACCTATTAAGTAAACCAAAATCTCAGTGCTAAATCTCTTCAGGAGTTAAGGACTCAGCCAACTTTCTATTTCGTAACAGGACTGGCTCCCAGTACTCCATGCTGGAAATCTCTTGTAACTCTCCAACATCTGCACAGACTGGTTGATACCTTAGTCCATTTTAACAAGTTTGCAATGCATTGGCAATACAAATTATCTGATGTCCCTAGGTTGTGCCTACCTGGTAATTTCCCCTGAGTCAAAGGGCCCCTATGTGGTGAAGGAGACACTGCACCACTGGTCTCCCACATGACTCAGGACATCTTTTTGTTCCTCTGCTCACCACGTACCAGGGGCACTGTGGGGACCATGAGCAGACCAGAACTGTAACGACTCACATCTTTCCTACTGATCCCAGGACCACAGGGCCACAAAGATGGCTGGAAGCCCTGACTTTCACTGTGCCATCAATGCTCAATTGTAGCTGTGCCAGCCAGTGGGGAGGCTGCATGGATCACTTTCAGATCAAGCACTAGTGATAATATTTCATACCTAGCTGATACAAATCCACCCTGTTACGTAGTACCCAAGAAAGTAACAAATGGTCCCAACTAGTTGTTTTTCCTCATTCTTACTATACCATAAAGTGAGGCATAGGTCTTCTGAGGTTAGAGGAGTTACAGCGATACAAAGTGAATGCTAGCAAAATGCTGTACCACAGACATACCTTACTGAGACAAAAAAGTTCCTATGCCATAAATGCAAAAATGTAAGCTTAAAAACATCCTGCAAAAGATATTTCCTGCATAGGAAACTCCAACAACTGGTGCTACAGTGATACAACCCTCTTTTTTCTCCCCTCAAAAGACAAATCCCCATCCCTCAAAAGCAAACCATGAAGAATTTTCCTTCTGCTAAGAGCCTGACACAATCTTTTCTCCAGAAACCTTGTCACAATGACAACTTTGATCAGTTACCATTATAGCACACTACGTCTTTGAAACTGTCATCCCAGAAAGAAGTATTTAATTTTAAAGCAATGCTTCTTGGCTAAATGTAGGTCATACAATAGTATTTATAAAATATAAGGGAAAAAATATTATGAATATGAAAAAATCTGAATTATTCCATTGCCTTTTTTTGAAAATTACTTTTGAAACTGTTTCAGGAAATTTATATGCTATAACTCTGTGTAACTTTACTGATGCTAATGGAACTATATTCATCTGCAGCAGCTTAAGATCTAGCTTATCATTTTGTTATAGAAACCATTCCTAGATGGAATTCACCAGCTGAATGTTAATGCCAAGGAGATCAAAATAACAATTAAATAAATATGATTTTCAAAGTTTCAGGTATAAAAGGCTTGGAATTCAAGGATACCCCATAAATAGAAGAAATACAGTAATATCTCTGTTCTATTCCTACTTCCCTCCTGAAATAATTAGAAATTTGCCAGTTTTGATGGGGGCAGGAATTTCTGATTCAATTCTGTTACAAACATGTTCCACCATGTTATGAAGATATTTGTTCCCATACATCCCTCCTGCAAATATCTGAAGCTCTAAATTTTGATTTTGCTACTATAAAATTCACTAAGATATGGCTTTTAAAAAATAAGGAGACAATAATGCAAATAGAGTTTGGCTGAATGGAGAAATTAAGTTCCTGGTGTTCAGAAAAGAACTATTATTACACCGATCATTCCAAGGAACGAGCTTCTGGTTTAATAACCCACATATTCACTTGGACACAACAGCATCAATTTCTTATGTGGACAACTGCCAGTTTGCATGCCATTGATTGATTAAACACTCAATACAGCATTCATAATCATTCCAGAAAAATCACACCTTGTCCCTTTACTCCATGGAAAAAAAATGAATTACTTGTGTGTAGTACAGGATATGAGAACACATTTTTCAAAGTAGATCGTTCCTATTGGACCTGTTCATGAGTTTGTGGGTTTGTCCAGAATCTATATGGGAATGTGCCATGTCTAATATTTTGCTGTGAAGAATGTTAAAATGAAATTTTAGCTAGGCTTTTATTAACCTCTTCACCAACATAAGCCAGCTGTTTAGTTGGGAATTGAGACTGGTATCTCTACTGGTATATCTACTGCTTCCTTCTGATTGAACTGATGAGCTGTTGATTGTTACAAAGTATCTCTTTTTGTTTTGTTTTCCCCAAAATATTTGGCAGCTTTAGTTTTCATTTCAAAGCCAAATAAAACCAATACCCAAACCTCACAATTTCTGCCCCTACAGAACTGCTGTTTTCTGACCAACTCTTCTTGTTATACATGCAACAGAATCCTACCAGGATTATTAAAACAACTTTAGGAGCCACAGATTATCTGACAACAGGGCTACCCAGTTTTATCCTAGGGTGTAGATGAAGATCAGCATGAAAAACACTGAATTGTAAGCAGTTCATGTAGTTTTTCCTCACTGGACCTATAACAAGAATGAAGAACAAACTCTTAAACTATGTTCATTTTTAAAATCTACCTGTAGTTTGAGACTCTCTATACTAGTTGAGTGAAAAAAAGAGCATAATAATAAATAACACCAGATTAACAAAAATGGACCTTTTTCATTTAAAGCTTTTTGTGATGGGTATCTAGACAAAAAATTAGACTAGGATCAAAGTAAAAGTCATCACTACTTGAGTATATTAATAGGAAATAATACAAATAGATATCAAAATCAAGAAGAAGCTGCACACATCAAATTTAACATAATACTATTTTTAGACCATGGTGTCTTATTCTCAAACTGTTCTTTGTTATCTATCCTATGCTTCCATGAGAAACTTTGCAGGTATGTAAAATCTGTTGACTTCAACAGGATCATGAATGAAACATGAAGTTATTCATACTGCATAGACCTACTGGCAGTAGCTCAACACAAGCTATCCATTTTATGTTGTTATGTTCCAGCAGCAATTTTGAGATCATTATTGACCATGAACAAGGAAGAATCAAAGGGCACAGAGCAAAGTTTGTAGAAGCTCAGGTGTCTACACATCTTACCTGAAGATGAAAACTAGGCATGTGATGTCACAAGACATCTCAAAAATCTCAATTCTTCAAAATTATTGCAGGTGTAGTTTTGCTGCAATCTGATGTTCTCTTTCTAGGTTCACCAGTTGTGCTGCAACATGATTTAGGGCCTAACATCACAGTTACAGATGTTAGTTCACATATGTGGGTTAGTACTGGTAGGATGGAGATTGAAAGCTCCTCAGGGCAGGGACCTTATTTTTGCAGCAGCGCTTTAAACTCTTGGTACCTTCCAGATTATCCTATGAAGAATACCACAAAACAGCCTCAAAAACATATTTAAAGAAGTCTTGGTAAAAACAGAATAAGGGATGTGAAGTGTCATTAAAAGTGAATCAAACAATATGAACACCAAGTGCTACACGAATGAATGCTACTTTCAGTTCAGCTGCTCACAGTCACGGCTTAATTCCACTGCAGGCAGAAACTCTCATGTACAACAACTTTTTGGTGAGCAACTGCTGACCCGCACAGCAGCCAGCCCTGCGGCCTCGGCTCAAGCCATGGTGCCCCGCGTGCACTTTCTCGCCCTGCTCCCTGTGGGCGTGCAGGCAGAGCTGGTGCCCATCCCAGAGGGCATCGCAAAACCTGTGCCGGGGCCTGGATCCTGCACCCGAAGCAGTCACCGGAGCGGGCGGGAAGCACGGGCAGAGGCCGGCCGGTTCCCCAGGGCCCTCCGCCCCCCCCCGGCACATGCTGCTGCTGGCACCAGGTGAGGAGACACAGCTGCAGGGCCGGGCAGCCGCTACCTCGGGGGCAGCAGCCAGCTTCCGAGCTACCCTCTCTGGGCTCCTCCGGCCGGACCAGACTCTGCTGCATTTCCTGTCGAATCCTCTGTGTTCTCCCCTCTCTTTCCTCCACGGAAGGACCCTCGGGTTCCCGGTCTTTCTTCCCCGCTTACTTTTCGAGCGGGGTTATAAACAAACACGCTCAACCCTCCCGAAACGTTTCCAGCCTCAAAACTTTCTTAGCAACCGCGTCTCCCCACTGCTCCGCTGCCGACGCCTGCCTCTGGCCCCGGTACTGCCTCCGGCCCCAGCAACTGTCAAGCGGGAGCGCCGGCCCGGCGCGCACTTACCCCGAAGGAGAGCGGGGAGCGAGCAGCCCATGAGGACGCAGAGGGAAAGGCGCAGCAGCAGCCGCCGCAGGCTCCTCGGGAGACAGGGAGTCATCGCGGAACCGGATCGGCACGGGAGGGGGGCGCAGCGCCGGGCAGGCAGCGGGAGGCCGCGGCAGGGCTGGGAGCGGGCTGCGCGGCTCCGCGAATCGGGACCGCGGGTGACTCACTGAACGCGGCACTTCGGCGCTGCAGGGGAAACAGGAAATCTTAAACTTCGCAAACAGCTGGGCAGGACTTTCGTACTCTTACAGTAGTTCCTTCTCCCTCTTCCCACAGCCACCCCCTCCCCTGCTCTCGCCCTTTTTCTTTCTTTCTTTCTTTCCTTTTTTATTTTATTATTTAACATGAAACCTCACCCAGTTTGGTGTCAATCATCTGCCAGAGGCCAGCCCCTCTCAGGTCCGGCTCTCCCCCTGCAAGCGCGCCAGGACCAGCCTCGACGTGCAGCCCGCAGCCCTGCTCCTGCCTCTCTCCCTGCCTCTCTCCCTTCCTCCGCCCTGAGACGAGGACCTGGCACAGCCGCAGCTTGCGCTGCCGGGCCCCGGAGTGGTTCCGTCGCTTGCGAGGGGTCTCAGGGTCCACGGAAAAATGTCAGCTAGAACGGTTCCTTCTCCTCGCCAGTTGACAAGGGCCCAGTCTTGTCATACGGGGCATGGAGGCTCTTCCTTGCACCCGTATTCCCGACCTTACCGATGCTGCTGCAGCCTGTTTCCCCCTCTGCAGACGTAGTATCGAAAGATGGGCATAAGCCCCAGATGAACCAAAGCCAGGGGAGGCTGAAGTCAGGGTAATAACAGGAAACATACATACAGACTAGCTGGGCACTCAACTTGCACATGTTGAAGCTGACTGAGACAACTTGTCACCTACCTCCTTTTTTTTTTTTGCATTTTGCTCCCAGATGGGCTGGATATGCAGCACTTGGTCTCAAGTGCTGTATATGTGACAAGATCAAGTTCTTCTCAAGCCCTATCTGGAGCAGATATACAAGAGATTTTGCCTTCTCCAGAAAGGAGAAATTGCACATAGGATTCAGGGAACAGGATCAGACTGGCGATGCCAGTTTTGCGTGGCCCAGACAGAACCTCTAGACTCTCAACCTGAATAAGGCCTGAGCTTTCTGCCACTATAAACCCAGCCATTGCAAAGCCAGCAGTTGTCTTGAGATTCAAACCCTTCCTCTCTAAGTGTCTGGGCATTGATTAAAAGGCAAATTGATGCACCTGGGGATAATTTGAGGGTGTCTTAAAATTCTGATGATTTGCTTTTGTGTAGGTTGCAGCGTAAGTTAGAGATACCGATCTGGCTATTTCAGAAAACAGGCTAAGTCCTCAGGGGGAATATATGTAATCATGCTCCGAATGTCCCAGATCAACTCTGTATGAATTTGGAAATGTTTGCATAATGCATTTGGTTGGCCTATAACAGATGTTAAAAAAACCCTCATTGTGATATTATGTAAATTTAGGTTTAAAAAGTCCCTAAATGCTTATTTTCACAGTGCAGTCCCAGTTTATGGTGCAAATTCTCATAAACCTCTCCAAGAGCATTTTCCTCTCTCCACCCCCTTTAAATACAGTCAAGATTTGCTTTAACACAGTTGCCACCTTCCAGAGTTAAGAAAAATGTTGGATTCCCCTTTGAGCACAGACTGGAGTGTTCTTATCAGTTCCTGTGCACCAGCTCTGTGCTAGAGGCTGGCTGTGTTTTCAGTAATCCACTTAAGCGAAAGCATTTCTCAGCCTCCATCAGTATATACTGTATGCTGTATACACTTCTCCCTCCTTGTAGCTGTCAAGCTGCAGGTACCAAAGAGTTGCTGTTTGCTTGGAAAGTTTTCTGTGTATACTGATCTCTCCTTTTAGTTTTTGGTGACTGACTTCCAATATGAAAAGAAGCTTAAAAGCCATTAAATACAGATTTAATGTTACTAATCAAAACTGTCATGACCCAAGCATGACTTGCTAAGCTGGCCTCTGCCTCACTTGCATCTCTCTCTCTTGCATGAATGCCATGGCTGTTTTCCCACATAGGTGTTTTTTTGACCAGTCTCTCAGTTACGGTCTGGCAATAGGAGAGGGGCTTGCAGGATATGGAGGCCTTGGGGAGGGCTGTACTTGGGTCACCAGTAGTCTCACACCCCTGACTGCAGCCTGGCATCACAGCCTCTCTCTCACATGAGAGGATATGGTGCCAGTTACAGAGTAAGTTAGGAGTCTGTAACAGTGGATTTCAGAAGTCTGATATCTCCATATAAGCATTGGTTTTATTTCCAAAGACATCATGCTGGATTGTGCTACAGCTGTACTTGGGATGTTCAGAGAGCCCTTGAGGGTGGTAGATGCTATTAGAAAGTTTTTGCATGGAAGGAATATATCTTACCTGGATATCTATATGATTTGTAGTATTTAGTGTGACCAAGGTCAAGGTGGAAGTTGAAGTACAGATATGTCCCAGACAGGCTTATTAACAAAATCTCAAGTCCTGCCTTTTTGAGTATTACAAGTTTCCCTGTTAGAGGCCAAAATGCAGCTTAATCAGGATTTCCTGGATGACCAAAATATATAGAACAAGACCAAGCTGGTCATTTCTTTCCATTTCCTTGTTCATAGTTCCCAGATCCCTATTTGCAGATGGCAGATTGGAACTGTGAATATTTAAACTCAGCCTGAGGTAAGAGAGCTGGCTTCAAAGAGTCACAGATTAAAGCTGCAAATAATTAACTCCAGCCTTACAGGGTAAGGAAGGGTCAGCTAATTTTAGTTTGCTCCTTAGAAAAGCAAAATATTGAAGAATGACTATTGTATTTTCTTTCTGACCCCCAGAAAGAGACACCCATTATACAAACAATCTAGCACCTCTTGTACCTCAGGGCCTTCAGGTGAGGACAAGCTAAGTGCTTCTTTCTGGAGTGTTAGTTACAGCTTTTTTAAAACAGTCCATAAAAACTACGGATTCCAAACTATTATTCCAGCCATTTCTCATCTTGCAGTATCATATTTCTGTCAAAATCCCATGTGAACTACAGCATTATTCTCATATGAAGAACACTTTTCAAGCTTCTGCAAAACTTGCATGTTACTAAAGTCTATAGTTTCACTGTACTGAACATACACTTTTAGCCCAAAATCATTCTACCCACACCCAAGAATTGCTGAAGTAAAACCATTATTTTGATTTGTTTATTAGCTCCACTGCTGCTTTGTTTAAGAATTCCACAACAACTTACTTCCTAGGTCCACTGACTCAAAATTAAACAAGGCCTATACAGCTGCACTAACAGAATGGGATGTTTGTGCCTATATAAAGCTGACATATGTGGCTTAGGGTGAAGACATCTCACCTTACTTTAGCTGTCTACGAATTAGCCTTAGAGTGAAAATCCAGGATATGACTGCAATAACCTTTCTGCCATCTAAAGGAACAGTTTCATTTGACTGTAGTGGGTTAGTCTCTGGTCAGGTTCAAGGACCAAAGGATGAAAGCTGGATGAATAGAACTGCCATTACAGTGGCAGCAAGCTATTAGGTCACTTCCATTCCCTTATTCACCAGAGAATGGAAAAGAGTCTAGGTATTTTAAAAGCCTCTAGACACATGAGCTGACGACAGAGAGTATAGTTAGCTCAGACATCTACTTTTCAGGTATCTGATGTTAGATTACATGAATCCTAAAGAAAAAGTTCTTTGAATTGTATACATCATAAAATGTAAGCTACAAGGTGGTTTACTCACTGGCAACCGTTGGAGTTACTGCCTGTGATTTTTGCTGTGAATGGAATACAGCAATTGGGTGCATAGTATGCCGATACTGCCTTGACAAAACTACTAATGATGTAGCTGGAATAAGTAGTTTGACTGAAATAAAAACATTGGTAACTGAATAATTTTTGTCATTGTTTACTTTCAAAAGAAAAATAGGAAATCTGCTTTGAAAAAGTTGACATGTCCCATTTTGATGTATTTGGTATGATACAGATCAGATTTTGTTTTGAAGCAGTCCATTTCAGTTTTGAATTTTTTTTGTTGTCTCCTTGTTACATATAAATACAAAACATGGGAGCAATGTATAACACTTTGATTTCACTGCAGTTAAGGAAGATGTTTATTTTCAGGGAAATTCTGGTATTTCAGTTCAAATCAAAGTCAAATTTTGTAATCCTGTATCATTTGCAACCCAAAACTTCTGTCCCCCACAGTGTTCTGTTCACAAAGCTGACATTTGCCTGCTAGTTTTCAAATTGAGGGTGCTTGGCATGGAGTATTGGCCTTTCAGTGTGCTTGGTAAAAGTTCTGCCTGTCTTGTGCATAATTCACTGAAGAACGCATAGTCCTCTTCAGAGTAGTGTTAAACTATGGTGCCTTGTATCACTGCTTGCATCATATTTCCCTCTTAATTTAGGTTATCATAGAACACAGAATTTAGGTTATCATAGAACACAGAATTATTAGGTTATCATAGAACACAGAATTTCTTCTTTTGCATAATCACTGGTTTCAACTTGTTACTAATAATTTGCAGCATTATGAGAACACACACAGCCTCAAGCAAGGACATTTACAAAAGGTTACATTCATTGCGAAATGTTTTGAAAGACTCATAAAAAGTGTTTAGACTTAACACAGCATTATGCTTATCTCACAGATATAATCAAATTAAAACATCTACTGTGTGTAATCATCTGTCAGAAGGCAATCAGCTTGTTATCAACTCCTGCATGCATCAGAGGCAGCAAGAATAATGTTATCTTCAAGATTTATCTTAGTGATTCTTTCTGTACAAATCTCATGAATGATACCTAGGAAAATAAAGTTTTGAAATATTATTCAGATTAGCACTATACTCTCAGGGCACTGCTGTTCACATGATCTCTGACTTAGCTATAATGCAAATCAACTGTTTTAAGCTTCACTGAACTGACTTATTCTGTGTTTACCATGGATGTATAAATACCCCTAATAGTGAAACCAGAAGTACCTTACTGTCAGAAGAGATACCATTCCTGCAGTGCTTCACAGGAAGCAGCGTTAATCTCACCACACAACCTTTTACATGAAGAATTCCATTCTGTTGTTTCAAAAGCAAATTACATTGGATAATTTTATACAGTTTTCTAAGGTTTCTTGTACTTCTCACAATGAGCAAACTTGCACATTTCCATAAGCATGTTTTACCTTTTTTCTCAACTCTTTTACGTGTACAAAGAAGTAGTAAAACTAAGTGTAGATGAAGTGGCATTTTTAGAAGACATGGAACCAAATTATTACAGATATACTTGTGAGATAATTCGAGTTGCTCAAAAACATGGTAACGTATGGAACCTGTCTCCATTACCACATAATTTGTAGTATCCATTATCATCAAAGCTTGTTATTTTAGGCTCTTCATTAGAAAAAATTAAACAGGGGATGCCAAGCCTCAGAAAATATCTGAAGCTATCAAAGAACCTAAGTAGCATGACACAGAGGACCTTCTGTTTCATTTTTCTTACTGGAACAAAAGGGAGTTGTGAATCTATGATAGACTATATCCCTAAATCTAATCTGAAAGAATCCCAGTACTTCAACCGCAAAGCCCCAGAACCGAGAAAAGTATCCTCTAACCCCACCAAGCAGAGGATCATGTCTGTGTTTTTCAGGAATTCAGTACACTGATGATGTTAAACTGACTCATTTGACCATGATCTTTAAACAAATTTATTTGAGATAACACAGCTGCTCCTCTCAGGAAGGAAATGCATGGTTCTATAATTTTTTGTCTGCAAGGCAACTTTATGATCTGTGGTCACAGAAAGTGGCTACTGTGCTTTAGAGGTCAGAAGCAAGCAGTACAGGAGCTTCCACAATGCATTGGGAGTTGGATGTTGTTCCAACAGAGCTGACCCTGGAACAAATGAGGTAACTGTGGATTGCAGATAACACAGCTAATGTAATTCACTTTGCTATTTTCCTTTTCTGTGACTAAGCCCATCACCAAAATAGCCTGTGAGCCCCATTTTCAGGCTGTGCACACACAGTGTCCTGCATTTTCCAGCTGGTATGCCATCTCCCCAGTTGGAAGATGATCTTCATGGAATCCTACTGGCTCTGAACATTGGGCAGGCTTTTCCTTTCACAACTCAGCCAGGCTACTGTCAGTAGTTTTCATTCTTGTCTGAAGTTGTCTAATACTGGACAGTGAATATTACGTAGTGCTCAACTACTCTCAGTAGGTGTGAAGGATGCCAGTTGCATCTGGTATATTGGGACAAGTCTTGGGGGCATTAAAAACTTCTGCAAGAATCAGGGATAGTTTGTTAATCCACACCCTCAGTGATATTCAAGGTTCTCTGCATTACTATAACAATATTGGGGCTATTAGGGAAAGCTTTAGTGCAATTTACACCCATTTTATTATCCTTTTACAATATTAAAGTGTTATAAATAGTCCTTAACATAACTGAGAATTAGGTGCTTTGCAGTTAATAAAAGGTGCATGATTGAATCCACTGTCTATGGAGAAACAACACCATTCATTTTCTGTCAATCTCACACTTCTGGAGTGTCAATTCCCCACGTTCTATGTCCAGACACTGACTGCAATAATGAAACAAATAAGCATTGCTGGTTTAAAGTCAGTCTTCTCTCTACAAAGGTGCATAACATTTCTTGCTCAACTTTGCCCAGTCTGTAAGAATGTTTTTCATGTCTCTGGTGACCTATGGCTGGAGAAAATGATTTGGCAATTCCCCTGCCTACTACAAATTGATGTGCAATTGAGACTGATAAGGGATGAGAATGTAAGTGAATAGTTGTATATTTGTGTGATTTGAAGTAGAGATAAGGACACATCTTGTTCAGTGCTACCACAGTTTGATCTTTGAATCATACAGCAGTTGGAACCCTCCTGTCTTGAGAGACCACTGCCCATCTAATATAAAAATTGCTTAGAAATTGAAGAGTTTTTAGGCTTTATGGTTAAGTAAACAAGACAGCCAGGCAATGGGGTGGGATGATGCACAGAGAAAGGTAGTGATGCTCATTAGTGAGTGAGGAGATCCTGTTGAAGTGAGACTGAATTTTCTGAAAAGCCTTTACAATACTTATTATTTGATGCATGTATTTGCTTGCCGTAAATATTGGCCTGGTTTTCATCTCTGTCCTTTCCTGATGTTTTTCTACTGTGATTCAAAAATAAGAAAAGATTGAAAAATCAACTTCAATAATCTCCATCACAAATGAAAAGTAATTTACAGCTGTCTGCATGACATTACTCTTGTATTATTTTCAGTGTTTTTCCTTTAAAGGGCATGCTGTTCTGAATTGGCATGTCTTTCTTTTCTTCATTTTGTTGCGGGTTATTTGCCTTCTTTCCTTGGATTCCTCTTTCTTATTTCTCCCATACTCTAATATATCTTTCCTTCTTTTCTTTCAGTTTATTCTGAGCATTTTAATCTATCTCCATTAACTTGTCCTCAGGGTGTCAACTACACGCTGCTATTAAATATCAGTCATTTTCTTTAACATCTTTGCAATTGCTGCTGTTTCAAACTGTGGTACTGTTAGACTTAACAAGCTATTTCTCCAAAAAAGTGCTCATGTGTTTCTGGGTGCACATTAACATTTCTTTCAGAAGAGAAATTTCTGACTGTTACTTTCACAACTAGCAACAACAACCCTCAGTTAATTTATCAGTGGTAAAAATTCTGTCATATAGTGTCTTTTAGTCAAAGCCCAGAATAAACGTCTTTGTGAAATGGGAGTGGCATATTATACTTTACAGCTCTTTTATTTGCTCTGTTAACCACAGTGAAGAGTCCTAGCCCAGGCTGGTCCTCATTCCATTACTGCACTCAACAATTCTAGTTACAGTCAGATGGGCTGATAAGCTGATATGTAAAGCCCTGAAAAAAGCCATGGCACTGAGGTCTGATTTTTCTACTAGTGTAGCTGAGCTGGGGGTGGCATTGCAGAGTGAGCTTGGCTTCCTGTACAGAAACTGTTTCCACCCCTCTCTAATCTGCTCATGAAGCATATTGGGGAGTAGAGATCCTATTTTCACTGCAAAACTGGGCATTTGACTCATGACAGCGCCAAACATCTTCCAGTGCTGTCCCACGATTTGCCCTGGCTGTGAGCTCTTCAGTCCTTCCCAGGGACTGGATCGTTAGCTCAGATGAACATTGCACTGAGAACTACTCCCAGACTTGCTTGATCGTCTCCTAGGAGACCCAGAGGAGACAAAGGTAGATTAGACTAACATACAAAGTCAGATCCAGGTTACCAGTGCCTATGCTGATTGCAGCGAAGACCTACCTTCCATGTAACTAAACTTGAAGCTGAAACACCACCAGATTTTTACAATAACCCAGAGCTGTAGCAGGATGTTTCAGTCTCAGAGCTTCTCTTTTCTGTCCTGCCTTTCCCATTGCCATCAGTGCATTCTTTCACCTGCTTTTTCCAGTTCCTGAGATCTCTGTCTCACTGATGCTCTTTCTAGCCTCCCTGATTTCCTGCTGCTGCCCCTGCCTGCTCAGCCTGGCTTGCTGGGCAGCAGCACCAGCTGGCAGGGTTTGACGTACTTGGTTTGGGTTGCTGTGCCCCTTGATGTGTCCCTGCCCATCCTGAATGGGTCACCCTCCATGGCTCTTTTACATGGTATTTCTTGTAAACTTTCTTAAAAACAATAAGGATTCAATAAAAACATCGATCTGTAATCTGAAACACCTATTAGGTCATTGTTTAATTTCTTTCCGTACTTAGCCGGGCAAGAGAATTTAAAAGGCAAATATGATTGTTAGAACTAAATTGCTTTTAATACTTCAGTTAAAGTTTGCTGGTGCCACAGTCATATAATCATTGATGAGGCTTTTCATCACTGAGTTTCTACACAGAAAATGTGGAGTAAATGATGTCTTGGACTCTAAAAATTTGGATATCTAGCTGCTGCTTATTGATGAGTTCTGATTGTCCTCTTGGGTGTCGGTGAGAACAATAAGAATCGGCAAAGAACAGATTTATACAGACAGCTCAAGTGTTTTTCCTTTCCTTTGCCATACCAAGCCAGACACGGCTGTCAGCCCAATCATCTAGTACACAGGCCCCAAAAGTCTTCAGTCACGCACAACATCCCCTGAAAGTCAAAATTCCTTCCATGTGCCATGACAAATGGTACCAGCTGTGCTTGTATTGTATGATATAGCTGGAGCACAGAGCCAAGGTCTGCTGCCTTCCTGTTTTCTGCTTACTGCTCACCCACCTCATAGCAAAGAAGCCATGTCTTTGAAGGGGCTTCACTGGCAACCAGAAAGCAGACAGCTTATGGAGGTGATGAAGAGAGCAAGGTACCATTTTGCCTATCCCACACAGACGTGTAGACCTTCACCTCAATGAACTGCAAGTCATGTAACTGTAAGTATAACTCATCTCAAAATCTTCCACTGGAGAAAACAGCTGGAGGCCCCAAGTCTTCCCCCCCTTTTCCCTCCCTGTTGATTTTCACCCAAAAAAACTATGGTTTTTGCATCAGAATAAACCACTAAAGCTGCAGAGTTGCACCATTCATGCCAACAGCTTGCTCTTCTCTTCAGGGAGTCATACAAGCTTTCTAAGAATCCTAAGAGGAAACCCAATGATTCTTACAGACTAAGAGACATATTACTCCCTGTGAAGTGCTTGAAGATCCTCAGCTGGAATGCATGGTGGAGGAAGAGATGCCTGGGAAGCACAGGCAAATTTCTTTTCTTAGGAGTGATCATTACAACATTAAAAATAAAAACCCCAAAGTGTTAGTGCTTACAGCACTGAGTAGATTTTTAGGCAAGGATGTATATCTATTATTTCTGTTGTTGACTTTAGTGTGTGGTACCTGAAGTGACCAGGTGGGGGATAACTCATACTTCTGTGGACATGTTTTCTCATGTGTTACATAGAAGTGATAACTACTAACCCACAGTGTGGATGATCTATTTGGGCATACAAGGCAGACTTTACTCCCCAGGTGGAAAGCACCATACGTATGTAGTCATATTTAGATTACATTTACTTCATATTTAGATTACATTTACTTCATGTTTAGATGATATTTAGAGTACTTCATAACTCTAGTATGTTTTCTTCTACATGGCCTTTCAGGTGCAAATTCTTTTTGCGGTGTTCAGGTTGACTCCTAAGTTGACATCGGCAGTATCAAATTTGATATATCTGGGGCATGCTAACATCACACTGTTTGCAACTCAATGCTAGTCATAGACCAGCAATGTGAGCTTCCAGGTGTGAAAGAAGTGGTGACAACTGAGAGCTGGCAGGTGCTAATAAAACGTGAGCTAACGTGCGATAAGCGGAACCAGTGTGAACTTTGGTTTCAAAGCCTAACGCATGTTTGCAAAGGCTGCATTTGCAGCCCTAGAAAGGAATTAGAGGTTGTTTTGCAGCAGCCACAGAATAACCTTCTGCTATTGTGCTAGAAAGGTTGCACACCGCTTTTAGCTTCTGCAAACCAGCTTACCACAGAGACTTCCTTGTGAGCTTACCCCTGCTGTGTTGGTACTACTGCAGCTAGGCTGCTCAGTGTATGCAGCTGGTGGGGGGCTTTCCACCTCCTTTTACAGCAGGCAGCCGTTTCTGGCCCTCATCTACACCACTTTAGGAGATGGGCCCCAAGTCGTGAAGTCTGAATCTGGATCCAAACACAATTTTCTTCAGCAATCACAGGAGATCTCATACTAGGTTTGGGTTTGCTCCATTCAGATGAAAGCCCAGATGCAAAGCTTGTCTTCCAACCAAAACTCCATCAAAGCTTTAGGGCCTGGGGCTGTAGTTCTGGTTTAGCTCCTTTTCTAGATATTTTTGAAAAACATATATGTAGAAAAGTTAAAGACAGACCTTTGTCCCATTGAAGTCAGTACAGTTTTGCTTTCTTGACACTGATTTAAAAAAGTCATTTAGATCATAAGTAAGATCAATGCCAACTGGAATTTTCCAGAATTTTCCTACACACCTAATGTTTTGTTGCCCATCAGACACCTTAGATCTGTAGAAATCTCCATTTGTGATTACATTTTATTTCATTAGACACAGGGCCTTCTCCATTTAGTATTAACTCAAGAAACATGTTCAAAAAAAGTCCTTGTTCGGTTTGATTGCATACATTCTAGTAGTTTCTTCTGGTGTGGTGGGCTGTTTCCTGTAATAGATTTAATGCTGAGATGGGATAACAGATCAGAATTGACTACCAGGTTATTCTATGGCAATTATTTCTATGTTTCTGCTATCACGTAATCCCAAGGTCGGACCCAAGCAGGCGAGAGCTGATGGCTCAGAATACCGGTTGCCCGAAGTCGTGGACAGCAATGTACAGAGAGCACAGCACTCCTGAGGTTCACGCAGCAGTTTTTAGAACAGTTGTTGCTCTTACCTCTGCGTTGGAAAGGGCTTTGGAAGACATCTTGCTCTAGGAAAAAAAAAGTCTTTTTAAAGCATGTTATTAGTTATCTGTATTTGTTTGTAACAGAATTAAAATTGAATGGGTTGTGCTCACTGAGCAGCACAAAACCAGCAGCTGACTTCAGATGAAATGAGCTCAATTTAAACATTCTCAGCTTCAGATACATGGTAAGCAATGTACTGGTAAAAGAGTGATAAAGATGATTCATATAAGTAGTCGTTTCTCCATCCGTGTAGAAAGAAACACTATCAATGGCAGTGGTTGACTGTGGTCATTGTTCAGTAGTCTCAGTGACCTCTGATTACTAACCTAGCACTCCTCCACAATGCTGCACAGTGCTTCCGGGCTGTTGACAGCCCCTGAAACACACCAGCGGTTTCTGTTCAGTCTGTATGAAACTTCATCTTGTTGGACGAAGGAAATCATATATCTGAGTTTTATTTTAGAGGCCTAGTAATGACAGCTGGTTTTTAAGTGCCTAGAAAAGAAGCAAGAGCAAAAGGACTCTATCAGACTTTAGAGATCAGAACAGAGCTCTGGGAAAATCTGCAGTTCCAGCAGCACCTGTCACATCAAGCAGGTTAGCAAAGGTAAATATTGACAATTAATGTCACATACTATACTAATGTCACATACTATGCATGCAGGTTAGGCTGTGTAAAGAAGGAAAGAAGAATAAATTCATGTGGTTTCTTATGGTCATGCCTCAGTTCTGTTACTGCTCCTACCATGTGAGTACAAGCAAGACACTTAAGATTTCAACACACCAAAAAAAGATTTTGCAAGAAACAAGTTATTAAGTGTTCATGTTGGAAAATAAGACACTTAGAATACTTCCGCATTTATGAAAGGGGTAGGGAGCATTTGTGAAGGGGTCAGCCTTACAGTACCAGTGTTGTGAAGCTCATGTAACTAGGGACACTTTCCAGCAACTGGGAAGTGGTCAGAGAATTACCCAGATAAAGTGAAGTCCTTTGTTAGCAAGGCAATGTTTTTAACTCTTTCCACATACCAGCTTTTTTACAAGCAGAAATTCCCCAGCCATAGTGAAATGCTTCAGGCTTATTACAGTGCCTGCACAAGTGAAGTACATATTTATTGAAGTGATGAGGACTCTCTTTGCCATTCAAGGGACTAGTATATTTACTGTCTACATGAAGTAGTCCTTAAATAAGGGAAGAATTTAATTATGCAAGAACTAAGAAGGTTGAGTTATTTCCTCAAGAGAAACAGGAGCACACCCCTGTGTGCCCCTTCCAGAGCCATCAGAACCGGATAACCTCTGCAGAACAACCACCAGCACCACAGGGCAGGCGGAGAGGTGACCCTCTTCCAGGCAGTGAAGCTTGTCTTTCAGTTGTATATTGCCTTTTCTAATTAGTGTATCTAAATCTTTTACCACAAAAAGACTATTCAAGCTGATGCAATACTTCAGTATGCTACCCATTAATGGAAAAAACCTTTCCCATTCTTCAAATTAAAAGAAAAAAAAAAAACACAAACCCAAACAAACCAGCAAATTTTAAACTTCTGTGAGCTGTTGGATATTTGGGAACAAGCTGATACTTAGCTCATTTTATTTTCACAAACTACTTTGTCCTGCCTTTTCATTAAATGTATTTTCTTTTCTATACAGTACCTTCCAAATGTGTATTGAAATTCTTAGAAAGTAGAATTTCTTTCAGTAAAGTAAGTTCAGACAGAATAATCTGTAATGGAATTTTTTTAATTAGGTAGAGAATTGTTGGAGAGACTGACAAGGGAAACAAGAAAAAGTGCCACCCCTTTTTAACTGGGAGGAAAGATGTTCTTGGAGAGTTATGTGCTGAGACTTCATTTGTAGCATAATGTCTTGGCACTGTACAATATTCTGTTTGATTGCTGTGGTAGCAGACTTACCTACAATGGTTTCATGGAAAGATTGAAGCCAGGAAAGCAATTTTTACTGGTGACAACTAGAAAGAAATGGCTCACCAGTGACAATAAGCAGTTCTTCAAGGACTACCAGTTAACACAAGCAGATTAGCAGAGTTAGCAAGAGTTTTTGCAGCAAGGCCATCTGGCCTTCCTTTGGAGGAGAGTGCTGTACACGTATGACTTGTTCAGATGGAGCACTGCACAAATGCACTGTTTAAAACTGATATTTGTAATGAGGTTTGTGTTCAAGTTTGAGCACTTTTGCAATTTGTTAGCACAGTGAATTCCACAGGTAACTGGGTCTCCTCTGAGTTGTGGCAAAAATATTTTAATATGGGTAGTCAAATTGAAAGGTGTTCATCCTTCTTCCTTGAACAAACCATGCCTTTATGAGAGGTTCTTGAATTGTAAATTGTAATCAGAACCAAATAGATTAAATCAGTGTCTTCAGAGAGAGATCTGTGAATTTATTTACCTTTGCTAATATCAATCAATGTTGAACAATCAGGGCTTAGTGTGAATCTTTCTGGAAAGGTTGAAGGCATTAGTGCTCCTTCAGCACAACTAGCAAGGTGCTGCGTTTAATACTAAAGCAAAATACTAAACCTTTCCCCAGGGCCTGTAACTACTTTACTGTTATTTACTCCAGGTGATTTTATAATTTCTGATGTCAGTGATTCTAAATTACTGAAGTCTTACTGGGTAGCAAGAACTCTCACACTGGGAGCGTAAGCAATTCATATTGCTCAGATGATCAGGAATGTTGTTTTCCTACATTGTGAGCTATAGCCACTGGATCCATGTGACACCCCTAAGAAATGACTCCTCTGTGTTGCTGTTGCACAAAGGAAGGAAAACAGGGAAGCAGCAAATATAGCAGATATCCCTGATCTGAGGAAGTTGCAGAAGAAGCATTCTTTATGATTTCCTCAAGAGGATGTCTTGGATCAACTAGTTTAGCCCTATATTCCCCAGGAGTTCCACTTGTCCATAATACTAGAAAGGACTGGGATTTGGTAAAGGCCTTTTAGGAAATTTAAAGAAATACATATTTTGGATGCTTTGAAAGGGAAACATCTTCCACTGAAATCTTGAAAAAATATTTAGAATTTTCTCAAGTGTTGATCTTTCTGGTTTTGCTGCCAGTCCTCTTTGCCCTGCACACTCCATTTTGCCCCTAAAATGACTGAATGGAGGAATAATTAGAAAACCACTAAAGTTTCATTTCAGACTGCCCTGAAGTATCTTCTTCAGATTTGAATTAAAAAAAAACACAAACGTATTTTTCAAACTAACTCAACTTTCTTGTTAGAAAACATACAATTTCTTTTTTCATTAACTTTTGGGGGTTTTAGAAGTACTGGCAGTAACTGTGATGACTGTTGTTACTATCCTGCTATAAGGAACACAGCAGCTTTTGTGGCAAGGTTCAAAAGATTAATTAGAACAGCTGGAGATAGGAAGAATGACAGATAACTGTAAACAACTTGCCACATTAGCTCGTTTTCGTAAGTTATTTTTCTTGTTGATGTTTTCCACATCCAATAAAAGTGATCATATGTAAACGAAAAGTATGGCCAATGGTCAGATTTGAAGCTCCTGCAAAGCATTGGAACTGTTGTATATTCCCCTCTGCAGAGAATGAAGAACAGTGGCACTTCCTTGCTCCCTTCAGAGCTTTCTCATCAATCACCAGTTTGATGTGCTCATCTCGCGGAGTTCAGCTGAATACACAGAACCAAAACATTGACAGTCATACATACATGCATACATACATACATACATACATATCTTCTACCAGCTTTTACTTTTTCTACTTTGCGAACTAACTACATTCATCAGATAATTCAGTTTAGACTGTGAGGCTATCCCAAAGTATAACAAGTCTTTTTTTTCCCAGTGTATATCACTTAGCCAGATATGAATGTAGCCAGACCGCTGATGGAAAGAGAAACTAGGGGATTGCTTTACAGATACACAACTACTCTCTTGCTATACAAACAACCAAGGTAACAACCCCTGATTGGTGTGAATGAGCTTTTAATCTTCTTCTCCATATAAATCTGTGTTAGCCACAAATTTACAGCTGGCTTTGTGTCATGTGAATTCCAGACAGATTTATTGCTTGGTTTAATTCAAAGCAGCTCCCTGTTTCCCAGCTGGTGCTTCACAACTTGGGCTCAAGCATGTCTCCAAATTCTGAGTCTCGTCCATACAGTTAGGTAAAACTTTTGGTCGTGAGCCTTATAAATCTACAAGGTATTCTAAAATGTAAAAGGATGGAGGCAAGCCTGTTTGCCCATGAATTTTGCTTGTGGTGGGAATACTGACTCAGGGATGATTTCTACTTTAAAGACCAAAGGCTTTTTTGCTATGCAATTTACATACTCTTGCATGCTTTTTGAAGTCTTGACCTCAGTGCAGTAAGTCTGCTCATCCTCATTTCCATCTAAGCCTTCTGCGTCAACCCTTACTGCCCTTCTTTTCCAAAGAAATGTGTGCATTTTTTATGAAGTATTCCTTTTAGTTTAGTTTACTTTCATTCACATTCTTTATTATCATATGAAAAATACCCTCTATACAGTGGTTTGTCCTGTACACCCTTGGATTTAGTCACTTGTCAAAATAATCTTAAATATTAAACTATTTCACTGTTTTAGAAGCAAGCTCTAAATACTACTTTCTTCCCCTCTCCTGTGTTTTCATACTAAATGAAACAGTTACCTTTACTTAACTAATTCCAACATTTTTGTTATTACATCAGAAACACAATATCTTAACCTCAAATCAAGTTTGAAGCAACAGAGAACATCTCAGTATTTAAGCATTTTCAAACAAACTGTATTCCACAGATAGCAAGTGAATAAACCACATGAACTGACTTTTGCCCTCAGGAGGTCTCACTCATGGAACTTTAGAATTCAAATTGTTTTAAATCTCAGAGTACTTGAAAACCTTTATAGCCTTCCTTGAAATAAAAGTGACCAAGAGCCTGAAGGTGGAAAAAATAGCTACCAAGACTCAAATCCTAAACAGAACAAAGTACCTTCTACAGGACATCAAAATCAATAGCAAAGTCCTTGGTTGCCTTGATGGGATTCTTTGCTTATGCTCTGTAGGATCAACATTCATTAAGTTTTGGGTTGTTTTTTTTTTTTTTATGTGGGAGGAAGCTGGGAGAAAGGAAGAAAGGGCTATGGAATAAAACCAGCTGTTGAATTATGTCATCTCTGGTAATAAGCTCCACCTCTCCACCTACCCAATCATATAGGAAAAAATGTAATATTTCATGAAGAGGATCTGAATCCAGCAGAGCATTCCACAGCAGGTTTACCATGGCAAGAGGTGCAGACATAGCAAAGCAGAAACAGATTCATATTGTGGGTAGTTCTCACATTTTTTTCTGAATGTCATGATCTAAAGCACATCAGGGGTATGCAGCTGTCCCTGGCATTTCTTCAGTTGCTTTCTTCAGTTGCTTTGAAGATTATGGCCAAACCTGTAAGCAGGTAGTGAAAGTGGAAGCCTGCTGAGGGACTTGAGTTCAGACATATGTTGCTAAAAGCACTTTATACTATGGAAAAAGTCAGCAGTCACCTTCTGTGTCCATTCACAGGTTTTCGATTCCACTTTTGTTACAGGAGTTCAGTCTGGAGGTGACAACTGTATGAATCACTGGGGTGAGAGGCCCATCTATAAGGAAATGACAGAGTTTCCTAGTGCACTGATGGTGAGAGAAAGAATTTCTGGGAATTGCTGCAAATTTGGTCATCCGAGTCTAGTGAGGAGTCAGTATAACTTTAATGAATAAGGTCTGTATATCTTTGACTAAAGGTGGTGACAATATTTTGGCCACCTCTTCAAAGTGTTTCCCCTTTCAGCCAGACACACTTTGATTTTGCCTGGATTCAGCCTGAGCTGAGTTCTTCATCAAGATAGTTTGTATTAGGCCTTTTGACATGGTATAAGTGATGGTTGTTGCTTTGCTTGGTAGTGGGTGTACAGGAAGACAAACAAGGTAAGCTTGGGTGGACAGACTTCACAGTAACTGTGAGGTAACTTACATTAAGGCAGAATTCCCTTCTAGGTATCTCACTAGCATACTTGCAAAATCTATAGCCATGCCATGTACTATGAACACTTAAGAAAAAGGTGCCAGACTCTGTATCCTAGTAGGAGCTCACCTACAAGACAAAACTGAAGCAGAATTGGAGTGGAGACCTTCTGCATAACGTCTCATGACGCAAAATACATCAGAAGATAGCCTCTGCTCTACTATAGAAGTATAGTATGCCTACCCTGTGTTGTTGGTAGGTTTCTAACCGTTGTGCTAGCTAAAAGAAGCTTTTCCCCATGCTTCTGTCCTGTATGAATATGCATGCAAAACACTGCAGGACAAGCTTGCCTTTTAGAAGGGTTGAGCATCTCATCTAAATGACCAGATTTTCAAAGGCCTCAGCACCCATGCAGGAACCAGAAAGAAGTTTCCCAAACTGAATAAAACAAAACCCACTTTGGCACCCATGAAATCAATAGAAATCTTAGACAGTTGGTGAATGAAACATCCCAAAAGAACTGAGCTCCAAGAATGTGTCCTTGAACGGGGCTGCTAAGTCCTTCCAGGACACATCCTTCATTGCTGCGGCCCCATACTTAGGTATGACAAAATCACCACTAGATGCATTTAGCTATTTATATGATATTGATGAAATCTGATTGTAAATCTGAGACTGCTGTCTGCTCAGTGTTCCTGCTTTCTGAGTGCTTGGTTGCTGTTCTTTGTTTCTGCCTAACACACCTGCCACGGAGGTCAAGAGGAGTTTATTGTTACAGTTGGCCGCAGAAAATGTACCTACAGAAGATGGTGAGTTGAGCACCCATAGTGCAAAGCTGCTTCATGTTGAATCAAAGAAGCAAGATCAGGGTTTAGGGACAACTAAATGTATGTTGGCCAGTATTTCTTTGAATGATGCTATTGCTGAGAGGATGCATGTGAAATGCATATGAGTGTTCAAGAGCACTAAATAAACACGTATTTTGCTTAAGCTGAAGATTTACAGACTGAAAATAGTGTCCTTTTTGTGTGAGGAAAAATGGTCAAGATTGGAATGGTTCAAGAAAATCCACACAAACTTAGGTTATTGCAGACTCAGGTTATTTCAGGGAACAAGTCCCTGAAAAATTTGCCCCTAAAATTACTACACTGAGTGCACTTGCCTACTACTTAATTTTCTATTCCTGCAGTTTATCCATATTCTTCAAACTTGCAGTCCCAGGACAGTCAGTGTTTGCTGCTCAAGAAACTGCTCATTCCACAGTGCATGTAAGCAGTATTCTCTGTGAGACTTAGAAGTATGCTGGAAAAGGCAAGATGTGTGTTCAGTTGTTTGGTGGGCTGAAGGGTAGTCAATGGCTGCCATGTGCTTCCAGTTTTGGATGTTTCCTTTCTGTCTTTGTTTCACAGACTGGAATTACTGGATCCAAATAGGTATCCACACTTCATGGGTTCTTAAAGAGCAATTTAATTCCTAAAGCTGAGATATCCAACTCCTAAGACAAAGAGCTTTGCTTTTATTTATGGACAGCTTTTTTGCAAATATTAGATAGTATAAATTGGAAACCAGAACTACACCATATCAATAGTTTCTTTTACTTGGTTTTAAAGACATACATAGGCAAGAAAGGGAGAGAGACAGGGGACTGGAATAGATGATGGGGACTTCTAAATAGTTGTTACATTTCCAGAATTCCTTTCCTGGTAAGACTGAAATCTCCCAGCTGCTGCCCTTTTGCTTGTATGATATTTCTTCAGCTGTGTGGAAATGCTGCAAAACCATTTTGTGACCTGTCACTGAAAATATTTTGACTCAACAATCACTGACATTGAAGTTCCTGCTGAATGGTGTTGCTTAACTCTGGTGTAGATTCCTACATATAAAATATTCCTACTATATAAAAATGCCACTATTGATTCTTAATCATTGTATTTGGAACTGAAGTATTTAGGATGCTTTTCCCAGCAAAGTTGCATTCTTTATCCTTTCAAGAGTTTTGAAACTGGTTTTTCATGTCTCCTTTATGCTTTAAAGCCTTATTTAAGGAAAGTGTTAAAAGGCAGTTTAGGGGAAGCCTTCCTCCTTATTTAAGGAAAGGGTTAAAAGGCAGTTAAGGGGGAGCCTTCCTCCTTCAATGGAAACTGATTTTTGGTCTTGTACTATGGGCAGGGATATAAATCCTGCAATCAGAAAGATTTTTTTTTGAAGCACCTGAGAAAACAAAGATGGAGGAGAAGGAAAAGTGGTCTAAGAGAGCTGTGCGGCTGGAAAAGCCTGGGAAAGCAATACAAAGAAATGATTCAGGTTGCTTTACAAATGCTTCCCCTGATGGTTCAGGGTTCTTTTGAAGGATGTCTCAATTGTCAAACCCTGCAAAGAGACACAGTTCAGTCATTCCTCAGACACATCTGAATGACTGCTGGCCACCTGGAAAGTGGGGAGGTGCTCTGTGATGACAGCAAGTAGCTGCTGAGCATGGTGCAGGACAGAGGCAAACTCACTCTCACTTCAGCGCTCCATGTTACCATGGGAAGACACCAAAAATCTTTCCTAATGTTTCCTTTCTTTTTTTTTTCTTTTTTTTCTTTCTTTCCTTAAGCACTTTTTTGCTTCATAACCAGTTATGTTAAAAAAGAAATAAATTGTACTTTCTCATTTACTGTTAGGGTGGTGAGGCACTGGGATGGGTTGCCCAAGGAAGTTGTGAATGCTCCATCCCTGGTGGTGTTCAAGACCAGTTTGGACAGAGCCTTGGGTGACATGGTTTAGTGTGAGGTGTCCCTGCCCATGGCAGGGGGGTTGGAACTAGATAATCTTAAGGTCCTTTCCAACCCTAACTATTCTATGATTCTTGCCCTGTGTTAGCAGAAGTTAAAAGATCTAAGCTCCCAGACTCTATGGCAAAAATGTGTATAATAGTCCTTGACAATGCTTGACAAAACAGTGATTAATACTTCACAATTACACAAAAAAAAGGGAAAAAAAAAAAAAAAAAAAGAAAAAAAGGAAAACTAGAAGGAAGCAACTAGAAGGAAGCCTGACTACTTGTCTCCACAGCCAAGTGCTTGTTTTCTGCCAACTTGTGCCACAGCCTATGACCTAAAAATATTGTTTCTCTTCATAGGCAGTGTTCAGGGCATAAGCTATTGGCTAGAGAGATCAAGAGGGACTCCTGTTGCACACACAAGTACAAGAACAGCCTTATATACCTGGCTAAGTGTACTGCAGTGTTCACTAATTTATATCTTAAAATGCTGTCTGTCTGAAGGCAAGAAACTAGGTTAAAATGAATGGATATTTTGGAGAGGAAAGTAAGCAAAACTACTGCTGGTAACAACTGCCTCAGTCTGACTTTACAAAGATATTGAGGAGGAGATACAAAATTTGTCAAAATAACTGATTTTCAGACAATTGTTTTTCTACCTCACTTAAGAATGTCTTTAAGAAACACCATTCAGCCCTCTCACAAAAATGGTGCTGTCTGACTTTCATTTCCCAAAAGAAAGGACTCCCAAGAGTCAGTTCTTTTGACTCCTTCCAGTAATTCTTGCACATATAAGAAAATCCCAGGGTAACAGAGTCCAGACTGACAAAGCTTATTGTATTCCTTGGATTAATTTCTTAGAAACACGTGACGCTTTCTGTAATTTGTTTCATAATCTGGCATTTAAAGTCAAATATTTACCCCCAAAAGAAAAGAAAAAGGCAGCCAAATTTGTGGAAAAATTACACTGAATTCATTGGGGTTTCTGAGAATATTAATGCGTACAGAATTAGTCTGTTGCTACCATTTTCAAAGCCCTATTTATTTGAAGTAGTGCTGAGCTTCACAGTTATTCTAGAGGCTGTCTATGGAGTTAGGGTCAATAAAAAAAGGTATCAGAATCTGACCTGGTGGTGCTCTTGTTCAGTCTTTCAGACTTGTGACCAATACTCCTGACCGGGCTGTATTTTCACTGAAACTTGTGGAAAAAGAGAAACAGGGCTATCAGAGACTAGGAAGTGAAAATCGCAAACTGAGAAATAAGGATTTAGTGCTACAAGTGGAATAAAACCTTGCATTTCCCTCTGTCAAGCCTCCTATGAAAGAATATGGTGAGGTAAACCAGGATATGATTCAAATATGGGTAATAATTTAACTGTCTTTCTTCAACATCCCGGTGGTAAATGTGGTTTGTCAAGGGATAAAGCCTGATGCGGCACAGTGACTTACTCATCTTTCTATAACACTCAGGCATTGGAAATTGATACTATGCAAAAACTTTTCAAGGGGAACAATGGCTGGAGCTTCCCAGGAAATGTATATGCCAGAGAGGAGCCATTTGACAGGCTGCCTTGTGCCTGCAGACAGTGTATTTGTCACAGAGAATGTTGTTTTTCAGGAGGAAGAGGGGCTGAAAGGAAAAAAATTAGTTACCTAAACACAGTCAACAAATGCAGTTTAGATGTCCTAGAGTATCTAAGACATGCCTGTATGACAGAGGCCCTATGAGAGATTTCAAGACAGACAAGTGAAGGCCTTAAGGAATAACCTAAGGCATTGAAATGTCTCTGGACACCTATGTTTAGGTGAGTGAATCCCACCTTCACACTCAAATGAAGCAATGGAAGGGAGGGATCTGGTGAGCAGAGAGACATTTGAAGTGGAAGGACAAGTCCTAGAGAAGACAGACAGGGTATACCCACAACAACCTCTTCTAGAAAACCCACAGGATTAAGCAGCTTATTATAGGAAACAGAAGAGAACAGTGGAGGTGAAGAGGAAAAAAAAAAGAGAACTTTGTTTTAATTATGGTTAATCTAGAGCAAAGAGCAAAACCAGGCATTAGAAAAACTTGTCCTGGAAAGGGGATATGAAGGGTGAGGAGCAAAGGGAGAGGGTGGATCTAATTCAGAGAAATACGTACAATCCACAAAGTTAAAAAGAGATGAAGTAATACACCCCACTCCATCAAATTAGTTTCAAGTACTGTCTAAACATATTTTCTTGAAAATGACAAATCACTGGTTTCTATAGCATGCTCTCTTAAATCTTTTCCTAAATATTCTGTAAGATTTCAGAAACCCTTAATTTCTTTTTGTCACATCCGTATCGCAGCTAACATCTTCTCAGAAAATGAAATTAAAAGGACATGAACCTGATAGCCTTTAGTATAAAGAAAGAAACCACACAGAAGGGAAATGGACAATATTTTTAGTTTCATATTTTCCCCTTGTCCTGGGTTCAGCAGTAGCAGTCATTTTTCTCCTTCTTGGTAGCTGGTGCAGTGCAGTGTTTTGACTTTCGGCTTGGGAACAGAGCTGATAGCGACGTTTTGGTTTGGCCAAGGACTTTGTGAGTCTCATGCTCTGCCAGGGAGGAGGGGAAGCCGGGAGGAAGCAGAGACAGGACACCTGACCCAAGCTAGCCAAAGAGGTATTCCATACCACAGCACGTCATGCCCAGGAGGTAACTGGGAGTTAGCCGGAAGGGCTGCGAGACTGCAGGGTTGGAGGAGGTATGGGTCGGTGCTTGGTTGGGCCTGGGGGGTGAGTTATCGGTTGGCTGGTGGTGAGGTGTTGTATTCTCTTCCCTTGTTATTTCCCTTATCATTATTATTATTGGTGGTAGCAGTAGTGATTTGTGTTATACCTTAGTTACTAAACTGTTCTTATCTCAACCCGTGGGAGTTGCATTCTTTTTGACTCTCCTTTCCATCCCTCTGGGAGTACGGGGAGGGAAAGAAGTGGGGGGAAGTGAGTGAACGAATTACCTGACTGGGTTTAAACCACGACAGTTCTTTTGGCGCCCAACGTGGGGCACGAAGGGTTGAGATAACGACAGATCTGACTGGGTTAATAGTCACTCATCACAATGCTGATTTATTGGCTCTCAGAGTTGTTCTTGTTGATCTCACAGTTTCAGAATGCAGTACATTACTTAGAGCCGGTATTTGCTGTGTTAGTGTTTATCAAGTGTGGGGCTTGGGCTAAGGTTCTTGTCTCACTGTGCTTTATGGCAATAGCTTGTAATACGGGTGGGCCCCAGCAGCAGGGCGGGACGGACGTGGCCGTGGACTTGTACCTGGCCGTCCGGCTGCTCTTCACCGTCCTGGCCCTCGTCCTCGCCTGCGTCTTCGTGAGGCCGCGGGGAGCCGAGGGGGAGCGGCCCCGGGAGCCGGCGGCAGCCGAACCGGCCCGGGAGAGCGGCCCCGGGGACCAAGCGGCGGCGGGAGCGGGGCCGGAGGCCGCGAGGGGACGGCTGCCGGTGGAGGAGGTCGGGGCGGTCGAGGAGAGGAAGGAGGCGGCTGCCGAGCAGCGGGAGAAGGCGGCGGAGGAGCCGAGCCCCGCGGAGGAGCCCAGCCCCGCGGAGGAGCCGAGCCCCGCGGCCGAGCCCAGCCCTGAGACGGCCGAGAGCATCCCCCGGCAGCCGCCCGCCGAGCCCCAGGAGGATGCAGAAGACCACGCAGCATTTCCCAGCAAGGCAGAGGAGGGAGATCTGAACTCAGGAAAAGAGAAGCCGGTGGTGGGAGAGCCGGCAAGCACAGCAGCTACACCAGCCCCAGTGACAAGCACAGCAGCATCAACTGAGAGTTCTGAAGGTTTTGAATGGCCTTTGGGTGTCCTTGGGACCTGCCTGCTGATTGTGATGGGGATCAGCATGTTGGCACACACACAGGCTGTGTTCTACCCACAACCATTTTGTCTGATCTCAAAAGTTAAGCAGAGTCAGGTTTGGGTCTTGTCTGGGTTTAGACGACAATATAGGGTGACCAAGAGATTTTCCCCAAGGCTGGACAGTCATGAGTGGCAGGGTGTGTGGGACAGTATGGGCAAGTGTCTAGTCCACTGGGCCCCTCCAGTGCTTTGGAAGCATCAGAGATGGAAGGCAGCTGTGTGGAGTCCCCAGCAGCAAGCTGCAGAAACTGCTGAAGGGGACAGTGAATTATTTTGAGCCTGGCGGGCCCATGGCACTTCAGGCCATCAGAGCAGAGATGCAACATAGAGATGGACTCGTGATCGAGGGGTGGACTTAGCAATGGACACTATTGCCCAGATTATTCACAAGTGTGAATACTGCACACAGTCTCTCCTGCTCTGGAAGACTGTTACAAGAGATGGAGCCTGGCATCATGGACCAGATGGATGCAGCAGCTTCATAGCTACTGGTCCATGCACTTAGATAAGAGTGATGGTATATTGAAAATGTGGGATCTGAGCATGACGTGAATGGTATGGAATAAGGGGTGGATAATGTCCTGGGTTCAGCAGTAGCAGTCATGTTTCTCCTTCTTGGTAGCTGGTGCAGTGCAGTGTTTTGACTTTCGGCTTGGGAACAGAGCTGATAGCGACGTTTTGGTTTGGCCAAGGACTTTGTGAGCCTCATGCTCTGCCAGGGAGGAGGGGAAGCCGGGAGGAAGCAGAGACAGGACACCTGACCCAAGCTAGCCTAAGGGGTATTCCATACCACAGCACATCATGCCCAGGAGGTAACTGGGAGTTAGCCGGAAGGGCTGCAGACTGCAGGGTTGGAGGAGGTATGGGTCGGTGCTTGGTTGGGCCTGGGGGGTGAGTTATCGGTTGGCTGGTGGTGAGGTGTTGTATTCTCTTCCCTTGTTATTTCCCTTATCATTATTATTATTGGTGGTAGCAGTAGTGATTTGTGTTATACCTTAGTTACTAAACTGTTCTTATCTCAACCCATGGGAGTTGCATTCTTTTTGACTCTCCTTTCCGTCCCTCCGGGAGCAGGGGAAGGGAAAGAAGTGGGGGGAAGTGAGTGAACGAATTGCCTGACTGGGTTTAATCCACGACACCCCTGAACAACCCAGTGGGTAAAATTCTCACAGGATTTCTCTCTCTGAAGTAAGGACAATTGCAGTACTGTAATTAAGACAGGAAGATTACCAGTTGCTTATAACTACATTTTGATTTCTGCTGGGGTTTTTTTGTGGTTCATTTTTCTTTGAAAGCTATTCATCAGAATGAGCCAGAGTAGCTGCAATCCTTTCTTGGTGGTGTGGGTTAGGAAATACTATCACTTGAACTGATAATTTTGCACAATCCACTTGCCTTTATCTCATTACATTGTAACACAGAATACACTGCAACACAGAATACACAGCACACACTGGAAAACATACAGACCACATGCGTACTTGGTTAGTACTTGGTAACTAGAGGTACCGTGCTTGCCTAGTGGTCACCGGGGATTAATTTCCACGTTGCACAATACGTATCATTTTAATGGACCTCATAAAACTGGGATTAAGATTTCAACCCTATATTAAGGTACATGACATATTTTCATCTGTTTTAAAAATGATAGAGAGAAGATAGTTTTCTTAGGAGAAAATGTAGGGCACAATTTACATTACAAACCCCTCCTTATCTAGGCAATATGGCATTTTGCTCAGTGCTCTGTGTCATGAAGCAACAACCTATCTTAAAGGTTTGCATTAGGATGTAATTTTCTTTCCCCAGAAATAGAGATTAAAACCTGCCCAGTAAAAATACATCAGAATCCAGGACATGTTGCACCTCTAAGAGAGAAGGTTTTACTGATGGTGTCTCATTTCTTCATGAGGCAATGGTTTCCAGCTCAATTTAGATTTAAACAGAAGCATGGAGGTGCTGCCTTTTATAGATCTCTCTTTTATGACATTGCTCCTAGCTCTAGACCACATAGCATGCAAACATGCCTGTGTGTAATCTTTGGGTTTCCTGCCTTTCTTGCTGATCTCTGCTGTGGGCTACTGCAGCTCTTAGATCTATTCTTGGTAAATGAAAGGACACAGAATGAAGCTCTATTATGCACTGTATGTTTCCTATATGAATAACAGAAAAAGACAAACTCCTGATACACTCCATATTCAACACTGTTCCACTGTCCCACATGACATCCTTGTCTCTAAATTGAAGAGGCGTCAGTTTGATGGATGGACAACTTGGTGGATAAAGAACTGGCTGGATGGCCGTACACAAAAGGTTGTGGTCATTGGCTCAATGTCCAGCTGGAGACCAGTAACGAGTGGTGTCCCTCAGGGATCAGTGTTGGGACTGGTCTTGTTCAACATCTTCGTCGCTGACATGGACAGTGGGATTAAGTGCGCCCTTAGCAAGTTTGCCGATGACACCAAGCTGTGTGGTTTGGTTGATACGCTGGAGGGAAGGAATGCCATCCAGAGGGACCTCGACATGCTTGTGAGGTGGGCTGATGCCAACCTCATGAAGTTTAACCATGCCGAGTGCAAGGTCCTACACCTGGGTCAGAACAATCCCAGGCACAGCTACAGGTTGAACAGAGAAGAGATTCAGAGCAGCCCTGCGGAGAAAGACTTGGGGGTGTTGGTCGATGAGAAAATGAACATGAGCCGGCAGTGTGCGCTTGCATCCCAGAAAGCCAACCGTATCCTGGGCTGCATCAAAAGGAGCGTGACCAGCAGGTTGAAGGAGGTGATCCTGCCCCTCTACTCTGCTCTTGTGAGACCTCACCTGGAGTATTATGTGCAGTTCCGGTGTCCTCAACATGAAAAGGACATGGAACTGTTGGAACAAGTCCAGAGAAGGGCCACGAGGATGATCAGGGGACTGGAGCACCTCCCGTGTGAAGATAGGCTGAGAAAGTTGGGGCTGTTCAGCCTGGAGAAGAGAAGGCTTCATGGAGACCTCATAGCAGCCCTCCAGTATCTGAAGGGGGCCTATAGGGATGCTGGAGAGGGACTCTTCATTAGAGACTGCAGTGATAGGACAAGGGGTAATGGGTTAAAACTTAAACAGGGGATGTTTAGATTGGATATAAGGAGAAAATTCTTTCCTGTGAGGGTGGTGAGGCACTGGAATGGGTTGCCCAGGGAAGTTGTGAATGCTCCATCCCTGGCAGTGTTCAAGGCCAGGTTGGACAGAGCCTTGGTTGATATGGTTTAGTGTCAGATGTCCCTGCCCATGGCAGGGTGGTTGGAACTTGATGATCTTGAGGTCCTTTCCAACCCTAACTCTTCTATGATTCTATGATTCTATCTTCCTTATGCCATTCTTATGCCTGGTTTGCTGAAGTGATAGGGACTACTCAAATATTAACAATCTTTAGAGCCTTTTCAAATGCCAAGGCTGTTTTTCCTAAGGACTGAAATTATTAAAAAAAAACGTTTTCTTAATGAAATAAAATACTTTAAAAGCCTGATTGAGGGCCACATAGATTAAGGTCAGGTTTTTCTCTAGTGAACTGCACTAAAAAGCTCAAAGCCTCAGTAATGCCCAGCCTGCCTCTCTTAGACTGGGTCAGTTGCCATGGCATCTGCATAGCTCTTTAAAAAGAACCGAAAGCCAATATAAACTGCATCTGAGTCAGCTCATTAGGTCAGTGCCTGACCTAATAAAAATATTGTTGCCTAAACCTGGGCACTCCTGATTGCTTTTACATGAAGCATACTAGTTTAAGTCAGATGATAACACTACCAAGGCAAGATGGTACATGCCATAGTTATGAGCAATAAAATAATTCATTTTGCCATTGAGCTTGTCAAGGGATTAGGAGGTGCCTGTGTGTCACAACACCATGTGTCAGAGAAGCTGGCAACTAAAGACAAAAAAATACACCAATGCTCAAACAAGCACCTAGTACTCAGAGTAAAAGGACCCCACAGCTTTTTTTTTTGTATTGGGCAAGGGTTAAAACTTCAGTTTTGCCCTTTTTCTGGTGTTTCCAAAAATACAAATATAGGAAGCATAGGTTTGCTAGGAAGGAAGGAGATTTCAGATACTGTGGTCAAATGATAGTGCTGGTGTGGCACATCTACCTCTAGTCAAATGATGGAGAGATACCTGTTAAGCAATCATGTTCACCTCCAAAGGGACATCTGGGGTCTCTTTCTATTAGCTGCTCATTTCTTAGCGTGTGTGGGGTTTCATTCAATGCCCAGGCTTATTATAAATTTTGTGAGGGCAGGAAAAACAGCATGAGAAACAGAGGCCAGTAGTTCTGTTTCTCAAGCCTCTGATCAACTCCTGTCAAACTCCTTTTCCTGACAATGATAGCAAGAGAGTGTAGTGCTTGAGTAAGTAATAGTGGGAGCTAGAATACATAAGCACATGGAGAAATTATTTTAGCTACCAAAAAATTTGAATAACACCTTCCATGCAAAATACTGGACATCTCCTATGTTACTGCAACATACTATCTCAGTCATAACTACTACAAAGATAATTAAAAGTGTATGGGGTTACTAAATTGAAGTAGTAGTGAGTTTTCCTGGGTTATTTGCTCCAGACCATAGGGTGGTCATATCCTGCTGTTAATTCTGCTTCTGTTGCCATTCAGGTCTAGAGAACTAGAGGTGAGTGACTATCTGATAAGGAACTTTCTTTTGCTCTCCAGACCTCCAAAACCACAGAAAATGCTCCTAGCTCAAGTGGGAAAAAATATCTCAAATGCAATCTAACAGGTTCATAATCTAGGACACTCATTATGTGCACCAAGCACTGCCTACTTGGCCCTGCAATATCCAAGCCATCTGGGGTGGCTGCCAATGGAAAGAGCACACAGGCAGACACATGCAGGTTCCTTTGGAACATTCTGCCCACTGGAAGAGAAGAAATCTGCCTTTCACATGAAGACATTTTGCCAGTGTTTTGAATAGTATTTTCCGCATGTTTTTTCTATGAGATCAGCAGTCATGCCCTACTGTTCCACATTATCAGCCTTTTTTTTTTCCACCCTGTGTTTTACATTAGTAGATCAGCCAGCTCTGAGATCATATTACATAAGTTTCTTGTTTTCTTTATTCAATTTCTGCGTTTCTCTAATTAATAGGAAGTGGCTCTCCATTATGGCCTAGAGATGATAAATGGCTTCCTTTTCTCATTTGTGCATGGCTCAGCTACAAGCCCTTTGTTCTCTGAGCTGCTCTTTCCCAGTGCTGCCAGCACCAGCGGTGTTGTGCTTCACAGAGCAAGAACCACTCCAGGGACTGGACAACTGTGTCACGAATGTGTTTGGCCCTCACCAGCTGGAAACCCTTGCATAATGTTTGCATAATGTAAATGTGTTTACTGCACATGATAAACTTTGACCCACAATTTTGGCTCTGACTGGAAGCTAAGCCTTATTTTAAATAGAATTCGGACCACCTATCTACCGAAAGATAGGTGTCTGAGCTATTGAGCTGGTTCCTGAGGCTTCCTCTGTAATAGTGTAGAGGAATATTCAACCCATCTGAAGCGGATGAGTTTTTGCAGGAGGTACCTATTTACCACTGGCTATAGAACGAACTGAGGATGCTACTAAATGAAATGTCTACAGCCCAGATGACTGAAGTGATATGGTATGAATTCCACCTTACATGGTTTGCTGCATCAGCTGAAGCCTGATCTGTGTGCACAAATCTCTTCCTTACACTTGTAGCCTAAGACATTCAATGCTACTTCCGTTTTCCATTTTCATAATTTGGAGCTGTTGACTTACCTTTTCTTCACTCATTAATGGAACTGCTAAATAATTTGCAACAAATCACATACTTCAATGAAATAAAAATTCTGGAGAAAAAAAATAACCTCGGAGCACCTTCAGTTTTTCTTCCGATGCTTTTCAAAATTTAGTGATTATGTCATTTGCTGACAGTTGGGTAAGGATATTCACTACTTAAAATTCAAAGACTGTGAGTTTGTCCAGTTTGGATACATTGACTACAAAGTATTTCTCCCATTTTGTGACAGAACAACAGCTGGTAACTGTTTTGGCTCTGATCAACATTCATTTAAAAGCATGGTGATTGTCTGTTGCAATGACTCGGTTGCATGGCAACCATTTTGAGCTTAGCTAGAATCATTTAAACTGCTGAAACACGATTGCTTGAGATTATCTTGTCTAAAAATCAGGTTTCATAGGTCAAAAATTTATTTTCTGCAAATGAGTCCTAGGATGTGCTTAAAATTCATAGTTTCTAAGAAAGCTATTCGTGAATTTATTTGCTACAATATTCCTGGGGAAAAAACAAAACAAAATGAACTCTGTAAAGGAGAAGAATATATTGGAAATATATTCACTGTTTTTGTTCAGCCAATTAGAAGCTGAAAATTAACACTTCTCTACATACTCCCTAGTGTCTTCACTGAGGATTCTTTTCTGAGAGTCTTTACCACAGTACTCTTCCAAAGAATCCAGATTTTCTTTTGCCTTCCTAGCCTTGTCCTCATGTCTTGCTAGAAAGTGAGTTGCCTTCCAATAGGCAGTATTAACGCATTACTTCTTTCTTGTCCTTCCTGGTTTCAAATTTTGTTATTCCATATTTCTCTCCTGTGTAGGCTGAGATTTCCAAGTCTGTGATCCTTACAATGGAACAGACTATTCAGCAAGCTGATGTTGTCTTAATTGGTCACAAAATCTGAAGATTAGAGCTCTGGACGTAGTTAGCGAGATGAGTAAAGGAAATGGGATGTGTCAGAACTGAATAGCTGGGTCTCTGGGAGCTGAATGCCATGGCAGCACATGCTGATGAGAGATACTAGACAGAGGATCTGTTCCATGAAGGTGTGCTGCTAAGCTGATTTAGAAACTGTGCCTAAACAGTTCCAAATAAACAGGGGTCTGAAGCTGGCTCCACCTTGGCAACCTGGTCACCATTCAAGCTACACTTAGACAACATTTTGTTCTAAAGCTTTTAGTGATTTCTATTTTCCACAGGAAAATGTCCACTGAATTATTATTATGCACCTTGCAGTCAGCAGAGGAAAATACATGGTAATTTCTTTGCAGTCTGAACATTCAATTTAATACTGAATTATTTTTTGTAACTTGGCAGTCCTACTGATAAACACCTACAAATTTCAGATGTGACTGTTCAATAAGAATGACAGGAATTAGCATGCTTGGCAGGAAAATGTAATTCTTAGTTTCCACACTGATTGTTCAGCACATTCTTTCCTGTTTTCCTTGTCAGGTTCTCTGGAGGAAGCACATAGTAACCATACTCAAAGAAATTCCATTTTGGCTGCAAAACCTTTGCCCACTCTACAGAAAGCTATGCTAGCACTGAAGTTAAGTTACATCCAGAACTGCGAGGGAAGTAAAATATTCCTCTTTCAAAAAATATTTGTAAGAATGGCAGTCAGAGTTCCCTAAGGTTTGGAAAACTTCTGAAATGCCTTCTTCCAAAATGTCTGTTACAGTTTCCAAAGATCCTTCTCCAAGGCCCTGTCTGACTGATGCACACCTGTGAGATTTTAAAGATTTAAAGAGATTTAAAGAATGTTTGAAGATTTTCCTTAAGAAAAACCACACCAACAATGCACCCTTCCCAACAGGAGCACTTACTAGCTAAAGTAAGCTTCTTCAAAAATAATAGTTCTCAGGAAACCCCAGAAGTGGAAGGCAGGTTGTTTGAAAATATAGGACTAGTCCAAATTATTAGGAAACCAAAAATTCCGTATTGCCTTGAACAGGAATGTCTACCAGCCTGACCACTGGTCAGATGCAGCAAGTCTACCTTCTGGTTGAAGAATCCATATAGGATTAATGCAGTAATTCTGAGGGCTTTAGGCCACTGCCTTCATCTGGCCTGCTTTGGTAATGAGAAGAAAGCATTATCATCAGTGAAAATGATTGTGTTCATATTGATGTCCATGGCCAGTTTATGCAACTTGGAGTAAGTTTTTGTTTGTTTGTTTGTTTGTTTTAATGGAAAATGGTGATGGTCTCTGTTACCTGGAGTAGGCAGGTATAAGAAATGAAGTCAAACAATAAATATAATCATAGGTCAGAGTAGAAAAGCCCAAACATCAGAAGTATATATGATCTGTGGCAAGACAAATGACTACTCTCTAGACTTGTCACTGTAGTGTCCTTCATCACTGTAGAAAAAATCAAAATAAAAAGGAAAAGGAGGCTGGGAAAATTTCCATCCTTACTATAGTAAACCATGTACAACACCTGGAAATGCTTAGGATTCTCATAACAACTCAGAATATAGCTTTTTTTACAAGCAGTACTAGTACTAGTATACTTCACTCTATTTTGAATCCAAACAACGTAGACTGGCAAATACTACAAACATTTCTAGAGAAATTTTTGCTTCATCCAGGCTTAAAGCATTTCTATTTATTTTCTTGGGTTACTTTCTTCCCTAGGGACAGAGCCAGCATCAGGGTGAATGTCATCCTCTGAGAATCTTAAATGCCTACAAAGCAAGAGAAAAGGATGCTTAGTTAATGCGACTATAATGCTTCAATAAGACTCAAGTATTTATGTCGACCACTGAGAACTGGCTTTGTAAGTCAAACACCAAAACTAGGAATTAAATATATGATTCCCCTGGATCCATTACACATTTTCTTTGCTTCATGTTTCTTTGTTCCATTCTTTAAAACAGTTATTAAACACAGTAATATTGAACAATTTATTAGTTATTAGGAAGAATATACTGTATACTCTTCCCCAGAATAATAGTATTTAAGTATCTTATCTGGGCTGGGCTCCCCTCAAGTGTTGACTTCTGCTTTGTTTTGGGTAGTAATTTTTTTCTTCTAAATTAAAGTAATTTTTCTTCTGAAGCTTGCTAAAACTTTAATTTGCTTCAATGCTTATAATGGCATAGTGTAATAAGAGCAGGGCTGCACAGACCTGCCATGACACCCTGCAGTATTTAGTTGTGCACTCATGCTTATCCACTCCTTAAACTTGGACAAGGAGGTGTCTGATGCTGGGCTGTCTTGTGTTTGTGTTGTGTTCACACAGTGCCTAGTCCCCCAGCATGCCTGTCCATGTGCATATGCCTTGGATCTCTGACTTACATAAGATACAATAATAAAACCAAACTCCCCTTTCTACTTACCCATAAAAGGCAAAGAAAAGTAATGAAAATAGTTCCCTATAAATATTCAGGGAAGGAAAGCTTTGAAGTTAGATTTGAAGACAGGTGGAGTCACAACTCTCTAGAGAGGCCTAGCCCCTAGGGAAGAGCCCAGGCCAAGGTGAATTCTGGGTGGGAAACAGGACAGGCTCAGTGGAACAGGAAGTTTGGCAGTTACAGAGGACAAAGGGTGGTCCTTGCCAGTCCACACATTTTGTAGCTAGGCCAGCTGGATCCAATGGCAGCCTGCTCCACCAATCTGAAAATACTGTGCCAAAAAATTTCACTAGAGAAATTGAGATTTTTTACAAAATGAAACAGAAAATAGTTACCACTCATAGTGCTTGCCTTCCTGCAGTATTTACCATACAATATTGTCATTTGCAGCTTACAGGGTACTACATGTCTCTGCACCTATGCCAACTTGCAGAAGTTACAAATGAGAGAGCTGAAGGTGTTGGCAGTCACTATATAGCTGGTGGGACAGATGAGCAAAGGGGTGAGGAAATGGATTGCGTAATGAGGCAGTATGGAGTGTGTCACATGCACAGTAACAGCTCAAAGTGAAGTAACTGGCAGTATGGATGTTTACACAGTTGCTTCAATGGTGAAAGGTTCTGAAGTAGGTCACACTGGAGTAGGTCACATCTGAAACTTTTGCTTTAGCCTGGCTACACACTCAGGAAAATGCAAGTGCTTTGGCTTGACCTGGGTCTTTTTCTTTATAACCAAGAACTAGAATTGGATTTGAGATGAAAGCCCTTATTTTGGAAACCAGTTTTGTACCATAGGGCACTCCTTATAACCTGTGCCAAGGCTGCATGAGTGCAGGTCACCTGCAGCTGCAGCTCTGGTATGAGACTACTAAGTACTTGTGTAAGAACCAAACATGCTGTGACCATGTCTTTGAACAGCGTCAGCATAGTATTATGATCTATTTCATAGTATTATGAACTATTTCAGCATAATATTAAAATCTAAATTTCAAAGCAGCATATCTCTCAGTTAATGTTTCCTTTAACCTTTGATGACTGTTTACTGTACCACATACCTGTTTCTATTTCAGGTCAGAGAGCATTTGTATGTATCCAAGAGTATGTATACCTAAGAGACTGTTTCTGCATGGTTAATACAGAGGGTAATTTTAGGTCTGGAACACATACTGAGAAGTGGACAGGCTGCCAGAAGGATTATAAAACCAGTTGTGTGTTTTTCAAATCTAAAGGACAGGTTTCAATAAAGCAAAGTTAGGTTCAGCTGCAACAGAAATCAGTGCCAGACAGACAAGCCTTCTCTGATCCTTCTCCTGCCTCACCCACTGTTCCCATTTTGTCCTTTTGGCCAGCTTTGAAATGAAAATTTGCTCTAAACTTGCAGAAACCCTTGCAGCATGACAGTTTATGGTAAGTAGTTCCGAGATGAAGGGTTTCTATACAGCTGAAATCAGTGAGAGGAGCATGGCAGAAGGCTGGCCTATTGCCAGGAAGATAACTTACCAGTTGGTATTCTGGATCTCACTTGCATTAAAAACAGGCAGGAAGATGCTGTGTATACCATTGTATAGGCTCTGACCCTGTGCCAAAATAAGCTCCTGAAATGGATGCACAGTGCAGCATCTAAAGCACTGCACTGTCCCAACTGTGGCAAAAGGAAAACAATTTTTTCCCCTGTTGCTATGTACTTTGGCAGATATCCCAACCAAAGAATTGTGCTCAAAGTACTCTGGAAACACCTGCCAGGAGACTACTTGGGAATGTTGTTTAAACAAGAGTACCTGCCAACTTTCCAGCACTGTTGACTTTGCAGTACCAAAAATGCGTCCTATTTTAAAACAGACTTGATGGATAACTGGAACTGGGCCATAAGGACAAAGCACAGAATGTGCTTAAAAATTTGCTTGTAATTTTTGAAGCTGCTCAAAGTAAGTAACTCTCTAATGTACAGACATCTCAATATGTAGAGTACACGTGGTTGGACTCGAGACAGGAACACATACGTAATAGTGGTATGTGTTGATGTCGTGTGAGGAGAGGAAGGATATGTTTTTCCTACAGTAATTTACTCTAAAAGGGCTTCCACGTTATTTTATGCTGATAAGACATCTTTTTAAGTGTGTATGTAGAATATTTTTAGTAGAGCTATAAAAATCTGCAGGGCAAATCTTTCACATACAGTGATTGTTCTCAAGACAGTTCACACAGAAGCAGGAGTAAAGGTAGTCACCACCTGCCAGATTTGTCCACTTAAGGGAGGAGAAGGTGAAAAAAGGTAGAGAAAAATGTCCTTTTTACACACACAGACTTAGCATGCACAGATACACTGGAAGGGCCAGAGTTACCAGGCAATGATGAAAACATAGTCTGCTTCATTAACATCAGCCAATGCACAACAGATGCCAGCTCTTGTAATGGGGAAACTGAATTTCCTGCCATCCCCCCTCTGCACATACTTCTATTCCCCCATGGAGTGAGTTTATTTCCAGATGTGGGTAGTTCAGTGTATATTTGCTCAAATCCCATATGGACCCTTTGAAGGTTTCAGAGATCTGTTCACACCTTTGATTTTGGCCTGCTGCTAACACGTCCTTGTGCTGGAGAACTTGAAGCTTGTAGCAGTTTTCTGGGTGTGAAGATCTGTGAGGTTCTCCCACCAGTTGCAGTAACAGCCTCACTCCACAAATTTAAGCTCTGCAGGAAACTTGAACAGACATAGAAAATGGCTCTCTAAAGGATCCTCTCAGGCACAGGGACAAGGTGAAGCCTCTCTGAATCAACCATTCATGCCACACAAGTCCAATCATGCAATAACTCCAAGAAATGCTACATTAGAGTTCTGCTCACCCATGGATGTGCCAAATGTTCGCATACAAAGTCAATGTTAACCCCCACAAACATGCAGCCAGTCAGTGAATGTCCATCAACACAGCACATGGCAAGATCTCTCAAGCTGTTTTACTTCTCCACTGTTTCACATTGACCTGCAGGAGTGAGGAATACATCTGCCACTTGTAATGCAGTATTCTGTGAATTTTCAAACTGCTCTAACCAATTAAAATCCAGAAGTTGGCTTAAATACTCTGTATGTCCAAATAAAAAGAAACTGTCTGCTGCATCAGCACAAGTATATAACTCCATCCTAAAATATTTACAGCCTCTTTGAGCTGCTTTTTCTCCAGCTGAAGCCAAAGGAATTTTGTCTGAAGACTACGGACTTTGTAGGTCTGTCTTCTATTGAATGTGAATGGAAAGACTTGTTGACTTCAGTAGGAGCTGGATCAAACCCGAAGTCATAATTTGTGAGACAAAAGGCTCACAAAATTTAGCTGCAGCTATTCCTGCACTAATCAAATATTGGTTTAGGTAACACTTATTGATGAGTTTTTCACTGTAAAGGCACCTACACCATCAGAACATTTAGAAAACATTCACAAATCTTTTGACATCTTCATGTAAGGTGCTACGGCTCTAACACCCCATCTTCCTTATAGCACAGGCATAGATATGACTAATGACTAGAGCAGGGTGAGTCTTGTACAACAATATCCTTGTACAACACTGAAATGCAGAGCTCTAAACTTGGCTTGAGGATGTTTGACATTTCTTTTTGCAAACATACATCTTTCATGCACAGTACTGTCGAGGTGAGAGTTTATACTCCCAAGAAAGTAGCAGAACCATGAAGATGTAAAAACCTTCCAAATCCTAAATAAACCATTAAAATCCATAGATGTGTGCAGGGACAAGTAAAGCCAACTGAATGCATGTGTATGCTCAGGTTATATATTTTATTCTGTATAGCTATATAGACTTAATTTTACATCTGGTTTCCTGACGTGGTGTATGTGATTCCCTTCACTGCTATTACAGTCTTGCCCTCAATAGCTCAGTACATCCCTCCACATAGTGGGTTTTTGTTTGTTTGTTAACTTTTCTCCAAGAACACTCCAGCATTTTTTGTGTTTTCTGGCTTCTACTTCATCAGAACCTCTTTTCTTCTTTTAAAAAAATATAAAAACCAAAACCATAATTGTGTTTCTTAAAAATATTTTTAGGGGGAACAGTGCTCTAAGGAAGGTATTTATTTTCAAAAACCTCTGTGGAATTTTAAAATATTTAGTTTAGTGCACAGAAAATATATGCAGTACTTTGATATTCCTGCATGGTTCGGAGCTCTGACTTCATGGGAGGAAATTTTGTTTTAGTTATGATGAGATCTTTTATCCATTGTCTAATTCATGTTTCCTGTATTTTTAAGTACAGGAGGTTGAAGAATTAGGTTGATTAAAATCGGAAAAATGTTATTTTAAAAAGCTAAACACAATTTCCCAGGTGAACTGTCCTATGCATAATATTCTTGAACGTGAGATTTTGCAGCACTCTGACACTGAAATGGTTTCGACTCTAAGGTGTTGTACTAACAAACCTTGAAAGATGCTTGAGATATTTGGCTCAGAATTGTCTTCTTTGTGTAACTAAACCTTTTAGGTAACATGATAACAGATACTAAATTACTTCAGCAAACATGACTGAGAAGTAGAGGCTGTATTCAGTGCTGTTTGTGATATCATATTAAGCACACTAAGAACTCAAACAGCTATTATATTTTTCATATTAAATCCTGCTTTTCTATCTCTGAACCTCTGCAGGTGTACTCAAAGACCTTCCCTTAAAGATGTACTTTTTTTTTTTTTTAATCCCAGAGGAACAATTTTTTGGAAGCAGTTATTGAAGGCAGTTTTAATCCTTCTGGATAATTTGGTCAGGAAAACTTTAATCTTTCACATAACAGCACACTGAATTTTCTGAGTGGAGTCCTGAAAAAACAGGAGCTTGAGAACTAAAGGCATCTGGCTAAAAAGCCTCTCTAACCTTACTAGAGGTTTAGGGAGGCCACTTTAAGAATTATGAAAGGCTGCTGAATTTATTTCTGGGGTGCCAGTTCTGCTCCATCACAAATGCTTTTATATTCCTTCTTTTTTTTTCTCTCCAACTGTAATAGTTCAGATGGAGTTACTGAAGATTCAGTCACTTTATCCAAGTAGCAACTAGACCCTAGTTGGTCTCGCAATTGATTGTACTTGACTTTAGCCACAAACACTAAGTCTGAAATACTGGCTGAGCTTAGCAACTTAAAAACCCTAATAACAGGAAAAAAACAGATTCAGCTAGGAATTATAGGGCAAGTTGGGGGAACTTCAGCAAAACCAATGCCAGCCCCATCTGTGCTGGGCAACTGTCACTGCAAGAGAATGTAGAACCCTTTGGGTCAGATTAGGGCTGCTGCCAGTCTGTCAAGAGCTGATAGCTCTACGACAACTTGGTCAGTATGGCGAGAATGAAAGAATACAGAGTAGCATGAGGAGATATGACATAGTGCTTATGCATAGGCTTTTCTAATCCTAAACCAAAAATCTGTTGGATTTGCTCCAATGTACACTATTTTTTGGTGTCTAAAGTTCACCCTACATCATTTGACAAATCTTCAAAAGACATGAAAAGCTGCACTGGACTTCATATCTCCATCACAAAAAATTAAGATGAATGGGTGTAAGAACTCATTACCTGGGTCTTATGCCATCTGAAGATTTCTGAATGTTATATACAATTTTGGCTGGACATATTAAGCCACTTCCAGCCCCCTTAGTAGTAAAAATGAAAAATGAGAAGTGGAAAATAACCTGTTACTGTTTTTCACTAGAATTAATAGTAATAGTGGAAGAAATGGGATGTTACTATAATCCATAGAAATACAGTGATAAACAGCAGGAAACTGTATATACACAGCAAAAGTAACCCTCTCCTACACTGTTACTGACCTAGTGTATTCCTACTGCAGCCAAGAAGCAAAGGAGCAAAGCATCAGGCCCAAACCAAAGCAAACATCTAAGGAGCATTCTGGGACAAAAGCAATATCCCCATCCAGCCAAATCAGGTGAGAAGACCACACATGTGAAGGGTCCAACTCTCACCCCCTCCATGTACTATGATCCTCTCCTCTCCCCATCGTCTGCCTCTGCTACTTGTGCTCACAGCAGGGTGATTGTGGCATCTCTAAATGGCAGGAAGAGAAAGGGAAGAAGGGAGAGGGAGAATAGGAACATGTGGCAGTAGCAGATGCCTTCTGGGTCCAGGACTCCCCAGATGGCATTCAAACGAGGCACTGATTGTGGCATGTAGCCCAGGTGACATTTTGGTAACTCCTTACATTTGCTGATGTCACAGCAGTTTGTGCTTCTATTGAAAAGCGCAAACCAGGTTCTTTTCCAGCAACAAGCTCCAACAGCATCAACAATCACCTTTTTGCTTATGGTCACAAGTACATGTTGTTTATCAACCTGATGTTTTGTAATGGTGTCTCTTCCATTCTGATACTGGTGCAGATGCAAAATTTAAGTTTATTTATTCACAGATTTTACATCTTCAGCACTTCCCCAGTTCACTGCACTCTGGCAGGCAACATTATCACAATTTAGTTGGCATGAAATACCAATCCTGAAACAGTTCTTTTTTTTTTTTTTTTTAATGGAGGTACTAATGAATGTGGAAAACGCCTCAAGTTAATTGGTTCTTCTCAGAGGGAATGGAATGGGAAAAGGAAATGACAAGGGAAACGGGTATAAAAATAAACCATTCTTGTGCTCTGAATTTCCTGATCTCCTGGAGCTTTTTCCTTTTCCTGATGTAAAGGAAAAACCTCACAGCTGGTACGTTTATGCATTTTAGGTGCATATGAATAGGAATGTTTATGTTTTAAAATATCAACGTGATTTTAAACCACCATTTTCAAACTGCAGCTGATCTATGCTTCATGTGTTTCTTGGCTTTATTTGGAAAAGACACAGGGACCTCAAAAAGTGTAGCATTTCATTAGGAAAGAAAAAAAAAGAGCAGCACAGACTGCTGTATATATTGAGGCACTTGCCAAAGCTATGGGAAATCAGAAAATCATATAGGCCAGCCTCCTTCCCCCAGGCTCCACCTCTATGAACTAAAACCAGGAACGTTTGCTGCCTGGGACAGGACTACTTTATTGAAGAAAACTGTATGTGCCTAGGTGAAAAAGAACAGTATGTGCTTAGGCTAAGCCAATCGCCCAAACTCATTTTCCATAAACAAGGCTCTGCTACAGAGACATAACTTTGTTTAATCCTGTCTGGATGACATCATTTGCTAGGCACTCCGGAGCTTGCCATAGAACATGTGATTCACCCAGCTCCATTCACTCTGGAAAGCAGCTCTCCCTCTGACTCTGAAGCAGCAGCAAAGGTCATTTATCAAAGCAGTAGAACAAGAACTTGTCCCACGGGATTGTGACTACCCCAAAAGGTATATTTCTCTTCCAGGAAAAGTCTTTCCAAACCATTCTATTTAATTGATTTTTATTTTTCTCTTTGCTTTCAAACAACCTCAGAATCACTTCCAACATGGATTCACAATTATTTAGTGATACCAGCTACTGGATACTGTAGATTCAGTCTGAAATAAGAGAAATTCATGTTTTGATTTCTTAAAATTCTATCATTTAGGTACATATCACATAAATTATGTAATTATGTTTAGTTAACTTTTATGCCTTTTTTTGTTTCTTTTTAGCCCCTTTTCTGCACCCCCTTACTCACCACATAAAATATTTTTTCTCTTCCTTAAAAAAAAATAAACACTTTTGGAGTGCATAGAATGCACTCCTGGCTTGGAGCAGGGCTACAGACCAAAGGCCTTTTTCTGTAGCAAGCACTGAATTCTGACAGTACTGCAGCAAGTTTTCATGACACTATTCCCTCAAGCTCTCTTAGAGTGTTATGGGGTTAGGGATGAGGCTAGGAAGAGCAGTGGCTTCTCCATCTTACCTCCCCAGGTGACTGCTCTTAGCTTCTCTACACAAAGCAGAACAAGCTGGATTTTGGGTGCCTTTATGCCTTATGTCTTGATTCTCTGTGAGCTAGCTCTATCACGCAGACAACATGTCAACTGAGAGGTCATGACTGACTCCAGCAGTGCAGGTTTTGGCCTTGAAGGTGAGGCTTTCAAAGCTTCCAATGAATGCAAGGCACCACATGAGTTTCTCAGGATGAACTTTTTTCCATCATGTCCTTGAGCTAAGAAAGCAGGGTAAGGAATAACAATCCCTTGAGTCTAATTAAAAGATCCCAGCTTGTAGTATGGGAAATGCCTCCGAGCTATTCCATCTTGAGTAGTAGTTTGTGGCACTGAATAATCTGTTCTTGAAACTCAAAATGGATGTGCTGATTGTAAATTGTGGACCTGTTTTGATTTTGTTTTTATTGAATTAAGAAGTTTAGCTACATGATTATGAACAGGGATTCGGCAAGTCACTAGAACTATTCAAGAGTGGGCTCCAGCAGTAATAAAAGAGCAGTCGTTATTTATGTGAAAAGAAATCTGATCTGAAATATAATTGATGTGAAACATAGCAAAATCTTTAAAGCCTGAATTTGTTGTACCTTTGCTGTACAATGCAGTGCAGTGCTCCCGGAGCTGGAGCAGATTAAGTTAGCTCAGAAATATCCACCAGAGTGCTACACCAAATATTGCTTTGGATGGCTTGACTGCACTTTTCTAATATAGTCATTCTAGTTCACAGTTTACACCAAGAGGTCTACAGCAAGTTTTCCATTACTCCAATGTCAGGTTCCTTCAACAGATCGGGAAAACAAAACAGATACCATGCCTTAAATCTGGAAAACCCTATGATCTTTTCCAAACAGGAAATAGTAAAATCTAGGCTGAAACAATTTGTTACTCTCACACTTAGACCACAAATTCCTGGAACTTTCCAATTTTTTGTTATAAATGATATATTATCCTTAAAAATCTTAGTTTCAGTGTTTTTTTGACCCAAAATTAAAGAAAAAAAAAGGAAAAAAAAAATCATTGGAAGATCCCAAACCACCAAGAACTAACCAGAGATTGTGGATTTGGGTGCCATGTTTCTCAAGAAGGGATGGGGATGGAGAGCAAATATAGGCATTTAAAAATAGAAACAGCTGAACAGAAACAAGGCCCAGCATGTAACGTGCTTTGCAAAATACCAAGATGTGGTTAGCTGGTGCTAAGGAGATCTTGTAATATAATGTATATTCATGCTAGATACTGTGAGGGGAAGCAACAATTTTCTTGTGTAGTATATTGTATCTTACTCAGAAATTTTGCATTTCTCCTGTTGGCTTTGTATTAATAAGGCTTTCAGAGTGGTTGTAAGGTTTTTATGCTCCCAGCTATTGTAAGCTTTCTTGGGTTTTGTTTGTTTGTTTGTTGCTGCTCAGTTGAGCTGATCCCAAATTCTGGGACAGTGTCTCTTGCAGAGAGATCAGTATCTCATTCTGCATTGCCTTCTTTTGTAGACTTGGCTTTTATTCCATTTGCTAATCTCACTGAGATTGCCTGTAAATCATTCCCATTGGGACTGTTTTTCTCATTTTCTTCATTTGTTTCTAGGGTATTTTGCTGGCTGCCTTCCTCTATGGAACAATTCCTGTCGACAGGCCAAAGAGCTTCTTCAAAAGGGGCTTATTTAAATGCCTCTAAAAATTGAAAGGAAGAAATCAAAATACACAAACCTGAAACTGTCTTACTCAATACAGAAACAAGGAAAGGCAGTGAGAGGAGGAGTTGTCTTAAGAACTAAGCAGCATTACCACAGGGTCCTACCCAGTCTCACAGTCCACCAGCCCTGCTGCCCTTGTACATCTTGGCATGCAAGGAAGTAGTTATTCAGCTGTCAGCTCTCCCTCAGAGTCACAATAGTGAGTTTACGTTCTTTCACATTTTACAATGCAGACATGTAAAATGTCTGCATGTGCTCTCCATGAAGTAATGCCATAAAGCACCATGCTCTCTCTCACACACTAGAATCACATGCATATACATATATGTATATATTTCTTTTGATGACAGATGCTGCCACCAAAATTGTTAGAAAGTGTTTCAGCTTGGAAAAAAAAAAAGTTACATACTAAAATATGGATTATGTACTAAATCTATCTCCTGCTACATGAGGATTTGAAAGAGTTCCCCACCCACAGTGTCAAAGCCTCAGTGCATTCCATGCAGAAAGATGTTTTTTTAAAATCAGGCTCTGCAGGTGAAAAAACCCAATAAAATTGGTCTGTCTTTTCCACCCCTCAAAAAACCAAATCTGATCAAAAAATAGTAACAGATAGATAGAAAAATAAAAGACCAGATTTCTGAAGCTAATAAAAAATAGTTATGATTCCCACTTAACTCTGCATTTCAGTGGCGTGAAGTATCAGATTTGCTAAGCATTTCGAAACTCCCAACCAAAAATACTACAAACAAAATATAGGCTACAATCAAGTCCTCGTCACAAAATGCATATTAGGAAGAGACAAGAGAGGCATAGGGTAGATGAAGTGTTTAGATATAATGCACATGAGTCAATCCCACTCCTCGCTGGATACTAAGACAGGTACTTTCTGGCCACGATAAACTGTTCTTCAGAACATCTTCATTGGAGTTACTGGGCTGGACCTTGAAGAACTTGCAGTGAAAAAACTGTAATGTCACCCAATTAACACTCCCATATATGTTGTCCAAAATCCAGATTTTAAGAACTTGGCCTCCTTTATAGATTAGCTCTTTTCTCCCATCCAGCTTCTCTTACTGCTTGAATAAGAAAAAGAAATCAATTGCTCTAATGATGCGTCTTTACAATAAAAACGGAAATCTTGATTCAAATTTCTTTGTCACTGGGGTTGTCTCTCTGCAACTCTTGTGAGTCTACCACAAACCAGCCCAGTTAAAATATCGCACTATACATAGCTACTGCTATGACATTTTGATTTTGGGAAGAATAATGCCAACCATGTCAGCTTGGTTTGCATGATAGTTTCTTTTTCCTTTCTGGTCTGTGTATCTCTCACTTTCCCAGCATCTTGCTGATGGAAACTCTTGTACTTTTGCCTTTTCCCCTAATATTTCCTGTAAGTATCATCTTTTTTTTTCTTTGTCTTTTTTTCTAATAACAGTTGATATTGCAAAATAAACGAGAAAAGGATATACTGGAAATACCACATTTTTGTTAAAATCATGTGCCTTGGAATAGCTAAGAACATTTCATATCAAAACTGAAAATATCCCAGTCCCACAGCTGGACTAAACACTGATGGACAGAGAGCCCTTAGAAATTGCTGGGGTAAGATGAGGTGTGGTCATTAGACATTTTCCTTGATAGCTAGAATGGACAGCACTGTAAGTCAGAGACACCCCCACCTCCCATCCTTACCTCTTCAGCTTGCTGCATTTAAAACTAATTTGTATTGCTTACAGCATGGGGCTGTTACCAAACGGATTGAGCAGAGACAGGGTGGGCATCCTGTTATGGCAGGGTGTGGTTTTTCTGTAGTTGAAGAGACTCATCCCTTCATTGTATTTACAGGAAAAGAAAATCAGTCTTCTGAACATGTTCTCATGCTAACCCAGTTGCCCACACGGAGATAAGAATGAAATCCAAACTTCCCACCTTTAGGCTTCATCTAAATGACTGCAAACCTCTATATCTGCCATGTTCTCTGACACTGAGATATTACTTGTACGTTGGGAAGAGAATCCTCAAGGGAGCAAAATCTTTATAAAATTATGGATAAATATGTATCAAAGTATTATATCTGATTTTAAAAAGGCATCTAAACTAGCTAATAGTAGAGATCTGCTTGGCTCCTAGACATTAAAAGATAAGATAAAATCCCCAAACCAATCAAAACCTTACAGTAAGTTTAATTCTAAATCTAAACAATCCTTATTAGGAAAGCCATATCATCTCCAAAGCTGCCCCTCTCTCTCTCACCTTTGACACAGGATTCATACCCAGACCTTTATGTTCTTTGGCTTCCTGCTACAGAGGTAGAGGAAGAGTCTCGAGAGCTGCATAGCAGATGGGAGGGAGCAAGGAGCATGCACTGGGGCTAAGTTGCAAAGGGGTATTAATGCTGCAGTCCAAATTCATCCTCTGGTGAAGAAAGATGCCTAATGAATAAACTGGTTGTACAAGACTTTTGTGTGAGTGGAGCACTCCCCCCAGCTCCAGCCCCAAAGAAAATGTTTCAAATTTTTGCTGCTAGCCATAATTGACAAACTGATCTCAGTTTGCCCAAGGACTACTCATTCATCTCTCCTTTCTTCAGCTCCACCAGGCTTCCTTTTCTCATGCGTCACCCCAGATGACCCAAGGGGAGGAAGGATTTACATTCTTTGTGCCAGATGGGGCAAGGAGGAATGGAGGACTTCTCCACATGTGACAGGGCTTTCTGCCATGCACCCCCAGCATGGGTTGTGCTGAAAATGTAAGAATACAGTTCTCCTGGTCTGTCAAACAGCCACCACAGCAAAGGGATTAACAGAGCTCCTTGTTAACAAATTTTCCTGGGTTTAGACTTGTTATTTTAAGGTACTAAAAAAAGTTTCAATCCTAAAAAGAAGTTTTAAAGTGTCCTTAGACTATTCTTAATACTTAAAAATTTATTTCAGTACACACAAAGCGAGTGATACAGCCCAGGTATTTTTCTTAAAATGGTGAAAGATATATGGGAAAAGCTCTTACATGAATTATGCAATGGTAGGTGTATCCATACAGCTATGGAATAAAGAAGCTAGATATGATGACCTTTTTTTGACAAGATATTTAGGAAAATAAAAAAGTTGTATCATGATTTTCCTCCTTACTGTTCTTTTCTTTTGGAAATTAAGATGCATTTTTTGTATGCTCCCCCTCCTTTTTCCTGTCCAAAATGAATGACTGTGATCAAAATATGCTTTTCCCATGAAAAAAAAACTCCTTTGGTCAAAAAGGCATTTTTGCCTTTGTTGTAAAACTATTTCACAAACACCAGGAGAATAGCCCTAGTCAAGAATTTGGTTGCACTCTTCCAGTTAATGCTACCACATTATTACCCCTCACATTTAGTCAGTACAACCATTATTGGAGTGGTTGTGACATATGGAAGATATAATTTCATACTGTTTCATAGAGCAGCAGTCCTTACCAGAACTTTACTACCTAAAATATTAAACATTAAGGCAAGATAAGTCAGAAACAGTCAGGTAAATGCTACAGAGCCAGAGAACAAAGCTGTGAGGACTATTTTTCCCCAAGATGCTGTGCAGGTGGAGGACAGGCAACGTGCTTGGCAGAAATGAAGTGGTCACATTTTTTAAAGTGTGGGAGGAACCTTATGTGAAGGTACACAGCCAAAAGTGGGATGAGAAGATGGTGGGAGTTGTCCCGGGAACAAACATGCCTGAAAGCTTTTAGCAGTGCCACATGACTTGTAAACTCAGCAGCCCACTGTATAGCACATCTATAATGCATCTAATAGCACTGGTGTATATGTTAGTGACAGCCCCTGTAATACAACTAATTTTTTGCTCTGCTATCATGTTAATCCACTGGATGGACATGTTTGCATAAAACCACTAAAAAACAGCATTGAAAACATGTGGCATTTACCAGGAACTGTCAGCTCTCTATCGCTTAACAGCCATTTTGCTTCCTCACATATACATCTGTTTACATAATTTTCAAAATGCATATTATTAAGCTGACTGTTATGGCTCCTCTGGAGTGGTTACCATCTATTATGCAAACATATCACTGCTACAATTTATAATACTCCTGTTATTTACCCAATAGAATGTGTAACTGTTCCAAGTGAGCCATTACTGTCTGCCACATAAAGTAAATCCATCTTCAGCTGCTTTTGCAAGCATGAGTTATAACAACACTTAACATTTCAATAGTGCCATACATGTTGGAAGATCTCAGTGTGCCTTATAAACATTAATGAATGAATTTAGATTTAAAAGCAGGCCCATGTGGCAAGAATTAGAACTAAGCCAATAATTCACAACTAGGTTCCGATTCAGGAAGAGACTTAATCGCTGGCACTGACTTCAATGCAGCTGCTTATTTGTCAGAAGCTTCACACGTGCCCAACTTCCCAGGTGACTACAAATCTGAGGGGTCCCCAGCAATCATTTTTCATCACTTTCTGTTTGCAGAACATGATCAACTTACAATCTTAACACAGGACGTCTCTTTGCAAACCAGTCTTAATTCGGTAAGACATTTGGTTTGAATTTCATGCATGCATACACGTCCCTCTAACCACACAGTGAGTTCATTCTTTTCAGGTTCCTTGTATTTTGTGCTAACTCTTCCCAGAAGAGTGTTTCACCCATTAGTCACCCCACTTCATGGTGTTCTTAAAAGCACTTGGTGGAGGCAGAAGATAAAGTCAAGCAGAGCTTTCACCAGCTGGGCAGCAAGGACACAGCTCTGCAGACATTTCTCCCTGATAGAGGTTTGGAGTCCTGAAAGCAGTTAACAAAGATGGGAGCTGCAGGTGACCAGACCAGAATGTTAAAAACCCTCACTTGCCCACTGCAGGACAGTGAGGTGTCAGGGAAGAGTAAACAAAAATCACTTGTGGTTACTGATTTTTTTTTTTTATTTGAAATCCGAGCTTTTGGATTTCACAGATACGCCGTGACCAAATGGTATTGCCCTGAACTTATTTTCTCACGATAGCTCATCTGGGAATTAGGGAAATGAAAATGAAATTTCATCTTAACTTCATTATGAGCATAAATAAAAAAACTCAGATCATCCTTTGAATTGTGCTGGCTGCTGGAACACTAAAAACAATGAGTTACAGCAGCACAAGAAAAGGAAATAACATATTTTTATTTGCTTTAACTAGAAAGTCCAAAACTCTTGATTAAATCTCTTAATAAATACAGTCCCTATAATAAATAGTAACAAATTCATTTAAAAGGGCTCATAAGAGGTATAGTTATTTCTTAAGGATACTGTTGATGTGTATCTATGCATGGTCCTGGAACTGTGAGATGACGTAGTATGACTTATGCATGATTGTATTTCTCCATGAGAGAAGGCATAGTAAAGTGAATCTAGTTTTTGAACTTTAAAAAATGGAAGAAGTATTTAAGCTCTAAATATGATCCAGGTTGCTTATGATGGATTATACAGGATTATATTTTGTTCTGACAATCTGTTTCTAAACTGAATCTAAACCATGTAAATGTTCTCTAGAGCAGATACGCTGCACAACTACTCTTAAGTAGCAGACACTGTTCAAGCCTACTTTTGATCATAGACAAATTTTAGAATTGAAATTCTGTTACCAAAAGTGTTTTCAGGAGCAAGTTTGCCTACACAATTTGGTGCACAGATATCATATAATTTACTGTGTTTGCAAACATGCCAGACCACCTAAAGTCTCCATGAACAACATTTCATGTTCATATGCCTTCTTAGATGTCACATGAAAGCCAGGTTGCATGTATATAGTGCATCAGGTAAACACTGGTTGGAGAATTAACAGATGTGCTAAAACTGCCTTGCAACATTTTGACATTCTATGGGCTGGTAAACCAGCTACAAGGGAAAGCAATGCATAGCAGGAAAACAACTCATAGGAAGGTTACGGTTAACCTCCCCCCTACTTTATCATATCCTCTTCTGGTATTTACTGCTGTTTATAGCTTCCTATTCCCCCTGCAATTATACGGGAAAATACGACGCCTGGAAAATTGGTGGAAGTCACTCCCTTAGCACTTAATGAACCTGGCTCTTGTCTGCCAGCTGATCGACCTTGCTGCACATCCATTCAAATCCATGGAACTTGGTTTCGATTAACGCTTGTATAACTAAGATAAGCGTCATTTCCATAGTCTCTCACACCTGATGCTTAATTTTCTGCAATGACTGAGCAGAATCTTCCATGTAAGTATTACTGCTTGCATTAAAGGCTCAGTTCTGAGCTCCATGAAGTTGATGACAAAATGCACACTGCTTCTGCTTTTTTTCTGGTTTTTCAAGGATATCCAAGCAATTTTGAATGGACAAATGCACAGTCTTACAGTACAGAGGGACACTGATGTGACAGATGAAGATGAATGACACACATAAAAATAAAGAACTTTGGATATGCCTTCTTCTGTAGATTTAATTTAAGTCAGAGCCTTCAATATTGTATGTATGTGACTTATATTAAAGAGTTTGAGAACAATCTCTAAGCAGTGAATTGAACACTTTATCATTCAAAATACATACAAAATGTATACAAAAGTGAGTTAAAAAATACAAGATATGACAGACCTGGGAAAAAAATAATTGTCATGTTCTCATAGTTCCTAATGATAAATGATGTCGCACATGCAGATTAAAAATTGCTTGCCTTTTGCTTATGATGAGTTTTTCCATTTTAGATTATTGAAATAGAAAAAGAGGACTTGAAATATTTCTAATTAGAGGGAATTTCTGAACTGGGAAATTTTTCTCATTTCTTTACATGCCTCTTACTGCTTTTCTGAGAGATACATATAAAGCGCCAATTTGAAATCCAGCAGATGTAGACAGATTCCAACTCTCTCCACACAGCAGAAGTTTGTATGCAGCTGAGCCCTGTGTATTAGCAAACATGGTTATTTGAAATCCAAATGTATCAGCCCTTTGTGCTGTCTCTTTGAGTACAGCAAATGACATAAGAAAGGTTTCCATTCGATCTTGAAGCATGAAAGGTGCTGTGGGACTAGGCAAAGGAGCCTCCTCTATCAGCACTGGTTGTGGGAATGACCCTATTCCACCCAAATCTCCTGCCTCATCTTTTAGATGTCTACTTTAGAGAGGTCTTAATTTACAGTGGGAGCCAGGCAGACCTAAGAACACAAAAATATAGAAAAAGCAAAGAGGTGGCTTAAAATCTCTCTCTCTTTCCGCAGTCTCTACACTAACCACAGTGGCTGAAATCAAAGAACATGTTCTATGCCATTGCCAGCAAAGATTTGGGATTTAGAAATTCTCAGCTTTTTCATTAGCCTTCTTTGAGCAGCATTTTAGCCAATTGACTTTCAAGGGTCCCTTCCCAATTATTTTTTTTCTGTGTTTCTGTGATAGTTATGTAACAATAGATCTAACAGTGAAAAGAATCAAGTGACAACAGCTTTTTGGAGCTTTTGATCAGTCTTCTGTTTAGGAAACTAACTTCATGTCATTTCATGTTAACTTCTTGTATTTCAGGAGACAAAGGGGAAGTCAAGTTCAAATGAGAAGATGCAGATCAGAATGACTGTCAAATGACCAGCTTCCAGAAAGCTGACCTCTTATGTGTGTTACCATCATAGTGAAGAGATCTACATAGACTATTTTTCCTTCCTTTGCAGTCATAAAACTTCACACTTAACACTAAGACATTCATGGGTGGTGCCTTCCCATTTCATTCTTTCCAAAATGCCTTTCAGGCTACACACGGGCTTAACTGCTTCTTTAGCTGCATAGTTTTGCGGCCTGTTTCCCAGCACTATTCTCCTCCTCAGAAAGAGATTTTGTTTCTGGATGAGAAATTCCAAGTGCATGTCACTAATGTTGATGATATCTCATTGTGCTTCCCCACCTATTTTAACCTATTTAAAAAAAAAGATTTGCCTCTTGACTATATGTAACTGGTTTTTGATATCCCTCTGAAAAGATTATGGTTGGCATTTTTGCCATCCAAATCCAGACCTTTTAGTGAGAGCCTGGAATTAGAAACATTTGCCATCTGTGTTCACTGAATAGTCTTTTGGAAGTCCTTAAACACTTATACAGGAAGAGGCACACAGAACCTTATCTAGGTTCAAAGTGTCAGCCAGTAAAAGACGTGCAAGTTTAAATCTGATTATTTGTTTGAAGAAAAAACAATGGAACTAATAAATCCATGTGACTACTCAGATGCTTGCACGTGGTCTATAGTATAGAATCATAGAGTAGTTAGGGATGGAAAGGACCTTAAGATCATCCAGTTCCAACCCCCCAGCCATGGGCAGGGGCACCTCACACTAAACCATGTCGTCCAGGCCTCTATCCAACTTGGCCTTGAACACTGCCAGGGATGGAGCATTCACAGCCTCCCTGGGCAACCCATTCCAGTGCCTCACCACCCATGTAGTAAAGAACTTCCTCCTTATATCTAATCTAAACTTCCCCTGTTTAAGTTCTAACCCATTACCCCTTGTCCTGTCACTACAGTGTCTAACAAAGAGTCCCCAGCATCCCCATAGGCCCCCTTCAGACCTATGAGGTCTCCATGCAGCCTTCTCTTCTCCAGGCTGAACAGCCCCAACTTCCTCAGCCTGTCTTCATACGGGAGGTGCTCCAGTCCCCTGATCATCCTTGTGGCCCTCCTCTGTGCTTGTTCTGACAGTTCCATGTCCTTCATATGTTGAGGACACCAGAACTGCACACAATACTCCAAGTGAGGTCTCACAAGAGCAGAGTAGAGGGGCAGGATCACCTCCTTCGACCTGCTGGTCACGCTCCTTTTGATGCAGCCCAGGATACGGTTGGCGTTCTGGGCTGCGAGCCCACACTGAAGCTGGCTCATGTTCATTTTCTCATCGACCAACACCCCCAAGTCCTTCTCTGCAGGGCTGCTCTGAATCTCTTCTCTGCCCAACCTGTAGCTGTGCCTGGGATTGCTCCAACCCAGGTGTAGGACCTTGCACTTGGCATGGTTAAACTTCATGACGTTGGTATCAGCCCACCTCACAAGCGTGTCAAGGTCCCTCTGGATGGCATTCCTTCCCTCCAGCGTATCAACCGAACCACACAGCTTGGTGTCTTTGGCAAACTTGCTGAGGGCGCACTCAATCCCACTGTCCATGTCAGCAATGAAGATGTTAAACAAGACCGGTCCCAACACCGATCCCTGAGGGACACCACTCATTACTGGTCTCCAGCTGGACACTGAGCCATTGACCACAACTCTTTGCCTGCGGCCATCCAGCCAGTTCTATATCCACTGAGTGGTCCATCCATCAAATTTATGTCTCTCCAATTTAGAGACAAGGATGTCATGTGGGACAGTGTTGAACGCTTTGCACAAGTCCAGGTAGATTATGTCAACTGCTCTCCCCCTGTCCATCAGTTCTGTAGCCCCATCACAGAAAGCCACCAAATTGGTCAGGCAGGATTTTCCCTTAGTGAAGCCATGCTGGCTGTCACCAAGCACCTTGTTGATTTTCATGTGCCTTAGCACGCCTTCCAGGAGAATCTGCTCCAAGATTTTGCCAGGCACAGAGGTGAGACTGACTGGTCTGTAGTTCACAAATGTTTAGTAGTTCCTGGGTGAAACAAAAGTTAGTATTTATTTACCAGAATTTGGATTTCTTATTCCTACTCATCATACTTTGCCAGTATAAGGTGCAATTGTTTCTACTGCACCATGCACATATTAACCTACTAGTCCTGCTCACTTAAGCACACTCCTGAATTATTCTGGCAAGACATTGGCTTTATCAGTATACATTAAATCAACATGCTTTGAATTTGTTGCCTGTAGCCTTAGCTTGAAAGTAGAGTTTCTATCAGTTCCATCTCTTTTCCGTTAAATTGAATAGAGTGACATGAAATACTCACTGTTGATGAGAACTGGCCCAAAATTCATAAACACTCTGTCCTGGGTTCAGCAGTAGCAGTCATGTTTCTCCTTCGTGGTAGCTGGTGCAGTGCTGTGTTTTGACTTCCAGCCTGGGAACAGTGCTGGTGATACCGATATATTTGGTTGTTGCTAAGTGATGTTTACCCTGAACAAGGACTTTGTGAGGCTCATGCTCTGCCAGGGAGGAGGGGAAGCCGGGAGGAAGCAGAGACGGGGCGCCTGACCCAGGCTAGCCAGGGAGGTATTCCATACCACAGCACGTCATGGCCGGGGTGGGGGGTAACTGGGAGTTACCCAGAAGGACACGGGCTTCCGGGTGGGACTCGTTTCTTGGCCGGTGGTATTGTATTCTCTTCCCTTGTTATTTTCTCTTATCATTGCTGTCGTTGGTGGTAGCAGTGGCGATTTGTGTACATTGGTTGCTGGACTGTTCTTGTCTCAACCCGTAGGAGTTGCACCTTTTCGATCCTCCTCCCCGTTCCTCCGGGAGCGGGGAAGGGGAGAGCCCTGTTGGGGGGGGCGGGGGGGGGGCCCTCGATTGTTGTCAGCCCGGCACCACTCACTGGGAGTGAGTGAATAAGTTGCCTGTCTGGGTTTAAACCACGACACACTCCAATCACTCCATCCAGCTGGATAGTATTTCTATATAACAGTTTTGGTTTTGGCTGAATGGAGTTGACTACAAGAAGTGGCTTCCTGGCAAAATCTGAAGCAAAGGCCAAAGTCTAATGACTTCATGTTTGTAGAAGTGGCTCCAGGTAAATTTATGCTTAAAAGCAACAGTGTAATTACTGCAGTTATAGGCTTTTCTAAGGAAAAGAGAAATACATAAGTAGAGTAGAATAATCAGTGGAAATGTCACCTTTAGTTTGGGGAAAACATCTCTTTCAAAATACCCAGATGAAGGTTTACCCAGAAATTACTTCTGTGGGTTTTGAGGCTCTTAGAAAGTGGTTAGATGACTGAGAGATGCAGAGTAGGCTCTACTTTAGTACTGAAATGAGTCACTCCCCAGTTTTGATATAAGCTGAAGGAAAGGGTCTTTTGATGGGATCTGCAAGACTGCATTTTTCTCCAGTAAAGTTTGTTCCTGTTTATTGACTGGAAACGTTTTTGCAGAGTCCCATGACTAGGTGACGATACAATCCGCATTGGAGAGAGCACCCCTTCAGGAGCTCTATGTAGGGTTCCTCCACACAATCTGAAGAGCCACTGCTCCCCAGTTCACTTTAGGATGAGACCACATCATAGTAAATGGATTTTTTTTTTTTAATTGAAAGACAACACTCACCTCAAAAAGGACTGTTCTGGTCATACTTCACTGGCCTTAAAAAGGAAGTTTATCTCATACCATTTTCTTTATAAACTAGAACAGTATATAAGGGAGTTGTTCTGCAAAACACAAGCCTCCCTGTGCCCCACTGGTTCTGTCAGCATGGAGAATGCTCTTCTAGTCTTCAAAACAAATATTGCCTTTACCACTAGGATTCCCAGGATTAAACTATCCAAGCCTTTTCGCAGAACAATGATCCCCTCTTTATGAAAGTTACCACAGACATGGGATTGCATAGCCACTGAATCTGTCTCTGCTATACACTATGTCTCCTAGAATGCCTCGTTGGCTGTATAAAGTGTTGGTTACTGCAGCTCTATGGCCTGTTGCAATATAGGCATAAATGCTTCGTATTATCATACAAAATCAGTGCAGGTTTTGTTTTTGTTTTTCATATAAAATATATATATGATGAGAGGCAGGGATTATTCTGCAGGGATCCTGCCAACTGAATCTATACGCTCTTTTTTCTCTTTAGTGCTTCTGAGAAAAACAAATCAATTAATAGGAAGAGAGGACAGGGAAAAATCTAGGGCTTCACTTCAGGAAACAGGGCTCATCTCATCTAGCTTCAGCTATCTTGAAGAAAGGCAACCCAGGACATTCACACAGGGCTACCCGTCCTCTCTTGAGAGGTGAACTGAATTACTGTCAGGAGCTACCTGCCTCTGTCCTCTCCAGACAATAATAAAACAACTCATGTAGATTAAAGAGCAAGCCTTAAGATGGCTGAAGTTAAGATGCAATTAATATGACCTATGTATTGCAGTCTACTTCTGGCATGAAAGAAAAAAATGTAAATTCAAGTGAATAAATACAGGATCTATTTTCTTTTTAATGCAGGATATAGTTTCAAGTAGGTTTTTATAAAATCTCTTTCTAATCTGGGATTTAAATGATGATTTCTTACTTCCTTGCTTACCTAATATATTTTGCTCTTATTTGCAAACTGAAAAATCTCATGCTTGGTCCTAATATTTGGAAAACATAAAGGCATTATTATGGGTATGAACAGACACCAGAGAACCAGCCTTCAGGCTACATGGGAAATGAAACTCTGCAGGGCTGAGGGAATAGTGCCTGGCAATTCAAACAAGGTAAAAAGAGGAAGGCAATCTTAAAGATGCCTGATGATAAATACATTTGTGACCCTGTTAAGTGATCATATTCACTTTGCACTTTGTGCAAATACAAATCTAGGAAAAAATGCTAAACAAAATTATTTTAGTTTGAGGAGCCATTTCTCACGCGGAATACTAAAAACTTAAAGTACCCCTCCCTGGCTTTCTATTTTCTATTTCTCTGGCAGAATGAATTACAAGTAGTGATGTTTCTGTAGCTACTATAACTGAGTAATATAAGTTGGCATGAGACTGCTTTCTGCTTGTCTGAAGAAAAGTTTGCATACATGAAGACTTGCCTCTGTTCAAGTGTTTCAGCTGATCTAATGCAAACTATGGCCTCTCCCTTCAAGATCATAGCTGCTTCAAAGAGAACATGCAGACAACTTGTCAGGGTTACTGAACAAGACCAGTATCAGTGCTTCTTTGCAACAAAGGCCTAGCAGGAACAGAATACAAACAAGCAAAAAGGCAAGAGCAGTGCTGGGGGAACACAACAGCAAGCATGGAATGTGAAGAGGACTTTGGGAATTACACCCAACACCTGCAGTTCCACTAGCAGGCAGATATTCAGCTCTGTAAGAATGACTCATGCTAATTTGAAAGTGTAGAGGAAAAGTTTTGGCAGTGCAGTGAAAGAGACAACTCTCATTCTGTGGAACCAAAAGGCTGTTCTTCAGAAAATAGCATATTCGATATAATTTTAATCTCACTAGGGTCATTTTTCAAGATCAAGAAAACAAAGAAACTGTGGGTGACCAGCTAATCAACATCTCCCTGTGAATAAGCACTATTGAAGAGCTCTGGTGCCACTGATTAACAGGTAATTTCAGATTTGTTATAAAGCTCTAATTATTCCAAGCCATTTACGATAGGAAAAGGTGACAATAGGATGGTGGGAATGGGATGGCAGAGATAAGATTTCAAAAATGCCCTGTTTTTTTCCCCAAATACATTTCTGTAATTTCTGAGAGCGCTGCTATTTTTTAATGGAAGTAGCAGTTGAAAAATCCCAATGGGAGAACATCATAACATGTGGGCAAGGTTTGACAACACAGATGACTGCATTCAAAACTCACACCTCTTATGATTTGCAAGCAAATCTGCATCCCTACTTACATTACAGCTAGAGTTTATTGTGATTTTGGCTGTCAAGGCTTTAGCACTCTGCTGTTCCCAATAAAAATAAAATGACATCACAGAAAACAGGCACTTCAGATTGCCTCCAGGTAGTCTGTCCAGCTCCCATTGTTCCTAAGGCTGCAATGCTGTGGACTCTAGCAAGGATATCCCTGAGAATACCACATTAAAATTTGACATTTCTTCTCTGTAGGAAAGACTTTTTTTCCCCCTTCTTTGGAATAAAAAGATAGAAATGTCAAGAGTTTCCAATAAAAGTGAAAAAGTTTACAAGTATTTTGTTTCCAAATAGCTAAAATGACTGATTTTTCAAAATGTTGAAGAAACTGAAGACCATGACAGACTCTAGCTTAGTGCCCACCCCCTAGGGTAACAACAGGGACTTTGAGACAGCAAAGCCCCAGCCCCAGGAGTTCATGGGTGAGGCAGCAGACTGGGAATGCCAGAATATTCCAGCTCATTGGCAAAGGTGTTCAGAGCTGGGTTTTTACACAGAGCAGGCTTTTTAGTTGGCTTATTTAAGTTGTCCTTTCCACACAAACCACCATAAAAAAAAAAAAAAACAGAAAACAATGTCTCAGTCTTTCTCCCAAATATGGAAAGAAAATTGTTCTGAGCAGAATGAAATGTTGGAGTTTGAGAATTTGTGATGGGTTTTGGTTTTTAATAACTTTAAGTCAATTTAAGAAAGAAATGTATTGACTCTCTTTTCACTCAAAGTATCTGTAAATTACTTGTATTGATACAAATAGCTATTTTCTTGTTAGGGTGGGAGAAAGCAGTTTATGTCTGGAAAACTTCAACAGTGTCTACATGAAAGCCCTGAGAGAGGCTCCCAGCATGAGCTCTCAGTTGCACAACAACAGACCAAACTCCAAGCAACCCAAAACCTCACTGGGCTTCTGGCATCCAAATGCCTGTGACAATTCCTGGCAGCTATAAAACCCCATAGATGTCCCACGATACTGAAGAAGTGAACTGTTACTGAGGTCTACAACCTCCTGCCAGGCAAACAAGTGTGAAATGATGAAAACCTTACAATTTGCTGTCAGTTTGGTAAAACTGACAGAGTCCCACAAACCATTCCAGATGTGATGAGTCTGGATGAGTTTATTTTCTGACAAAAAATAACAGTGGTTTGACTGGAGAACATCCAACCCATTCTATTCTTGGAATGGACAGAAATTCCATCGTACTAGACTTCCTCTTGTTCTTTGACCTGCTACAAAACGTGCCACAGCTAATGGAGCCCAGAGCAGCATGCTTCAATTGGTCAGGCCTTCAAGCACGTTTCCCACGCGTATCTCATTTCAAGGAGTACCAGCAGTTTCACACTAAAAGCACCTTCAAGCACTTCCACACAAACCTGCTATCCCTTTCTCTGCAACTGCCAAAAATCTTTTCCCTTAGAAACAAAGTTAAAGAGCAGAGATTACATAAAGACCCATTTATATTTAGAGAATTCATTCAAGCACAGTTTACTTTTGAGAATGACTGTTTTTTTCTAAACAACCCTAAATTTGTTCTGCAATTGATTTTGCAGGTGAAAAGGCATGTGTCAGTGTCTTACAGTAAACTGGAAGAAAGATAATGATCCTCTGAAAATGGGTATGCCCTAAAATGTGAGTTTGACTAGCTACAAGCAACACTGGTTTCTACCCTTGTTAGTGGGTACCTACCCTCATGTGACTTGTTAAGTGCTGCACTTATCTGTCTGTCCAGTTCCCAGTAATATGCTCAAGCAAGCATGACAGAGTGATGGCAGTCTCAGAGACGTCAAGTTCCTAGCAGTTCCATAAAAGCTGGACAGAGTTAGGCTCTCAGTGCCTCCCATGAAGGAAAAAAATGTAGTGCTTATTAGATACCAAGTAGCCCAATATCAAAAGCCCCTCTAAATGATTCCCCTGTTGGTAGGGCTTGAGCAAGACCTTGCATCTTAGGCTGTGAAGCCAATCACCAAAATAAATTTGTAGGGAAAGTAAGTTTCCTTCCCTTTGATGCTTGCAGAAAGACTAGGCTTTTCTAATGCAAGAAAGCATGACAATGTTATAAGGAGATTTATTTTTTTCCCCCAACTTTTAGCAGACCAGTCTTGGTCATTTGCTATTTCTCATTTAGTTACAGGGATTGATGAAATTAGAAGTTTGCCAGTTTTGGATAATTACAGATTTGGAGTCAATCTGGCTGTGACAAGTCTTTGTGAGACAAGGTGAAAAGAGCTCACACAGGCAAAAACTTGGCTATCTTCTAACAACTCCATCAGTCAGTGTAATAATATACCTAACACCTCCATATAGAAAACGCTTCATCAGTCTTTACATTGGCATAGCTTGCAAGTGATTTTGAAGGAAGCTTTGTAAAAACAATAGGTGGCAGAATAACTAGGATTTTATGTGAACAGCAATATTGTCACCTGTGTTGACACATTAAAAAAATTATATGAAAACCAAACATTTCACCACTTTTTGAAAGACTTCTGGCACAAAGTCATCTCCGTATTTTAGATGAAGTGATGGACAACCTCATACACTGCACAAAGGAGAAACAGGGAAACCAGGAACCTCCCACAACAAGTGAGAAGGGGCCCAGAGTGGATATTGTAAAGACCATTATGATTTAAATAATTTCATCTAATTTGGAGAGCAGAATGTTTGAATTGCTAAACGTTAAGAAAGCAATCAAACCATTCCAAGATCCTTAAGAAAATTACTGACACACACTGTAAAATCGGCAAGTACTCAGCAACAGTGTAAATTTGCATTTCCATAGTCATCCCTGCTGAGATATCTCAGATGAAACAGTGGGATTCACATACGTAATTTAGTGCAAGAACGGTTTGAGCCAGTTCTAGTGAAATGTATAGTATATTCAATCATTTTAATGCATCCTTCTTTGCCAAATCATAGAGACATAGAATCACAGAATAATTAGGCTTGGAAAGGACATTAAGATCATCCAGTTCCAGCCCCACTGCCATGGGCAGGGACACCTTATGTTAAAACATATCACCCAAGGCCTCGTCCAACCTGGTCATGAACAATACCTCCATGGGCAACCCATTCCAGTGCCTCACCACCCTAACAGGAAAGAATTTCCTCCTTATATCCAATCTAAACTTCCCCTGTTTAAGTTTTAACCCATTACCTCTTGTCCTGTCACTACAGTCTCTAATGAAGAGTCCCTCCACAGCATCCCTATAGGCCCCCTTCAGATACTGGAAGGCTGCTATGAGGTCTCCACGCAGCCTTCTCTTCTCCAGGCTGAACAGCCCCAACTTCCTCAGCCTGTCTTCACACGGGAGGTCCTCCAGTCCTGTGATCATCCTTGTGGCCCTTCTCTGGACTTGTTCCAACAGTTCCATGTCCTTCTTATGTTGAGGACACCAGAACTGCACACAGTACTCCAGGTGAGGTCTCACAAGAGCAGAGTAGAGGGGCAGGATCACCTCCTTTGACCTGCTGGTCACGCTCCTTTTGATGAAGCCCAGGATATGGTTGGCTTTCTGGGCTGTGAGCGCACACTGAAGCTGGCTCATGTTCATTTTCCCATCGACCAGCACCCCCAAATCCTTTCCTGCAGGGCTGCTCTGAATCTCTTCTCTGCTCAGCCTGTAGCTGTGCCTGGGATTGCTCTGACCCAGGTGTAGGAGGACCTTGCACTTGGCATGGTTAAACTTCATGACGTTGGCATCAGCCCACCTCACAAGTGTCAAGGTCCCTCTGGATGGCATTCCTTCCCTCCAGCGTCTCAACCGAACCACACAGCTTGGTGTCTTCGGCAAACTTGCTGAGGGCGCGCTCAATCCCACTGTCCATGTCAGTGATGAAGATGTTGAACAAGACCGGTCCCAAAGCCGATCCCTGAGGGACAGCACTCGTTACTGGTCTTCAGCTGGACATTGAGCCATTGACCACAACTCTTTGTGTGCGGCCATCCAGCCAGTTCTTTATCCACCGAGTGGTCCATCCATCAAATTGATGTCTTTCCAATTTAGAGACAAGGATGTCATGTGAGACAGTGTAGAACACTTTGCACAAGTCCAGGCAGATGACATCAACTGCTCTCCCCCTGTCCATCAGTTCTGTAGCCCCATCATAGAAGGCCACCAAATTGGTCAGGCAGGATTTCCCCTTAGTGAAGCCATGCTGGCTGTCACCAAGCACCTTGTTGATTTTCATGTGCCTTAGCACGCGTTCCAGGAGAATCTGCTCCAAGATTTTGCCAGGCACAGAGGTGAGACTGACTGGTCTGTAATTCCCTGGGTCATCCATTTTCCCCTTCTTGAAAATGGGGGTTATATTTCCCTTTTTCCAGTCATCAGGAACTTCACCTGACTGCCATGATTTCTCAAATATGATGGCCAGCGGCTTAGCAGCTTCATTCGCCTGCTCCTTCAGGACCCGTGGATGGATTTCATCAGGTCCCATGGACTTGTGCACTTTCAGGTTCTTAAGATGGTCTCAAACCAGATCCTCTCCTACAGTGGGCCCAAGGTCTTCATTCTCACAGTCCCTGCGTCTGCCTTCCAAGACTTGGGTGGTGTGGTCAGAGCCTTTGCCAGTGAAGACCGAAGCAAAGAAGTCATTCAGAACCTCAGCCTTCTCCAAATCCAGGGTAGCCAGTTCTCCTGAGAGCTTCCTGAGGGGGCCTACATTCTCCCTAGTCTGTTTTTTATTTGCTATGTACCTGTAGAATCCCTTCCTGTTATCTTTAATACCCCTAGCTAAGTTAAATTCTAACTGGGCCTAAGCTTTTCTAACCTGGTCCCTAGCTTCCCGGACAACATCTGTGTACTCTTCCCAGGCCACCTGTCCTTGCTTCCACTTATTATAAGCCTCTTTTTTCATTTGAATTTTCCTCAGCAGCTCCTTATCCATCCAAGGAGGTCTCCTGGCCCTCCAGCTGCACTTCCTTCTGGTTGGGATGCAACACTCCTGAGCTTGTAGCAGGTGATCCTTGAATATCAACCAAGAGTCTTGGGACCCCTGCCCTCTAGGGCTGTATCCCATGGAACCTTACTAAGCAGGTTCCTGAAGGGGCCAAAGTCTGCTCTCTTGAAGTCCAGGGCAGTGAGCTTGCTGCACGCTCTTCTCACTGTCCTGAGGATCTCAAATTCGAGCATCTCATGATCGCTGCATCCAAGGCTGCCCTGGAGAGTCACATTTCCAACGAGCCCTTCCCTGTTGGTGAGCACGAGGTCAAGCACGGCACCTCTCCTTGTCAGATCCTCTATTACTTGTAGAAGGAAGTTGTCTTCCACACAATCGAGGAACCTCCTGGATTGCTTGTGCTGGGCCGTACTGTCCTTCCAACAGATGTCAGGGTGGTTGAAGTCACCCATGAGAACTAGGGCCTGTGAGCGTGAGGCTTTTCCTATATGTTTATGTAGTGCTTCATTTTCCTTTTAAACCCCCAAAATCTAACTAATTTAGCTTCATCCCTGTCACGAAATTAGCATGAAATGATAACTGGCTTTTTTAAGAAGTGATGTCTGGACTGTTCTGATGTACTTAGCAGGATGATGCAGTGAAGCAGATGTTGCTAGGGCAGAACCAAAGAGAAAAAAGTAACAAAATGAGAACTCTGACTTTATGCTCTTGTTTAAATTCATCCTTGCTTAGTAGAACACGTAAACACCTGTCTTGCTGATTCAACAGCCAGATGGTATACACTGTGTCTAGTACTTGCTTATACAATTGTCTTTTATAATGTCCAAGTGCCTCTGAATTATTTGCTTCACAACAGACTTGATAGCAAAATATTCATTTTGTCAGTGGAGAACTAAAGAATATACACTTCCCCTTTTTGTAGTTTCTACCTATGGGTGAGCCCATTGCCTTGGCCAAGGGGTCCAGAGTAGCTCACATCAACACTGCTTTTGCCTAGCAACACCCAGCACCAGCCAGTCAGTTCCACACTGCACACCACTTAATGCAAACCCTGGCTCTACAGCTGATCCATACATCTCCATTTTTAACTCTGTCAAAGGCTTTTCTAGCACATGGCTCATGCCATGTTCAATAGTTGTCTGGCCTGTGATCAACACAGCAGTTTCCCTCCTTGGGCCATAGTATAGATCACATTTAATTTCAATGTTGCTTTTAAACTTCTCTAGATGAAACCACTTCACATCCATGTAGGTGACCCATTATCACAGTCATGAACTCACTTACCTCATGTGGCTTGAGGAACACTGGTCTAGAGATCTCTCCTCCTAGTCCCTCATGGTCCCCTTTTTAGGTTGAGACACCTTAGAAACCTTTTAAAGGCTCTCTAAGCATCAATCTCTCAATGCTATTGCAGGAAGTTGTGCTGTTGTGGAATGGCAGTGGACGACCAGACCAATTGGAGGACCTGCACCAGAGGACTCTCCTTCCAGTGAAACAATCTTTGTTCAAACCCTATGTAGCTGCTAATTTTGTCCTGAAAGAGACCTAGTTATTCCATTCCAGGTGAAATTTCAGAATTGATCTAGCAAGTAGATGGCACATGCAGTCAGGAAAATAAGATGATGAAACATAGCAGTTAATCACACAGTGGGATAAAAGCAAACCAAGCAGTTGGTACTGAGGATCCTGTGCAATTCATTTTTTTGGCATGCTTTTACTTCAGACTTGAGTTAGCCTGATTCCTCAGACTGAATGTGCCTACATTTCAAGGTGGCTTTCTCTAAGTAAGGGGTCCTGCAAACCTGTCTAATCCTGGTAAGTCTGCACAAGCCAGACACCACCAGAAAAGACCTGACATTGCAGCATTTACTGCCTTTTGTTTGCATATGGCAATAAGCGATTTGTGTCAGGTCATCAGATATAGGTCCATAGCAAAGTTGCTCATAAAATTCAAATTTCTGTCTAACCACTGGATTATCCTTTCACCTGGAGAAGGGGGCCTAGAGCTTTATCAGTGTGTAGGTGGCAAATGGAACAAATGATTATCTACGCACACAGGGCAAAGGTAGAAAATATGGTTAGCAATGACATTTTAAGCCATTATGTGAAATGATCCATTACTGACTGTATCCTTTCTTTTACATACCCTATCTGAAAGGATGATTATGATCAAAATGTCATTTTAAATTGTATTTTCTATCAACTTTGTACCATTTAGAATAAACTCCAACTCTTTTCCTGTAAATAAGAGAAACTGTACTCTTCTCAGGCATATAGCATGAAATGAATAATTTACAGCTCCAGGACAGAGATTTAATTTTAATTAGCAGTATAATTAGTAAATCCTTAGTGTGTGTTTTTACAAATGGTTAGTAGTTTGTAAATTCTCAGAAAACTCGTTTTTACATGATGATTTGAATAGTAACCATGTAAATCCGAGCAAAAATGAGCTGTTTTACAAGACAGGCAGAAAAGCAGGAGGAAAATGTGTACAAACTTTGCCATTACTTCACTTAAGATTTGGTACATATGGTTCCACATGGAGTTTAGTACACAAATAAAAAGCTGTTTAAGATACTATTTTTACCAATGCACATGTGAACCACAGAGAGCATGAACAGGAAGCAATGTATATGCTGTGCGGCAGCCAGTGTGAGCAGAAGGTGAATTCCAGAAAAACCTTTTAAAGGAAATGTGTCACTTTCTTCCATTCAAGTGTGTTTATTTTGACTCAAGAAAACTTATATCTGATGTAATTTTATCAATTTTTTTATTTCAAGTAACCTGAAACCGGAATCCCTAATTTCAGCACTAATGTTCCTGTAAACAGACAGAATTGGACATTAAGAGCAGAATCTCTTAATCTTCTGATGTAAGGACAGAAGATGCAGCTGTTTCAAAGACACTAAAGCTTTGACATGTCTAAGGGTAATGGTGTAAGAGATTAAGAACTCAAAAAGTGAAGCAAGCATCAACTGCATTTGGACTGCCTGCATGAGAAAGGGATTCTGTTGTGCTCATCTGCATCTTGGACTTGGAATCATATAATCATAGAATAGTTAGGGTTGGAAAGTACCTTAAGATCATCCAGTTCCAACCCCTGTGCCATGGGCAGGGGCACCTCACACTAAACCATGTCGTCCAGGCCTCTGTCCAACTTGGCCTTGAACACTGCCAGGGATGGAGCATTCACAACTTCCGTGGGCAACCCATTCCAGTGCCTCACCACCCTAACAGGAAAGAATTTCCTCCTTATATCCAATCTAAACTTCCCCTGTTTAAGTTCTAACCCATTACCCCTTGTCCTGTCACTACAGTCCCTAATGAAGAGTCCCTCCACAGCATCCATATAGGCCCCCTTCAGATACTGGATGGCTGCTATGAGGTCTCCACGCAGCCTTCTCTTCTCCAGGATGAACAGCCCCAACTTTCTCAGCCTATCTTCACACGGGAGGTGCTCCAGTCCCGTGATCATCCTTGTGGCCCTCCTCTGTGCTTGCTCCAACAGTTCCATGTCCTTTTTATGTTGAGGACACCAGAACTGCACACAGTACTCCAGGTGAGGTCTCACAAGAGCACAGTAGAGGGGCAGGATCACCTCCTTTGACCTGCTGGTCACGCTCCTTTTGATGCAGCCCAGGATACGGTTGGCTTTCTGGGCTGCGAGCGCACACTGAAGCTGGCTCATGTTCATTTTCCCATCGACCAACACCCCCAAGTCCTTCTCCGCAGGGCTGCTCTGAATCTCTTCTCTGCTCAGCCTGTAGCTGTGCCTGGGATTGCTCTGACCCAGGTGTAGGACCTTGCACTTGGCATGGTTAAACTTCATGACGTTGGTATCAGCCCACCTCACAAGCGTGTCAAGGTCCCTCTGGATGGCATTCCTTCCCTCCAGCGTATCAACCAAACCACACAGCTTGGTGTCATCAGCAGACTTACTGAGGGCGCACCCAATCCCACTGTCCATGTCAGCGACGAAGATGTTAAACAAGACCAGTCCCAACACCGATGCCTGAGGATATCACTTGTTACTGGTCTCCAGCTGGACATTGAGCCATTGACCTCTTTGTGTGCGGCCATCCAGCCAGTTCTATATCCACTGAGTGGTCCATCCATCAAACTGATGTCTCTCCAATTTAGAGACAAGGATGTTGTGTGGGACAGTGTTGAATGCTTTGCACAAGTCCAGGCAGATGACATCAACTGCTCTCCCCCTGTCCATCAGTTTTGCAGCCCCATCATAGAAGGCCACCAAATTGGTCAGGCAGGATTTCCCCTTAGTGAAGCCATGCTGGCTGTCACCAAGCACCTTGTTGTTTTTCATGTGCCTTAGCATGCCTTCCAGGATTTTTTTTTCTTGATGAAGAAAATTTAGGGCAGGCTCCTGGCCTTGAAGTCATGGCACAGATGCCTTGACCCAGCCTTTCTCAGAACTGCCAACATGGTACAATCTGGTAGCATCTGTATATATATATTAGGGAGTAAAAGCAGGGAAGGAAACTATGGTCAAGATTTGTGCTCCTAAATGCATTAGAGGTTAGGACCTTTGGGAAATATCCTTCATAATAATTTGTAATGTACAATGCAATCAAATAATTTGCTTTACCACTGAGAGTGATTTGAGAGGGAATTGGCAATCTTGTAAAGCTTTTTATATTGAAATCTATGTGATTTTGTTTGGATTTGCTGAAAAAGCCTGACTGAAAAAAGCACAAAGGTTACTGACACTGTCTTCCCTCCTTTGCCAGTGGCAGGAAGCCTGGAACAATGAAGCATTTAAAATTTCAAACCTTCATGTTTTCATGAAGAGAGAATATACCAACACATTAGGGAGAAAGCAGTTTATACAACAGCAAAAACAGTCTTTGGGTCAGAGCATTGACCATTATATATATGAAGTTGCTGTCTTTTGTTTTCTGCCACCCTAAATATCTAAAACACCAGGGACGGAAAAGCAAGCATAACCTGCAACAAAGAATCATAAGGAAAAAAGGCTTGAAAGAAAGAAGAAGCAACAAATTTACAAGGATCTGAGGCTTGAGAAAGTGTTGAATTATAAATTTTACTAATTTACCAGACATGGGCAGATATTTGAAGCAACCCTGGAAGTCAACAAGAGTTTTGCTATTCACTCCCAGAGGATAAGAAACTCAGAACCCCATTACACGGATTTTCCTCTAGTTTTTTAGGTGCAAACTTCTGTTTTGATGTATGCCTTGTATTTCTAGGCAAATTCTGTTTCAAACCCAGACAGTATTGTCAAGATAGTGAAAAAACAGTATTACTACACTAAGTTTATTTATTTTTAAAATTTCTAGATGGATCTAACAGCCCAATCTACCAATTCCAAACATGACACAAAAGAGTTTTTAATTATATCATTATTGTTACTAGTGGTTTGGGGTAATCTGGAGAGATTGGTATCTATTTATAATTTTGTGTGGTGTTGAATATTTTTAAGGAAATATTTATGCTTGCTGCTTTGCACCTGCAAAATTCTCTCTTTTGCAAAAAGACTTTTTTCCTGTCCTTTTACAGGCCAAAATGTTCATTGGTAAGATTATCTTTTATGTGACCATAAAATCAGGATCCAATTTATAAATTCCTTTGAGGTAGGCAAATATTTCTTCCATTACACAGGAAAAGTAATGAGTTATGTAAGCTGAGAGATTTTTGCTTAAAGGCACATTCTTAGAATTGGAAAATTCTTGTTTCATTTTGTTAATTTCTCTACACATGGATGCTTAAGGTCATCTTTATAATGTTGTAATTTGACAACATCTCCATCTACTTTCTCCTTGTCTCCTCCACAGAACTGACTGAGAACCACTCACTTGGTTATGACCAAGATGAACAGAGGCATGTCATTCATATCCACATTCTGCCTGTAGTCAAAGTCAGTTTTCTTCCTGGCAAAACACTGAGTTCACCTTATCCTGTTATTGACTGCAGAGCTGAGGTAACTACACAGTTTCGATAAAGTGAATAATCAGTTCCTCAAAAGTAAGGAGGTATTTTCTATTGAAAAACAGGCTTTCTAGGTTCTTCCAGCTGACCTTACCATCTCACGATCATCAGATGAAACTTTCTAAAGCTGGTTTGTATGCAACATTCTAATGTATTTCCCCCATTCTAGTAATAAAAGCATCTAAAGAAGCAGCCACAAGACTGCAGCTTTGGGTTCCTGTCCATTCACTTGTCAATTCCAACTAGAAAAAAAAAAAAAAAGAAAAAATGTGTCAGTTCCAACATCATTTTTTTTAGCTATCTCTGCCCTTTTCTGTCCATCTTATTCCATTAGGAAATGGAGAAATGTGGCAAACATTAAACTTACATCAAGAAGTTGTGCTTCGAATGCTACGCAGCTGACTTAGAGTTTCACTTTTCCATGCTTACAGTTTTATCTCTGCAAACTAGGTCCTCTTTGAACATGTTAAGAACTTGGTTATTTCCACTGATAAGATCAATTTGGTTCCAAATTAGAAACTGTTTAACCTTCAGTAGTTTGAACAAAATGAGGGTTAAAGAGACAGAGCCTGTATTTGTTGAACTCAAAGTGAAAAAATGCCTAAACTCCAAGTAACATTTCTGAGCACATTCATACTCAGATTCCCATCAAACGTTATGGATCAGATTTTGAACTTGTCCAACAATGTAAGAGAATCTCAGTAGCCTCCTAGTGAATTTTCCATGATGCAAGATTGATGCTATACTTGTATGTGAAACCTCAAGCTACTCGCTTAGAAGACTAGCGCAGGAGTGAGGTCAAAGAAGCTGCAAAACCTTAAGCATTCTGGGTCTCAGGGTTGTTTCTAAATACCAGTTGAAAAATATAAGAAGTTACCTTTCCCAGTGGGCTGCTCTAACTTCCAGTACTGGTAACATTATCACTAGGCTAGGCAAGAAATTCGGTGTGTTCCAAGTCAGAGCATCATTTAAAAAAAAAAAAACAAAGAAAAAAAACAAAGAAAAAAGGAAAAAGTAAAAACAGAAAGTGATTTTTTAATTAACCAGGAATATTTGCAAATGGGAGAGGAAGAAATCTAGTTTTTGTGGAACATGGCTCTTTTTTCTTAACATATTTTCTTTTAGATAATGAACTCTCCCCTCCTTCTTTCAAGAATATTCTGGAGAAGAAACACCAATATTTTTTGTGCTCAAGTCAACTTTTATTAAAAAAGAATTTTGACCAGCTGTACATACAAATATAGCTCTGTTCCCAATATACCAAGTGTGATAAGCATCTTACAGTGATTTTTTTGCCAGTGCACATCCTGTATCTTTCAGCACAATCAATCAAGCACAGCTCTTTTTTATCAATATGATTTAGCTGAATGTTTCTGGAGCAATACTGTAAGAATGTGCCCACATCCTCAAGAGCCTGGGTTGTAAAATTATACGATTTCTGAGAAAGTATGGCTGAGACTGATGTAAATTGGACCACTGCTCTTGCTGAGGGATTTCTGCAGAGTAGCTTTTCTCATGCATTCTGACTTTACCCTAAATTACTCTTCAGGAAGGGGCCTCCTTCAGAGGTGCTGAGAATCCTCAGTTCCTCTGAAAGTTAGTGAGATAGTGAGGTTTTTTGCACATTGCTATGGGATGTTAACATTTTGAATATTGTTTCAAAACATACCTATCTCAGCTGCTGTGGTTTCTACTCTAATTTGGGATTTGGCCAGAGCACAACGTTAACATCAGTCCTATCTTGACATCAACAGTTACTTATGTTTCTTCATTATTCCACTTTTACCAGCTGGCCTATTATAACATCTCACAGGGGACTGTATCAATTGCATGAGGTTATGCTACATCTGTGAGCATAATGTAAAACTGGGGTTAGGAGAATAAGGTTTTCCCAAAACTGTGGGCAAACAAAATGGAAACTTTAGGAGAATGGGTGCTAAACAGTAAATTAGAAACCTAGACATCTCCTGGTTTATGAATTACTGTTACATGAATGAGTTGTGGTACCACAAGAAACCACAGGAACCAAGGAAATGTACAGTTAAACTGCTTAAGCAAGTCAATAACTCTCTTTGCTTATTTATCCAGAGGCATTCTGGAAGTTTAGGATTAATGTTTGAAGCTGGAAAAAGTAATCCTTACAGCACTTCAAATACTCTACTGTGTAAACTGCAATGAAAAGTAGTCTGCTTCTAAACAAAAGCACCCTGATGGAGTGGGAGAAGAAGCGCTCAACTTCTGTATTGACTTCATATCACTGAAAAGGCTATCACATTCTCTAGGCAGGTGAATCCTAAGCTAGGATAACATTAGTGCCAAAATATTTCCCTTAAACTATATGGTGGCATATGACAAAAGAAAGACTCCAACAAATCGGAGTTGATATCAGCTGAGAGTTTGCCCCCAAAAGCACAGTTTTTCTTCTATTTTACGAATCATGAAATTGTATTTGTGAATGTATATTTCATGCGGTAACACTTTTATGTCCATGGATACTATGAAAAAATATGCATTTGGTGAGACAAACCAACACATGCATCTTCTGTGTCCATGGGTGCAGAAGAAAATGTTACAACACATAGGACTGTACTGTGGCATTCAGTCTGCTACTATTCAAGTACTGCTGTGAAGAGAGCTTTTGAGAAGCTAAAACAATAATGTTATTATTATCACCAAACAATACTGCTCAAAGAATCTGTGCTATATATAAACTCCTAAGAATGTTTTCATCAGATTGGGAAGCCAAGTCTTTGTGAGGGTGAAAAAAAGTTTTAGTAACCGAACAAGTGTCCATTCTGCACTGCATTCCCCAAGGGTTAGAAAAATGGCAGAAGGCTACATACCTTATGGCATATCAGCATTTTTTTTTCATATGCAGAACTAGAAAAAGGAAAATATATTTTTGTTTTATATGGATTTTCTTTAGCCCTCAAACTACTGAGCTATTCTTCAAATGCCTTTCACTACAAAGACTTCACGTTTACCAGAGGATTGGGCAAATTCCTCAGGCATTAGAATCATGGTTGATTAAAAAAGCCTGCATCTAGTAATTAAAACAGTGCAACTAATCCACAACTTGAAATATTTTGGAAGCATATCTTAGGGTGAATAACGCAGCTGTCAGTAAAAAAAAAAAACAAAAAGGGCGCTTTTTTCATAAAAGATCAGTTCACAGTACAAGCATCTCCAGGTCCCCCTCCAGCTATAGTGCACTTTTGCATAGTTAGAGATTTTTAATATTTCTTAATAGCCAATATAAATCACAAAAGTTCATAACAGTGCAAGATCTCCTAGGGCTGGTTTAACACTTACAGAGGGCAGCAATTTGCTGTATTATCCAGCTAATTCTTACATGCAAGTAGCTTTAATTCAGGCAATGTAATTAATATGGAGTTTATATATTGCTGGTCATCCTTTTGTAAGAGCTTTGCATTCCATATGCTATGTGGTTTAAAACTTTAGATTATGTAATTAGTCATGACAGACACATCAAGAGAAGCCTCAAGGAACCAAACACTGGATGTAACAGTGGGAAAACCCCTTCCTTTTCTGTCATCTTGCTGATGGATGTGGTCTGCTTTTCTCACACCTGTACTGTTTTATCAGAACTTGCAAGTCTCGCAGAACATGTGCGGCAGCCTCAGTAAGAGCACATGCTATTTTTCCAGCCTGAACAAAGTCAAGGTATTTTCTTGTATAGATTTTTCAGTCAAGGAAGCAGTAAGGGAATATTATTCACAACAGTTCCCTGTGCACCCATCTTCTGTTACTTCAGTTAATAAATATGATCATCTCCCAGTTATGTTACTCTCTATCAGTCATAGAAAAAAAAAATAGTCTTTTTTTGCTGTAGAGAAAAATAATGAGGATACTTATTGTGTCAGTCATTTCAGAAACCATGACTGGGGCCACAGTCACCAGTAAAGCCACTTTACTTGTGGCTACCATTAACAGCTGTCTCTTCATACTTATACATTCAGTCTTCACAACAGGAAGGCAAATTTGCCACACTGGAGGAACTGAAACCTGAGAAGCACTCATTACTCCCAACTACAGCAAAAGGGGAATCACAAGCGAAGGTTTAACATTGATGTCTGAGACAGAGATTTCTCAGCAGCACCCTACCAAGCTACCAGCAGGTACGACTTTGCCAGTTCTCCTCTTCAAGTTGCATCAGTCTTTACAGACCCTTGGTTACAAAAGGAAAAAGACAAGAGGAGTAGAATCACATGGAATTCAGTCCAAGAGATAAATAATACATAATGAGGTAGTTTTTTAGGCTTCGCTGAAAGGAGAACAAATTACTGAGTTGTGAGCTGGAATAAGTTTATAATCCATTTTGGGGGAATTTTACTTTCAATATCTTTAGACATTAAGACTAAATAAAGAAAAATAGGGAAGATTTCATTTCTGTACTACGCATATTTATGTTATAAACTACAACTGACAAGTAATATCTGCTATCACCTTCATATTTAAACTGATCCCACCGAAATGCTCCACACAAATTACAGTTTCTTAACAAAGGGTGTACTACTGCTTACCTTTACCTCTTACAAAAAACTTCTCTGCAGACATTCTCAAATCAGAGAATACAAATACACATAATCAAATTTGATCACACTAAGAGGATTGTTTCTGCATTGATTGAAAGGCACTGCTAAATCCCTCCAACATTTCTATAACCTTCCAAAAGAAATGAACACCATTTCTCTGAGAAATTTTCCCTGCACTCCCAGTTGTCTACTTTGCACTCAGGATTACAAAAATGGAAATGTAAAATACAGAGCTGATGGGACAGAGAACTACAAAGCAGTGATTATTTCTAAAGGAATATGCTACTAAGAAGGAGAGAAATGACTGTTACAGCTGAACCCAGGACAGAATAATACAGGCTTTTAATTGATATTAAATTTAACCCAGAGTTTTAAGAATAAAATAAATAACCTTTTCCTTGTTGATCATGGGTATTTTAGGGTTCAAAATTAGTATTTCCTTCCACAGCATATAGTAAATTGTGTGCATACATGTTTCTGCATATATTATGTTAATAACATCAAATAAGAAATCCTTGTTTCAGAAAAAAGCATACTAATACAGAGACCCATCTGGGAGAAAATCTCAATAGGCTGGTGGCCATGGATCATCTTACTTATATATGTTCTCTCACAGCCAAACTACATCAGGATATGCCCACTTTCACTTCACTTTAAGGCCTATGGAGCTGAACACTGACATCAACATTTCCTTTTGCTCAAAAGGGATGGCAATGGAGAAGGCTAAATTGGCTTTAACCCAAGTAAGAAACTGCTTACATACAGCCAAGCAGTTGGGTGGCTGGCCAGGGTCAGAAGTTGACTCTTTGTTCTTAGTAACTTGATTCAGAACTTGGTTATTACACAACCCTTATATTCTCTCCCTTGTCTTTTCATGGTATTTGTTTCAGACATTGGGACTGAATCCTTCATGTATATGAAGTCACAGCAAGCTTTGCTTTTGTCTTTGGTGGGAACAGTATCCCGTGTGAGCACACTGAAAGCTCCACCTCCCTTTAGTTTACAACATGTCAACACATTTTTTCAGCTCTATAGAAAGTACTGTAATGTTAAGACAGATGCGTGTTGTAGATAGGCAGAGAATGGCATACTCTGTGCTGATTCTAAATCAAAACAGTGCTATCTCTGTAAGCTGTTAAAAACACGTTGGTCTTCTTCACCAGCCAGCAGTGTAAGGAATACTCTTCTACTAGCTTGGAAAACTGTCAGCCATTTGTTTCCTAGAGCCTGTATTACCTGCAGTTCTCCTATAAAAATGTTTGCAATAAGAAAGAAGGAGGAACAGAAAACTGAGACATGAGACTTCTCTGTACATTTCCACTGTGTTAACATTTTAATCCCTGGGAACCACCAAATAAAGGGAGAATTTTATTTTTCATTCCGAGCCCCAGCTTGCTTTGTTTTTAAATCAAAAAAACCTGTCACTACCTTTTCATTCTGTGTTCAAATCTAGTGACAGTTTTCAATGCATTAATTAAGCTTCCAAATTTGTTCATAAGCTGTCCAGGTCAAGGAGAATTAAAATCCAACACTGGTAACGTATTTCTCCATAATTTCTACAAGCAGTTATATTTGACTTGCATCCAGAAGAAAAGCTAGCAGGATCCACATGACTGGAAAGGGCATCAGTGAGGTTTGACATTGTTTAAGCTCCTGGAAGCTCTACTCTGAACTCTGCTGTGCCTCTGTTACTCTGGGGTTTGTATGAGACACACATGCTTAGTAACTCTCAAACAACACACAGGTACTGGAAATGAAAAGCTCACCACTACACTGCATAAATTATTTATGTGATGATAAGTTGTATTTTCAATACACGTAATAGATTCCTCATTTATATATACATCATTTTGGACACCATGCATTAATAATGCCTCATCTACAATTTTAATTATTATTTTGCCCTTGCTCTATAATTTACCCTTCTACTTCCCCACATCTTCAAGTCAAGTTTCAAAGCAAGTGGTAAGATATAACTTCTCCTAAGCTTGTAGTTATGTTGAAAAGAGATTTTTATGATTATTATAATATTCTGTGCCTTCCAGAAATTCAAAGACAAGCAGTTTTTCTGAATTTTCTGTATTTATGAGACAAAACAGGAAACCCGTCCTCAGTTTTCACCATCTCACAGCAAAAACATGACAAAAAAGCAACATACATGATTCAATGGAGATATCAGTCAGAGCTAAATGCACAGAACCAGGTTTTACTAGTGATTACTTCCCAGCAACCCATCCTGACATTCTAATGTTAGTTCATCAGCAGAGAAGAGCCAGCCAAAAATATAAACACACACAAACCCTTCCTGGGTTTTCCATCGAAGTACAAGTGCAATGTTTTTTGCAGATTTGCTGACTACTTAAAATATTTTTTAAAATGTTTGATCAAAACCTATTATTTACTACAATGTAGATAAAGAGTTGGGAGATAGGGGCTTTTATCATCCAGGAGAGTGAGCTAAGTAAGTTCGTGCACCTTAACTGTGAATTTTCAAACTTTCAAACATTCTATAGCTTGTGAATTTGACCTTACCTCTCAATTTCCTGGGCTTTAAAAATCCAAGTATAAATAACTTTCTGCTATCTGCAACATTCTTGTAGGATTCTTGTGTTGTAATTTACTACTGTTCACACTGAAGCCAAATTGCTTTCAATTAAAAAGTGGGTTTGTTAAGGCATATACCATTTCTGGTTCCTTCTGCTTTAGAGTTCTGCTCTCCTTTTATGCACACTGAAGACTTTTTACACAACTGCAACTATCAGTACCTTTAATCCCAGCAATGTTACTGGCAGAGAAATGAGGTTCTTTATCCTGCTCCCCCAGGCAGTTCTGTAGGGTGGTGGTTCCCATGCGCAGACACCTCACACCAACTGCTGCAAATTTTCTGTGGACCAAATAACAGGACACTTCACTGTGGACTAAATAACAGAACACTTCACTGTACAGAGCTGCCAATTGAGATCTTTTTGCAAATGCTACAATAAACTTCTGACTATCCAAACTGAGCTATTATGATGCCAAGTACAGCATAAATGCTAGTAGAGCAGCAGGCTGTTCTTCAGGCACTGGCTAGGGTTTCTGAGGTGAGACTGAAGGGCAATCATTTGCCTTTTTTGCTCTCTCCATTTCAATGCCAATGACCTAAATACTGAAGAAACTGAACATACAACTGGAAAGTACTCCACTGGAAGTTACAAACATGGTATTTATTTTACTCTAATAGTCTGCATATCATGAACCATCAAAATGTACTACATTTTAATCACCTTAAAATTAATTTTATTATTCAAGTTGCCATGATATCCCTGTGTGTAACCAGGGGAAAACCTATTCCTTCAGGAGATGCCTGAAAATATTTTTTTCATGTTTTCAAGCCTGCAGAGCAAGTGATGATTAAATGCATTTCCAAATTATATGCAGATATAGTCTTTTCTGTGGCATTGACTGTGAAACAGTAACCACAACATTCAATTAAAATAAAATAAAATGTTTCACAATGTATTCAGCTTCATCATTCCATTACAGTGAAGCATTCCTGCACTGACTTATCATTTGTCTGCATGATTTCTCATTTCCTACAGTGGCATTTCCTTTTGAGATTAAATAATATTGCTATTATTTTCTCACTGCATCCTAGACTTCTGTTTTACATATGGCCCACTGAAACAATTCTGGTCTTTATGTTCCCACATAAATGAACATTTGGGATCGCCAGCTTCACCCAAATCGTCCTCTACATTTCTGTAATACTATCTAAAAAGTAGTCGTTGTGAAAGAACTCATATACATCTTTTTTTTTGTGAATAATGAATTTATCAAAAAAAAATAATAATGAGACAACTGAAAGTATTCTACTAGTCACAAAGTTTGGCAAATACTTTTGGTTAAAACCTTGCATGAATGTAAAAATATTTAAAATTGCAATTAAAAAAGAAAAAAACAGAGGAAAAAAGTACAAGGACTAAACAGAGATTAAGAAACAGGAAATACTAATACAGCTTCTTGGGAAAAGTGCATAAAAGGAAGCAGTATTCAAAGAGTGCTACTTAAATACAGCCGTTAAGTATAAAATAAATACCATAAATTGTTTAAAAAAAGTTGTGATTTCTTTGTTACAGTAAAAATTTATGTCGCAGAGCTCAGAGCCATTAAGAAATATATTGAGCAATTAGTTTTGCTGGATTACCAGAGGTATTTAGTTCTTTGTCTTCTAAAAATGGGTTCTATTTTTTATTATTTTAGTTTGAGACAACAGAAATGACTAAGCACCATTATAGCTGAAAGCGATACAGGATTTTCATGTTTTATTTAACAAAGATTCATAATAAATAACAAAGTTCAGAAATTCAGAGAAGATAATTAGAAACATAAGGTTAATATTTTTTAACTTTAGTGCTATCAGGATGAAATAAAAAATTAATCTTCATAAAGCTATCTGTTGCCTTTCAATTTTGAGACCTCAAATAGCAGGAATAGAAACAGCATTTTGAGCAGCAGGGGGTTTCAGAGTCATACCTTCTCACTATATTCAACTGTTATCAGATTCCCTTAAATGAAAATTAGCCTTTAGCAGCCAATACACCAGCTGTTCCTGGGATACCCAGGGTCTGATGGTCTGATTATGTATTTAGGTGCATACTAACTTACAAAGGCCACTAAGAGTTTCACATCTGCAATAAGAAACATCTCTTAAAATTATTCTTGCCCTTTCTACTTTAATGTTAGGTGTCAGAAGGAAGTGAAAAAAAGTATGGTTTAGGGTAGAAATCTATTGATAGATAGTTGCATGTCTTACATCTCTCAGGAGGCAGCCAAATCATTAAGTCTTCACAAAGCTCTTTGCTGCTGGAAAGAAACTGGAGCAGAGAAATTTATCCTATTTGCATTTTGACTCAATTTTTAGTAGAAGTGAAGGCAGCCTGAAGATTTGCCTGTGCCCTTGTTTCCCTCCAAGATAGCAAGTCCTTCTGTGATAGCACCCTCTGGGGTCACAGAGTAAAAGTGCTGTGGATCATTTTGGATAGGAGCTATACTTCAGTCAAGGCAGGTCTCAATATTGCACCAGAACTGTGCAAGGCAGCCCAAAGAAACAACTAAAACTTCCACCACAGACATCATATGTTGTTCAGCAAACATGCTCAGTAGCACAGAGGAGGAAACACTATCTAGAAATACAGTGAAAACAGGCACATACACAGAATTACCTCATCACCTGTAAACAGCCATCAAAGATACCACTCTGTCAATATAACAAGGTGGTTAAACTTAGTGGCTGCAGCTGCCTCTCAGAGGTGCTGGGAAAGGCAAAACAGAGCTTCTCTTTGAGGCAGCTGTACACAGGGCAAGTAAAGGTTAGTGTTAAGAACTCCAACCAACTTTCCCACAGTACCATTATCTGCAGACTGGTTTGGAGGAATGAGTGAAGCAAGAACCTTAAACAGGAAGCAGATTTGACTGCGGACAAGCTGGACACCGGTCTAGAAGTCTTCTACCCTTTTCCCCAATAGTGGCAGAAAGTAGCAGCAGCTGTAATAAATGCTAAGGAATCTGGATTATTTTAAATCCACTAGGTTTCACTTCCTTGGGTTCAGTAGGTTGACAAATGTCGGCAGCCATATTTAAAAACAGATGGTGGATACAGCAAGAATCTCAGATTACACAGAAGCAGTTAATGTTCAGTCCCAGAAAGTTTCCTTACCCCACACCAAATTAAATAAATGATAATGAAAACTAAGGTCAATTCATTTTCCTTACTTAAAACAAAAAAGTCCTCACTGACCTGTACAATGCAAAATATAACAGGCAAAGATCTGGTTTAAAAATGAATATATCACTCTCTCACAGATAACTACAAAAACCCTGCTCTGACAGCTTTGCAATGTGCCTGGCTATATGAACTGTGACTTAATTGCTAGCAATCATTTTCACATGCTGCTAATCAGTTTCAGTTTGTATTACAAGCAAAGCATGCACTGTTTGAGCAGCTGATTTTAGAAGCACTTTTTAGGAGGAAGTGCTGATTATCTATGATATCTGAAGTGTGCAAACTGTGTTTTCTCTGGGTGCTCCATGTAGGAATTAACAGATCAACAATGAAGACACTTAGCTAATCCGAAAGCCTGATCATTTGCGTCAGGAAGCAAGTTCTATTTCAAACTCTACTCATAGAAGGCCTGAATTGCAACTTACTCATATCCTAGAGCTGTTTGTGACTCGAAATCAACTTCTCCTAAATGACTGGCTCTGTGTAGTGTCAAAGCAGAGCTTCTAACAGTCTCAAGAATAAATAAACTAGCACTTTCACTTCTGCAAAAGTTTGAGCGCTTTGTGCCTGTTGCCAGAACTCCGTGCTGTACAGATAAGCTTGGTTGATATGACCCTTCCTGATTGCTGTCACGTAGCAGAGTAGCATTATTTTAACAGGGTAAAAAAAAAAAAAAAAAGTAAAAATAGGTATTCTCTAAACTATCCTTTTTACTTTTGATCACTATTATGATATTTTTCTCTGCAATCTCTAAAACTAGCTATGAAAGTCCTACTTTGAGAAATCCTGTTTCTAAATTTGTTACACATCCTGTGCAGTGACGTGAAGACACTTTCTGTGTAAACAGAAATGGTAACCCATGTGAGGATTTTATGCCCTTGTTTCCAGACAAGATTCTAACCTGTGCCCTGCAGCTAAGCAATCTAATTGAGAAAAAAATAGTGCAGACCTACAGGTTCTCCTAAGGTTGTAGAAAAACTCACATGGCTTTTCCATCTGACTTTGCAGTTGATTTATAGGCAGTCACCAAATCAGTGGGCAGAAGCCAGCACAAAATGTCTTCTGCAAGCTTTGATTCCTTATTCATTATCATGTCTTCTTCATTTATATTCTATTGAACCAAACCCAGGATTTCCTCTCCCTTTGTTGGATAGCTTCCTGTCCCTGCAGCTGCCTTCTGTGATGTCAAAACATGAGTTGCGTTGCCCAAGTCCACCAAAATAAATCAGATTTGAGTGTTTAATCCTTTCAGCATCTCTGAATATCTGAGTTTAAACAGCAAAACCTCCTCTAATGAGGTAACTCTTCCCCTTCCACAGACTTCTTGACAAGTAAAGATTTGGTATGACTTGCCTTGAATCTTATGCATTGCAAGTTACTGAATATTTCCTGTTATCTCTTCTCCTTTACTGTAGCAGAAAAAGACTTTTACTGCATCAAAGTCTTATATGAGCAGGTTTCACTGTGTGTATAATTGCATATATTCTTGCCCTCCTATCTGAGCTAAATCAATTCTTCTGATGGCAGAGACCGTACTCTGACTCTGTGTTTGAATAAAGCATCAGTTGTATTGAATGTGCTGGAATTGGCAGATGGTTGGTCAGTCATTCAGTTTGATATTAATTGCTTCTTTGAGATCCCTTCCAGAGAACAAGACAAAATGCATAGTGTCTTATTACACTAAGAAAAAAAGTCACATCTGAAATTCTTTGATGGAAGATTCATCTGCCTGGCAGACAATGCACTTTCTCCTGAAGAGTTAAAACAATTTATTAAAAAAAAATCCATGATTAAAATATTATTTCCTACCAGTGATGAAAAAACAGACATTATTTTGTTTGGAAGAAAAAAAAAAAACAAACATACTTTCTTATTACTATTTGAACAATACTTGTAACTGATGAACAGAGGGTTTTTCTTTTGCAGGGAAAAGGTAATATAATTGGTTCATTATAATTATTTATTTATTTTTTAATTCCTCCCCACCCATTTATGCACATGTTCAGCTGTGTTCATGTGTCCCTTGTAATGGCTCATGTTGAGGACTACAATAGCAAGCAGGGGCAGGATCAGATAAAATTAAATATATTTAGAACTTGTTTTTAATGACTGGACATCTGCAAGACGAGCTAAACATCTGGGATGAGGGCTATAGGTCTGCCTTTCATGTATTATGGTGGCTCCACTGCTGTAGCCAAATAATTTTCTTCAGGTATAGAAGGTACCTCCAGAAACTATTCAACATACTTGTAATTATATTCATACTTCACATCAAAGCAATTTTTCCTCAGTATATTAAATGTGTCTAGCACCTTAAAATCATTATGTATGATTTAATCTCAAATTCATTACTTCACAGACATGTAAAATATATGCCACATTATTTATTCATTGGCCATTAGAAACACATAAAAAAGCTCTAAGCTTTTTAAAAGTGTGGCACCCTTTCTTCTGATAGTTACGTACTGCTATTTCCATCATAGCAATTACAGCAGGTGCCAAATGGCACCTATTTCTTTTTGATAAATGATTTCTTCTGCAGTATTTAAGTAAGTAGCGCATCTGCTCACCCTAAATATTTTTCAAAAAGAGGTAACCTGTTAAAACTGGAGGCTGTGTGCATCTGACACTGTAACGTTGTGCTAGGTAAGCGAGCTAAATGCCTTGTTTCAAAGGTGTCTCTCACATCAATGGACACAAAACTTTGATATTATTCCTATGTTCTCAGTTCTGCACTTTGTCTGAGTCTTCTTTACAGTAATATTTTCTTTTTCCATAAGCACAGTGGACACTCCAGTTTTGTCCTCCTCCTATCCTGCTCTTGAAGTCACTGTGGATAATACCTGGACCTGTCAGATCATGAATGATTAAAAATTATTATGCTTGTAGACAGAGTGTACAACCTCAAAACTTGTGATGATGGTGATATCTTCAAATAAATCCTGTGTCATCATCACATGGTATTTTATCAAGTCTCCTTGAGAAAGGTAGTTTTGGTGCTCTGTGTGTAGTAGCTCACTGTTAAAAGTATCATACTTTTCCCATTCAGATCTACAGATGACAGGGCTGTTCTTGTTATACTTTTGACAATGGCTTCAGTTTGTCTCTGTCTTGCTAAATACACTGACTCCAATAACAACCCATGTGCCAAAAGCTTCAAGAGTGGGAGGTTTTATATTACAAAGGTCAGGAAGATGTTCCCTACTTACACAATGGGAACACATTGGAGTGATGCTCAAGAGTGCTGCTCAGACATCATGCAGCCATACCACATATTTAGAGAAGGAAGAACAAGGTGTAACCTAAGATGTTGAAAAGCTTTAGGTAAGCTTCATGAGGGGGTGAGGGTGGCTAATTTACCTGGGCTTAGTGCTGGGCTGATGCAGCTCTGCTGCTTCCATTTCTGAAATTAATGTTTTCTCAGAGATGAGCTGTGTAATGTGTACAGACCAAGTCATTCATGGTCATTCTAACACGGCACTTTATTCCATGCTTTAGAAGTTCAGAGAACTGCACTGAAGCTGACAGACACTCACATGGGAATAATAGGACACAGTCACAAAATTCTGCCTGAAGCTATTAAAAAAAGGAAAAGCTATCATATCAGCTAATCTGGTAATCATGCAGGTAAGATAGCAAATGCAAAACTATGGAAGAGTTAAGAGGAAGGATTATTTTCCTTGCAAGCTTACCTGTCCCATCTTTTCAGCAAAATCAAGCCAACAAATGTACAAGAACTTATTGCCAGAGAGAAGATATGCAAAGAATATTTCTAAAATGGAAGAAATCACGTTCAGCCACAGCAGCAAAAGAGGAGGTTGACACACTCAGCAGAATTTCTGAGTTTATGAATAAAGACGACAACTGAGTGAGAGCAGAGCCAAAACTAAGAGTAAAAACTACATAGTAATATTCACACCTCTAATGAAGCCAGGGAAATTCTGGCTCTGAATCTTTTTTGCTTTAAAAATGAAAATTTTGGCATTTTGCCTCATTGTGTGTGTATGTCTTAGCAGTGAAAAGAAATCCTACCTTTAAAGAATGTTTTATTTTGCTTTTCCTAGTACAATACCCTGCTAACAAACTCTGAGGTCAGGGCCACATGAACATCAGAGAGTTGGGCTCAAAGATAAGCAATAATAAAATTAGACCAGAGCGAATGTTAAGCTTCCTGAACAGTGTCCTGCCATACACACAAGTTATCCTTTCGTTATATAGGTCTCCAATTCAGTTTTGGCCATACTGGCACTCCTATATATTTGTTTCTGGAGGTACTTTGGAGCTAAGCCGTAACTGAAGTCACTTCTTACCAGCCCCATAAATTTGTTACATAGGGAAATGTTAAAATAATGTGAAAAATTACCCCATCAGCTCCTGCTGCCTTACAAAATATTTGGCAGCTTAATTTCATTTTCTTTAGACCATCTTGCAACAAGTTTGCTGGAAACATCATGTTTAGGCAGATTTACTGTTGCTTCTTTTTTTTTTTTTTTTAACTAGTGCACAACTTGCAACAATTTTAGCTTTTAATAAAGTATCGATGGAAAAAAAGTTACACACAAATATTTGTAAATGGTTACAAGTGGAGCTGCTCAGGCACCTGTCCCAGGTCTGGAGAAGGAGACATACTCAAGTTTCCAATGATCTGAAATGGAAGGAGATGGGAGTGAGTGTAGCTGATATGTTCAAGGGCAGGGCTGCCATTCACAAGGACCTAAATGGGAGAAACGAGCTGACATGAAACTCATGAAATTCAGCCAGGACAAAAGCTTTGCCCTGTGTCTGGGACAGACTAACACCCAGCAAGAAACAGACTGGGAATGCCTGTTTGGGCAGCAGCTCTGCAGAGAAGGGCCTGGGGGTCCTGGGGACAGCTGGGTAAACCTGAGCCAGCAGGCTCCTGGCAGCTATGAGGGCTAACAGCACAGGGTTTCATAAGCAGGAGCACAGCCAGGAGAAGAAAGGAAGTTAATCCTCCTTGCTCAGCGTTTGCCTGACCATATCTGGGATGCTGGGTTCAGTTCTAGCCCCCCCAGTATGTGAAGGCTGTCAATAAACTGCAGTGATTTCAGCAGAGAACTCCCAAGGCAGCCATGGCTTGCCCAGTGAGGAGAGGCTGAGGGATTGGGGATGGTGCAACCTGGAGAAGGGAAGGCTTCAGGGCACCTGCTGCCCCCAGTACATATAGAGGTTACCGAGTCAGGCTCTTTGCAGAGGTGAATAGTGGCAGAATGAGAGGCAGTGATCATAAAGTGGAACAAGGTTTGTTTTTTTTCTTTTTCCTAGGTATAATGAAAGTAATTTTACTGTGAGGATAATTAAGCAGTAGAGCAGACCTAGTGGGTTTATCCCAAGCAATCTGGGTGTGTCAATACAGGCCTCTTGTTGGTTGCAAGGTACTCTCTTCCTCTAGCTCTACTGCTTGTCCTACTACCTCAGCTGCTCTATCTGCACATTAATTCCTTTGGAGGGGATGTAGCTGATTAAATATGTAGCTTAAAACAGAATCTGTAAGTAGCAAGAACAAAAGAAGCAAATTCAGGGCGGAGGCATAAAAACTATGCTACAGTGCTGAGGCCCCAGAAAATAACCACTGTATGCCAATACACTTAACAACTGACATGATTTGTACTCTGTGATTAGACTAATGAACATCGACTTTGATGTGTGTTGGGCATTTCATCTTTTAAAATGAATTTTCATGAGAGAATGTGTTTGCCCACTCTATATTCATCAGTGCTGCTGATTTTGTTCATTTCAAAGAGCTTTTTTCTTTATAGATGATCCTCCCATTGACAGGTGAAAAGGAATTTGCCTCACATCCTTTGGTACTGATGTCTAAACTGCTGGCGTGAAGTAGTTAGCAATTTCTGCTTTAGGAGGGGATCATGAAGTTACAAATATACATACCTCCCTATCACTGCACGTCACTAGAGGCTATCACCTGGATACCCTCTGGATTGTTTAAGGAGATTAGGTTTGAGAGTTGAAGGAGAAGGAGGCATTGAAAGTATTTGGAAACTCATGAATTTACACAGTGGACAGAATGGAAAGGAAGACATCTCACTGCAGCAATGAAGAAGCTTTCACATAATCAGTTTAATATTCTGTTTCTTCTACAGTCCACATCTGAAAAGTGGCAGCATGTATGTTTGATATTCTAAAAACTATTAGTGTGCCTTACTATCGCATAACAGCCCATTTCATCCACTGAATTTACAAATACTTTCCCTGTGGAACTTAAGGGCTGAACTGTTGAATATCCTCTGCCAGGTAGTGAGAACCTTCTCAGTCCTCCAACTGAGAACAGCTTTGGGATTTCCCCACCTGACTGTTGAGTGGGTGTAGGCTCCTGGGCTGCAAGTGGGATGTATGGTGCCTGTAGTGAACATGCTGGCTGCAGAGCCATCATTGCAGCACATGCTGCTGAAGAGTTTCCTGTCTGAGTCAGATAGATCTCTCCCTGGGGCTTTTCCTACAGTACAGCTCCTCGGCAAGTTCAGACCTCAGAGTCACAGCCGGGCCCTGTCAGATGCTATTCTTATTACTGCTACAGGTTAGGAGATACGGCAGCTGTATGCAAATGGAAAATCTTTGTGGTAGCTACCAATACTTTCCAGACTAAAACTTGAACCCAGTATTCAAAACATAGAGGACTGATTCCAGTCTTTGAGTAGCTCGGTTAGCTTCTAGGGAATTATATAGACTTATGCAAAGAGAATTTTCCCCCTAAGCTTATTTTGCATTTAGACTAACTTCACTGGCTGGTTTTAATGTATTGATTCCATTTTACAGACCATTATTTCTTCAGTTGTCTCAAATCACATAAAAATTTCATAAGGAAAGACTTCTTTGATTCCAGGTGGTAAAAATTAACTGTATCATCATTCTTCACCTGCTTTTCTTTCCCTTAGGATTGTGTACTTTATTGTGGTTTCATAAAAAAAAAATGAAACACAATTTGATAGTTAGGATTTAAGTAACCAAGATCTTGTGGGTTTGGATGCAGTAACCAGGGCTGTAAAAGTAGAGGACTGTGGAAAGTAGTATATTCAATGAGGCTGAGCATTCTAGTTCTTTTGGTTATTTAGACTAACTTGGAAAATTCAAGACTTGTTTTCCTCATTGGAGTTTCATTCTTTGATCTAAAACATACATAATAAGTGGGCTGGGCTGTTGGCAGCTGTTGGCTACCAGTCTCTGCACTCTCCAAACTCTCAGACTGCAAAATATTTTTTTTTCCCTCTATTACGCTGCAAGTACACAATATTGTGAAACACTTGCACTTTTCAAGTGCTATTTGCCAGACAGAGAATAGGTGAAGCTGAGAAGAAAAATCTGAGTAGTCTTTCTCAGGCAGCTCTGTAATGAAGAACATGAAGCCTCTGTAGTTACTTTCCCCACTGAATGAGACCTCTAGTAAGTTCAGGCGTGGATGTTCATTTATGAAGTGAAGCAAGAGGCAGGAATATGGTGTGAAAGCAGGCACTGAACACCCTTACAGCTACTTTAAGTAAATCCAACAACCTTTGTGTGGTATATAATTCCCTTTGTAATGTGGCTATAATGCTTATGCTAAATGTAAATCAATAAAAGATGAACACCAACACGAAACCACTGAAATGGGTCCTGCCTTGGCTTAGTAAAATCAACATTGATATTTGAGAAATTGAAAACTTTTCTCAGAGAGTTTTTAAAGCTTTACTGTTCACTGCAAAACAGGGGGAGCAATATAGCTATCCAGGATGCTGCTTGAAAACTGAAGAACCCACAAAACCTTTATTCTTACTTGTGCCAGAAACTATTCTGAGATATAACAGATCAGAACACCTGATTGTCCCTCTATGCTGTGCTATGCCGCTGCTCATGACATTAGTGAGACCTCTGTTGCAAAAAACTTAACAGAAAAGTTGATTTTCAATTGTGGGCAAGTAATTAAGAAGTTTTTCTCTTGTACAGAAAAGAAAGAAAGGAAAATCATAAAGTTGTGCTCTCCTGAGGTTACGTTGAGATGCATTGCTTTCTGTCTTTCTGCCTGTGGTAAGGTAACAGAACCTGCGTTTTTTTGACTATGTTGGTATTGCAGCCTTTAGCATTGCAGTGCAAGGTGTTAATGATCTTGCTAAACAGTGGAGGTGGACTTTCAGATACTGTGGTGATCAGCATGTTACACAGAACCATCTTATCCACAACCATGTTCTAATATCTATGCCCAAGCGCTGGTAGAAGCAGCAAAGCCTTTCATATGGGTAACAGCAAGAAAGATCTGGTCTACAAATATTGTTCAAAGCATATAACAGTCAAAGGTTTGACACTTCAGAAAAAGAAGCTGGTTTAATAAACTGTTCCTCTTCTCTGGAGTTAGGTTGTACTATTCTTGCCTTTGTTGAAGTCAAAGAAATACACAGAATTTCCTCAGTAGCTGTGAAGTATTTGCAATAATTGATAGTTTTGCTGAAGGACAATAAATAACAATTTTAAGATTTCTCCAAACAGAAAACTCAAGAAAGTTCTAACCTTTACTTCTTTTCCTGAAGCACACTGAATTCCACAAATTTAACATCCACCCTCCATTTTGTTGCTGATGGGAATTATATCTTCCTTTTCTACGAGACATCCATCTCCTCTTTCTTTGGACTGGTGTAGGTGGCTGACCATATAATAGACCTATCCTCAGACAGGTCCTAGCTAGCGCAAAAGTAATTTATGTCCCCCGATTGAGGACAAAATTCTGGTGAGGAAGATTAATTGCTTTTTAATGAATCTGCCATACTTAGGAGCTGTGTTCATGACAGATGGGATTCTTGACTGTACAACCATTATCACTGACATCAGTGAAACGAATTAAATAGTCATGGTCTGAGGACTGACTGAAGGATTGGACTGGTAGTTATGCTCATCCTCATCTAGGGCCTGATTCTGGTTTACAGGAGCAGGATGGAGCCCCAGATTGACAGTGTGATTGATGTTGATATTACAGTGGTGCTCCAGTCTGTTTCATTAAAATGGATCCTGAAATTATAACTATAGAGCTGCTGCTCTTCACTTCATCTATGTCCCAGTACAGGCCTCCTGTAGATTTAGCAGCTGAAGAAGTAAGTAGAAGCTGAAGACCACCAGATCTGTTGCTGGTATACACCACTGCAGTTTCACTGAAGGGCAACAGGGTTTCAGCAATTCACACTAGTTGAAGCTCTCCAGAGGAAACATTTCTTCAGAGGAGCACTGGAAGGACAGGCAGAGCCCGTTAGCCAAAGAGAGGCCTTAGAATCTTTGTTACCTTTTCTTTACTATCCAGGGAATGTGTGGGTACTAAAAGGAAAGAAGGAATGAAGGGAAGAACAGAAACCAGATCATGATGATGGTGTTGAAGGAAGAAAGAACTGTGAAAAACTGAGTCATAAGGAAATCACAAAAGGGGCAGGTGGGGCCGGGGGGAAGCCCATCATGTTTGGTACCTCCGCAAGGTTAATTAACAGGTGAAAAATGTGAAACAGGATGAAAAAAGCAACATGTGGTAAATACAGTGAGGTAACTAAGGCCATTTAGTGCATTTCCTCTCAAAATCCAAACACATACAAAACCAGAACTGCAACAATCTCTTATGGAGCAAGCACATGGTTGTTGTTTATTCATACTGGTTTATGACTACTGGAAATTACTGAAGTACTCTTTGCATGAAAGAAACTTGAAAGGTCTGTGACTGTAAATATTTTACTTGGCTTTAAACCATTCAGAAACCTGTTAGCTAAAGGGGAGGTGCAAATTTCACATTTCTCCAAACCTCACTGAGCTGTAGGACTGCAAATTATTTTCTCACAGTTAAGTGTCACATCTGTAGAGGGACCCAGAGAATTTCATTGCTGTCCACAGCCACATCATCCATTGGGGATGCCCAGGGTTATTGTATGTCCTGCTATCTTTCATATTTGCAAGCAGTTATACTGCTTGGGAACCCTTTGCAAATGTATTTGCCTGAGCATGTACTTGTGTGTGTTTGTGTGTTTGCCAATATGTTTGGCAAAGACAGAATGCATCTGGCTCTAGGAAACTACAGGATATCTATTCTTACAGCATTCCAGTATTAGTAATGACATTCAACTAAGGCAGACATATCTACGGAACAATCGTGCATTTGTCTGGTCTTTTGAATCAGAGATGCTAACTTGAATTGGAAAAGGCAAGGCCCTTTCAGAGCGTTCATGAAGCAGTTGGGTGTAGGAGATCTAGAAGGCTAAGTTTTTTTCCATCTTGTTCTTTGGAGCCTAAATATGCAAGAATGGAGCATAGCCTGAGTGAGGCTTTGTTCATGCCTGAGCCTCTGACCTCAAAATGGAGAGCTTGGAGTCAGCTAAGTCCCCCTCACAACAGAGGAATGGGAAAATGGAACTGGCACTCCGCATTATTCATTTCTTTGGATTATAACTTCATTCTCAAAGGGGGAATAAACTGAATAAAAAAACAGTGACGAAGAAGTGATCTCTTGTCCATTGCAAAAAACATACGTCTATATCTCCAAAGAGCAGGCAGACAAAAGTCTGCTTGCCCTTCGGGGCATGGCAGGCAGTGTTGGGTGTGCCAGGGCAGGAAAAAAGCACTTATCCTGTGGCATTTTGGGGTCTTCTTTGAGCCAGGAAATGCCATCATGACCTGCAGCAGATAAGATAAAGAGCTCTAAAGAGGGCTGCAGAGTCTATGAGGAATGAGTTGTTCAAATAATTGCTTATATTCTGCATATTTAGAGAAGCTAGTGCCATTTTCCCTACTTGGTTCTTACATGCTAGTCACACTGGCTGCATTTCCTCAGAGCTCTCTGGAGCCCCCACATCTACTTTATGTCGGGGGGGGGGGGGGGGGGGAATTGCTGTAAACAAGCCCTCTCCACCTTCTCTAAGGGTTTCACTATGTGGTAAAATGAAGAGTCAAAGTGAAAGGAAATGGAGGATGACATCAGACCTGAGGCCAAGTCATTAATTTGTTTTTCTTGGGGTTCTTTTTTTTGCTGAGGCTGAATTCAAGGAAGTCAACTAGATCCACACCTGAGTAAGTACTGAGCAGAAATTAAGGAAGGGCTTGAAGAACTAGGTCTTTGGTGATTAGGTGAATGCCTTCTATGTAATCCCAACTGCTCCAAACATCACAGAGAAAAAAAGAAAACTGTACCCTTTAGCAATTCCTACTGCCAGCTCAGGCAGGAGGACTTCAGTACTACACACGGAATCAGGCAGTATTCTGCAGCAGAACTGATAAAACCCCATCAAAAGGAGAGCAAGACTGGGCTGGGTGGTTGCAGTCAGGTGGCTGAGAAAGTTATAATAAAACCATTTACAGTTTTAACAGATTCTCCTCTCTTCAAAATCACTGTGAAGCATGAGGCTGTATCCATGCACCTCCTCTACAAGGCTTAGCACGTAACAGGATTCCAGATCAGACTATATATACTCTGCAAAACAATCGCCCAAAGATGTAATTCATATGCCTATACTACCTACTTCAGTGAATTCTTTTCCAATTTAGTGAAGTCCAAGACTGGTTTTGCAAAGCTTTCACTAAAACTACTGCACACCATGCAAGCTATGCAATTACAATAAAAGAAGGAATTGTTTTTACCTACAGGTATGAGACCTGTACAAAGCAGACTAGCTCTACTTATGCATAATATCATACCAAAAGTTCTCCCCACTCAAAAAGAAAATGATAATACTTAAAAAAGTATCCAATAAGTGACCCTGCTCAGCTTCCACAGAACTGAGGAGAACATTTTTCCTGTATCCAAATGTTATGGCCAAATTTTGTACTGAGTCATCACCCAGACGGTCTTATTGACTCCAATGAAATTGTACCAATCCCAATCAAACCTAGTTCTTAAACTTCCCTTGATTCCTAATTTCTTCCCTTCCAGTCTTTTTCTTCTCACCTCATCAAGCATGCCTTCAGCTAATCCAATGGCAGGAGTACAAATGCAAGACTGCAGAACTGACTAGTTTTATGTATTCATTACCATAGGAGCCAGAGAGAGTCAGTAATCCTGGAATCATTTGATTAGACTGCACATAAAGCCAAATTTAATTCCATTGTTTTGCTGCCAGCAGCAGTAGTTGGGGAAGGAAAGCTATTAGTAATCCCCTTCTGTGATGTTCTCACTGTAAATAAGTGCTTTTAGTGGATTACCCAAGGATGTAGATTTTATATTTTAAAACTTCCTTATTGCAGTATGAACTACGAGTGCAAATCAAGGTGTAAGAGGTAACAGATATATAACTAAGAGTGCTCAGGGTGTAAGTTCTGCTTCAGAGGGCTTGATTAAAGACTCAGATTATAGCATCAGAGTGTAGATCTATATTTATACTGTCAGGTCGAACTGAAACAACAAGATCTTTCTAAACAAGGGAGCAATTTAGGGAGATTAAATGAGCTTTGTACAAATATGCAAATAGTTCTGATTTACCCCATTTTCTCCCATGCACATCACTTGAGAGCATGATTTATTCATTATATTAAATGTAGGGAAAAAATAGCTGTGTAGGATTAAATTCTTAAGGAACAGAAAGTGTTCAGGTAGGTACTCAATGGTTTGGCTGGCTCCAGTACTAATCAGGCAGCTGGAGTGCATCCTCACTGCAGCCTGTGTCAGGAACTGGTGTGTGACTCCACTTAGCATGAAGGGGAATCTCACACCTACACCCTCTGGTGCTGAGAGACTGCGTGCTGAGTGTGTCTGTCACTGAGCTGTTCTCACCTTGGGGAAGATTGGAGCAAAGTGTTCTGGAATGCCTTTGCGTGCACGTTGTCAGTTGACACAGGTGAGCAAGTTTTCAGGCAAATGGATCCAATCTGGGAACTCTGCCAGCAGGAGGAGGAGGTAGAGGAGAGCCTGTCTGATAGCTGTAAGTAAAGATGTTCCTACAGGGCTTGTAAAGGACGGCTGGCATTACCACAGGGATCTTCTAACAGAAAGTGAGACTTTAGCCATGTAAGGTTTTAAACTAAATGCAATTTACTGTGCAACTGTTTGCATTTGAAACAGGCAGAGCCCTCTGCAGGCATTTCTGCTTTCCTCTGCTCCCATCATGAGCATTTAAAAACATCATCTTCTTGCTCACATAACAAATTGCCCACCAATTCTTTTATACCATGCTCTTTGGAGATGGATTCATGAATTATTTTCTCAGTAGTAGTTTGCTTCTACCGCATGTAGTGTATATATATATATATACATTTTTATATATCCTGGAAAAGGACACACATCTAGAATATGTGACCTCCCTTGCTGACTAGCTAATCAAATATGAGGTCTACACTTTGTAAGACAAACTGACAGAAAGGTTTTGGGAACTGCAAAACTCTCAGAGACAAGAAAAGTATGCTCATTTAACTTCTTGCTGTTTATTGGTTGCCAGCAATGAAATGATAGGATCCGTACGCTTACCTTTTATGCACCCAGCCATGGCACGACTATCCAGCTTTCAAACCTGGGCCATACTGTGACTTGATGCAGAAATCGGTGTCTCTACAGGAAAGCAGTGTGTGTATATGTGCACAGGTATGTGCAGAGCACAACTCTGCACTGTAAATAATGTTTATGATTCATTTGAGAAGCATGCAAGCTGTAAGTAGTTCATTTTGCCTTAGCACAAGTACATTCAGTTTAAGACACATTTCATGCTAGATTAGAATAAAAAAGCAAGCACCTGGTACAAATACTTCAGGTTTAAAAGTTCAAAAGCTGCTTTCTAAGACTACTACTCTTCTACCTGTATGCAATTTAATGGTAGATATATTTGCTGTTTTCACCTATATATTCATTATCAAAGTGAGAAGAACAGGCATGAAGGCATACTAATAATATAAGAAAGCACAAATGTATTTCTTGCAGGAAAAGCGGTCTCAGGTAAGGCAAAGAGATAGATGTCTCCCTGCTCAAGACAGACTCTCAGATATAGACCTAAATATAACTGCAGATTCTGATACCAGATTCACTAGAAGTTGAATATTTATTGTGTACAAGGGAATGTAATCCTGGGAATCTCTCTCAGAGACACCTCTGTTACATCCAAATTTCAAGGGCAAGCAGAGAAAACTATTTGAAAAATGGTCTTCTACCTTCTGCCACGTATCTCATTAGTTGTAGCTAATTACAGAACTTCAAGCATTAAAGTTAGTGTATACTGGGTGGATTCTGACAGACTCATGCAAGGAAAGCAAATGAGACTCAGGATACAATAAAATAGGATGTTAAAACCCCTTTAAAATAGCCTGTTACTGTATCTTGCTGTTCTCTGAGACTACCAGATGAACCACTGTAGTGTTCTGCAGAGTCTGCTATGACTTCATGGCAGCCTTTTCCTACCATAAATCATATGAACTGTAGCTCAGCAGCTCAGGCAGCAGCAAAGCCCAGAGCAGGCTGAAGCAGATCAGAAGCAAGGGTCTGGCATAGCCCGTCTGCTCCCACTTAGCACCTCACAGATAAGCAAGTGACCATTTGTGGGCCACAGTAGCTGAGCTGCCAACTTCCATGATCTTTGAGAAATGCTGTGGTCTCTTAGAGAGGCAAGCAGAAGTCAGAGTAATAATAAAATGCTGCATTAAGATCATGAGAGTTTAATTAGGGAGTCTGAAGCTATAGATTTTTCCCCAAGAGCATATGAAAATCTCACTCAGGAGGACAGAACATAACAGCCTCAAGTTCCCTTAAGAAAACAACCAAACAGATGAAAACAAATCCGATTTTATACTGAAAGAATTTTCTTTTAAAAAGCCTCTCTCGGCTATTTTACCCTTCCCTTTAATTTCAACTGTTATTCAAATCTTAAAAGCTCTGCATCAGCCCCTTCATTTTGTGGAGCCAAATTTCTCTTCTGCAGAGAAAATGGAATGTAGATTCAATAAAATAGGAGGAACTCAGTGAAGGGCAAAAATAGCTTATGCGTTTTGAAAGGACATACCCCTTTCGGAAAAAAAAAAAAAAAGTTATTCAATTGGAAGTGTGCAGCTGATAAAGAAATCCTTTATTACTTAGAAACATTCAAACTGTTGAACAACAACATAGCAGGGCTGAAGAAAAAAACAAAGTTCTACTACTCTCAGAAAGAAATAGCAAAGACCAGAATCTCTCACAATTTGTATCTCCTCTCCTATTTTATAATTAAATCTTGAAATCTTTCCTCAGAGAAAATCATCCTCTGGGATTGTAGCACTTTTTTATGACTTCAAAACTTGGCGTTCAGTGTTCTCAGGAGGAAAATCTTGAAGAGTTAAAAAAATATAGCTGAATTGCAAAGAAAAACCGGCCAGAAGTGACACGACCTCATCCCCTAGCAACAGAAATCAATAACAACAAAGATAACGTAATTACAGCACAGAAAGGATCCAGAGGGCAGATTATGTCAAGTATTATGTTGTTAAGAAAGAATGACATGTGAAAGAGACAGCATGTTTTAAACATGGAAGAAAATACAGAAGATGTGGAACGTAGATAGAGAAAAGTGAAATACAAACACGGAATAAATTAGCCGCAGACTCTCAAAAGGGAAAGAAAATGATTCTTGTTCCTGCTTTCACTGTTTTATTTATTCAGTACATAGAATTAGATTCCCAGGGGAGCAGAGGAAGACATTTTATTTCACAAGCAGCATCATGACACAGGGAAAATAGATGACCCGATGATGCCAGCTTTGTTCTGGAGCTCTGGAGACCCAGTTCATTTCCTGCTTAGGTACCGATAGTCTGTACTACTTAGGCAAATGGTGGGCTTCCTGTTTCTCAGTCTCCCATTTGGAGAAGGCCACCAATAGAATTGTAAGGATTTAGAACTGTGATGGGTCATATACTGCTGTAGTCTGGGAATTACACCAAATTACCTTCAAAAGAAAGGTTCCTGTTTTCATTGGCAGGGAGCATATGTTTGCCACCTAAACAACACACTCCTCTTTTGCTGTTCAGGTTACTCATATTCTTAAAAGTGGCAGTCCTCCATTTCTCTGCAACATTCAGAGTCCAGCACCGCACACCAGCAAGCACAAATATTGTTTGGGAATGTGCTTACGGATATAAATCTCTACGAATGTTTTCATATGGTTTTGAAACATTAACATGGGGTAACTTTTCAAGGAAGAGCTCATTTTAAGCAAAGCTGACCAGCACCAAGAAAAGCTTATATTCCTATTGCTTTATGTAAGGCAGTAATGTCCTGCTGCCAGAGCACCTGATCCCCTTCGCACAGTTTGACTTGTTTCTTCCCTACAGCAACTCAAGTTTACTGTCACAGCCCTTTTTGCCTCTGTGCTGCACAGAGCAGTAAGCAATGTATTCTGTCCCTCACAGTTTTTTTGTGTATTACATGATTGAAACCACCATGTAATCTAGTTTTTTCAACAGCCTTCAGACACCTTTACTTGTTCCTGCTCCACCTAGGCTACAGCATTTTGCCTTCTCACCCACTTACCACAAGTGGCTCAAACATTGGGACCATCCCCCTGGAAGGCTCTGGGCTCTCAGACATGTGAATGTAGCTTTCTACCCAGGGCTTTAAGCATGCTCTGACTAATGCCACCTTCCCCTTTCCTGCCACTTGCCAGATATTTGCTGAAATAAGCTAACAGAAAACCCAAACAAATTAATAACAGGAAAAGGAACAGTGGAGGTTAATACTGATGTCTCATCATGATTTCTACATACTATGTGGGCTAAGCTACAGCTTGGTGAACTTAGTTCCAAGTACTTGGTGAACTCAAAATCAGGATCAGAGCAAGTTGCTTGCAGTAGCAGATATTTGTGGGGTGAAGGTGTACACTGAGACTACAAGTTTCATTTCTTTTTTTCCGTAATTTGTGAAAGCACATTCTGAATCACAAATACATGCTCAAGAGCAGTCTTAGCTGTTAAGCCAGTAATAATAGAAAACCCCAAATTAGAAAGGCACAGACAGAGAGAGGAAGAGTGTATTAGAATGTACATGCAGTGTTAACTCCCACTGTGGGTTTTGCCTCACTTAAACACTCTTTACTGTACCTGTTTCCATTACCCTTATTACACCTGGTATGGTCAGTATTTCTACCTCTATGTCACATTTTAAATTGATGGGGTTCAAATATTACATGCAGGGAGCACGCAAGCAGAGATATACCTGAACACAGAGACTACATCTAAAGAGGTAAATGAAGCCATGCCAGGAAGAGTCCTGGATACTATCTCTCACTTATCAACCTTGTTAATTCATTGTAATGTTTCCAGGCACAGTTTTGTCCCAAAGTTGACAGCCCATCTTGCAAACAAATCCTGGGCCCAGTTCAGAAGTTGACACTGGCCAGGGCTGATTCCTGACAGCAATTTGTATGCAGTTACCCTGACTTAGAGGGTCAGAGACTTCAACATATACAGACAGGCTCTTCCATGGTATTTGGCCTCAAAGCCAATCCTGGGCACATTTAATTGACTCTTATGTACATAATCTGTGACTGCTTATGCCTATTACCATGGGAACCAAACCCTAAATGTGTTACTATCCTCAAAGACTTCCTAATTCTTTTGATTTTGAGCTAATTCTTAGAGAATTCCTTCTTGCCACCAATCTATGCAGATGCCTACTGCATTTTTTGAACCTTTGCAGGCAAGAGGCTTGACTGGGCACCCACTCAGGCCTACTTTGCTGTGGTACCCATCTTCACATCCCTTTTACAAGTAGCAGGAGCTGATAACAGACCAATTATGGTCATTATTCCTGTCATAAGATGCAAAACTTAGCACAGATGGTATTTTATTCAACCTTAACATGATGCAAACAAAAGAATTATTTTTACACACTATATAAAATCAGGATACTTGTCACACTCTTTCCCAGGAGTGCTTGAGTGCTGAATGATTTAGTTATCTTGACACTTACCCCAGACCCACCAGCCAAACTAGACTATTTTTCCTTCAGAACAATACATTTTGCAGATATTACCAAATTTTGGTTTTTCCCATGCTTCATATGGAACTGTGTTAATCACAGCTCAGTGGACAGGAGAATCCGTGCAGTGGATGAAGTTTCATAAGCCCTTCTCAAAGCCTTCAAAGCCAGCCTCCTCTAATACTGGTTGTTACAGTTCCCCCATTTGAGCTGCTGTTTAACTCAGCTGCTTTCCTTTTGTGTCATTCTGCTCATCTTTTGTAAATCCTAAAAAGGTTTATCAAAGACTAATCAAGTCACTGATGGTGTCTCCATATGATAAAAATGAGCTAGACTCTTCAACCAGAGCTCCCCGTTAATTTGAAGCAAGGTCATTACCTGCATTTATTAGCAGTTTTTGAGAAGAGAGATGCTTTTGAGCATGTAAGAATATCATAGAATCATAGAATCATAGAACAGTTAGGGTTGGAAAGGACCTTAAGGTCCTCATCAGGCTGAGATGAGTTAATACATTTTTGTGTGTGTCTGGTAATCTTGCAATCTGCAGGGACACTAAGATTACTTACATTAGCTCAATTTACTGGTGTGTATTCACATGAAATAAGAAGATTCTCCACATGAAGTAAGAATATTTTTTTTCTTTGTGACAAGTATTGTGTTTTCAAAAAAAGTCAGATGCTATTGCAGTTTAATACAGAGCACCACAGAGGTACATAAGAAACAGATAGAAAATACAACCAGTTGTCCTGGGTTCAGCAGTAGCAGCCATTTTTCTCCTTCTTAGTAGCTGGTGCAGTGCAGTGTTTTTGACTCTCAGCCTGGGAACAGCGCTGATAACACCGATGTTTTTAGTTGCTGCTCAATAATGTTTACTCTGACCAATGACTTTCTGAGTATCACACTCTGCCAGGGAGGAGGGGAAGCCAGGAGGAAGCAGAGACCGGACACCTGACCCAAACTGACCAAAGAGGTATTCCATACCACAGCACGTCATGTGTGGGATGTAGAACTGGGGGCAGTTACCTGGAAGGGTTAGATCACTGCTGGGGTTGGGCTGGGTATCTGTCGACAGGTGGTGACCGGTTGTATTCTCTTCCCTTGTTATTTCCTTTATCATTGTTATTATTGGTGATAGCAGCAGTGGTTTGTGTTATACCTTAGTTACTGGACTGCTCTTATTTCAACCCGTGGGAGTTACATTCTTTTAATTCTCCTCTCCATGCCTCCGGGAGTAGGTGTGGCAAGGAGGGGGGAGTGAGCGAGCAGCTGCGTGGTTCTGGGTTGCCGGCTGGGCTTAAACCATGACACCTGTTTAAACAATTCACAGATTCTGCCTCGGTAATAAAGCGTTTACATAGATAATCCTGTCAGTAGTAACATTCATGATTATTATCTGTTGTGTATAATATTGGCATTCCTTAAAAAGACTGCAGTTATTTCATTGATTGTTAAATGGTACATGACATCTGCCTGGAAAAAAATTAAATTGTGATTGGTCTAGTTGGAGCTGTGTAGAAGGACAGAAAATCTTCTCTGTTTTATAATTCAGACTTCAAAGGTTTAGCTGTTCAGTGATAATGACTCTAAGTCTGTGACTGTCAGGTGATTGATTTGATATTTTTATTTAGAACTAATTGTAAACAGCAAAATTCATGAATTTTTGGTCAAATTTTTGGAAGGACTTCAAACTTTAGGTAAGTTATATATTTCATTGCCTCTAAAAACCTCCTGGTTTAACTCAGAACCATTTAAAAATGAACCACCAGAGTTTTGCATATATGTTTATATAAATGAACATATTACTAGCCTTGATCCAATAAATCACACATTTCAATAGCTACAGGAAATCACACCAGCATTTGATGGATCAAGTAACACAGACAAATCTCTACACATATACTGAACATTATTTAAAAATTCCTCTCTAATTGCTGGAAGTATTTGTCCACTTCCCCACCCCAGCTTCTTTCACAGCTGATACATAAGAAGACATACTGTTTCTAGTCTTGTTTCCAAATTCCAGTTACATGTTCAAGATTTCATAGATTTATAAAGAAATTAAATAATTTATGATCTAGTTTCAGTACAGGCAACCATATTTGTGTGATGATGTGTGAAGTAGAAACATGACAGCTTTAGGAAGCATGATTGAAAGAATGCTAAAAATTTTAACTGATTTGATGTACAGTAAGGAGAAAAAGCATTTGTCTTGAGCTGACTGCAGAACTGTTTGAGAACAACTGATTATAATGTTAAAATTCAGCAGAAATAGCAGAATGCTGCAGTTATTACAGAAAGGAAAATAAGAACCACATCCTAAATGTCAGCCCAGTCCCTCTAGATTTTCAGGACTGCTTGGCACCTAGACAGCACTTTTTATCAGAGGAACTCAAAAAGCCAGTTCTTAGCTCAATCTTGTAATACCCCTCTGAGGTCCATAAAATGCCCAGATAGGGGAACTTGAGTACAGAAATGTTAAATAATTTACTGACAGTCACACACAGTCAGTAGCAGAAATGAAAGGCCCAATTGCCCAGACCTGTTTACCAGCAGTAAACAAATTCTGGCCGTTGTCAGTAGATTTGTGTATCTATTCTTTAATGGAGTGCATTGACGACCCATACTTTCGGGCTTAAATGCTCAGTAAATCAAACTGAGCTAAGGTTTGTTTTAAATAGATGTAGATTTCTAAAACAAATAACAGCATTCACTGGCAAAAGTAGATCATAACTCGTGGATAGACTGTTGTTTTGGAAAGGTTAATCTTCAAAATGCAAGAAGAATTTTTACAGTGTTGTCTAATAACAGTTATCACTCCTATTCAGTATTACATTTAACAGCAAAGTCCCTGCTGAAACTGCAATACCACACATCTTTAAAATGCTTCTTTGTGGAGGATTGGAATAATTACATTTAGTTTCCATGCAAAGAAACTGATGTCCATATGGAAATTGGAAAAGAACATGATTCAGTTCAAACCAGTTTAAATCTTGAGTGCCTCAAGTAATGATATCAGAAGGAAAATGGAACTAAAATGCTACCCCTTTTGACAATCTTTTATACAGGACTTTCAGAAAAAGTTAATGTAAGATCTGGACTTCAGACTTTACATTTCATGACTTATGTAGTTCTAGACCAATAGACAACCCACATTAAATCCTGTTCAGTAGCATTTCCATAATTAGTGAACTTTCAGAAATAAAATAAAAACAAGCAGCATTCATAAGAATAACTAAGTCAGCAATAATTTACAGTTACGGAAAATCTTCAGGGTTTTTTGTAACCAATATATATTGTAGGAATGTGCTTATTAAATTTGCAAGTGTCATGGAGCTAGGAGGAATTGTGAATACCTTGGAGGACAGGATTTGAATTGAAAATGATCCTGCCAAATTGGAGAAACCTAAAAAAATTGGATGTGTGGGAATAAATTTGAGGACTGCACTCAGGCAAGAATAATTAACTGCATAACCATATAATAGTAATAAGAAGGGCAGCTCATTAGATGGAGATTCTTTAGCAATGATTTGGGATTTACAGTGCCTCATAAGCCATGTTAACAGTGTCACACTGTTTGGAGGAAAAAGGTAGATATAATAGTGGGATACATATATAAACCGATTTTCAAGATACAGGAAGCTGTCCTTCAGTTTCCTTCAGCTGATGTGACAGTGCTAAGTGAATTGGTAGCCCAGTGTCCAAACTGGAACTCAGGAACCATGAACAAGATGGAGGAAAAAGGAACACAGGTTTTGGAAACACAACCTCATGTCAACTGTGGTGGCTTGGGGGGGAGTTGGTAAGTTTTCAAACATAGAAAATGCAGCTGCTGCTGCTGCAGAAGTGGGAAAATCCATTCCTTGTTACTAGTACAGCCTAAAGTGCAGTAAGAAAGATTAAGAGTGAACTCTGTGAGGAGATTTCTAACAGCAAAAAAGTAAAACCCTGCAGTAAGTTGCAGAAAGCTCTACAGTCTTCCTGTCACTGATGAGACATATAACCATCTGGAATGACACTGCACAAGAAGATGGCTAAATGATATCCACAGGATTCTCTCATTCTATTCTGTTTAAGTAAGTTGCATGCCTTTACTATTTCACAACTATCTGCAGCATTCATTTTTCATTATGTGGTATGAAAACTGCTTGAATACATTGCTTGATCTAACTCTTCACTCAGGCAAAGGTAGGGAGAATCTGCCTGAACCAAATGGCTCTAAGTATCACGTTCCCAATCCCCAAGTCAATTCGCAGCTACCACAGAGACAACACACTATGAGAAATCTAAAGCAGGCATTGCCCTCAAAAGGGCTGTGAGTTTCAGTTGTGGATGTTACAATCAAAACCAGTGAAAATGGGTTTGAACTTCAACAAGATGACACTGAGAAGCTAACTAGGGTGGTAAAGAGAAAACAATAACCTTGAGCCTTTTCATGCACAGGTAGATCAAACATAGTAAGTTGTGTTGACAGAAACATCGAAATGAAGAGTCAAAGAGTGTTTTAACAGGTAAATCATGCCTGGTTTTGATCATGTATATGATGTATCAAAACCATTTTGATTGGAAAGAGCTGGGTGCACCCAAACCTATACTCCTTCAAAATTATTTTCGTTTTGCTCCTTCTTAGAACTTAAGCTGAGAAAAGCCTTTATACCAAAGGTCTAAACTAAGTTGAGATTTTAAAACCATCTTTCAGCTATTCTTCTCCCTTTTGATAGCTTACAAGTATCTATACTGACCCTGAAGAAGTAGGCATGCATTGGCTGATCGTGACAACAACTATGCAGAATTATAAAAGATTTCTGGAAAGACATCCTCAACGCAAAAAAAACACCTTTAAGATTCAAAATGTACTTACTACTTCAGAATGACTTCTTATTGGACCTGTATGGACCAGAGGTAGAGTAGCAGTGAGGGTTGATGAGGAAAGAAAGAGAGGAAAAAGACAATATGGGAGAAGAAGAATAAGGGAAGGGGTGAAGAGCACTCCTAACCCTAGTACCTCATCTTTATCTTCAGGAGACTTCGCATTTACCGTCACAGACTTAAGAGGTACCAATAAACTCAAATCATACTTGAAAATATGCCGTTCCATAATTCTATTTGCAATGAATTCAGTAAGTCTATTTCACTGTTAATGAAGAAGGGGTTTAGATACATATTTAAATTTCCTTTCATTAAATCATTTGAAGTAAAAAGTTCTTTTTATTAGACTTCGTGGCATTCACCAACTTAGAGAACAGACAACCCCCCACTGCATTCTTCACAGAATTCCTAGGTTAATTGCTTGATAAAATTGTATTTATTGTAGCCTAAGGTCCTTTTAGAGTTAGGTGCTTAACACATAAAATCTTGGATCTCATATGTATGCTGAATAAACCAAGGCCAGAGTGTGTATGTCTTCCATTGTGCAAAACTGAATGTGTAGTTAACTTAAGAACAATAGGTATTCATAAATCAGCATCAGTGCCCATGAGAAACAAGTCTTCTAATTAAATAAGAAGAGAATCAGTGTTCCTTGTTCCGGGAATTGTTATTTGGTATTGCAGCAGAATATATTGATAGTTGACAGACATTTTTGTTAGAAGAACTTTTGGGTTTCTTTATCAACAGTAATCCTCTTCCTACATGTGATTAAAGATAATTTACAAAAATAACTGATTTGGAGGAAAACTACATGCATGCTTGTCAAAACAAAAAGCTTTAAAGCGCTCTTACAGAAAAATAAATCTTTGTGATCAGAATAAAATAAAATTAAAAATACTTCTTGCAAGGAAACTGCTGTAGTATTTAATTAATTTTTGCTTTTAAAACAAAAGGAAAAAAAAAACAAAAAACAAACAAACAAAAACCCAACGAAAAACCCAACAATGAAAACCCAAACAAACAAACAAGTTTGATGATTTTTTTGCCTTGACAAATCTTCAGAATTTGAGTGGAAACTATTCAAAGTATCCTCTACTTGGTGAGGAAACGTGGCTTTAGGATGACCTCACAGCTTTCTGATTCTGATGCTTGATGCCTACAGCCTCACAAATGCAGTGAGTTACATGTTTTCCCATCATCTCATCAGGAGGAGACAAAGCAGCACATTAATCTTTTATCCACTTTATCCACCTTTATCCACCTGCCTTGCAGCTCTTCAAGTACAAAGAACTACCTGAGCGTGTTATACTTGGTAATAAAGTCAACAACATATACATTTCAAATGAAGGGGACACTAAACATCACACTTACTTTAACTACTTCAAAAATAAAATAGAAAAAAAAATCTAACAAAACACTCAGAATTTTGTCTAAAAGTCTGCTGGTAAAGTCAACAGTTGTAGAAAAGATTTTTACTATGTCAGGTTGACTGATTGAATCACATTAATCACAGACTGAAGAAAGTAACTACATGTTTCCTGTACAAAGTGTATGTAGTTATATTACCAGTTTAGGAACCAGATTCTGTTCTCACAGTTAATCTGAATTCTGTTTTAAGGCACACTAAGCTCGTGTATAGATTCACTTACATAGGTTTGAGCTGGTGCTGAAATTCCATCTTCAGTTTCACTAAAACTGTCTGCAGAATAGTTAATACATGTAAATTCTAGATAATTGTCCTTTATGTCTCTTAATGTAAAAGTTCAAATCATGTAAATCCCACAGAGGCCTCACTTTGGATAAGGCACAGTATTACTATGTCCAGTTCCGTGTTGTTGAAAAACTTATATGAAGGCTGCTTGCCCAGGACATTGTGCTCCCCTTGAGCTTCAAGAAAGCCAGAACATTGACCACATAAGAGTGACCATCAAGGGCATTCTTCCCTTTTAAAATCTTTGATATTCAGCCCTATAAACTACATTATTTTCATGACCATTTAAGGCTGTGTTTTTTCTCTGCCTGCAGCAGTTTCTGTGGAGTAAACTTATAGCCCATGAGTGAGAACGTATGGAACAATTCATATGGAGTTTCGCCATCATGCCACAGAGGACACACATTGTCACTGCCATTGTGCCCAACTCCAAACACAGGATGCTGGACCCCTGAGTGTGCAACACTAGCTAACAACATTTTACAGGACAGAGGAGAGTAGTCTAAGGAAACTGAATTTAACATGAGGGTAAAAAAAAAAAACCAACAAAACAACAAAAACCCACCCAAGCAAGCATAGATAAACTGAAACTCATTAAAAAAGAAGTGATTTAGGATGACATGACTATTTTTTCCCCTCATTGTTAAATGTAAACTAAACTAATGGTCAAAAAGTCATGGCAGACAAGGGAGGGAAGTTGTGGATGATTGCTGCATTCTTTATTACGTCCTCTCTCCATCCTGGCTAGCTGGAACATCAGTACAGTTCTCATGCCAGCTTCCAAGTAAACAACACGCACTTCCTGGCTATCTCTAATCTGGGCGGCAATATGTGTGAAGGGGGAGTGCTGAGTGATCTGTGGTTCTGACCAGGTATCCTGTTTTGACAAGGGTGTTTGTCCTTTACTCAGCATATTGCAGGAGTTATTCTTGACATTTCTGTGCCATGTGGTTTTGGGGAAAGGCCTAATTAGGTCTTTCGGGAAAGATTTAATTTGTATTACTGAGAAGTTTAAAGGGCCAGAGGTAACAATTAAAAAGTAACAGTAAAGAAGCTGCACTGATAAAATGCTTTTTTTGCATTCAACATTTAAAATTACAGGTAATTAAAAGATATTCTCTTTCCTTTAATTAATATTTACACTTTATAGTACTTCACAGCTTGTGATTCAAAAGCAAGTTCTAAATTTTCATCTAAAAGTTTTTAAAGAGCTAATGGAATGGTTTTAGCAGCTTAACTTTACATTTTTTAAGTGGAGCTGATCAGAAATTACTTACAGCAAAAGACTTCTAATTTGGAAAATGCTCATTAAGCAAAGCCTCTGACCAATGCTAAGTAATGCATTTAGTGAAGCTTTGCTGGCAACAGCAAAATTTAGAAACAAATTTATCAATGAATAATGCACAGATAGGTGTAATTAATTACTTTGTACTTGCATGAGATTCGGTTCAAGGTCTATGTTTTAAAAAAAAATGACATGCTGTCTCTCGAGTAGTCTATTCTGTATGTTAGACAACTCTTTATTGGACCCAATGAGTCCTTACCTATACTGAGCTGAAGAGTGTCCACAAGAGAGACTAAAATGTGGCTGTACACTAGAGATTAGTGATTAGGTCACTCAGCTGACATGTAGAAGATCTAGGTGGTTGTTCATTTTCTGTCTAACATGGAACAAAGACTTGAAGGTGTGTTTCCCATATCTGACTTAGTTGCTATAGCCATCTAGGTACTGCTTTTTTCTACAGGGGAAAAAAATCCTATGGTTGTAGTGAGAAATATACATAAAATTGCACTTTTGTTTCCCAGCCAACTTTAATAACATGCTGTATAATATGGATGAGGAAAATAAAATAACAAAGTTTACATCATCTTGATTGTTTAAATATAGTCTAGTCATTTGCACACTGAAGTCTTGCTGTACTTTATCCATCTATAAACCCCTCCCACTTCAGACTAATCTAACAGCTGATTTCCTTGGAACCCAGTTCGCTTGAGTAAGGTGCATATAACCATTCCAGCTGTGGCCCCAGCCTTGCACCAAAGAATACTAAGGTAGGCTTGTCACTGACTTCAATAGGAGGGGAATGGATACCTGCGTTCTTGCCAGAGCAAATCACTTGTCATTTATGAACCCAAATTATCTGATGCATGCATCTATTTTCCAGCAGTTCATTTTGTGTTTGAATAAAGGCAATACAGAGGTACAGATCCTAATTATATAATAAAAAAAACAGGACATTTCATGGACAAGTATGTAGTAAATATGGGGACTCACCAATGAACCCAGGACATCTTATATATTGTTCAGAACTCAGTGAGTCAATGAACTTAGAGCAGACTTCATTAAACAACATGAATATGATTTTTCTTTTAAAGGCAAAATTCCAGTTCCCTGAGATGTTGTTTTGTAATGGTTAGCGATTCTCGGTGTCCTTCTAAAAACAATGTTCAAATAAAGAAAGACCACTGGAGGGAAGTAGTTAAAAGGATTCTCTTTGAAATTATCTGGTATGAACTGAATATATTAGGAATAATGAATCATTACAAGCTGATGCCTTAGAATGCTAAATCCTCATCTTAGTTAAATATACTGGAGCTGCACAGGAATGATACTGGAGGGTAATTAAAAGCAAAATAATGACAGATTAGCCAGTTCACTAACTTCACTGATTAAAATCCATAATGAGCAAGCCAAATTAAATGGAGGCGTGAGGTAAAAATATAAAACATAGTTTTCTGTTGAAGTTTTAAGTGCTTCAGAAAATTTTGCCAACAGATTTCAGATCCAAAGACCAGAAATGTAACCGGAGGTCTCCCCTTACATTTTACTTGGCATATGATGATGTTCCAGTGATAAAGGCTGAATGAGTTTAACAAGAAAGACTCACAATACTGAATTTCTCAAACTGTGGCTAGAACTCAAGACTTTGAATTAATCCCATGGTGGAAGCAAATCAATAGGACAGGATTTTAATCAGGTAAAGCTTCCATGAGTTAACTATGCAGCATTCTGGAAACAGCAACTTGCAAACACAGAAAGCAGAAAGTCCAGCCTTAGTACTGCCCTAAGTGTGTGTATATATATATATATATATATATATATATATATACACATATATATGTATTTTTAATTTGTTTAATGAATACAAATGCAGTTAATCAGCTCAATTGGGAAGCATTATTAACATCCTAGTTCCCACTGGAAAAAGATATGTTTCTTAAAAAAAACAAAGCAATCAAATAATTACTTGGAAAAATCTGAGGCCTCAAACTGTGATGTACTTTTATGGCTCAATATGGTTTGCCTGCCTGAACAATCTACCTGGTAAGATTTATAAAACTAGTGATCCCACTGCACTCCTTATTATTCCACAGTCCCAAACCAGCCATATTTTAATTTCACTTACACTGCTGTCAGTCTGAATAAATTCGCTGGGTAGCATCCTAGTATTTCTTAAGTCAAGGACAAATCTCCTATATACTTCACTGAGAGGAGAAGTTCATAATTCAGTGGAGTTATTCCAACTCATCTCCAGCTAGGGCTATCAGCCTTATACTTTTTTATCATGGGGTTACAGCATAAATAAAGCAACAATTACAGATACAAACCAAATTTCAGTATCAGTCTTGGAAGTAGAATGTGTCACCCTAGGAAAATAGAAATGTGAATCCCAAATGATTTAAGCAGAGCTGCCAAAGAGAATTACCTATTATTTCACTAATGGAAAAAGTGAATGTTAGATGGTGGGCATAATTGGAAACATACAACAACACTTGAAGCCATGTGACTGATTTATATACAGAATAACTTCAAATATATTCAATTGTTATTTCCTTTTTAAGTTCTTTAGCAGGAAAGCATTGGTTATTTTTTTCAGGGGTCTTTCAAATAGCAACAGGTTATGTGGAGACACTTCTCTAGATACTCTGATTTTGAAAATTTTTTTGCAACCATTTTTTATTTAACACAAAAATCTGGAAAAATGACACTCCTATTTTCCTTTACCTGTTTCACTTGTAATAATTTTCTGGGACTATTTTGGGACTCGGTCAATAGAGAGCAAATTATTTTAGAAAGGGAATTAAAGGAACACAGTGTCTCTGTTAGCAAAACTGAGAAGTCTGTCTATATTAATTCTAGCCAGAAAAAATACTAGTTCCTGCTTGGTAGGAGGGCCCCAGCTTTCCATGAGTTGCAAAAAGGTAGCACCTCCAAAATTTTTACTATCTAAGAATATTTACAGTTGGACTTTTAATGATCTTATAGGTCTATTCTAACCTAAAAGATTCTATGATTCTGCAAGATTTCGTTTCTTAGATTGCTTTAGGCTATTATTCAAAGGGCCAGTTTCTGATTCTGAGACATTCACAAAGAATCTTTGGATTATTAGATGATGAGTTAGACTGTTTGCATACAGGATGGAGTAAGATTTCTTGAAGCTTTCTATAGATCTACCCTGCATAGGCAGTGTGGTTGTGTTTGCCTCCTGTACCCCTTACTAGTTGACTATAGTGTTTGAGGCGGTCTGAAGCCTTCATTATGGTTAACTGCTATTACAGACCAACCCAGAAAAAAATCTGAATAAAGAAATAGACAGGAATAGGTATTTCTGAGACTTAGGGCACTTCAGAGCTCCTTTTGCTCAGAACTGACCTTAAAGTCTACAATTTGATCCTTTCTTTGTAGTTTGTTAGTGACATCTGTTAAGCTCACATATGTTACAAGGGACACTTCCCCTTGATCCCACAAAAAAAAAATAAATTTGAAACTAAAATCCTAGTTTTAATAAAGAAATAAATATTAAAGGCGAGTGAACCATGATTTTGGCTAGGTCTTTTGCCATGAAAATATGTGATTGGAATTCACTGTCAAAAGGAGAAGTAATTAGTAGGAAAAAAGATATAAACAAATCTTTCAACTATAAACCAAAGTATACATCACCTGCAAGATATTAATTAAATTTCTCAACAAGAATTAGATCAAAAAAGAAAGAAACCCAAATCCACCCAAGAAGACTTCTTCCATAGCACAGATTATGTTGGTCATAAACTACTAAAGGTAATTTGGAAAGAAAACACAGTATGACCTTTACAGGTAGACTTTCAAGAAATTAAAAATCCTCAAGTGCAGACAAAACAAAGCCTATCTACCTTCTTCTTTGTAGTAACAGATGAATCTGTCCCGTGGTTTCAATAAAAAAATTCTCTCCATAATTATCTATGAAATCAGTGCCTTCCTTTTATATTCATAATGTAATGTTACATTGTTAATGTATCTTTCTACTGATTTCTATTATGCAAGGGATTCTTCCTTTTCCCCCGTATGTTTTCTATTTTATATCAAGCCCAGCCTGCACTCCCACCGAGCTTGCTGTGTATGTTTGTCATTTACAGATGCAGTGCGCGAAAACCGTTCAAGTGCCCTCTAGTGACTGAAGCTCGCAGTCAATTATGGCTCCCTATAGCAATCATGAGTACTGGATGGACCCAGAACAAGCAATAACACGGATGTGATGCGTTGTGGCCATCAAATTTACCCATTTTAACTTTTGATTTCCTTGTTGCTGTGACCAACACTGGAACACCTCACAAGCAGCATCCTGCCTGCAAGCTATAGGGTAGAAACCATCAACCTCATGTCAAGTAGAAGATAAATGGTAAGACGACAGAAAACCACATATGTTTATTATTTGGTTCATTTTAAGACTAAGATCTGCAAGAAATAAAAAATAGTGACAATCAAAAAGAATGCAATAAGATATAGGAGTAATTTCGGCTACTTTAAGAAAGAATAATAGAGAATTAATGTCATAGTATTAACGGCAGACAAAGTTTCCATTTAATCACTCAGCCTAGAAAATGGATTGTAAAAATTGTGTTCTTTGAGCCAGTTCAAATTTTGAACTTTTGAATGTAACTAAGCCACAGAGTAACTTATTCACTGAAAAGTACTGTTTCTTTAATCAATTTGTAGGTTTATTAATCTAGAAGCCTAGCTATTGCCATTTGAGAACCATACAGTACAATACATGTAAGTATTAAACCAAACTTAGCTTGATAAAATGAATACAAATTTTAAGTAGAAAAGTATGAACTTGGCATAAGTTTAAATTCAACTTTTTAAGGGAAGAAAAAAGTGGCAATAATACGTGAAAATACGTTTTTCGTTTTAGGTCATAAGTAGCATTCCTACTCTAAATAATCAGTCAAATAAGGAAAACAGGGGCTTTTTGGCTCACTAGAAGATATCCTGGTATGTGGGTTGGTACAATTAAAGCAATCTAATCCAGGAATGAATTATCTACTGAATATACAGGTCTTAGAGAAATAGCAAAAGATACTCAACCTGCCCACACCAGCATAGACAATCCAGTTTTTTTATCACCTACCTAAAGGAGGTGTACCACTCTACACACTATTGCTCAAAACAAAAAGGCAGACTGCACTGAATTAGCTGAGAAAACCGTAATTATTTATAGCTCTCTGGCAGTTTTATGCCAGGCTGCTTGATTATGTTTAGAGAGATATCTTTAAACACAAAAGCCAGCTCAAATTCTGTGAAGCTTAGAGAATGGAGAAAATAATGGAAATTCACAAAGTGCACTTCTGGAGGTTTTGTATTGGTAAGGTGTTCCTCTGGATACCATTGGAGGCCCTGGTATTGTCACACACTGAACACTTTCAATAAAGGCACTTCTAATAAGATGTTTTAATCAAAGTATTCCACTCTTGATGAAGTGTGATAGTTGGCAAGTAATTTGTGGGGCAGACCAATCACTTTCACATCTGCCTTCTTTACATACTTCAGTTTTCATGAGTTATAGTAATAAATACCAATTTTTGTGTAGATGTCTGTCCTGGGTTCAGCAGTAGCAGTCATGTTTCTCCTTCTTGGTAGCTGGTGCAGTGCAGTGTTTTGACTTTCAGCTCAGGAACAGGGCTGATAACAAGAATGTTTTGGTTTGTCGTAGGACTTTGTGAGCCTCATGCTCTGCCAGGGGGGAGGGGAAGCCAGGAGGAAGCAGAGACAGGACACCTGACCCAAACTGACCAAAGAGGTATTCCATACCACAGCACGTCATGCCCAGGATGTAACTGGGAGTTAGCCGGAAGGGCTGGGAGACTGCAGGGTTGGAGGAGGTATCGGTCAGAGCTTGGTCGGGCTGGGGGGGCAAGTTATCGGTCGGCTGGTGGTGAGATGATGTATTCTCTTCCCTTGTTATTTCCTGTATCATTATTATCATTGGTGGTAGCAGTAGTGATCTGTGTTATACCTTAGTTACTAAACTGTTCTTATCTCAACCTGCGGGAGTTGCATTCTTTTCGATTTTCCTCTCCATCCCTCCGAGAGCAGGGGGAGGGCAAGAAAAGGGGGGGAAGTGAGCGAACGAATTACCTGACTGGGTTTAAACCACGACAATGTCCTTGAAAATTTCTTTAATGTATGCTTCAGTAAGCCCAGAAAGCTCAGCAGAAAAATGCAAGCAGCCACAGCTGTATGCTTAAAATTACAATGGAAAAAGTGTTTCAATGTGCATTAAGAGAAAATGAATCTGTTCAAAGACAATACACAGCATGTCACAGATCCTCTACAAGCATGACTGTTCTTTTTGCTAGTGCTCTGCAGTGCTGTTACTTCCCCTCCTTTTAACTCAATTTTTTTCAACCTGCAAACCAGTCATCATATAACATTTTAATCCTTATTGTTCTTCATTCTCCATCCTATTTCTCCCTTGTCAGAATCCCCCTTAAAATATTACCTGCAATATTATTTTCTTAGTATTCTCCTTTTCTTGTCCTCTCTTCTCACAGTATGTAAGACAAAATATTATATTGCAGTCATCTTATAGAATGAACATTCCTGAAAATAAATCGAACTCAAATTTAAGTTTGAAGTTTAAACCTTAAAAACATACAAAACTTACACTTGTGTTAAAGGGTCTCTGCCTTTCAAAAAAAGCCTGCAAGAGTAGGTTTTAATAAGGTTGGTTTATTATTTATTGGAGCAGGATTTTTATTCTTGCAGTTTTATTTTTCAAGTTTGCCTTAGAAACTCTCTAAACCTCTTTCTATTCCACTCGAAGGTCTCAAAAACAATCTTTTGGCACTAGCAATTTCCCTTTAGCAGGAAGACAAGTTTTCATTCCAGAAAGCCAGTTCTTTGTCAGAATGAAGAGTTTCTCATCAATAAATATACCTTCAACATTGCTTTTCAGTCTCTGCAGTAATAACATAACCCTACCATTGACTTGGAAATAATTAGCCAGCAATATCGTTGGTATTTTCCTCATCACCAGCACAGCTCTTCAAAGGAATAGTTCTTTTCTTTTCAGCGGCATCAAGCTCTTCAATTGAATAATGATGGATTTGAACAAAAACTGGTCTCAGCAGCAAGATTCCTACTGTGGAAACATGTAATCCAGTTGTATTATGTAGTAATCTAGTGTGTTTATAACTACAATCAAACCCTCCATAAAAGTGATACACTTGTGTGCAATTAAAGCTGAGAGCTTTAATTGAGTAGCTGAGAGCTAAGCTTCCAAGGCCAGTGTTTTCCTTTCAACATGCACTTCAAGCCAGCCAGCAATTCTCAAACTTCCCACATTTGACCATGTTCACAACTCTCAGGTAAATTCACCAACCAGTTTGTTCTTTCAGAATTGAGAGTACAGCAGGCAGCACTGCCCGTTTTTTACCAGCATGGCAATCCTCTAATTGAGCCTCTGACCTAGACTTCAGTCTTCTGAAGTCTACCCAAACTGCTACACACGACAAGTTCTAAAGCATGTTTTGTATCCCCGATCCAGAACTTTGAATTGCACTGCAACTAGTTTAAATGCAGGCTCTGAAAATACTATAGCCTTCATTGACAGCAGTCTTTTTTGGTTTGCCTTCTACTCCCTCCTTCCCCCCACCATGAGCATGCAATTTTTGCACACCAGCCTAGGACCGATCCTGTGTATTTGTACTTTAAATGACTAAACAAGGTACTGTCCAGGTTCTTCCAAGCCTGTAACAATACTCCAACAATTTAGGAATTACTGGTAAGAAATAAAACCCATTTATGAATGCCAAGCCTGATTTTATAGAAGAATTATGGTGAGAAGTAACATCTAGGAGGAAATATTACTGGGCTTTTCATGGACTTGGTCAGACTATTCAAGTGAGTGGATTTTCTGACCTAGTGGAGGAAGCAGATGAGGGCCATGGAGGCAATATACAAAATAAGCCTCGTCCTGGGTTCAGCAGTAGCAGTCATGTTTCTCCTTCATGGTAGCTGGTGCAGTGCTGTGTTTTGACTTCCAGCCTGGGAACAGCGCTGGTGATACCGATGTTTTCTGTTGTTGCTAAGTGATGTTTACCCTGACCAAGGACTTTGTGAGGCTCATGCTCTGCCAGGGAGGAGGGGAAGCCGGGAGGAAGCAGAGACGGGGTGCCTGACCCATGCTAGCCAGGGAGGTATTCCATACCACAGCATGTCATGGCCGGGGTGGGTGGTAACTGAGAGTTACCCGGAAGGACACAGGCTTCTGGGTCAGACTCATTTCTTGGCTGGTGGTATCGTGTTCTCTTCCCTTGTTATTTTCTCTTATCATTGTTGTCATTGGTGGTAGCGGTGGTGATTTGTGTTGTACATTGGTTGCTGGACTGTTCTTGTCTCAACCCGTAGGAGCTGCACCCTTTCGATCCTCCTCCCCATTCCTCCTGGAGCGGGGAAAGGGAGAGCCCCGGGGGGGGGGGGGGGGGGGGGTGGGGGGCCCTCGATTGCTCTCAGCCCAGCACCACTCACTGGGAATGAGTGAACAAGCTGTCTGGCTAGGATTTAAACCACAACAGTCTGAAAACAGAAGTGGGTATTCAGTGAAAAGGCAGTTTGGGTAAGCTACGAGAGTATGAGTTCTGCCTGTGTTTGTTGGTGCTCTACAGTCTGAAGTAGCTTTCTTTAAAGAGTTAGTCCAAGTCCATTTTTGGTTTACAGAGGGTAATTTTCTCCCTGGAGAGTTTATGTATGCAAATGTATTTAGAATATTAACTGTGTAAATCAACATTTGATTTCTTAATTAAGCTAAATGGTAACACGTAAGACAGCAATTAGTAGGCTGTAACAGTGTAGTCAAGAGGCTATCTCCATTTTCAAAGTAAATAGATTTGTGCGTGCCTTCTTGGTAAATAAGCAAATTGTGGTTTCTTTTGCTACAAAGTCTGTTTTGGTTTGATTTCAAAATAAGTCTCCTTTTCCTCTGTGCCAAGAAGAATGTCCTTTGAAGCTTGGAGTGAAAACTCCAGACACAGTCTGCACCCTTTCTAATAATCAAAGAGCTCTTAACTGAACACTGACACACACGCCTTTAAATGGGGATGCCTTTCAGATCTACCTTTGCAGTACAGCCCTCCTACCTCATAATTTGCATGACTAAAAGCCACTTCTCTCCACTCCCCTGCTGATGAACAACTCACTTCTGGTGTCTAAGAGAAGGGTCTTCCCATTTTTTCCTCTTGAGACTGCCCCCTTTATTCAGTTCCTACTTTAGTTCCTCACCATGTTATTCTCTGACCACCTGCCAATTAGGCAGAACTGGCTGAAATTTGTCAGTTTAAATCCTACATTTTGAAGAAAAAAAGAAATATCAGAATGTTCTGTCTACATGTTCACACTTTTTTTCCTGCATTTCTGAACCCTTGATGTACTGCCTCAATGCACTTGATTAGGATGGTTAAGAATACAGATCCCATCTATTCTGAACATATTTCCTTTTCCTCACTTTGCTTCCTGATACGTATAGCTGATCAGAATTCTAAGAAGGTCTAATCAATAATAGGAATGCTGATTGAAAAGATCAGTCCCAGTCAAGTGGCTGGCCTCTTGCAGAACAGGGATTAATCCCTTGTTTCCCTAGCACATTACCAGAATACTAGGGCTTCTAACAGTACTGATTCATGAACAGCATTGTTTTAATCTGAGACAGCTACTGAGGCTGCCAAAACTGTGTTCAATCTTCCTCAGGCTGCCACATCAGAGCAGAAACCCTTGTGCAGTGATCTGCCTTAAGATCTTGTGTGGGGAGCTGATGCTGCCTTAGCAGTTAATTCACAAGTAGAATTTCCATCCATTTAGGACTGGCTACTTTGTTAGCTATTTCCAGCTATGCCATCACAAAGAATACCTTGATAAGAAATTCACTGTTGCACAGCATGAAGCAATTGGCCTTGTACTTTTGCAGCTTAGATTGCACATTGGCTCTCCCCTAATATGAACCAGAGAGGACAAATCTGCATACTAAGAAAGATTAACTGAAACTGTAAAGCAGCCTTTTCTTCAATCTTTCCTTAATTTCAGTCCAAGCATACAAATCCTGAAACATAATTAAAACTTTTAAAAGCTTCTAAATGATTCTTACATATATTTAAAATGGAGCAACTCTTTAATTCACAAGCAACTCAGAAGTTTAGGACCATGCATATTTGCTGCAAGCAAAACAAAACAAAACAAACAAAAAAAAAACAGACAAGAGGATCATAACAGCAGGAAAATATGATGAAAATGCCTTCAATCACCACAAGCTAAACATTCTGATACTATTTATTTCACCCACAACTCAGTAAATACAATGTTAAATAAATACAGAAATGGCAGATTCACTTGGACTGGTCATGTGATGATTCTGAAGTGAGTTGTGGAAAGTGTGTGGAACTCTAAATTCACAAAATGCAAATTCCTGTTCATTTTCCTGCAGTAGTGACTAACGAGGATGGACATGGGGGAGAGTCTGGGAAATATTAACAGAAAGAAAAAGGCATTGCTAAAAATATCACAGGTTCCGATTCCAAGTTTATTATTTTATGGCAAATTACATAACTGACATTATTAAGATTCAGTCTAGGTAAAAAGAGACAAACTACAGGATAAGCCCAGCTGCACAGAACACATAACATCTTTCTCATTTGCACAGTAACTCAAAGATTACTTTCCACTTAAGCAAGCTGCTTTTTGTTCCCTTACATACTCGCTTTCTTTCATTAGTATTATATACTAATTGCTATTTAACTTAAGATTTACCTTTTAAGACATCAGAACTGGAAACTAAGGTTTCTGAAATAAAGTTATGTCATCTTATCAGCAGAACGCTTCATTCTTCAGCAGTAAAACCACAAGCTACCATTTTGTTTGCTTACAGGACTAAAAGAGCTGGGTCTTTCCTAGTCTACTTAATTGCGACTTCTATTTTCAGAAATAATTGTCTACTAGCAGCCCCTCTGATGAGCAAACATTTACAGCCACGACAATTTACATAGCATGCAAACACATACATTTACATAAATTACTTTGGTATCTGAGTACCTGTTCAATTCACATCTTAACAGCCTTATAGTCTTTCTTTTCCTATTTTCTCAGTGTGTTTGCACTGCACTACACTATTTTGGTTTTCTGTGCAACTATTCAGTTTTGCCTTAACTGGTACTTAATTGCATTATTTATAAATGTGAAGAAAACCAATCAAGCTATGTCAAAACCTTACATGACAGCTGCAGGTCAGTTTACATGACATTGGTACAGATTAGGCACAATGTTGGGTTTTAATCTATTGCTCCTTACGCAAACAAAATCTGGGTTAAAGAGAGTAGAATCTTTGACAGTAAGATTGACACTCATTGTCCCAACTTCGTGAATTAAATTCTATTCAGAGAAACCCATGTTTTCACAGTATAGACAGCAGAAATTAGGGAAAGAATTAAGACATCAATGGAAAAGCGATTCACTAGACTTAAAAATATGGGAGTATTCCAGACAAAATTAGAGTATCTGAGAAGCATGAAGAATTAATCCCGCAACACACTTTCAACAGAGGTATTTGGAACACAGTGGGGAAATAAAGCAAAGCTGCAGCAAGTTGTTAAGTCTAGAAGGCAGTGCATAATAGGAAAAACTAAACAGTTACTATCTTTACTATGAAGACAGCATAGCAGAACATTTAAACTATTCAATTTAAGGTAGCCTTCTTACTTTTTTTTTGTAAAAAAAAGTGAAAAAAGCAAGCTGACCAGAATGAAAGTTGGCAAATTTCAGCTGAACCACCTCACAAATTCCATGTAATGTGTACTGCAGGTGTTGGTTTTCCACAGACAAATTGAAACTATCCCTTTTCTGAAAGAATAAGGTGATTATTTCTCAGGTAAGGTGACTAGTTCTCAGGTGCAGGGTTCACTGTACTCATACTTTCCTGACTCATAGTAAGACAGACCCCGGAAAAGCTTATTAGGTGGTTCCACTAATGAATGACTTACTTACTCTTCACTCTAAACCCTGATGCTAATCAGGAGAATAAAAATGATACTTCTGTAAAATGCCCCAAAGTTTCAGTTAGTCAGAAAAAGGTGAAATCGAAGCCGTAACACCTTTGCCTGGGAATGGTACTGAGGTTGTTATTGGTGACACATCACCAGCTCTTTAAAGCTATGACTGCAGAGAAAGTGCAGTAGCCACACTAGCTTGCTAAATAAAATGACAAGCAACCAAGGAAAGGCACTGAAACTGCAGTGTGCTATGCTGCATTTGCATATACTAACTGGAGCAGGGACCAGTGAATTAATAAAATTGTTCGCAGCAAGGAATTCCAGCTATTTCTCAGCCAACACAATTTTTAACACTGCTTACTATCCTAGAAAGTGAATTTGTTACTCCAAAAAGGATAATGCTCTCAGTTCCTATTATAAAAATTTTAGAGGCAAATGACCTGAATCCTAGCAACCTTTGTTGCCTCAGCATCTGCCTGTGGAGAATTAGCACTGATACTAGTTGTGATTCAAGACTAGGAATTAACTGTGTATAAAGCAGAAGACATAAAAAAGATGGTCTCAGTTTAAAACAGCTTGCAATCCAGACTGAAATAATCTGAAATGGGAGCCATGCATGATAAACAGCAGGGTATCAGAAAGAAAGACAAGAGGCTGAGATGCTGAAAGGATTTAAGTCACACATTTTGAAAGTCACATAAGAAATCATTGGCAAGAGTCCCATCTTCTACTTAACTGCTCTAAACACACACACACACACACACACACACACACACATATATATATGTATACACACACACATATTAGTTCTCTATGGCAGATCAAACAATGGACACAGTGGCATGCAAGTAAAAAAATCTGCAGATCTCATGCTTAGATGCCTGCCCCTTCAAAATATATACCAATTTCATGCTCAAGAGCCTTATAAATGACCAGCAGTCAGAATGACAACCTAGTGGCATCAAGATGCAAGGGGAGCTTTCCAGAGAGTTCTAGAGAGAGCCGAAAAGAAGCACTAAAGCCAGGATCCATCTGAAATTTTGCACCTCTTTGGGTCTTAAAGCCTTAAAATAGAGCTCGGGCAGATCCTTGAACTCTCTCAGGATTAAATCCTTCCCCAAGAACGGACACTTACAAAGCTTTTTTCAAGCAGGTAAGCAGGGGTCACTTTTGAGGATGCAGCTACTGAAGGAAATAATTAGTATCAGCTCTCTTATTTAAAATTGTAACCTTATTTAGAAATAATAGCATTCAGACAAAACCTCTGGGCTCCTAGAAAAGCACCTCGCCAGACAAAGTTCATGTGAGATAGGAAAGCATACTTCACCCTTTCAATGACTACCACATCCCTGTGCACAGTTTATTGCAATCCTAGGGCCAGGAGAGAAGCATAGAAGTCTGACAGGTTGCTGTCCTGCCTCCCAAGACTGCACATTTGTTTAATAACCTCACGCCCCTTGCGCAGCTCAGTGACTGTTTTATGAGTGCTTATGTTTCAGACCAATCTATAAGCACTACTTTCCCTTTCCATTGGGAATAGCTTGTAGTTTCTTCTACATTAAAAAAAACCCAACAAAATAATCAAACCCAACAAAGATTCCTAAGCAGTAAATTAGCACTCTCTGTTGAACTGTTCTTAGCTGCTGTGTCCCTAAAATGCTGATTAGTATTAATGGGACCTTCTGTGAAAGCACAAAGGGGACCCGAGGCCACTACGTTGTGCCTGGAATTCTAGGGTTCCCATTTCCTGAGATTCTTTCCTGCTGCAGGAAACAGCATGGCTGTCTCAGTGGAAAGGTCTGAGTCAGTGTTGAATCACTGCCGAACATGATGTGAAGGGGCAGGAGTGCGTGTGGGGTTTGTTTTGCTTTTTCTTAATTGATGGCATGTTTTGAATATAGGCATAAAATTACGATACAAACATTTTAAAGATAAAACACACCAATACACTTTTCATGCAATTATTTATGATAGTTGCATTCCTAAGGCCATTTCAAACAGATACGATATCCTACCTTCTCTATAGTGTTGTCTTAACTGCTAAACAGCTCCATATCATACTGGGGACATAGCATATTTGAACAGGAGAGGAATAGTAACCTTGTGCTTCAATATTAGTCAGAGGCTTGAAAGATCTAGATTTGATCTGAAGTGAGAAGATCAAAATTCTTTGGTGAAGTTAGACCAGTTCTTTAGATACTCATTCAAAGGAGGCATTTTGTGCCTAAACATGAGCCACATCAAAACTATAATCCCTCAAACCATGATCTCCATCAGGCCCATCTGCCAGGCTTCCTGGAAAGGCTAATTCTCAGAAGACCCCAAATACATAAAGCACTTTAGAGAACACTGATTTTGATGCTGCCTAGGGAGGAAAAGTAGAGGGTTTTTGTTTTTCTTTTCTTTAGTGAATGACTACAAAAAAATGAGGCAGAACAAAGTTCCAAGTTCCAGGTCTTGCTCAGCAAGTCAGCACAGGTACTTCATCCAGTAGCTGTTTTATGTAAAACAGAAACCCTCTCCAAAGCAGTAAATTAAACCCAGTCCTTTTCCCTGACAAATGTCAAAAAAATACACTAAGTATTAAGTTTCCCCTCATTGGACCAGTGAATTTGCAACAAATTCCCATTATATGAACATCTTCAGCAAAAGGGATGGGAGTACAGCCAATAGCCACAGGGAGTGTTCAATATTGGAAGATGTCTATGTCTTCACTAGTCAGGTGAAGACAAAAATCAGCTGTTGTCTCCTCTGTCTTGGATCAGTGTTCTAGCCACTGAGATTGTCCTACTGCAAGTGTTGTCTTCCAACACCTGAATGAAAACAAAGACTTTTTTGGCAGATAGGTTGAAGGCAAGCTACCTTAAAAAGAAGGTATTGCTGTGTATGCTGCTATTAGGCCAAATACGCAACTCCCTGTTGGGCATTCTGGTTCCTAAATCTCTCTTGCGGCATCCAGCCTTCCTCAAGCAGTGTTTACTAGGTGAAAGAAGGAACTTAAACACCAGTTGGTAACTCTCAGCCTGCCCTGCACTGAAATAAAAAAGCCCACAATGGGCTATGTTTTGCCCGTGCCTGTGGCAAAACCATGACTGAACTTGTACTTTGTGAAATGCTCAAGGATTCTTTCAGGACAAAGCATTATATAAAACATGAGATACTGTTCAACTGATTTCCACAGCACAAAGGAAGCAAACTGTCTCGTATTGATGTAACTGGTAAAATTCCTTCTTCACAATGGTAGCAGGAGGTGGTTCCAGATAACTAGAAAGCAGATATGAAATATTGAGGAATACTGCTCTAAGCAGCTTTCATTGTGATTTATTACATTGTTTGTACTTTATCTTAAAGCACTTTCTTGTTTTGTAGCCCATGGTCTAAAGACCTGAGGGTGTGCATTCACTGCCCTGAGCCAGATGTTGTGTCCACTTACTGGTGATGTCTTTTACTGGGCCCATCACCCTGCTGGATCCAGGGGCATATGACAACCAGGTCCAAATAACTGAAAAATCTAGAAATAGCAGGGAATGAAACAAAACAGTTGCCTCAAATTTTGCAGTATTAAATGTTAGGTCCTCTAAAAAGTGAAGAATTTAGCTCATTTATCAGTCTTATTTCTTTCAAACTTTTATGTCACATCACTTTTTAAAATAGAGTTTCTTCTAGTGCAAATACTGACCAAATTAACAATGATTAGTAAGGAGGCCTTGGACATCAATTTGCATGCTGAAAACATATATCACAGCATCATTCTACGTGAAATGTATCCAAAGTCTTTGTATATAAAGAATCTCTAAAGTGGCCTGTGCATTGAAGTAGAAATGGCCTGAGCAAGTTGAACAAGCTGCAGGGGGTTGACTAGATGACCTTTGAAGGTCCCTTCTGACCCAAACTATTCTATGATTGTCGTGGTTTAAACTCAGTCAGCCACGCCGGAGTCTCTCTCTCACTCCCCCCCCCTTCCTCCCCCCGCCCCCAGCTCCTGGAGGGATGGGGAGGAGAATCGAAAGAATGTAACTCCCACGGGTTAAGAACAATTTAGTAACTAAGGTATAACACAAATCACTGCTGCTACCGCCAATAATAACAATGATAAAGGAAATAACAATGGAAGAGAATACAACCGCTCACCACCCATCGACAGATACCCAGCCCGTCCAAGCAGTGATCTAACCCTTCTGGGTAACTGCCTCCAGTTCTACATCCTGGGCATGACGTGCTGTGGTATGGAATACTTCTTTGGCTAGTTTGGGTCATGTGTCCTGTCTCTGCTTCCTCCTGGCTTCCCCTCCTCCCTGGCAGAGTGTGAGACTCAGAAAGTCATTGATCAGGCTAAACGTTACTGAGCAGCAACTAAAAACATCGGTGTTATCAGCGCTGTTCCCAGGCTGAGAGTCAAAAACACAGCACTGCACCAGCTACTGAGAAGGAGAAAAATGACTGCTACTGCTGAACCCAGGACAATGATTATTCTATAAAATATCATTAAGTGTTCAGGAAAGCAGAGAGATTTCAAAACTTTGGAAAAACAAGGAGTCTTAAATATAATTATCCTAGAATAAAAAATTCTTACAAGCTCACTAACTTAAAAAGGGAGTGCATCTAGCAAAACACTAAAACAGCTTATTAAAACAAACATCTGTTTCTGACAATATTTCTTTTTCTACCTAGGCTGAATATAGACTGTAACTCCCCAGTACCAAGTGAACTTAGGAGGCTCTGTGAATAAATGAGATTAGCAGCAGCGTAGTGCAAAGCCAAAGGTTCAGACCTGTTGAGTGAAGTTTTGGACGGAGGCAATTCCTCATGTAGATGGACTACCAAGCCCTGAAAACATCAATAATGTCCATGTTCACAGGCCCATAACTACTGAAGTGGTGCTACTCAAAAACAAAAACAACAATAAAAAAAACAAAACATAAAACCAAAACAAGAGCAACAAAGCAGCTAAAAAAATTACCTGAGAGGTCTTGCCCATCAGAAACCAGATTAAATGTTTAGGTAGGCTCTCTGGCTTAGAATAATTCAGCCCTAATAGAAAGCGTTTTTGCTGTTAAGACATGTTAACACATACTTGTGTTCCATCAAAGGATAGGTTAAGCTGTGTTTTTTAAAATCTCAGCGTGTGTATTCGGGGTCTGTGATCATATGTTGAGCTGAAGAAAACATGAAAAAGTATATTAAAAGTCAGAAGGATATGCTTATCTCACAAGATCACTGGATTGGAGGGGAGGAATTTTTAACTATGTTTTATTTGTTTATTTTTTAACTTGGCACTTTTAAATTGGGACATTTTATTAATGAATTCAGACATGCAGAAGAGAGGTGTTAGGAGAAGTCTGACACTTTTCATTGCATTTTAATTATTTACTTACTTTTTTTACCCCCACTATCACTTTGTTTTGCTTAAAGATAAGCAGAGACATTATTTCCCACTCACTCTGACTCGACTTGCTTGCCTTAAATTTCATTGAAGTTTTCCCTTTTAAAAATTTGTTGTGAAAGCAGTTTTGCTCACTCTGCAAAATGGGAGTTGTTGGTTTATTCATTCCACCTATTTCACAAAATGGTTTTGGCATTATTATATGTTTACAGCTATAAATCACTACTTCTGTAACAATTTTATGTCAAGGCTCTTTATACATCATAGGACAGGCAGACAATACCATCTACATTTTGCGCAATAGCCGTTGCTTTGAAAGTCACCAGAGTTGAATATCATGGCCTAGAACTGAGAGGTGACTGGCCAGGAAGACAGCAAGGTGAAAGTACCAATGAGTTGTAGCACTTGAATATATTATTTCATGACCATGGATCATAACTCTCTACACTGCTCAAAACAGCATGCTAAAGACACACTTAAACTATCCCTCAAAATCTGACCACCTCAAAATATGTGTATTATGCTGTACAGATAGGTCCTTTTGAGTCCCTGGGTTAAAAATAGCTGTATTTCTCTTCAGGAAAAAATATCAAGGAAGCCTTACTTCCCAGAGGAGAATTGCTGTATTTCCTTTCCCCTTGCACCCTGAACTTGGAGTTGCATTAGCATGTGGTGTTATCTGTGATTGTTTTCAAGGGCTTAATCAAGATGTTTAACAAAAAACAACAATCACAAGAATTGTGATGTGGATGTATGGAATACAACTTGCATTCTAGCCCTTAAAACAGATATAGTTTGCTTCTGGGAAACATTATGTGTCCTGTGAGTTATCAGAACCCTAGGATTTATAGAAAGCTGAGAATTTCTTCCCTGAAGCTGGTACTACAGTTGCAATTATCACAGCTCACCATGTCATCTGTGAACAATTACTTTTCACTTCCTCTTCAAAATGCAGTCAGCATGCTAAGCTAAGTCAGGCCTCAGTACTTCTTTCTGAAGTTTGGATGCATAACAAAGACTTTTACAATGAGATGAAGTTCAGCCCAAGCCTCCTCCTCCAACTTGGCTATATCAAGTGTTGCTGCTTCAAAATTGTCCATTCTGTATTCTAAATGCTCCCTGCTTTTCTGTCTTTACTGCAGAAACCCCTTAAATCTTCATTAGAGCAGAAGCACTTTTTGGATGGTACTTCTTTCTTTTTATGAGGCACATAAAAAGTTGCTCCTCAAGGGGAATGGATGCTACAAAGCTAAAGTTATTTCTGTCCCTTTTTCCAGGACAGACTATTAAATTCTCCATCCTTGTACATTACCAAGTTTGTTTTTACACCATCACATTAGTAAGAATAATAACCCTGGGGACCTCAGTGACATCATAGAGGTAAAAAAAAAAAATAAATTTAAATTTGAGTAAAATGCTCAAATTTTTTTTGAGTATTTTACTGTAGTTAAAAGTGGATGTCAGTATATGGTCAGTTCTGTCCAGGTTCTGTTCTAGGTAGCTGAACAAAAAAAAACATCACATCAAATCAGAAAGGTCCTTTTTGAAGACTTCAGTTGTTACTTCAATGCAGCCTATCAGTTTTTCCATATTTTTAAGTGTTCAAAGGACTATTTTTTACAGCAAGGACCAGCAGAGCTTGAAACAACTATAATATGTGATATCTACTTGTGTTTCTACAGCACCTCCTTTAAATGGAGGTCCTCAAAAGCTTACCAAATATATCAGCTCTGAATGTTTAAAACAGCTCAGATAAGCATGGGAAAAGCCTATCTGGTTTTGAATTTGCGTAAAAAATTCACTGAAATATACATTTTCTGAAATTTTGTACTCACATAATCCCTAGGAGCTGTGTTAGCACCCACTTATTTTTAACCCTTAACAGTGACATCAACAATATTAGAATCAGTAGACACTGATGCATGCTGGAAGCATTCTCCACAACTGTTTGAATCCTGACCAGGATTACAAAACCTCAAAACAAAGCTGGTTTATACTGATGCTCCCAGCCCTGTTCCTGATGCTCTGTGGAAAAATTTTCATCTCTAGTCTTCAGTCCATCATCAATCTTATTTAAGGAGAAAAAAATCAAAGATGATATTATTATGGCAGTGCTACTGTGGTCTTTGCAATGACCCTAACTGCAATTGCAGTATTTCTAGAATGATCTCAAAAAGTCTCCAGGTTTTCAAATATTAAAAATACTTATTATCTTTCTGTTACTTATCCAGCTGTAATAATACCAGTATTCTGCATTACCTTTCTAGATCCATACCATATTTCTACCACCACTGCCTACTAGAGGGCTAATCTAAAGTTTACTGTTAACAAAATTATGAGTGATTCAGGCCTCCCAGTCAAAGATAGACACTTTCCATAGTCATGGGAGAAGCAGTTACAATAACTAAATTAAGCAGATAGTGCATGATCTGCTTATAATCCCACAGGCCTTGTTCAATTCAAATACATATAAGATACCACTTCTGCTATTCACAGCAATTGTAAAAAAACCCCACATCTATTCACTCTTCAACTATAAAGGATAATTGCTGCCTCAAGACACATAAGGGCTAATTCTTAGTGTTTCAGTAACACTCTAATTGATAAAGTACAAACTCCCTTGGAAAAACATCATTACTTTCACTGTGTGATGGAGTCTCCCATAAAGTCAATGTGTGAAGTTTCAGGTTTTGGAGTTCCTTTGGTGTGAAATTAGTGTAATCTAATGTAAAGTGATGGCTACAGGTGTCCTAGTGCAATGTCTTGTTCTCACTGTACCAGCACTCTTAATTTTCTCAGTGTTGCATAGTACCTATCTAATTTTGCTTGTAGGATTTGATAGCTCCAATCCAAGCCATTCAGATTCCACAAAACATCAGAAAAAAGATATCTCTGAGTGCAACACTGTCAATGGATAGCGAAACTAAAACACGCTGAAGAGGTGCCAGTGGCAGACAGATGCATGGGAGACTGGCATATAAAAAAGCCCAGCAGTCTAGTTGTGCTTCCTCATAGGCTCTAACATCCTCAACAACTCATATAAAACATGAAGGGTGAAATGAAAGGCACCATATATCTCCTGCAAACACTCTTTCATGCACACACTTACGAACTGCCACTACAATCCCACATTAATCGTTCCAGCATCCTCTGACTAAGTTTCTAAGTCAAGTACTTGTACTGTCACTTCTTACTATCAGCATCAGGAATGAGTGATGAGAAAGTTGCATTCATGCATGGGGGGTTTGAAGACTTCTGAGTTGATCCTTTGCAAAAATTGACATACTGAACATTAAAAATAATAAACAAAACTATAGCATGGCTCAGAAGAGCACCATGCACTTCTTGGAACTCAGGAAATGTGACAGCAAGTAGGGTCTGTGAGGTCTTTCTATGAACAGCGTGTACAGAGCTCATTCTGGGACAGGTACAGAAGGGCACACTTTGCATGCTGAAGTGCAGTGGTGTGTTGTAAGCTAGGTATGGCTGTGAAAGCACTTCAATCAGCACCAGTGTTTATACTCATCACAGGGACTGCTCTCCTACACTGCTGTAACTGAGCAAAGCACTTATGCAAGTGGAGAAAACCCCATTACCTCTCAAAGTCCCCTAATGGCCAAGTGTTCTTTAGCAACCAGCAGGCTTAACAAGACGGGAGAGCAACAAGCCAGTATACATCCAACTAGCAACACTTAGAAGGTAATTCTTCTGCTTGCTCTTAATCACCCTATATGCCACTTGCATATAGCTGTACTCCTGCTTGCTTGCCTCAGCTCTTTAATCCAATGTCTCTCTCCCAGTGTTGAGCCTTGGCTTGGTCTGATCCTAGGATTCATGAGAAAACCTTCTCTTGACTTCTGCGCTCACCTGGCCCAGACCTAATTATGGGTGTGCACTCCCCAGCTCACAGCACACAATGAATACTACTAGTGTATGTACATATTAATTATGTAATAGAATCCAGATATTAACTTCTTCCCATCAAAGCAGAAATTTCTTAACTATCAAGGCCAGCAATGCATCATACAAAGGAATTGTGGTGCAATGTACCACTATGTGTAAGTTTCTTGGAAAAATTAAGAAATGAAATTCCTGGATTCATGACAGGATCAACATTTCCAGCCATTCTTGGAAACTAGGCTCATCATTCAAATTCTGAGTCTAGTGAGGCAAAGCATGCAGTAGAGGCTATCCTAAAAATTCACCAGATTAGTACAGGGCTCTTACCCACATAGAGCAAGTCCTGTAAGAGAGAGGCTGCTCTATAGTGTGCATCAGTTGCCTGGGCTGTGTAGAGACTAAAGGTTAGCACAAGCCATGCATGTGCTTCTCATGCCTGTGCATCTCTTGTTGTCAGTCTGAGCTATGAATTCCTGTATGTCCCATCAGCCCTTTCAGCAAATGGTGTCTGGGCTCCTTTAGGAAGGCTTTTGGATATGTTGTCTACCTGAGGCTGCTTTTATGACATTTCCAATACGGAAAATTGAGTGCCAGGCCTACCAGGGTGCCTTCAACTACATGGTACACAAGCTCAGAATGAGCTTGTGTATCTTATGTCATAAGATAAAGTTTTTCTAGAATTTCTTGGTACCACATTAGCCGTCACCTGAGTGAAAATTTAGTAGACAAAGCTATTGCTGTTGCATGAAGCACCATTTCCCTGTGTCCCTTTGAGAGCTGTGTAGAGCTGATGACCTCTTAGAGACATCAATGTCAAAATGCACATTAAACTTAATCCCACATAAGAGATCTCAGAACAACCAGATGTTTTACATTATCTAGTAGAAAAACTAAAGCCTTATATCAACAATTTTACTAACAGCTTTTTTCCCCTCTAATTCTTTTACACTTTTTATCCTGATCATCATTTCATCCAGTATGAAGCAATTTAAAATAAGTTCACACATTTGTTTGTTCACAACAACAAACACCGAAACAGGATTTTTGTGTGTGTGCAATTCGTTTTAAAGAGCTGCACAATGAAAATAAAGCTCTCAAATAGGCTTATATAGAATATTACTCTACTGGAAGCATAATGTCATAGAAACAATTTTCAATTTCACTTTTTCTGTGCTATGCAGCAATTTTCCACATTTAGTTTTACCACCCATTTCTTACTGAATTGCCAACATGTGTAAAAGAATTCCCTTTACCTAACAGCATTAAAAAAAAAAAAAAAAGGAATAAAACAAAGAAAAACTGTTTCTTTGGAGTTCTACTTATTTTATTTTTTTTTTAAATTTTTTATCTGTTCAACCAATAAATTATGGATACAGGTAAATAGCACTTCAAGTTTCAATTTTTGACATGAACTGAGATACTTTGTTTGCAGAGTAAGAGACTGGACTAAATACATAAATATTTTTTAAATATCATGTCAGCTTCTGATTGTGTTATATTTTGCCTTGCTATTTTATAACACTTCTTCAAAGGGAATCAGATCTTTCTGCATAGCTCCATATATACTGACTCAGACACACGGAAGGGCTCCCCTTGTGTGTGTTATGGAGGGGTTGTAGATTGCCTTGCTTATAGCATTACACATTTACAAGCCAAATCCTCTGATCTTCTGATTCTGAGCAAAGAAGAAATGCATGTAAACACTGTAGGACTAAATTATAACTAAAGCTTTTAATCTGTGCTTATAGCCCACTCTTCCTACTTCAGGCAAAGATAAAGCTGTATCCTTCATACTGTTGTCTGCTGCAGACACTCCATGGCTTGCATCATGGAAAATGAGAGATACAGCAGTTTAGTTATTTTGCCTTGTAACCTATTCAAAGGTACTTTTGGTCCATTTCTGTACCAGTAATTGCTGCTTTGCAGGACAACAGCTTTGAAGAACAGAGAAAAATTAATAACAATTTACTTAAAGCTCTGATGTTTTGTCAGGCTCTGGTAGTAATCAAATTTCCATTTTAATGAAAAAGTGATACCAAAGGAACCAAAGAAAACTATTATTCAGTGCCTTGAAAATGTTCATTAGATGCAAGCTAATTAGTCTAGTTTTGAAAAACAGGGGTTGGCTAACAATCAAAAGCAACAGTTTGAAAAGGGGAGGATATTATTAGTAGAGAGAAAACACACTAATGTACACAGCCGCTGAGATGATGAAAGAGCTAATTATTATCAAGAGTAAACATGGATCAATGAAATCTGTCCGATTATTAAAGCCAGCGTAGTGTGAGAGCATGAACAAAGACATGAACTTTCACTATATAAATTGAAAACTGAGAGAATTGTTCTGGCACACAGAAGTTACAGGGGTCTTGATCTACATGACATGAGAAAAACTTGGCAGAATTTTGTGAACAATTTTTAAAAAGCCAGTGATTACACTGTATTAATAAAAAAGACTATGAAATGAGTGCTAAATTATCAAAATTAATTATCATCAGGCAAAAAAAACACTACATAACTCTTCTGTTTATGTGAAGAAACCTGTAATTCTTCACAGAGCAGGTATTTTCTGGTGCAATGTTATCAGATATGTCACAGATGCTAAGGCATGTGTCTATGTATATAAAATGTTATGTCCTACCTCTCTGAGGTAGTGAAAAAACTTAAACATCCACATGGAATGCCTACTGGCTAGGACAAAAACATTAGAGCTAGCATGTAGAGATATGCAATCTTACTTTATGCCCCCCCTTGAACAATAATTAGATTTGTATGATAATGTTCAAGTCCAATATTTCTTGGCTGGCTTCCTTCGCTTCTTCCTCCTGTATGCTTGTTGGAGCAATGGATTAGAAACAAGTCTGACTCACACAGAATTTGAATAGGAAGAGTTTAAAATTGTCCTGAGTTCAGCAGTAGCAGTCATTTTTCTCCTTCTTAGTAGCTGGTGCAGTGCTGTGGTTTTGACTTTCAGCCTGGGAACAGTGCTGATAACACTGATGATTTTAGTTGCTGCTCAGTAATGTTTAGCCTGACCAAGGACTTTGTATGTCTCATGCTCTGTCAGGGAGGAGGAAAAGCCAGGAGGAAGCAGAGACAGGACACATGACCCAAACTGACCAAAGAGGTATTCCATACCACAGCACGTCATGCCCAGAATGTAGAACTGGAGGCAGTTACCCAGAAGGGTTAGATCACTGCTTGGACGGGCTGGGTATCTGTCGATGGGTGGTGAGCGGTTGTATTCTCTTCCCTTGTTATTTCCCTTATCACTATTATTATTGGTGGCAGCAGCAGTGAGTTGTGTTATACCTTAGTTACTGGACTGCTCTTGTCTCAACCCATGGGAGTTACATTCTTTTAATTCTCCTCCCCATGTCTCCAGGAGCTGGGGGGGGGGGGGGGGAAGGTGGGAGAGTGAGAGAGAGACTACGTGGTTCTGAGTTACTGACTGGACTTAAACCATGACAAAAATAAAATGACATTGTAGGAATAGTAATTACTTTGTTAATGGTTAATAATCTAATTGTGCCTCTTCCTAAGACAACAAAATAAGAAGGTTTGATGTCCATTTTGATTCATAGATTTCCAAATCTGTCCAGTAGGACTAAAACATGAAGAACACAAAAGCCCAAACCCTCTATTTTATTTTAAAGGGGTCAAAATCATCACTATGTATCTTATATTTACTGAAATTGACAACAACAACAACAAAAAACCCAAACAACTACTGATATGAAGTGAAATGGTACAAATGCAGGTGGACTTGATGTACTAAAAAAAAAAATAAATTAATAAAATCATTTGGCTATTTTACTTCTCTCCCCACCTTTCCATTTTGTCGTTACTATTTACTGTGATCTAAAAGGAAAGGACAGCTAATGTCCTTGGCAGTAGGAGATACGTTTGGATAGTAATGGATTCCCAGAGAGGAGCACTTCCCAACTCCATCATTCCATCACAGAACCTGTGAGGAAGCCAGCCTGCAAACTAGGGCAGTATATTATCTTTCTTGTACTGGTTGGCTAAACAAGTAAAAGCAATATTTTAAGTAAACCCAAAATGTCCAGAACTGGGAAAAATAACATCATAAGCTTACTATCTGATATACTTTTGTGCAACGTGCTAGAAGGAATGGATGGAAGGAGGAGTTTGGTCTTGGTGGAAAGATACTAGAGATAAATCCAGCTATGTTCAAAACACTGTAAGAAGGAATTCATTTCTCCAGCCACAAGAAAAATCAGAAACCAAACTACCAATAGGTTTTGCAACAATTTAATTGGCAGAGCATTTTAAGTTTCTAAGAAATTACAGTGTACCTTGAAGAATAACCACCAGTTTCTGGCAAACGGTAACCAATAAAGAAATCCTTATTGATATCAGAGGATGAAAAATTCTCAGAAAAAAAGAGCCATCCTATTTTCAACTTTGCCAAAAGCTAGCTTAAGCTTATTTTCCAAGGGAACACATCCAAGACAAAACACTTTCCCTAGGAAAAATCAGACTCTACTAGCTTACATCAAATAACAAAGAGAAATAACAAGCAAGTTCTTGAACATTGAATACCAGGTCATAAAACTCAAAACAAGAGAACAGTTTCCTCAAAACCAGAAGAACGTGTGACAGACCTTCTAGACTCTATCTGCAGTGGGAGCCTGTGTGTTCAAGGTATGTTTGTATTACATGGGAAAGAAGGAAGAATAAGTAGAAAAAGAGTGGCGACTCCAGGGAAAGAATTGTAGAAAATTCCTTCTTTACAGTTCAACAAAGGACCCTGTGCTTTAAGAAATATTTGACAGGGACCTGCAGCAACACCATAGCTTATGAAAAGAATTTGACATACCTGAGCATTCAGAAGTGTATTCTGCATGCTTTTCTGCATACCAATTCCTTATACTTTACAGTTCAGGCTGAAGAAATTTCAGTATCCCATCCAAGCACATTTCAGTGCAGTATGTAAACACAAGAGAGGTGTTTTAATTGGCAGTCATCAGTGACCTGTGCAGTGAGAATACAGGATGCAGCTGGACATGTCATGATTATAGAGCAATAAATTCAACACACATGCCGTTGTGCAGAGACACATGCCCAAACACAGAGATTTAATATTGCTCTTGGATGTTTTGAAATCAGACAGAGCAAAACCTGGTCTTCCCTTGTACAAGTAGGGTATGCATTCCATCCCTACTCCCATCCCAGGAATCATCAAAAAGGATTCCAGCTTGAGACTTCCAGAGTGCCAGGAGATGATTTTGACCTGGAAGTTCGACCACTAAAGTCTGTCAGGCTCCTAATTCTGTCTCCAATGCTATGAATTAGTATTAGCAAATACATGCTAGCCTGCTACTTTTTGTGGAAGATGGAGATTATTTTATTTTCCATGATCCATTTAGCATGCCTGAATTTCACCATTTTACCACTCCCACAACTTCAAGCAGCGAAGAATTGCAGGCTTATAAAAATGTTTCCAAGTGTTTGCTTCCCCTCAACCATATCCTCCTCCTGTGATTAATATCAATCTGCCAGGATAATTTTCCTGAAAATACATTATTTTCAGTACAAAGATAAAAATTAATACTTAACTCAAACCACAGACTGCTCTGTAGAGGCCTACTCAAAAACAGAATTACGCATCTAGGTTCAAAACCCGTACTCCTGCTACTGAAAAGCATTCATGTTTTCATTACACTTAACTTACCATTCTTTACAAATGAAAGCAAAGAAAGAATGTGTGTAGTTATTTGGTGCATCTTAACAGTACTGTTTATGGTTGGTTTTGAAATAAAAGCTTTCTTCATTTTTTTCTGGTAGTGGTTTTACTTGACAATTTTAAGATGGCAGGAAAACTAACTGGAAAACAAGAAATGTAGTTCTGTTTGAATTAAGATGGTAAAATACAAATATGCTTTCATACATAATATGGCTTTCTGCTGAGGTTTTCAGTTTTTACTTTTTAAATAAAAACATGAAGAAAATAAAAGCAATTATTTTTCTGATGAGTTAATGCTTTTAACTTCTTTTTTATTATCAAAGAAACCAGACAATTTCAGAAGGAATAAAAACTTGTACTGAATATTGTTTCCATTACTTTTTCTTTTTTCTCTGAACTCATTTAATGAAATCTTCAAAATTTGACTGAACAAGGCCATGGGCAACCTAAAGTTAGACCTGCTTTGAGCAAGATTTTGGACTGTGCCATCTTCAGAGATATCCAGAACCCAAATCTTACTATGAGTCTAAATAGTACAGCTATTTCTGTTTTATTCTCTATTCAAATTAACTGGTTAAAAATATCCAATCTGGCCAGGTTCAGAGTAAGGCTGAAACACCTACTTGTTCTCAGTATCAGTACTGACTATAATAACCTCTGTAAGATGATCTATCTCATGTTATGGTCATATCCTTGTTTTCTTTCATGCCTTACATTTATGTTTATATTAAGCCCTATTTAATTCAAATTCCTGTCAAGTCCTGAAAAAAAAGTTTTCTCTGAGAAATATTAATTATCTGTATCTTCTCAGCTAAGGATTTAAAAATCATCAATGTAAGTTTTTTGGTTCAACCAAAAAAAGTATGACTATCAACTACATTAACAACAGCAATAGCCATTATTGACTACATTTATAAGATTAGTATCTGTTTAAAAATTCTGTATTGATTCACTGGGCTGAGACCTTTCTTCCTAATTTTGATGTATCTAAGCTTTAGGAAACACTAATAACCTAAAATTAGGAACATAGATATGACTCTAATTAAAGTACTACATTTTTTACTTACAGAGGTGGCAAATAGCATGTGCTTATACTTCTACTGGCACACGATGTATATACGCCAACATTACTTGCCTTTTTTTAAATAAAAACAGCTGTTTGCAATGAATCAGTTTTTATAATTTCCCAACTGACCCATAATGAATGAAAGCAGCCAGCTTTAAATCACCTGTTGTTAATATCCTTTCTTAATCCAGGTTTGTGAGACTACCTTTGTAATAAGTGTATTTTGTGAATGTGAAACTGGAAATTCATGTGTGCATATACATATGTATATTCTTTCCACAGAGAAAAAGAAATGCAAAATGTCATTTGAAGTGACTGGCAAATACATGAAAATTTCCTCCTAAAAGAGTGAGGTCCTTCCTTGGTCACACAGCTGTCTACTTAGTAGGATGATGAACTTGTCATTATGTTATGCTGTCCACACCAAAGTCTAGATAACATTCAGATCCTAGTGATTTAAGTGCTTTTTGAAAGTTACAGTTAATAGTTTTGCTGCTCAAAAAGTTTTCAACTTATTTCCCAGTGAAGACAACCAGGAAACTTCTGATGACATTGTCAGGTATAGCAGCAAGGTCACGATGTTATTTGGGAGAAAACTTCTTGGATAAGTCATAACTATTTGACATCATACTTATTGATATCTTCCTAAGCTTATGACAACAATCAGAGGAACTGCAAATCTGAGCAGCAGAAAAGAAGAATATGCAAGATTAGTCTCAGTTTTACCTTTCTTGGCTGATTTAGTACAGACCATTGGTACGTTGATAGTAACATTCAGTTGCAGATCACTACTCTAACAGGTTTTTCTGCCTTGAAGAGTGAAATTACTTCTGCTGTATTTAACAGATAAAGCCAAAGGTCGATACTTCTGAGAGGACTTAGCAACAGCAATATTTTCGGAAGAACATTGATATTTTTCATGTGATTAAAAGCAATTTTTTCTAAGGCCGTTATGCAATATATGGCACAGATTATAACAGTTCAAATAGACACATAATTTTATGAAATTGATATGCAGATACTGCATTCTGTTTGAAGTAGTAAAAAATGTAATCAGTCAGAAGACACATGTATGTGGTATTATCTTCACAGTAAGGCTAGAACAAAGGAGTTGCCCAGTCTTTGCCTGACCTTTTGCCTGTGGTTTCCTTTTGATAACCAATGACTGATCATATTTCTTAAAGAACTACATAGTATCTCATTTAAAGAAGCTCCATGAATTACATGTTGCACATTGTAAATGTTACTGCTTTGAAGCAGCCAGAATTCCTCAGACATTCTACCTCTCCTGACAAAGATTGGATACTTGTCAGCCTTGGTGTTTAATGATATGATATGAGCACCAGACAAGTGAAAAAGATACTCAGGAAAAAGATACAAAATAAAAAACTATCAGACTTGATCCACACTGCAGGTCCAGATCACAACATGTAATGTATCTGTACTACAAATAGATAATAATGTACTTTGTCCATTCTACTTGGGTAACTTGTGGTGGAAGCAAGGACAACTAGCTTTGAACTGAGCATCCAAAGAGGTGTTGTGAGAGTTCAAGAAGATGTGATAACACCAAGAATTCTTATAGTATGTACTGTGCTTAATAGTAATATATTTTTGACTTCCCCAAGAATGGAAATTTATTGGTAGCATTAGAGGTAAAATAAATAGAACTGATACTGTGTGGTTCTGAATATATTTGGCTAATAACACTTTCTAATATATAACATAACATGGTTTTGTTCATCTCTGTGAGAGCTGGTAATGTGCTTTCCAAGGAATGGTAATATTCCTCAAGCTGGAAGCAGTACTCTATAATGAAAAGAATTTACTGACAACACTGGTTTTGCATCTATCATCTGCATGATTTGGGACACAATGCTGAAACACAGCCCTGTAAAAAAAACCCTATCAGTGCCTTGCATTCTTATAACAAGAAAAATCTTGAAGGTGTCCCCAGTGTCTCTCTCCCCCCTTCCTCCCCCTACTCCCAGAGGAGAATCAAAAAGAATGCAACTCCCATGGGTTGAGATAAGAACAGTTTAGTAACTAAGGTATAACACAAATCACTACTGCTACCACCAGTAATAACAATGATAAAGGAAATAACAAGGAAAGAGAATACATCACCTCACCACCAGCCAACTGATAACTCGCACCCCCCCAGCCTGACCAAGCACCGAGCAGTCTCCAACCCCTTGGCTCCCAGTTACATCCTGGGCATGACGTGCTGTGGTATGGAATACCTCTTTGGCTAGTTTGGGTCACGTGTCCTGTCTCTGCTTCCTCCCAGCTTCCCCTCCTCCCTGGCAGAGCATGAGGCTCACAAAGCCCTTGGCCAAACCAAAACATCATTGTTATCAGCGCTGTTCCCAGGCTGAAAGTCAAAACACTGCACTGCACCAGCTACCAAGGAGGAGAAAAATGACTGCTACTGCTGAACCCAGGACAGTGGCAAAACCATCAAAGGCACTTTACACATAGAAACTAATACATCTTGGGTTGTGGAAATTCCTCTATAGAAGTAATGTTTTGTTCAGGGTCTCTCAAGTGAAGATAGGGAATATCCTTTAATTATCACTTTCACAGAAAGGAAGATGTAACTTGTAACCTGTAAACAGGTCTCTTCTCTCAAAAATAATTTTGAGAAAACTCAGTGGTGAAAAATTACTGTACTAACTTCACATATTTGAAGTCAAAGGTAATTTTGGAAAAAGCCCATTAACAGGTGACCTGAGCTGTAACTCAGAAGGAAAAAAAAGAAAGAGGGGTAAAAAAGAAAAAAGTGCATTCCAGCATTTCCTTTCTGACAGTATAATCCACATGAGCTATGCTAAATTCCCTCTGCAACCTCAGCTATTTTCCAAGGGGCCAAGAAGATGACAAGTAGCCTAGAGGTAAAAAGTGATTTTTAACAGGCAATAATATCTCATTGTCTTATTGTTATAATAATGTACATTGTCATAGGAAATAACATATTCCTTCATGTGAAAACATAACTATACACATTGCCGTCTTCATTCGAGAAGTTATTTAGGGAGAGGCAGGTGACAGGGCTCACAGTCATAAAACAGTTACACAAAACCATATGTGTCTCCAAAGGTATTTGTTGACTTTAGTTTTGCTTCCTGATATTTTAACATACACTAACAGAAAGACCGGAGTTGGAGAGGGAGGAAAAGATAAACAGGAAATAATGAGTGAAATTTATCCTTTACCTTGAAGGGGAATTCTGTAAGAGAGGCATATCATATGAAGAAAAGTCATTATTCCTAAACCAACAGGAATCAATTAGTTGCGGATTATATGGTTTGTTTGGTCATCAGCTGGTGTATCTGCACTATTATACGTGTTTTTCACAGCATGATTGACTTTAGCAAAAAAGACACAACAGAAGGCAGTCTGAGTTTTATGACTTCAGAAGTGCAAGGATGAGACCTAATTTCAGAAGGAGCCCCTTTCTATGAGTTTGTGGAAGAACAAAAGCACAGAAGACTGGCATAAACAGAGGGAACATAAACCACTCATTTCAGTTCTTAACTCCACTTTCTGAACAGATAAATGAGTGACTGCATAAATAATAACTTAGTCCACCTCTCAGCAGTCATACAGTGACAAAAACAGTAGAATCCACATTTAGTGTTATAGAAGATCATGGATATTTAAAGGGAATAAGTCTTTGACAGTGATTTGATCTACACATTGTGCCTTAGGAAGCTGCAGGTTGCCCCTGTCAGTACATGGGTGTTTAAGTCCTGCATTTAAGGTTATTTCCATTGCTGGCACTTACAATCTTGCTGCAAGACATTCCGCAGCTCTAGGTACACTAATGCAGCTATCTCTGAGGCTCCTGCTGGGCACATGGCAGTTGCTGAGAGGGTTTTGCTATCTGCAAAGCTACTAAGCCACTAAAAAAAATACCCTCTGTAGCCAAAGATGCATCCATGATTTTACCTGCCATTTCAGGCACATGATTTGTGTGCCAGAATAGCTTTATACCAGCCTTTCATGAAAACTATCCCAGTCTCCCCTACAAGTTAATGCGATTGTTGGGAGACAGAGAGCAGGAGCAACAGGCTTTATCTTCTCTTGACCCTTTCAGAGGACTTTGTCTTACAGGGAGCATTCAATAGTCTTTTATACACTACTGTCATGGTTTCAGCTTTATCAGTTACTTTTCTCCTTCCTAGTGGCTGATGAAATGCTGTGTTTCAGCTTTAGTATGAGAGCAATGCTGATAACACACCAATGTTTCAGCTGTTGTTAAGTAGCACTTACTGTGATCAAGGGCTTTGCAGTCTCCCATACTCTGCCAGTGAGGTGGGGCACAAGAAGACGGGAGGAAGCAGAGACAGAACACCTGACCCAAACTAACCGAAGGGGTATTCCATACCACAGCACATCATGCCCAGTATCTAAACTGGGGGAGTTACTTGGAAGTGTAGATAGCTGCTTGGGGCAGGCTGGGTATCAGCCAGCAGGTAGTGAGCAATTGTACTGTGTATCACTTGTGTTTTCTGAGCTTTCATTTTTTTTGTCTTGTTGTTTCCTATTATTATTAAGAATAACATTTTTTATTGTCTCTATATTTTACTTTCAGTTATTAAACTATTCTTAGGTCAGTCTGTGGGATTTACATTCTTACAATTCTCTCCATCCCTCCTAGCGCAGGGGGAAGGGATGGGTGAGTCGAATGATTGCGTAGTGCTGAGCTACCAGCTGGGTCTAAACCATGATAACTACCAATGTTAATAGTCTCCCTTACTTTTCTACCAGAAAGATGGATACAAAGAAGAAGTTTGAAAAACTGAATGAAGCTGAATCAGATTAAAGTGTTTAAGACCCAGCTCCACATGCAGTATCCTGAATCCATGTTATACCAATATTGGTCTGAAGCCTTACTCTTCTCATTTGGTGAGAGTTTTTGTCAGACTGGATATTACAATAATGACAGGTTGGGCAAGGACAGGGCTTTGAAACATTCTTTTGACGGGGTTTATTGTTGCAGTGAGGATAAGGAGTAGCAGAATTTCAATAGGGTTGACTTTTAAGTACTCTGTTATGTATCATATGCAGTGATTCGTGAGACAAACCCACATATTAAAAGATGTAGCTCTACCAAACAAGTACTTTTCTAAGTCTAGTAATAATTCAAACCATATAACCAAATGTTCCAGTCCACTCTGATCTAGTTCTGTCAGACATTCCTACGCTTTACTGAAAAAAAAAAAAATCCAAACAACAAAACCCACAAAACTAATCTCCCCAAAACACCACAAAGAAACCTGAAGGTAATCACTTTGCAAGCCTTATTTATCTTGTTGTAAATTAAAGCTTTTGGAAAGCTTTCAAGACAATGCTTATTCTTGAATAAGTACCATTACAAACTTCACAAATATATAGGACTGGCAAACCAATTTCTGAAGAGAGAATGAGCAAACACCCAGCTGAACAAACCCCACTGCCCCCCCAAAAAGCCAGAAAAAACATTTCTTCTGGATAAACTGAACTCTGACTGATTGCTGTTTTAGAAAGAAAAATAATAAAAATTGCCACCTTGACAAAACTTGCCCATTTCCTCTACCCCTATATGCAACCAAGATTGCTTTTCTGAAACACTTTCAAATTCCACTTACTGCCAGGATAACTGAATGTTTTATCTATTAGGCTTGAATGCCCATGGCCATGACAATATTCAAATAGTGCTGATACAATGGTCTCCATGTAAAGCTGCTTCTGCTAACACATACCAGGAAGAATTTCTGAAAAAAATTACATAATCAAAGGAAATGTGGCAACACAAAGTGTCCAGTAAACAGTGTCCATCACAGCACAATACATACAGGAAGTACATATGACATCCACATGAGTACTAAGTGAATCTATTAGGATTAGTGGTATGAAATGAATACCAGATGCATTAACAAGGGTCTGTGTAAAACAAAATGCTGTACAAATGTTTGCATGCCAATCCCAGCTTTCAAATAACATCAGCATATTACCCTAAAATCATTACTTTGCTATTCTATTTCCTTTCCTAGGGAGCTCTAATGATAGTTCTTGCTCTACAGTGAATTCATGTTGCATCTGGCACAGGAAATTTGGCATTTCAATTTACATGACTGTTTTCAATTGCACAAATTTGCCGTTCCCTAATTCTCAACATACTTTGGACAACAGCTTACAATGCTTGAATGAGAAATAGAAAAATTTTGAGCCAAAAAACTTTTGTACTCTTCTTTCCTTCCTTCTTCTTCTGTCGGCAGGTTTGTGTGCTTTTTCAAATGGAGAAAAAGGAAGATTAAATGCCAGATATCAGAAAATAGAAATTTTGTTTAGTTCAATTTGGATTGTTGGGACTGATTGACAGAGACTATATTATGTAATACAAGTGAGAATGGCAGTCTAGGTGAAAATCCAGACACCACAGAGTACGACATTTCCCAAGAAATAGTGCTCTAATTTATGTCAGTTCATAAGAGACGAAAGAGAAACAATAGTATTTCTATGAGACCAAACAAAAGTTTTATTATTAACTGAGTTTCAGATGCACCTATGGGAGGCAGACATATGTCTCCAGAATATGTAGAACTCCAGGCTGTACACTGATGGATGTTGAAGGAATAAACTATGAGTGAATAGTGATAAAACTCTACAATCTTTGTGAAATATTAGAGAGGGATTTAGAGTGAAACAACAAGGGACAAGAGGTGCAGGTGGACTGAAGAGAACGGAATGTGACACATCGAAATAAATCAAATTCCAAGAAGCTGCAGACCCTCTAGCTTAATCTAGTGGTAAGTAGGGTCCTCAGAGTGCTTGTAAATCAAGGGAAATGCCATTATAGCGCAACCTAGTGTTTCAACTCATGCATTGAAGCTATTTACGTTTCTTGAGAAAAGAACAAAAAGCTGATATGAGGAAATTAGAAAACTACAGCTGTGGAGAAGGAGAGGCAGGCTGAGCCTAGTGAGTTTTGGTGCCAATGTCTCTGCCATTAGGAGCAGCAGTGCTAACATTATCTCTCTGCTTGTCATTGCCATCCATGGTTTACGTATATGTTGCTCAATATTCCAGCATTGGTTGCTGTGATATATTCCATGCCTGTCATTACTTGCCTGTGGCAAGACACCTAGTTTTAATAGCAGCACCTTCTCCATAACAGTCTGGCATTTGAGATGTGAAGAGAGACAATTCTGCTTTTGGACAGGGCATGTCCTTGGTAAAGGAAGCCAGCATCATCATCACCATCCAGTACCAAGGGATCAATTAATAGGAAAGATAAAACCACAAAGAATGGTCTCTCCTAGCAGCTCCCAATGAAATATGTGATTCTCTCTAATAAGGCAACAACATTAGAACTGATAAGCAATAGAGCTCAAGGGAATGAAGTTTGCTAGAACTGCGCTATCTCAATGCAGAGCCTTGCCTAGTGCCTCCAGGCCTTTTAGAAGATAATAATGGCAGCCACAGGGCGGGCTGGGGACATGAAGACAGCAGGAGTTTCCAAGTGGAGGAGAGAAGAGCTGAGCTCAGTAAAGTGAAACACAATGCCAAATTTCTCAAGTACATCTCAGCCACAGAAAAGACAGGAACCACTGATCTGTGCAAATCCCTTCTGTCATGCTGAAATCTCCTTGGCAGCCTGGCCCTTCCTTTTTTTTTTTTTCCCTGCTTCCATTAACTGCTGCCACCATTCACCCACTACAGCTGTTTAGCCATCTCCTGCTGCCCACTCACTAGCGTGTCCCAGTCCCTTCCTTCTCCTGGCCTTCTCCTGTTGCTACATCCCACTGCCCAGAAAGAAAACATGCCAATCTCAGGATCATCAGGTTTGGGAATAAATTAAAATGGCAGATTTGAATTCTCAGCTGTAAAATATCCGTGACAGAATGAGATAGAAAGCCACAGAAACATAAACTGAAACTATATAGCATAATTATGGCTTTCACAGATTTTACTGCTTGCTTTTTCCCTGCTTGTTTACAAACTCACTACACAGAATAAATGGCCAATTCCATCTGGAAGGTCAACCAAAGTAAGCAAAAAGAGATCTTGAGACTAATTTTGAATTAAAAATGCACTGGTTTACTTAAGCACCCTCCAAAAGGTGGTATGGTATAAACTCATACAGGTTTCTTGAGTTTCTAGTAATTGAATGTAGAGACTGCATTCTGGAAGACATATAGATGCGTATGTGTGGAGTGCTGTGAACTAACAGTACTCATAAAGTACAAGTTCCAGTTTACACCAGAGAGGTGTTTCAATTACGAAGCAAGAGCAAAATATTCCACTATTAAAGAACAATAATTAAAGAACAATAATGAAGGAATTGGATCTGTATTAGTTGCTTTATCCCTGCAGTTAAAAACAAGAAAAATATTTCCAAACCCTAAAGTCTGTGTTGAGTCTACTAACGTCACTGCCAATAAGAGTTAAAATTTCAGTTCCTGTGTTTGTCTTCTTTGGATACATTTCAGACTACTTTTACAATATGTGCTCTGACAGGGAGGTTCTAACAGAGAGCTGCCAAACTCTTCTTTAGCCATACTAGCAGAACTATGAATAATCACCTCTTTCCTTAACATCCCCCTCACCTCCCCTTTTCTGATATTATGGAAGCAGAAACAAATTAACTAAGCCAATTTTATTTGTTTTTTAAATAAATAGGACAGAAAAACTGAAGCGGTTTTCAAGTGTTAAGAAACTAAGATCAATGAATACTTAAACCAGCTGCCACAGTTTAAGGTATGGCTCTATAACTAAAATTTAGTTCCAAAGCCTTCTGTAACGCCAATGAAGTGAACTGGATTTGGATGAATTTGATGCACCACATGTCTAAAACATATGAACAATCAAAATACTGTCTCCTGTTTGAAAGTTACTTTTTGTTTGGGTATTCTTTTGTTGTTTTTTTGTTTTGTTTGGGTTGCTTGTTTGTTTTTAATTTTAGTTTAAAGAGTCTTTGAGCTTATAAAACTGGAAAAAACATGATTTACAGTATTTCATTAGTTTATAGATCCTTTAGCTCTTTGGAATGATGCATCTGCATGTCACTTCATATTTGGCAAAGATGATTCTATACTTGATCAAATCCTGATTCAGAAATGGGATAGGGAGAATTTGCTTTGAAATACTCCAAATCCCACCCCCTCCCCCCCAGATTATCACTTCAAAGAGAGCTTGATAAAATAACCTATGCTTATACTAACATTTTGGGGTAGAAGAGAATAGCATTAAACAATCCATAATTTTGTATGCTAAAAAAGCCTGTATATTTGAATTACTTACAAAATGTGGTCATAAAAGGCATAGTCTTCCATTAGATGTGAATTTAAGTAGTTCACATCAACTTCAATGTAAGCTGTGCACAGTTATTCACAGACAAAATTGCAAGGGGGGATGGTGAGTTTGCTTTTTTATGACTTCTGTAGAGCAGGTAAAAATTACAAAGAAAAAAAATACCATTTGAGTCTTTACATTGGTCCACTCTCAGATCTAAAAGCTGAATGTCAAGGAGAGTATTTCACAAATCTCTATTGCATTGGTTGTTGCTTTCTTTGTAGAAACCAGCTGCTAATCCATTTCAGAGTTATCATGCTGTTTTTTCTGCAGTTGTCACAAAAGCAGCATTTTTGGGACACTTAAACAGATTGTTGGGGTTAGTAGGAAAAACAAGGCATAGTTTGAAGGGCACTAAACAAGTACCAAGACAGTGAGGGATGTTTTTAGTCCAGAGCCTAAAGCAGACTATCAAATACTCTTGGTTTCTGGTTTTGTAATACTGGATAATAATGGCTTTAATTCTTCCAAATAGAAACATCAAACATTTAGTCCTTCTTTTAGAAGTTTTCTATACTGCCTAGCAAAACCATTGCATTGTGTACATCTCCCTGGAGACTCATGAAAACAAAAGTTAAAGAAAGAGAAAGAAATTCCACATTGTTTTCTAAGAAAAATAAATTATAAGAAAAAAGGATAACCTATCATTCTACCTATTATTTCTCACCTTTTATATAAGCATTGTCTTCCCTATTTCCCACCTTACACAGGTTATAACAAAGTGTTGGCTGACCGAGTTTTCCAAAATTAACCCTAAATAGACATTAATGTATGACTATTGAAAAGCTTTTCAACAGGCACATTCAGATGATCCTGGTGAAACAAAGGGGAATTTTTGACTAACCTTATCCAGAATGAATTGAAGTGCTTTAGTGAAAGACAAAAAGTGATCTTTTACTGAAGAAGAATAGCAATCTGAAGATATGTGCAAGCAAGAGCTCTAATTACAACCTATATTCTTTTCAAGGCTTATACTGGACAACAAACAACAAAATCTGTGCATCAGGATTAACCTTATAATTACTTGCTGACTGATTTTATCCTTGTCAAGGAGGAGCAATAACCCACTATGGAGAATTCTCCTAAGATTTTCCTGTGGTACTTATTAAATTCTACATTTTAAAGGATTGCCTATTTTTTCCTCCTAACTGCAATTGATTCATCCCTTGCACTTTGGTACTTGCATATGTTAATCGTGGAATGCTCCAGTTTGCTAGAAATAGATAGGAACTCTTTCAGTTCTTTACTTTTTCAGATCTGTTTTAAATGTTAAAAAGCTGCTCAGCCATTTTCTAATTGTTTTTACCATAAACAGTCATGTTAAACTATTGAATATTCTTTTGAGATTTTTTTGTCACTTGTGGTTTTCTACTCCAGCTTGTGAGCAGTTTTGCAGATGATATTCCTTTCAAAGCTTATGTGAGGTGATCTTTCATATTATTACTGTTCATGCTTGTCCATAACTGGCTTTCTTTCAACAAAATTCCGTATTTGTGTGCTCTGTTCCACTAGTACCTAATGTGCAAGAATTTTTCTTTGTAATAGTCAGGAAACCCAGCCAACTTCAATATCTCTATATAAACATTTGTCTGCACTGTTCTGTTGTTTATCCCGCTCAAAGAGTGATGAGGTGCAATGAACAGGGGGGATATAAATAGCAGCATAGACTATTGCATGTAAGTTAATTAATCACTATAGACAGAAGTGGGTCCTAGAGAGAGTGATGGTCAAGTGAGCACTTCTCAAAGACATTGAAAAATGCATCCAAAGTGAATAGTTTAAAAAAATTACCTAGGTGCTCTTGTTTTAAGTAAATCAGCAATTAAAAACTCAGTCAATCTATTGCTATACACAATCACAACACTAGAAATCCAGCCATATCCAAATTCAAAACAAGCACAGATAAAGCAACACTGACTACAGGTGTAGTCAGCCTTAAACCACAGTACTCTCCCCTGAATTCTTTAGCCTTGGGGTTTGTCTTTTACCAATATGAAATACACATGCTAGGGGTCACAGTTCCCCCCAAATATTTTGTCTTTTCTTCAGTTCATTAACTAAAAGATATGAGAATAGGGAAGAAAATGTCTGTGTGTTACATTCTGTAAGCAGTTACACAGCTATTTTAGCTTTGAAAAACAGAATTTCATATGTGCGATATCTTTGCATGGAACAGATCATAAGACCAGAAGCTGCAGTGAGAAATACCTGTCTCAACCCAGAGTAAGGAATGGTGGGGAACCAATGGGGAAGAGATGGAGCTTTAAAGATACCTGTCCAGGTCTGTGGTGCAGTGGCTGCTGTTGCTGTGGAGATGTGAACATCATACGGGAACTCCTAGGAGTACAGAGCCTGCAAGACTTTGTCACTACAGTGGCTATTCAACAAGGTGTGCCCCTACTTTCCATAAGTCATCCCCATAAACACAATACAAAATGAGCTGGGCGCTGAGTGTTTGAGTGTCAGCTGGAGAGGGACACAGTGCACAAAGATCTGACAAATATTACTTGGTTTCTACTCCTTCTGGCTCCAACCTCAGAATGTTAGTAAAGCAAACATACCCAATGATGATTAAATATCACTGATTTTTTTTTTTGTGTTGTTTTGTTTTATTCAAGACTTAGGCTTCAATTCAAGAAACTGAGCATTTCCATACAAATGCTGTAAAAACACTGTGCAGATCTGCAGTCTAACCAAAGTTTGTCTATACTAATTCTTCCACTTAATTTCTCTCCATTGCTTCAGCTGGAGGAGGTGTTTTCTACAAGCACTCTCATCTTTGTATTGTAAACCACCATTGTGCTCCACACCAGATGTAGAAAGTAGGCAAACCATGCTGGAAGTCCCCAGGTGAAAGGTAAGACATTAAATACCTGACAAAGCATTATTATTCAACAGGAACAATCAACATGCTAAGAAACACAACATACTGAATTCTCCTATTAATTGGAGTTTCAGAAACAATTGGAGAAAAAAGATCTCCTCAGGAAACCATTCCATTAACCTTATGAAACATGGCAAAAGCTGTCTCAATTTTTAATCCCTAAAAAACATGGCTGCATGAAAGCAGTAAATGACAGTGTCAGAGCTAAAATTAACCATATCTCAGTGGAGTTCAAGATTTCGCAATTTCCACCTTCTATTAGCCTGGCTGGTGAGGAGGATGCATCTACCTGCGGTGCAGACAGTCTTACAACTAGAAGCATTTTGCTGTGGTTTAAATAAATGATAACATTTGGGGGGGGCTATATCTGATAGACTGGCAGCATGCCTATAGTCCCATGTTACATTGAAAATAAAGGAGGGAATTCTGTCCATTTTGACTTTTTGCATCTCATCAGAATCTAACTAATTTTTGTTCATACTCTGTATGAAAGAAAGCCTCTGTAGGTTTTCTTATGCATACTTGCTTATATCATACAGGGTATTGATGAGTAGCGTCTGCACCCATCCGTGTTGTTTTGTCCTGAGACTGCACTGGTATACAGCTAGCATAAAAATAAAGCTCCAGTAAAAACTCCAGTTGCTTGCTTGGTTGGTGGATTACATTAACACAGATTCTTAAAGATATCATTGAAATAGTGCCAGTAGATCCTAGGAAGCATAATGAAATATAACATTGTGTTTCTTTCATACATCTGTCCAATGTACTTGCAATGATGTCAGAAAGTGTAATGGCATGCTCTGTTCATTACGTTTTTTTAGAAGCAGAAGATTTTGGTTTGGATTTTTACATTTCAAGGTCATTTACTTCATGTCTTCTCATATACTTGATGTCTTGCATTTCATCATGTTGATCATAAGTCTCCCATAGCTAGCAGCTATGTCGTACTGTGAAAGGAACTGTTGAACTTCATTGCACCCAAGAGACAGGATGCAATTCATGATATGAAGAACATCATTGTTGATGTCAACAGGAAGAGTCACTGCTAAGATAAAGCTCGCAGATGGAAGCCAGACACATCAGAAATTGGAAAATATTGCAGTTGGCTGCCAGTGTGAATTACTTTCAGGTGGTCAGGTTCATCCCTAATTAAGATGGCACCCTCAGCATGCAATGCTAATGAACGCGCAGCAAAGGCATAATGAGTCCTAATTCTCAGCTTGCATAGCTGCATTTCTCAAAGTGGGTTGGTTACTATGCAGTAAGTGAGGCATATCAAGTACCTTGCATTTGCTAAATGAGGTGGGAGTCAGATGAAATTAAAAATTTGATTAGTTCATTTACATGAGTCTGTTTTAAAGTATTGGATGGGAAATAAAGTTTGCAACTTACCCATCAGGAAGCTGGGGAAGTTTTCTTGTCTTTGTGAAGTTTGTATTAATAGCATTTGAGTAGGCATACAGAATACATGATACACAAAGCTTCCTTTAAGTCTTTAGGTTATTCAAAAGCAGATCTTGAAGCCAAGAGAAAAGATGGATATCCAGCATTGTTGCCTTGTTAAGTGAGCTTTGTTATGAAGCTTTAATAAGGAAAGATGGCAAGGTAGTATGAAAGTTAAGTCTATGTGGCTGAGAGGCTACAGGGCTAGCAGGAAGACCTGGCCATTCCTGGCTGAACCACAGTTCCATTGACTTGAGAAAAAACAGACTTCTTGTCTCATGGGCATTTTATGACAGCTGTTGTTTACAACAACATTGAGCAAACTAGCCATCAAAAGGTGCTAGTTAACATGATATGGTTAATCACAGACAATTCTAACACACAAATGTTTGTCCAGAACCTATTTGACCTATTATTTTCAAAACAAAGAGCCACTTTGACTTCAAAAGCCATTTAAGACCTGTAGGTGATACTGTGTATGAAGAATAAAATTAGTATTTTTTAAACTCTGTGGATAAGAAGAACAAGATAAAGCTTACCTTTTCTGACAGTATCATAGTAATTCACATAATGATGGACATACTTAGTTTACCTTATCACATAACAGAGGCGGCTAAGTAACAACAAGATTTTAAATGTTGGTCCTCCAAAATAATTGTCATAAGGCAATAAAGAGTTTTAACAGGCATCTATATTACTATCTACTTAATTCATTTGAGAGTATCTGAATTACAGGTATAGTAAAAGATTTGCATGGCCTTCATGCTATATATAAACATATTTGCTCACATTGCTTGCTATGGTCATAAACTTGCTTATACTGCATGTTGTTAAAATGTTTGCCTGCTTCTGGTTGTGACCCTTCCTTACAAGTTCTAATACTTTGAGCATTTGGGAAAAGACAGTATTTAGTGAAAAACATGAAGTGCCAGATGTTGAGCTAATGTGAATCAATGTTGAAGAAAAGGAGTCTGGCAAGGAAAGTTTTGTTACTGTGACCAGACTGGTGTGCATAAAGGTACAATATAATGGGTCATCAAATTCCATAGCAACATCAGCTGAAAATACACTGGCTGATTTACAAGAAAAGGGTCCTCCTTTTCTTGTCTCTCTTTCAACAAGCTGCCAACGCAAGTTATTAGTGCCACAAAGAATGTCTAGTATTTACACTATTTTGATCTAACACAGACATGCTGAATACCAATTTAAGAAGCTCTCATATGTTCTTTTGCCATAGACCAATCTGACATACAATTGCATTGTCATCTTCCCCTATGCAACAGGATTTTCATTTCCCTTACATTCCTTTTTCCTTAGTGTTAGGCATTACCAGACACTAGCATATAGTCTTCCAGGAATTTATACTACTGTTAGAGCTGGTTGGGAATTTCCCATGTTTTTCTTTTTTTAGTGGGAAATACTACAAGACCTATTGGTCATGCAAAATTATCTTTTTTTTTTTCTTTTTCCTTTTTTGACATTTTCAAAAGGAATAATTTATTTCCTTTGTTGAAATTATTCTTAGTCTTGAAATTAATATATGCCTCAGTTAAAAGTTTAGTAAAAACACTGTTGGGAGAGGTTAGCTTGACAGGAATGGGGCAAGTGTTGCAGCAGAGAAGAGCACCTTCCTGTGATCACCAGAAAGTATGGTGACAGTGCTATGCAGACGTTGTTCAGCTTATAATAAAAGCACCAGACAGAAAAAACTTTGACAAGATCATAGAATCATAGAATAGTTAGGGTTGGAAAGGACCTTAAGATCATCTAGTTCCAACCACCCTGCCATGGGAAGGGACACCTCACACTAAACCATATTGCTCAAGGCCTCACCCAACCTGGTCTTGAACACTGCCAGGGATGGAGCATTCACAACCTCCCTGAGCAACCTATTCCAGTGCCTCACCACCCTCACAGGAAAGAATTTCCTCCTTATATGCAATCTAAACTTCCCCTGTTTAAGTTTTAACCCATTACCCCTTGTCCTGTCACTACAGTCTCTAATGAAGAGTCCCTCCCCAGCATCCCTATAGGCCCCCTTCAGATACTGGAAGGCTGCTATGAGGTCTCCATGCAGCCTTCTCTTCTCCAGGCTGAACAGCCCCAACTTCCTCAGCCTGTACTTCAGACGGGAGGTGCTCCAGTCCCCTGATCATCCTCGTGGCCCTTCTCTGGCCTTGTTCCACCAGTTCCATGTCCTTTTTATGTTGAGGACACCAGAACTGCACACAATACTCCAGGTGAGGTCTCACAAGAGCAGAGTAGAGGGGCAGGATCACCTCCTTTGACCTGCTGGTCACGCTCCTTTTGATGCAGCCCAGGATACGGTTGGCGTTCTGGCGCACTCAATCCCACTGCCCATGTCAGGGACAAAGATGTTGAACAAGACCGGTCCCAACACCAATCCCTGAAGGACACCACTCGTTACTGGTCTCCAGCCAGACATTGAGCCATTGACCACAACTCTTTGTGTGCGGCCATCCAGCCAGATCTTTATCCACCGAGTGGTCCATCCAAATTGATGTCTCTCCAATTTAGAGACAAGGATGTTGTGTGGGACAGTGTCGGACACTTTGCACAAGTCCAGGTAGATGACATCAACTGCTCTACCCCTGTCCATCAGTCCTTTAGCCCCATCATAGAAGGCCACCAAATTGGTCAGGCAGCATTTCCCCTTAGTGAAGCCATGCTGGCTGTCACCAAGCACCTTGTTGTTTTTCATGTGCCTTAGCATGCCATCAAGGAGAATCTGCTCCAAGATTTTGCCAGGCACAGAGGTGAGACTGACTGGTCTGTAATTCCCTGGGTCATCCATTTTCCCCTTCTTGAAAATGGGGGTTATATTTCCCTTTTTCCAGTCATCGGGAACTTCACCTGACTGCCACAATTTCTCAAATATGATGGCCAATGGCTTAACAACTTCATTTGCCAGCTCCTTCAGGACCCGTGGATGGATTTCATCAGGTCCCATGGACTTGTGCACGTCCAGGTTCTTAAGATGGTCTCGAACCAGTTCCTCTCCTACAGTGGGCCCAAGGTCTTCATTCTCACAGTCCCTGCGTCTGCCTTCCAAGACTTGGGTGGTGTGGTCAGAGCCTTTGCCAGTGAAGACCGAGGCAAAGAAGTCATTCAGAACCTCAGCCTTCTCCAAATCCTGTGTAGCCAGTTCTCCTGAGAGCTTCCAGAGGGGGCCTACATTCTCCCTACCCTGTTTTTTATTTGCTAGGTACCTGTAAAATTCCTTCCTGGTATCCTTAATATCCCTAGCCAAGTTTAATTCTAACTGGGCCTTGGCTTTCCTAACCTGGTCCCTAGCTTCCCAGACAACATCCCTGTACTCTTCTCAGGCCACCTGTCCTTGCTTCCACTTATTATAAGCCTCTTTTTTCATTTGAATTTTCCTCTGCAGCTCCTTGTCCATCCAAGGAGATCCTCCTGCTGTACTTCCTTCTCATTGGGATGCAACACTCCTGAGCTTGTAGCAGGTGATCCTTGAACAGGTAAAAACACAATTTGTTCCAGTTTTTGTTTATTGATCTAGAAGTATTCTTCGACTTTAACATTTTTCCTACCTTTAGAACTAAAATCATGACAAAAGTTAAAATTCTACCTGTTGCATCGTAATAATGAAATTTAAAGAATTCAAGGCATTGGTGTTTCAGAAATGTATATAAAAAGAATGGCGTGAGGTTTTGCGGTACGCAGCAAATGTTCTCATCAACATTTCATTAGTTCTAGACTAGGAGAAATCAAGCAGGAGATTACTCCAATACACAATAGAAATATTGCACACAGGATCTAGTGTCCCACTGCAGCTCCTCAGTTTATATTGGACTATTTAGTCCATATTAGTCCTATTTAGTCCTATTCAGCTCATAAGGCTCAAGAGAGTTAAAGCAGCTGTTAAGCTTCCCTGCCAATGATCATAACCATCCTTTTCTCAATTTTATGGAAGAAGTTGTTCAAGAGAGAATAAACACATGTTCAGATGGCACACAGGCAATAAGAGATCTTACCTATCAGCATCACTTAATCAACACCGAACTCTTTTCTAAAGTAAAATCAACTCCCCAATCACCAATCCTGAGCAGTAGAACATGAAGAGCAACAACCCTATGTGCCTCCAAATCTCTAGCCCTGTGATAAGCATAGTTTAACTGTGGAGGGGAGCAAAACAATCATCCAACTGTGTCCTTAAAAAAAGCAGATTGGAAATGTGGTACTGGCCAGGCTAGAAGAATGAATAATTCTCAGAATATGACAACTACACACAAAACTGCATTCCACTGCAGGAAATCATCCAGGGATATTTATTTCCACATGACCCTAAACCATCTGAAACTTAATTTATAAGAGAATTGTCTGTAAACTGTGGCCCCACTCCAACATGTTCACCTTGCAACAGCTCTGATAGCTGTGAAGTTTCCACTGTAGCTTCTCCTCCAGATAAACAAACTTTCAAAGCCTCAGAAGTTATTGTTGTAGTCAGAGAGATCAAAGGCCTTGCAGCAGGTGTTGCAGCAGACGTTTCTGATTTCTGCCCAAACAATTCACAGCTGGCTAATTCACTGCTGGCCTGCAGGATGTGCCCTGAGCATTACTCAGAGTTAAGGAAAGTCTTAGTTTCTCTGACTCAGACACTTGGTTTGTTATGGAGGAAGTAGATTATTATTACGTGACATTTTATATGTAATAGCACAAGGAAGAACTTCTCTGCTTAGCACCTGGTTAGCCAAGGACTTAGATGCTTTTCAGAAAGATTCAGCACAGATGTTCAGTCTATCTGGCCAAAATTCATAGAAACACTTACCTCAGAGAATGGATCTAGGTGTAAAAGTAGGGAAGAGAGGGAAAAGGCCAAATCTTTTGCATGGTGCAGCACATTATAGTTCAGTTGCAATCAAGAGAGATCCACTGACCTCCTAATGTTACTGTTATGGGATGCTATAGCACTAACTAAACATATGATTACCAAATTTTGCCCTCTGTTTGCAAGTGTCTCTGAACAAACTGGAAATGGTCCAGAAAACAGCCACACAGAACAGAAAATAAATTGTACAATGAAAGAATAAAACTGCTTTTCAGAACAAAGGTATTTGTTTGTCCATGGTTTATACTGTGTGGGCAAAACCTTCTCATAATGAAGATGCACAAAACCATAAGTGTGAAAATTGAGGCCAGACAGTTTACATTGGGAATACCACACACATTTTAGTACTGACAATAAATACATTCTTATTTAACAGGGTACATTCTCAACTATGTGATATCTTTAAGCTTGAGATGTGGTTTAAGTTATGTGCTCCATCTCCACCAGAAAGTTTGGGACGATGGAAAGCACTGGATTAAACTGCCTCAGGACTTTAAAATGGATGCGCTGCTCACTTCCCGTCTTGGAAAACTGTTTATACTATCATAATAAAACCACATGATTATTGGCGCGTATATGCAGTGCTCATTTGCTGTCACAACCATACTTTGGAGACTTAAAGAGTGCCCCTACTCACTGTGGCTGCCATTAAGTGTTGTGTTAAAGTAACCAAGTATCACACAAATATGTAACAAGGTCAACGGTCAGTACACACCGACATGACTAACATCCAACTTTCTGCTAAAGCTATATAGAACCCTAGAAATTCTACTATGGAAACAATTTCAGCAGTTAAATGTTTGCTTATGTTTCCATTTGAAAACAAAAACAAACAAAAAACCCAACCAAACAAAAAACCAAAAGAACAAAAAAAAAACAGAGGATTTTTTCTAACAGAATAGAATTTTCTTGGAAAAATGGGGTGCTAATTTAATAATGTTTTCTTATTTAAAAAGTTTCATTTTGGAATGAAATTTGAAATATTTATATTAAAAACTGAAATACCAATGTAAAATGAAATATTAAAATATTAAATTATTTAATTCCCAGCAATGTCAGCACCACTGAAAGTGCTATGTAGAGATTTTCCAAAATGAAGTGTCATTGAAAGATTTGGCTGAAGGTTTTAATTTGACAAAGTTGCTTTTTCCAAACAGAAAACAAAAAAAAAAACTGTTAGAAAAATTAACTCTTCTTTGAGACCTCTGGAGTTGAGTGGTGGTGCATAGTTTTTGACTGCAACTGAGGAAATTAAATACGTTCTACACTCTTGAAAACGCAACACTTTTAAAGGGGCACTTCTTCCCCTTGAACTTTTATTTAAACAAATTTAGCACACCTGCAAGGAGTCAAGGGGACTGTCCTGAAAGCGGACCTCCTTTCATCAGAAAACAGTTTGAAAGGAAAGAAAAGCAGAGTTCGCTTCCTTTTCTTTTTTAACTCCTTCCTGATTTTGAGCAAATCATCCGTCGCCTGGGGAGACTATATGAGGTTATGGAAAGACAGCTCAGTGTCCATCACATTACTTTTTGGTCTACTTCCCAAGGCACACAGTCATTTTTTCATTCCCTTCAAAACTAGAATGTTACACGGGTACCAATTCACACATTTTAAAGCAACCAAGAGAAGTCGACAAGAAAAGTAATGGAACCAACAACAAAAAGAAATCTGCTGACCCAAACAATCCTAAACTGAGGAATGACTGTAGCAGTCACCAAAATCCTGCAGATGAATACTAGAGTTAGGGATATGGATTCTATCCCAAATAGCACAACTTCTTAACCATGCTACTGTAGTATTCCATTTAACCTCTGTGACTGAAATAATTTAACCACTTTAATAATACTGAGGCCTACAGACTAAAGTAACTTCATATGCTATGTATTATTACAATAAAATACCAGATACGCGCCTCAGGTTTGTGCAACTTAATGCAGTAGTTTTACTCTTGGATCGCAAGGCACCTACGCTGCAACTAACCAACCAACCCCAGGCAAATCATTTCAGGGAATTTACTCTTTGTAAAAGAGTTTAAGAATATTGCTCTCAAAGGGTTAAAAAAGGAACTACGACACATGAAAATATAACTATGATATCTACTTCACACAATGCAGAAAAATTACCTTTGGATTGAAGCCATGTGTGCAAGGAATTTATATAAGGGTAACACCCTGGCACATTTGTGTATTTGGGAGAGCTCAGAGGGTTTTATAGCTTTACACGTACACAGCACAGACTGATTAAGGGGTTATTTTGTGCTTTGTAAACAAGATAAATAACAACCCTTGAATTGTTTTGTAAACCATAAACAAACATATGATTCAAATATTTCAAAAGCTAAAATACACTGCATTAAAGAACACTGGATATGGTCTTTCACAGGCACATGCTAATTTTCCAGAGAAATAAAAGGCACTGTAGTCTCTGTGCTCACTTTCCTAGTTACAATTCCTGGGTGTGGCATGAAGTCCATGGCAAATCCGGTGTTTAAAAATAGAAATAGAAAAGGAAAAAAGAAAGAAAACCAACCCATTCCTGCTGTATTTTCTTTTTCCAGCTTCACTGTTATAACTGGCCCGTCTCATAAAGGAGCAGACTTTCTACTTTTCGGATATAAAGATATGACTGAAATAGTTCCATACAACTAACCATGCCCTCATATTGAAGGTAAGACTTGACAGACGCAATTAGTTGAATGTCAAAGCTGAACTCTCCATCTCCTTCCCTCAGTAGCTAGCAAAAAATGAGTTCACCTCTTAACCTTCTAGCTTGCTCCAGCTGTTATGGCCATTCTTATCCCAAACTATTCAACAAATACTGCAAAAGCCTTTTTGCCACCCTCTCCCTTGAATTCACTCTGTGGCTTAAATTAATGTTGATGAATTGGCTTCACAGCTGAATGGTAATATCAGGAGTAAAACTGGCTAAGTTATGAGGGCTGAGGCAGTTTAGCCTGGGGCTGTTCTGATCTTGGCCAATAAGTCATTACACACCATTTCCCATTGAGCTGGAAGGAAGACATATCCACATAGTTTTGTAACAGTTACATGAGCTCAAGCGTCTTCAGCCTCCTGAATCTTAAATACATGGGGTCATTTAAAGGGTCAGAAGACTCATTAAAAATTTATAAAGCCATCTAAGATCCCTAGATAAATGATCAATTGCTATGGCAGTGTGTCCTGGGTTCAGCAGTAGCAGTCATTTTCTCTCCTTCTTGGTAGCTGGTGCAGCGCTGTGTTTTTGACTTTCAGCCTGGGAACGGTTCTGGTAGCACCAATGTTTTTAGTTACTGTTCAAATGTTTTAGTCTGACCAAGGACTTTGTGAGCCTCGTGCTCTGCCAGGGAGGAGGGGAAGCCGGGAGGAAGCCGAGACAGGACACCTGACCCAAACTGACCAAAGAGGTATTCCATACCACAGCACGTCATGCCCAGGATGTAACTGAGAGTTACCTGGAAGGGCTGGGAGACTGCAGGGTTGGAGGAGGTATCAGTCGGTGTTTGGTGGGGCTGGGGGGGGCAAGTAATCAGTCGGCTGGTGCTGAGGTGTTGTATTCTCTTCCCTTGTTATTTCCTTTATCATTATTATTATTGGTGGCAGCAGTAGTGATTTGTGTTATACCTTAGTTACTAAACTGTTCTTATCTCAACCCAGGGGAGTTGCATTCTTTTCGATTCTCTTCTCTGTCCCTGCAGGAGGTGGGGGGGGGGGGGGGGGGGAGCTGGGGAAGGGGGGGGGGGGGGTGGGAAGGAAAGAAAGAGGGAGGAAAGGGGGGGAGTCAGTAAACGAGCTGTCTGTCCGGGTTTAAACCTCGACACAGTGTCATCATTATTATGAATGTATCGCAGTTTGGAATTGGTGTGCCTTGTAAGGGAGAAGAAAGTCATCTTATAAGCAACAACTATTACAACCTGAGGCATAGCATGAGTTACTCAACTGTCAAATTTTAAGAAGTGCTGGCTGCCTTCATCTCATGCTGAAGTCATCTCCTGGGACTTGGCTTTGTTTGTAAGGAGTATGGGACTTGCAGGGTTGAGCAATGAGGAAGGGTCGATAGAAGCTGAAACAGTGAGATTAGAGCAGTATATGCAGGGAACCACAGATCATGGTGGCTCTGCACAGACAGTTCTAATGGCCCTTTTTCTTCTACAAACCCTACTTAGGACCTGCTTTGTCACAATTCCCAATGAGTAGATATCTACACTTACTATATCTGGTACTAACTATGACAAAGTCAAAGAGGTTTTTTTGTAAGTAAGATGTCTTGTCTTGGTCTATAGAAAAAAAACATGATGATGCATAGAACAGATACCTGACATTAGCCACATCAAATCCAAAGACAAAACTATTGCCAGATCTAAGCTTTAGCCTTACAAATGGACTTGCTTGCCCAGAAAGTCCCCTTATGCTATTCAACTATAGTTTTTCTTATGAAACCAGTCCTTCCTCACCCAGCCCCCCCAAGACATCTGCTATCAATATTAGAAAACATAGTCGTTATTAGTCTGCCTTATTCACACGAGTTTACCTATGTGAAAGCAGATGATCTGCAGCCAGACATTTAGCTCTCAAGATCAACCCCCCAGGGATTTTACCCTAAGGGAATTGTTCTGAGACTAATCCAGCCCTGGTTCCCACCTCCCTGCCACTAAGCTAATGAAGTTCTAGCTCACTTCACCACTCAGATAAACACAGGGGGAGGGATGAAGGCAAGGCAGTGGCTCCAGCTTCCATAAAAATGCCACTGTTCTCTAAGTAAACTATCTTGATTCCTCCAGACAAAATCATCAAGGAACACAGGGATGGGTAAAAGATGTGATGAGCTCTGTGATGGCTTGTCTCTGTTCTGCAGAGAGCTTGGTGCAGGAGAAGGCTTCACTGAACCCCTTGCTGGATCAGAATCATGTAGTGGGTACAGTTGCACAGTCAACTGTTAACAGAACTCATCTCCATTCGCACTGTCATACTGAATCTCATCTTCTTGATATCCTTGTTCTTTACTTAACAGACAAACATTTTGTTTGAGCCCACTCTTGTCTGTGTAATAAAATCTTGGGTTCAGTTCTGAGTCAGGATCATGCAGTGATCATAATATATCTGAGAGCCTAGAAAAGCTTGTCATTTTACAAGGTCTAGCAATACTGTTCTTATCCTAAACTGAGATATCATGTCTCTCTCTACAAGAAAATCCTCCTTAGGCATTTGTTTTTTGCCTTATACTCAATACTTCAAGTCATCCAAAGTCAACATCTGCCACTGCTATAGTAACTACAGCAGCAAGGATGGGGGCAGCATTACAAGCTGCATTACTTTGCTGTATCTGGATTTTAAAATACAATGTACAATTATTAACTGCCTCCCCTGGCCATTTCCTTCATTTATTTTGCTCAGGCAAGCAGGCCTTGCAAACCTGAGGCAGAGCAACCTCAGCAGCACTAAATGGTCAATGATTTATTAAGACAAGCTGTAGGTGCAGTAATGCTCACCAGGTGGCTAATAACTAGGCTTTGTGAAATAAAACTAAGGGGGAGAGGGGAAATATCAGTGATCATTCCTTGAGATAGTTTCAAAAACTTCAAATATGCACCAGAGCAGGCACACTTTTTTTTTTTTTTAACAGTTTGACATGCACTTTGAATGTTAAACCGGCACAAACTTGGCATTTTCTAAGTCAGTGTAAATGCACAGTGAAGGAGGGGGAATATATTAATGTAGAAAGAGTCTCCCTTCTGCATGGGACAGCATTCAAAGCTCGCAGTGAAATGGTCTTATATAATGAATTGCAAGTATAATCCGAAGGCCAAAGTGGGCTTTGATCATGCTTCAATGCGCTTCCCAAGCTGTGGTGACACAAGGTAACTGTGAGGCTGAATAATGTTGCAGCCAGCACACTGGAGAAGTTGAAACAAAGATATGCTTTTTTTTTTTTTTTTTTTCCTTTGTTAAACACAGTGGAAGCTGCCACAAGAACATTTCCAGAATCTGTAAAACTGTGGTATAGGAGGAAAGATGAGAAAGCATGCCCTGAAGTGAACAAAATACATATTTCACCAATAAGAAAATGGCCTTTTCAGACAGGTCATCTATCTTGGGCATATAAAAAGCTCAGAAAAGGTACCCTTGTTAGCTTGGCAAGATAATGGTGGATCCCAAAAGTTTCAATTTTGATGCTCAAAAAATTTTATATGAAACTTAAATTTTTCCAGAACAACAAAACATGAAATTCTGCATTAACCTTTCATTCATGTTTCTCAGCAGCTATAAACTTGAGGGGAAAAAAACCTCAGAAACACAAATTTCTAATTAAAAAGTACATCGATTAAAGGCATAGCAAAGTAAATAAAAAAGCTAATGAAGAAAAAGAACATACTGATAATAAAACAATAATAGATATTTAAAACCAAAACAAGTTTTGATTCCAGAAATATAATTGTGTAGAATTACAGAATATTTTGGGTTGGAAGGGACTTTCAAAGGTCATCTAGTCCAACCTCCCTTCATTGAGCAGGGACATCTTCACTTAGATCAAGTTGCCTGAAATGAAGGCCAGGCTGGATGTGGATATCTCCAGGGATGGAGCATCCACCACTTCTCTGGGCAACCTGTGACAGTATTTTACCACCCTCGTGGTAAAGAATTTTTTCCTCACATTCAGCCTGAATCTCCCCTATTTAAAAACATCACCCTTCATCCAGTTGCGACAGTCCTTGCTAAAAAGTCTATCCCCACCTTTCTTATAGGTCCCTTAAGTACTGAAAGGCCACAATAAAGTTTCCCCAGAGTCTTCTCCAGTCTGAACAACCTGAACTCCCCCAGCCTGAGGGATCCTCAGGACCCTCTAACCATCTTTATGGGCCTCCTCTGAACCCTCTCCAGCAACTCTTTTTTGTTGTACAAAACCACACTAAAGAATTTCTGCTATTTTGGGATACTGATTTTCACCTAAAAAACAACTTGCCTACCTATAGTAAACCATACTAAAACTAAAAAGTAACAAAACCTTAACTTGTCCACTCACACGGAAGTGGTATACAAACACTCACAATTCTGCTAAAAAGTTGCCAGCCATAGGGTTGTGAATCTGCATTTTAGGGAGCTAGATTAAGCCAACTGTCTGAGATGCTGAGCACTTACTCCTCTCAGACTGACACTTCAGTACCTCTAAAATGAAGTTTCTCACAGTACTTCATTTAAAATCCTTCATCCAGCTTTTAATCAAACTAAGGGAAAAAAAAAAATTGAAAAAATTTCTAAAATTTGGTGAAGTTTAAATCTGGCAGACTTCTATCAATCAGTCCTTTGTTGGATAGATATACTTACTGAATTTATATGATTCATGGATTTAATATGGAATATTTGCAATAAAGGAATAAGAGAATTCATTTTTCTAAACACCACTTTCTCCTTTCTTTCATACAACTTATTTTAGTAGTACCTTGCATTGTTTCTGATATTAGCTGGTAAACATGTTGGCATAGACCAGCTCTTGATGAGTCATTTTGAGAACAGACAGCACCCTCTTTAGGCATCTAGTTCTACTGCCCTCTTTTTGTCCCTAGATCAGACCCTTTGGCATAGCATGAACCTCAAGAGATCATTTGTATAAATAACAGGAAGAGGGACTATTTCAGTGTGTTCAGCCAGTGTACTTCTGTTACCAACTGCCCATCAATTTTTTATGTTGCTTGCTAATCAGCACTAAGGGAACACAGACTGTCCTGTGATCATCTGTGTATTGCACATTATGAGCTGCATAAGGCATTTCCCACTGATTGAGACCCAGAATTATTACAAGATTCCAAAGTAATGTGCATAAAGCTCACTGAATTTGCCCACCTAGGAAACAGGCAAGGCCTATTTTAGAAAACATAAACATTTGGGACCCGCCGCAGTATTGGTAGGCCGCACATACATCGTCCTACTCAATATACTTTTATTACCTCATGAGCACAAAAGGTCCCACTGGGATGGAATCACCATCCCTGGAAGTGTTCAAAAACATGTAGATGAGGCCCTCAGCTGTATGGTTTAGTGGTGGTCTTGGCAGTCTTGGGGTAACGGTTGGATTTGGTGATCTTAAAGGTCTTTTCCAACCTAGTTGATTCTATGATTGTATGTGGTTAGCTCTACCCATATTCAGGAAAATACTTAAGCACATAATTGAAGTCCGGTTGATCTCAATTAGACTTAAATACATTTAAAATGCCCTCTTGATTGGAAGCAAGAGGAACTCTAAGTAAGCATATCCCTCAACCTCTTGGGAGACTTATGCACTTCAGAGATGACTTACAGATGTCAACACACTTGACAATCCTTCTGGGAAAATCTCTTAACATAAATAGTATAATAACAGTATCTTATATTTTGCCATCAGCTTCTCTTCTGTCTTAAGTAATAACCCTGATACCATATTAATCACTTTAAATATATTACTTACAAAAGATGACTGATAAACACATTTATAGTAGGAGCAGGTCTTCAGCAAGGATTTGTGGAGACAATAGTGAATCTGTGGGTATCCCCAAGCTATAAACTCCAATAGACAGAGTTTAATAATGTGCAATATGTATAAGTAAAAGCACTGTCCACATCAGTTATTTTCTTTCCGGTCTCCACCATCAGTTGTCACAGGAATGACACTTCTCACTGACATGTCAAGCAATGACACCCTACCCCCTAACCATTTCAGGTAAGAAACATTATCAAGTAACTTGTTTACCTTTTCAAATTTATAATGCACAGTAAAACAGTGCTGCCTTCTGCCGCTAGTAGTCAAATTTCACAGAAAGGGTTTGTCACAGCTGACAGAATTTCTTATGAGAAATGACCTCTTTTCGATTGGAACACCCGAATTACCAGCCCCAGTGGAGACCATAGCATCACCTTGGAGATGCAAGACCATAAGAATAAATAACCAGACAGAACGACACTCATCTTAATTCTCAGGCAGTGCGCTGTCATCTTCTGAAACTTCCCAGTCCTGAGGGATTTAAAGTATTAACTAGATAAACTGTAAAAGATGTCAAGGAATGATCTACAGTGACTTGTGCATCTTTCTATAACCATAAATAACTTTATATTTCATTTCTGGCAGCATGACAAAGCAAGGAGGCAATGAACCATTATGGAAAACCCATCTGTTGCTTATAAGGAGAAAGGTTTTGTGCTTGTAGATTTATAGAGGAAAATTTTCAGTGCAAGTCCTGTTATTGTTAATGAGAATTGCACATCCAATTGCCCATGCTGAAAGTGTAACCCATTATGTTCCTTCACTGTCTAGATAGCTACTGTGTGTTTCAGCAACAAGAGAAAAATATTATCAAAAGAAAACCCAGTGTTCAAGTGACAGTGACATCAAAATTCCTGATAATTCTACAAAAACTACCTCAATAGTTTTTATATGCAACTAGAAAGGCTACTCCAAAATCCATGTGTTTTTATTGTTCTTGCCAAGTTTTGCATACTGACCCTCAGATTCCCAGTTGGAATTCTAATATTTTATTGATCTACTGGATCATGCTTGAAAACTGCTCTAGAGGAGGTGCCCAGGCAAAAACATCCTATCTTTACCTATTCCACAGGATTTTTGGACTTCTACAGCACACTGGAGACTGTCTTTGGATTGAACACCCTGGCTATGCATTTAGCTTTCTTTCTGCCTATGATTTATTTAGCTCGTGTATACACACTGGACCCCACCTACCAGTACTGTACCACCTTGCCCAGCCCCAGCGTTTCACAGCAACTGGGAGGCAAAATGCCAGGGAAGGAAGAAACTGGGACTAGTGGTTCCACCTAAACCTTTGGACTATAAAAGTGTTCTCCACTCTTCTTTCATGCCTGTCTCTGCCTGAACTTGCCAGACGGCAAAATAGCAAGTGCTCAAACCCAGACCCTTGGCCCTGCAGGTACCTGAATGAGCAATTCCTCTCCCCAGCTCCAAGACTCTCAGCCTTGGAGACACTGACATACCCTGTGGTTTCCTGCAACCATTTCTCTGATATGGGGTCTGGGGCCTGAAGGAACTGCTCCTTGAGGCAGCCAAGAAGCCTAACCTGATATTATGAAGTCACCAACACGAAGAAACATGGAACAGACGGAAAAAGAGAAGGATAAAGAAGCAGTGAGAATGGGTTCCTTCTTGGTTTCATATTTGTAGGAAGGACTGGTAAGCACCATGGGAAGAGGAAACACATGGAAGCGAGAGCTCTACCGCAGTGAAGTGAAACCGGACAATATTTATTTCACCAAGTTCCACACATCTACCCCTAGCAACAGTGACATAATGTTAGTTACTAAGAACAAAATAACTTTGTCCTTCTCATTTACAGAAGACTGTGCAAAGAACAAGCCCTGTAGTCAGACTGAAACAACAGCTACACATTACTTTAGTGACATCCAGGTATGCAAAGCAATGCAGCTTTAAGAGAAGCTTCTCTGGCTACAGCCCTGCCCCAGGATGCCTTTCCTCCTCCAGACCAAGTCTCTGCGTCAAAAGCACTGGGCCTTAAACAGCACTGATATCCCAGATTTATCTTTCCAAAATACAGCTATGAAAGACAATCTACCACTTAAAGGAAAACAGAGCATTGCAACCATTCCCAAAGTTTTTTTCCATTAATACAGTAGAGTTAATGACACCTCAGGTAAATACCGGGTATGCTTCTGTTGGACTGATGAGCATCAGAAAACTTAACCTGCTACAGCTACATGATGTGGATACAACTGAACTTATCACTGAACTTAGCAAAGCAGATGTCTAAGTAACAAAAGCAACATGACAAATCATACAATGCACATTTTTTGAGGAACGGCTGCTCAACAGCCTTTCCTACTGGGAACAAACATGCCCTTGCTTTTCATCAACTTTGTGAGATAGAGATGATATTCCATATGCTGTCCCTGAAACAGTCACATCTTGAATACACGAAACAGTCTGTGAGGAGCTCCAACAATCTGCTGAATCTAACTGAAATTGCAGAATGACTGTAAGTAATCAGAATATAGTCAAGAATTTGGCCATATGACTATTTGACGTGAAGTACCATGTGGGTCTTCAGTTGCCATTAGTAATATATTATCTATATTATTTTCCTCACCGTGAATAGTTTAAGAAACAGTGGGCTCTCAAAAAAATTACTTATTGATTCAGCACTACTCTAGGTAGGTGATTGCAACATCATCTTTAGATGTCCTCTGTCCAAATACTAATCCAGACTACTTCTTTGGGAGCAGGTGATAATTGTTTTGTATGGCATGCTACAACCAGCGATTTTTTTAGGACTGCTGGCTCTTAACTGGATGAGGAACTTATAGAATAACGAGAGGATATGGTCCTTTACGCTGTTGTAAGGATGCTCCCATTAAAGGATCATACTCGTTAGCTTGTAAAAACTAATACAAAACTTCAGAAGACCATATATGCAAGCTGCAGCTTTGTGGGACAGTTTTAAAAGAAATGTTATAAAGAATGAAGAAACAGTTACGTTAATGTCTCAGACTGCATGCATGCACACATCCAAGCACGCACAAACCTTAAATGTATAAAATTTGGATTTTCTCTCAGATAAGGCCCCAGAGAAGGTCAGAACAGCTTAAAGAGAAAGAAAAGGGAGGTTAGGCAATCAAAACCAACACAGTACAATATAACAGAAATCACCTTACAACACTAAAAGCCGCAAAGAAGGACGCCATGTCTCCAAAGCACGTGTGTAATATGACTTTATGGAACAAAAAATTCCACTGAGAGAAAAGGAGAGGAATAAAAGGCCTATGTTGAGCTATTATGTGGTACATTTCCATGTCAGCAGATTTCAAATGGCACCAGGAGATCTGGCACACACTTTACATAGCATCCTGCAGAGCTGCAGTGGCTGGAGAAGGAGTATACCTTTTCCTAAATGCAAACAGCATGCCTTTACTTTGCTGCTGTGGATGAAAACAGGATGGGAAAAACATATGTTTAGGTAACAATCTAGCTGCAGGGTAAGACTATGGCTGGAAAAGGAAATCTTTATACTTCAGCTGGCCAGGAAATTTCCCTTTCCTTCTTCAGAGTGTATATATGTCCAAAGTCTCCATGCTGCCTGGGCCTGCAAGAGGCAGCAGGAAGAAACGTTCCGCCTTAAAAATTCTGCGTTTACAGATAGTACATCCATAACACATCTATTTCCCTACTCATTTAGGCTTAAGCCACATCTAATTTTATGTGCCAGAACACCTATATAGCTTAGCAAATTCTTCTGAATAAACACAGTTACAAGAACATAGGAGGTCAGATCACTCCATTTAAGAGCTGCTTTTAGAGTCCTGCTGGTATCAGCCATAATGCCTGTAGCAGGATTTGCTGTTGCAGTCCTTCAGTATAACTGTACCAGCAAACCCCTTTAAATTAGACAAGACCTTATTGCACCAGCAGAAGGCCTAAAATTGTTTTTCTTGGAAGACTTACTCTCTTCCATTGTACATCTCTCGCTAGGTTCAACTGCTCTCTCCCTTGGGACCTGCAGTGTGTACAGGGTTCTTTCTTTTTGATCTCTACAGGCCTTGAAAGCAGCATGATCAAATGGATGACTGAGGAGACTTGACAGGTACACAGCTGTGTGCTGCAGCTCCACTGCCCCCTGACTTCCGAGATCATCTGTCTCTCTTGCCTCACAGCACACAGATGGAAGAGACCAGGAGATTAAAGCCACATTACATGTTACTGAATTACACAGGAAAGAAAATAGATATCAGCATAGTCTAGATATAATGCTCCCAAGTAAAAAAAGTAGACGACAAATTCCGAGTCCCTTTTTCTCTGATTGAAAGGAAGCCTCCATTTCATTCTCCTCTGGATGTACTCACGTATTCTCATTCAGGTTTCAACAATTTTTGGTTCTTTAAGGCCAAACAAATTAGTTCCCTATTAAAAAAAAAAGCATAGTAGCTAATAACTCATCCAGAAATGACATGGTTATCTGTTTACAAATATGAACAGTCACCTGAATAAAAGATTTTTTTCCTGAAGAGCTACTTAAGCTAGATCTGCGCTGAAGAACACTAAGCTAAAGATATTTCTCTTGGATTTAAACTAATTTACTCAATACCAGGCATAATATAACCATATCAGCATAAATCTCATTGCAGGCTGGCCTACCCTACAGTGAAGCATCCATGCAGGCCTATCACAACTGCTGTGATTACAAGCTGACAGTCAGACTACTTAAGGTGTATAACATGCACAGTGGTAAGAACAGTGTGCTCATATCAACATTTTCAATAAAAATCTGGAAAAATAATTGGCTTATCAAGTATTTTATCTCACTTTACCCAGTAAAAATGAGGGGGAAAAGGATATCTTTACATAACCAAACTTGAATTAGTCTTTTGATTCAAAATCCATCTACTGTAAAACAGTAGAAAATAACTTATAATTCAGTTGATTAACCTTTGATAACATAAAGCTAAAATTCATCAGACAAGAAACAGATCCATAGAAGCAGCACAAAATAATTTGGACCTGATAGCACAAGTATGGTTATTACACTGCACACTTCAGTAATGGTGGATACATCCACCAGTATTCACTCCTTTTGTATTCATTGATTTGATTAAGAATTCTGCAGGCCAGAACCATCCAACATGCATTGTACTGGTTAATATGTCATACGGTTGTATTTACCAGCTTGAAAGAAATTTCTTCATTAGACCTTTCTGACTTTGATATCTTAAGATTTTAATTAAGCAGTGTCACAACAGGGTGTGCATTAACAGACCATTGGCACATGCCTTTGGAGCATTGTGAAGCACTGGACCAGAGACCAATTACCTTCTGCCACCCAAACAGTACAACAACAGCCCATTAATGCACACCCTGGTGTGGCCTGTTCAATTAAAGCATATTTGTAAAACAAGGGAAGGACGGGCAGCGTTGAACCACTGAGAAAATCAGATGGTTTTAGGCTAGGATCCTGCTGATTATTCAGACTTTTAAAAATGTACACACTGAACTTCAGTAAACAAATTGTCCAGCTTACTTAGTTACACTGCACAGTAAAAATGGGGCTATTAAGAGTACAGAATGTTATTTCCATCTGAACGTAGGGAATGCAAAGAGGAAGCTGTGGTGTCAGCACTTCTGCTGTATCCATTCCCCCAAAGTGGGCTCAGTTTCAAGAATTTGGCAGAGAAATAGACTCTATTCACCCCACAACAGGGTTTATCCATTAGAGGGATGGGTAGAGTTCATTCAATTACATAGCACAGTTAAATACACTGGGAACTTATGCTTTTTGTATGCCTGTTGTTTTTTTTGTTGTTGTTTTATTACAAAACTAATTTTCTATTTCCATAAGAGTTACATGCACGACTTCAGTATAAGGCATACACATGCGAGACAAGATATGTTTTAACAAAATTTAACTAAAAATACCATGCACATCAGTCTTGTTTCCTCACATGTTTTTATTTCCCTCTTTACTTCCTACTCTTTTCCACCTCTGTATTTATGTCAGATACATGTTTAAAATAAGCATGATCCCTTCAGAGATGCTCATACAGTCCCAGATAGAATGCCTTTCAATTTTAGTGGGGTGCTTTCAGCAACTGTAACACAAATCACATCGATAAATATAAAGCATAAACTTGTGTCCAACTAGCAGAGTATAATTGTATGTTACAGGATGAGAGGACAAAGCTGTATTTTTTTTTGACCATTTCTCTTCACTTTAATTCAAGTGAGCAACATGAAAGGCCAAACAATGAGTTGCAAAAAGCACAAAATAAGGTGGTAAAAATTCCTTTGCATGAATTTTACTTAATGCACATTAAAATCAACTTATCGTAATAAGCTAGAATCAAGCTCAAGTGAAACAACTGCCAAAATACAGGTCTGAGTGAATCCATTTAAACATGTGCTGAGCTATATCCTACCTTACTTATCTATCCAGATAGACTGAGAGGTGATGGACTGGATGATATTCTATAAATATTTTGGAGCTAGAAGCGTCAGAAAAAAGAATAGCAAAAGGGGGTTATAGCTAGTAAACCACTAGGAATGAAACTAAACAAAGTGATGTTCTGGCTCAGTGTGAGACAACATTTCTAAAGAAAACTGTGTCAAGTTCCCTGTAGGAAATGATGGTGGGTTTAGTAGCCAGGGCATTGAAAGCAGTCAAAACTCCCTTGGGGTAATGTTCTATATGGGAAAGTTGGCATTCACAGAAGGAAGAGGTGGATGGCACAGAGCTGCTTTTCCTTCTTCATTTTCCTATATTTCTAGATGACCAGGAGATGTAATGAAGTGAAGTTATATACAACAGCTTCCTCCTCTCAGGTCTCAAAGGTATAGCTCAATAAATCTGCAGAGCAGCTAGTTAGTTACACAGGTGGTATTATAGCCCCTAGAGATTTTAACTGCATTATTGCGCGTAGCAATTTGATTTGCCTCCGTATTTCAGGATCTACCCAAACCTAGTTTGAAATGAAAAATGAGCAACGTGATGAAGACACATGGCAAAATAATGAAAAAGTCTCCCTCCTATTTTGTTTTCTTTCCTCAGGGTATGGTCTGATAACTCTAAAAGCAGATGTCATCTCATGTCAAAAAGAAACTGCAATATCTTCAAATATTGAATCACTATTTAAATATTAAGAGAGCACAAGTTTTTCTTTTGGAGTTACCCATTGAGCTGAATGCCATGTATATTCTCAATTCTGTATTAATAAATGCCCAATTCAGACAATACGCTACCAGAGTGATGGCAGTGGTAGAAATATGGACAATTAGATACTGATTTCTAATCAAAACCACAAACATCAAATGAATTTCAAACACTCTTGAGCTGATGGTGCTGTTTCCCCAGGTACCAATTCTTCTGGTCTCTTATCTGTTTTTATGGTAATCGATTCTGGGATTGACAGATTCAATCTCCCTCCCATCTTTTCACTTTCTTTTAAAGGAAAAGTGAAGGAAAGTGAAGGAAAGATTAATCTTTTAATTCCAATCATAAGGTAGTCAAAGAAGATTGGTAAAGAAGCCAACCTTTCACTAGAAGCAGTAGGACACATTTCTGTTTTTTCCTCTACCACATTTGACATGTCTTATAAGACTTTCAGGATCACTTAAGAATCAGGTTCTATTCTTTCTTTTTTCCAGATGAAATCATCTTATCTGCAGTTTCTCTTTAGATAAGTATCTTAGCAAACTATTCATAAAATAAAGTGTATATATATTAAGTGTAAAGGCAATATGTAAATACACTGAATACACGTGTATATAAAGAAATATAAAGTCTGTATCAGCAAAACCAGATATGTATATCAAATTATCCGTAATATTAAGCATATTAAACATGATACCCAATTAAGTTTCTTTATAAGGAAAACATCAAGAGCAGCACATTCCAGATATGGCAACCATTTTCTGAGGAAACACTGTAACCCATTTCATTCTAGCTTTCCTAGAAGCTCTGTAAACTCGTATCTACTGACAAATCATTGGTGTGAGTTTGACTCAGACTAATATCTAGATACAAAAAGGTGTAGAGCATTAAAAATTAAACTCAGAATAACATATAATGAAGTTAAATACTTATGTTGTATGTTTTCTATTTATAATAAATTCTGTGGATAAAACATGAAATTCAGCAATTCTTACTCAGAGTTAGTAATAGCGTATGTGTTATCTACCTTTGAATAAATTTTTTTCTCTCACAATAGGTTTATACTCATAATGAATCAAGGTATTTGTGTTTGGGCTTGCAGCAAATGTGATCGAGCACTGCATGTACAACTTACTATGACAGATTTGGTTGAATATTTGATGATAACAACTTCATTCATAATGTCCTTCGGTTTGTTTTCTGCAAGGTTTCATATGATTGAGAGTTGTTACCATAGGGAAAGCTAGTTAAATATTCCCCAAAGAGAGCTAAGTGTGCTTTCCGTAAGCATTTGTGTGTATAATGTAAAGATACTAAAATCTGCATCGTCATATAATGTTCAAAATACTACAGTTATTTTAGAGATGGGAAGACTCTTCGAGTGATTCCATTTGTAACACTTCCTAAAACTTTCAAAATGAGACAAGATAAATAAAACAAATTAATCTCTTAAAAGGCCTTTTTCAATATGAGCTAGGTTAACCCCTTCAATCTCTTCTAACAAAAGTCAATTGCTAACAGCCAAAACGAATAGGTCTTAATCTCTGTTGCTAATAATCATTTTTTAAGGCAAAGCATGATAAAGCTTGAATTTGTACTTCATGGTTCAAAGACCACGTGAAGAAGTTAGTATCACATAAAGTCATAATAATGGCCTTCCTGGCAGAAAGGGGACGTAAGGACTCCATTGATATAAAGGTATTACTTTAGCAGCCCTACAGAAGAAAATTATTCTTCCATTAGGAATGTCTTTTCTCAGCTGCTAATAATTGATTACTTGCTTAAAGTCAGCAGTTTACTGTTGCACTGTAGCCATACAAAGTAGTGGCCATTGTTCCAACAAATACAGGAAGTCCTTAAAGTTCTAATATTACCTATTGTTAAAAGCCTATTTAAAGCATAAGGAAAAAATAAAGAGTTCCTCTATCATTTTGCATGTATTGTGTTTGCAGCACTGTTACAGCTCATGGAAGATTTGTAGTTTTTAACTACTAGCTCATGTTTTTATTTTGTCTTGACACTTCACTGTTTTTTCGCACATCCTACTAAAAAGGCAGGGAGCATCAGATTTCCATGTGTATTTTTAAACAGCAGCTCATGGGGCTGATCACTATCTGGATTGATTTAAGTTTTAATTTTATGGATGATATCACACAATTATCTCCAGATGGAATAATAGGGATGAAGCATTGCCAAAGAACATCAGACACCAATGAAGTCAGTCAATGCAATCCATTCAGTACTGTAATTATTTTTGTTTTGGCTTCAGACATTTGTACAAAGGCATAGACTCATTCTGGTAAGGCCTTGTTCGGTATCTAAGTCAATGGAAAGACTTCCACAGATGACAGGAGGCACTGGCTCAACACTCCACTATTGTCCATTGCATCTATACTTACCCCTATGGAATATCTGAGAGATATCTTCACTTATTTTCTTTCTCTTCTCCTAATCTCTTTTGACCTCAGTTCCTGCTGCTTTCTCACCTTTTTATTTTCTTCCCTTCCCGGCACTTTGTATGTGATATTTGAACCCATAATTTGTGATTAAACACAGACAAATGAAATCCAAGTTTTTCAGCCAGGTAAACCAAAAAAATATTAATTCCTACAACAACCTATACAAGTTCTGATTTGCATTCATTTATCTGATAAGAGAATGATAACAAGACTGATTACTTCAGGTTTCTCAATCAAATATTTCTTCCTAGATTAAATCCAACAAGTCAAAGGACAGACAAATTTCTCTTTTTTTTTTTTCCTGGCAAGACAAGCAGACACTGTCCTGCTTAACAGGCCCCACTTTCCTGAGCATCCAGCATTTCAAGGCATGCAATTACTTCTCTAGGTGTGGGTTTTCAAAAGGACCTGCCTCAGCTAAGAGCACAAATCCCATTCTAAACCCATAACTATATTTAGAAACTTAAAAAAAAACACACCAAAATGAAACAAAACCAAAACAAAACAGTAAAAATTAAATGTAAGTGCAGGTTTCAGGTCACAATTATTTTGCCTACTGCAGAACCCAAACAAGCACCATGGAGCAATACAGCAGATGGCCCTCTTAGGACATGTCTACGTTGCTAAAAGCACTGCCATAGAGCTAATCAGATAAATCAGGAACTGGAAGCAGTGTCATGACACCAATGCAGCTTGCTGAAAGACAGATAATTACTGTGGATTCAGAGCTGTTCTAGTGTGTTTACAATGTTTTCAGGACACATCTGTCAACATGGAGCTGTAATTCCTCATATGGATCCACCTGGAAGTAAATTAGATGTCTTCTACAAATAAATCTGATCTGCCCATAGATCTGAATGAGTTACTTTCTCTTCAACATTTGCTCATGCTATATTAAATATGTTTATTATAATGTATTTGTAGCTGGCTGAATAAGGCATGACAATCTATGGAATGTAATAATGTATGGAGTTCTGCTTGCTTTTGTTACAGGGTCAGTGTGTAAAGCTTTCAAGCTTCAAGAGCTTGAGCCAAATTTTCCACATTTCACAGCTTTCTACAAGGTTTTGGATCAGCTGCATAGGTTGTAACTGGCATTTATCCTTAGAATCATAGGGTTTGAAAGGACCTTAAGATCATCTAGTTCCAACCCCCCTGCCATGCCTCACACTAAATCAAGTCACCCAAGGCTCTGTCCAACCCGGTATGTTCTCTTTTGTCCTACAAATGCAAATATATAAATGTTTTGAGGCAGAGTAACATGTTTGCTTATTACAACTAATTCCTGAAAACACAAATGGAATATTAATTTGCTGGTTTTGTGTCACATTTGGGAATCCTTTAATATAATATCACTAACAGTGTGCACTAATAGTGTTCGTACACTTTTGCCTTTAATTTTTCTGAGAGATTCTTTGCAGAATTTCATTGATCTAAATGTAATTAGGAAGCAGTAGAAAAACAAACAAGCATTTGAAAGAACTCGCTATGTTCTTTCTCTTCTAAGTGTTCAAAAAAATTCAGATAGCTGTAACAATTTCCTCACAAAATTCCTAAGGTGTTTTATCAACAATCGTACATAATAGTGCCACTTGCCCTTTGTTTTATATATAAGAAGTTTATACTTTGGGTTTTAGCCATGACCTAAGAACCTAGGATGTGAGTTTACAGCTTATGGGTTACTGATAAATGCCCTTCTGTATGATCTACAGTGAAGGGAAGGCAATCTGTGGTGGCTTTTCCTTTAACATGACAGGGGTAAGCTATCTCAGAGGCTATAAGTATCCTCTAAAGTGGTTGTCACAGATTAGCTAATGCGGTGTAAATTCCCTGACCTCACACCAAACAAACAAGAGGTAATGCAGCCTCTTAGTAACTTGCTCTATTTCACCATGCCACTTGGGTAATTTCTCAATCCCCAGAAGTAACTTCTCAGGATAAATGCCATTTAAAAGATACTGTGCCCTGTTGCAGCACACACGCATAATAAAAAAAACAGAAAGCTGGGATCTGAAGCACAGAGGCACCATAGTCTAAATTGTGATAACTTTTTTCAACAGAAACTTTATGCTGAATTCTAAAAGTTCTTGCTGAATAAGGTACTTGCTCTAGCCGTAATACAAGCAGACATGCTGACAAGATGATGAGTGAATTTATTAGGCTGGCATTGAACCCGAGGTAATAAATCTTCTTGGAGCCTCATGCATGGTACAGAAATATTCAGGTGGCACTTAACAAGCTTGTCTGGCTTTTAACTGCCGTTGTGCAGTCCCAGTCCCTGTGGGAAATAGGCATCCAGTACTGAAGCCTTCTAGGCGACTCCGCAAATTGAGCCTGGGTCTTTAGGGCTATTACTTTGCATTCTGCAGACACAGTGTGGCTAAACTGCTCACAGACCCAAACTGGCTAGGAAGGCAGTACAGCTGTCTCTTTTTGGCACTGGGCCTAAACTAAGTCTGGGCAGCCCAATGCTAGCTCGATAAGGTGAAAGCTCAAGTATCTCTGCTTCTATGCTATGATTAAACCTCAAACTGGTTAAAGCACCTACAGATAACTGAGTATTGGTTGCACAGAAGCTCAGAATTGCACAGAAAATGTGGTAGAGCCAAGGGCTCTATCTACACCTCCTGCATCTCTATCTTCTGCCTACAATAGTGGCTGTTCCTCCTTACCAGAAAGGGGTATGTTTTCAGTAGCAGACCAGTAGATAAATGGCTGCTCAACCCAGATTTGTTTATACATCATAAAATCAGAATTAACCAAAGACATTTATGACTGCCTAGGTAGTTAAATAAAAAGTAAAGAAGTATTTAAAATTAGAAATAAGAACAGCCAGGGATCATTCTTTACATCTGATGAGCACAGCCACCCTGCTTATAGGTAGTCTTCCTGTAGCAAACTGCTTATGTGCAAACTACATAATATTTCTTCCAAAGTCCCCTCTAGTGCCTCCATTGCCCCAAGACATAATAACCAGTTAGTGATTTTATTTCAGACTCTTCAGACTGACTGATGTGACTATTGACTCTGCTGTAAGCTAAACACTGATGTTGTACATTGCATGAGCACATGATAAGGAGGCTTAAAGGGGTAAAGTCTGCTGGGACCCTGCTGACAGATCATGTGGGAAAACAACCAGACCTGTGGCAGCTTTAGATACTGAACTTTCTGGGAGCAGTCCTTTGGGTGTGCTCTCTCACAGAGTTATACCTTGGCTTACACAGCTGAGTTGTGTGACACAGAACAGAGCCAGCATGAGGAAGGGTGCAGGGAGGGCACTAATAATGACAATACAGTGCTTGAGCATCATCTGGTCCCCTGTTGTTCATGCACTTGATATTCCCAAACTTAACTGGTTTCAAAAGGAGATATTCATATTTAGAGGGTATTTATGTATTCCAGGAGTGATGATGGACAGAACTTGTGCATACTGTCTACTCAGGACGTATTTCTTTTCCATGTAAATAAAATAACCTTTCATGGAAAAGCCTGCTAAAGTTGTTTTTATTTCCTGTCCTAGGAGTGTGCTTAATGCTGAGAGAACTGTGCTAGGAAAAGATGCATAAAGATATATATAGATACCTATATTTCTTTTTCTCTGCCCCTTGCCCCAATTATTAAAGCAAACCACAACATTTGATGGTGAGGAAAATAATCTGGAGGGGGTGAGGGCTGGGGGAAATCAGAAAATGCACATGAACTTTGTTGAAAAAAGGAAATATGTCCAACATTGTATTGTGACAACAGATCCCATTGTATTTGACACACACAATGAGTTTGTACAGCACAACAACTGAAAATGAGAGCAGCCACTTTTTCTTCCTCTTAATTATTACCAAATTATTATCAAATGAGTTTGAAAATTCCATTACTGTCTTGTGACTTTATTATTTGCAGCAAAAAGAAACTGTGCTAATAAAGATAATAAAGGAAAAGGAAATTCAAAAGCATTCTGTATGCATGGGTAGCAGGGTAGAAATCAAAATACGGCACCAACTTGAAACATCCCGCTTGCCCTCTCGTTGAAAGCCAGTGACATTTTCTTCTGCATTCATGAACTTTTGTTTCAGAGGAACATAACTACAGAAGGAATGCATGGGTAATAAAATAAAAGACTACAATAAACTCAGCTAGCTCTATTTAACTCCCAGATGAGGTTAGAATTAGCAACATTGACACATTCCAAGAAGTTTGAGCTCCATCTTATATTCTTAAGCACTAATGAAACACTAAAACTAGGGGTAGAAATAGCTGCAGCAAAAATATGGTGTAGACATGCCTAGTAAGGGGGGGGGGGGGGGGGGGGAGCTGGTGAGGTGGTGGCACAGGATACTGGTAATGGCTGGAATTATTTTGTCACAATGGCTTGATCCATTACCCATAGTAACATGTCACTTTTCCTACTCCTTGGAGTCACACTGTACACAACAGTTTGTGACTTATGCTAGTTCATCAATAACAGAATGAATCTTCTGTATTCTAACACTTCCTCTGGTGGTGTTTTGGGTTTTTCAATACCAGCTGCTTAAGACAACATAACTAAACATAAATTCATCCTGGAAAAGCACTTTGAAGTGGTCCTGGAACTCAAATCTACAGCAGATCTAATGGTGCAGCCAATTAGCTACCATTAAATGATTTGCAGAGTTAAACTATTTGCTTGCACCTCCCTAAACTACCTAATATTCCCAAATGCTTACAATAAGGCATTTCCATTGTAATACTTTGCTAAATCTAAGTTGTAGAAAACAAATTACTATGAACTAGGATGGAAACCTCATGTGTTATCTCAACCATGGGATACAAGCTCCTCAAGTTAGAAGCATAGAATAGTTTGGGTTGGAAAGGACCTTCAAAGGTCATCTAGTTCAACCCCCCTGCAACAAGCAGAGACATCATCCAGATCAGGTTGCCCCAAACCACATCCAGTTTGGCCTTGAATGTTTCCAGAGATGATGCATCCACAACCTCTTTAGGGAAACATAGTCATGAAAGAAATGTAAATAAAAAAATATCACTATAGACAATCCTCTGAATCAAGACAAGTTGTCATTAAAAGCAGCCAAAGCTTGTTCTTGAGACTGTGGAATTATCTTTATAATAGGAAGAAGTCTTAAATGTTGCAGAACTGTTTAGAGGACCCAGACTTGTCCAATTAAAATACATCCCATCACCCAAATTTTCTCCTATGCTACAGAGAAAGTGCCTTGGGGCTGGGGTCGGGAGTGAGGGTTAAAAAACAGTAGATGCAATGTATCTTGATTTTGCCATACCATTTCCATCAGCAATCTATGAAATTAAGTGCAGACTAAATTATCATACAGTGGGGGAAAAAGCAATTGCTTTAGCTTTCAAATTGGTTATTAAAAGGATTTATTCTAGGCCTGATTCCACTCAATGCTTTCTTGATGACCAGGATGAGGTCTGAGAGACTATGCTTATATATTTGGGAATCATAAATGGGACTGCAAAGAGTAGGATTTACCATACTGTTGAAAACTGAATCTAGTTGAAATAACAAAAATAAATAAAAAACAAGTGTAAAGTACTACATTCTGGAAGGGCAGATCAAATGTAACATGCGAGAAAATACATAGGCTATTCTACAGCAAAAGGGAAACTTGGTAAATACAGAGAGTAATAAATACATTGTGAAGCCAGAACATGGCATTATTTCTGGTGCACTGGATCATAGAATCATGGAATCATAGAATCATAAAATAGGGTTGGAAAGGACCTTAAGGTCATCTAGTTCCAACCCCCCTGCCATGGGAAGGGACACCTTACACTAAACCATCTCACCCAAGGCTTCATCCAACCTGGTCTTGAACACTGCCAGGGATGGAGCATTCACAACCTCCCTGGGCAACCCATTCCAGAGCCTCACCACCCTCACAGGAAAGAATTTCCTCCTTATATCCAATCTAAACTTCCCCTGTTTAAGTTTTAACCCATTACCCCTTGTCCTATCACTACAGTCCCTAATGAAGAGTCCCTCTCCAGCATCCCTACAGGCCCCCTTCAGATACTGGAAGGCTGCTATGAGGTCTCCACGCAGCCTTCTCTTCTCCAGGCTGAACAGCCCCAACTTCCTCAGCCTGTACTTCAAACGGGAGGTGCTCCAGTCCCCTGATCATCTTCATGGCCCTTCTCTGGACTTGTTCCAACAGTTCCATGTCCTTTTTATGTTGAGGACACCAGAAGTGCACACAATACTCCAGGTGAGGTCTCACAAGAGCAGAGTAGAGGGGCAGGATCACCTCCTTCGACCTGCTGGTCACGCTCCTTTTGATGCAGCCCAGGATACAGTTGGCTTTCTGGGCTGCAAGTGCACACTGAAGCCGGCTCATGTTCGTTTTCTCATCAACCAACACCCCCAAGTCCTTCTCTGCAGGGCTGCTCTGAATCTCTTCTCTGCCCAACCTGTAGCTGTGCCTGGGATTGCTCCGACCCAGGTGTAGGAGGACCTTGCACTTGGCATGGTTAAACTTCATGAGGCTGCCATCAGCGCACCTCACAAGCGTGTCAAGGTCCCTCTGGATGGCATTCCTTCCCTCCAGGGTATCAACCGAACCACACAGCTTGGTGTCATCGGCAAACTTGCTAAGGGCGCACTCAATCACACTGTCCATGTCAGCGACAAAGATGTTGAACAAGACCGGTCCCAACACCAATCCCTGAAGGACACCACTCGTTACTGGTCTCCAGATGGACATTGAGCCATTGACCACAACTCTTTGTGTGCGGCCATCCCGCCAGTTCTTTATCCACCGAGTGGTCCATCCATCAAATTGATGTCTTTCCAATTTAGAGACAAGGATGTTGTGTGGGACAGTGTCGAACGCTTTACACAAGTCCAGGTAGATGACATCAACTGCTCTACCCTTATCCATCAGTTCTGTAGCCCCATCATAGAAGGCCACCAAATTGGTCAGGCAGGATTTCCCCTTAGTGAAGCCATGCTGGCTGTCACCAAGCACCTTGTCGTTTTTCATGTGCCTTAGCATGCCTTCCAGGAGAATCTGCTCCAAGATTTTGCCAGGCACAGAGGTGAGACTGACTGGTCTGTAATTCCCCAGGTCATCCATTTTCCCCTTCTTGAAAATGGGGGTTATATTTCCCTTTTTCCAGTCATCAGGAACTTCACCTGACTGCCGTGATTTTTCGAATATGATGGCCAGCGGCCTCACAACTTCATTCGCCAGCTCCCTCAGGACCCGCAGATGGATTTCATCAGGTCCCATGGACTTGTGCACGTTCAGATTTTTAATATGGTCTTGAACCAGATCTTCTCCTACAGTGGGCCCAAGGTCTTCATTCTCACAGTCCCTGAGTCTGCCTTCCAAGACTTGGGTGGTTTGGTCAGAGCCTTTGCCAGTGAAGACCGAGGCAAAGAAGTCATTCAGAACCTCAGCCTTCTCCAAATCCTGTGTAGCCAGTTCTCCCGAGAGCTTCCTGAGGGGGCCTACATTCTCCCTAGTCTGTTTTTTATTTGCTATGTACTTGTAGAATCCCTTCCTGTTATCCTTAACATCCCTAGTCAAGTTTAATTCTAACTGGGCCTTGGCTTTCCTAACCTGGTCCCTAGCTTCCCGAACAACATCCCTGTACTCTTCCCAGGCTGCCTGTCCTTGCTTCCACTTATTATAAGCCTCTTTTTTCAATTGAATTTTCCTCAGGAGCTCCTTATCCATCCAAGGAGGTCTCCTGGCCCTCCTGCTGCACTGCCTTCTAGCTGGGATGCAGCACTCCTGAGCTTGTAGCAGGTGATCCTTGAATATTAAACAAGAGTCTTGGGCCCGCCTGCCCTCTAGGGCTGTATCCCATGGAACCTTACTAAGCAGGTTCCTGAAGAGGCCAAAGTCTGCTCTTTTGAAGTCCAGGGCAGTGAGCTTGCTGCACGCTCTTCTCATTGTCCTGAGGATCTCGAATTCAACCATCTCATGATCGCTGCATCAAAGTCTGTCCTGGTGCTTCACAACAAACCCTTCCCTGTTGGTGAGCACGAGGTCAAGCACGGCACCTCTCCTTGTCAGCTCCTCTGTCCTCCTCCTTCTTGCAGAAGGAAGTTGTCTTCCACACAATCGAGGAACCTCCTGGATTGCTTGTGCCGGGCCGTACTGTCCTTCCAACAGATGTCAGGGTGTCTGAAGTCACCCATGAGAACAAGGGCCTGTGAGCGTGAGGCTTTTCCTATCTGTCTATAGAGTGCTTATGAATGTAGCGCTGGTGAAATTTGTCTGGTACACTCCTCCTATTTTTATGCCCAAACCTGAATTAAGATATCAAGAATGGTGTGAGTGCTGCAAAGCTAACCGGTGTAGAGAAGCAGATGGATTTGATTATGAAGTTTTCTCTGGAAAGAAGAGAATAAGAGTATATATATTTGAAGACACACATTACAATAGCCTTCCAGTATTTAAAAGGTAGAAAAAATCAAAAGGTAGAAAAATCATTGCCGTGAGTAACCAAAGAAAAATTCTGAGCTTCTGACTGTAACCAAGAATTACAACACACTATTTAGGGAAAGGAGATGATTAAGAAATCTTTTCCATTATAACTTATTTTATTTAGATAGCTCCAACAAGGTCTGGCAAGCATATTCTACCTGCATCAGGGCAGAGGAATTTCTCATACACACAACTCTGAAATCACTCCTAGCCCTACACTGCTAAACTCACATTAAAAATTATTTGTACATTGACAAAGGCAGTTTTGGTACAGTGCTCTTATACAAACATGCTCAAAGCTGAATGGCTGTACATTGACTCTCTTCAGTGCCTTTTAGACTCCAAAGACAAGTGCTTCTATACTTTAATTATGTTTACCAGAAAGCAGGTATCTTTAACTATGATGCTTATAACAATTCTGTTTCCGGTTTGTATTTTTGCTTTGCTTATCTTGGTAACAGCATATAAGGTACAGCTTTACACTTTTGGCAGGTGATGGGAGTTTTGTGCACTACCAAGTACTTTGATACTCCAGAGCAAATACCAGCAAAGGTCAAAACCCAATTTAATAACATACATTGTTTAAGGAACCAATGCCTCATTTTTTATTGACTTGTATTGTTTTTCTTAAGACAGATTAAGCAATTCCTGTATATTCAGTTACTCCTAAAAAACCTGCTACTGACATTTTTATGTGTCATAAGACACATGCATAAACCACTCTCGACCACTGATGTGTGACTGGTCAACTCTCTACTTGCTCTAATTCTAGGAAATCTGTTGAATACTGAAATGAAGAGGTATCCAAAGGGAGAAGTGAAAATGGTATCTGTGATGTGCCTTCAGCTTGTCTTGAACTTGATGGACACCATTCTTTGGTGCATAGCTATGAACTGCGTACCACAAGCATGATATCCTAGAAAATAACCTTCAATACTTATGTTTTGTAAAGCTCACTTCCAGATCCCTTTTTGCCTAAGGCTAAACCAAGCATGCATGGTTTGCACTGACTTAATCCGTCACCCAGTCAAGACAGTCTTCTGACTAGTTAATTGAATGAATGAGAAGTATACTCATCCCATTGTCCTTCTTAAATTAGGTTAATTATGGAAGAAAAAGTGGGACAAAATCTTCTGGCATAGGGTTTTTAATTCATTTACACGCTGTCCTTAAACAACCTTGATATTATACAAAATACGTTATTATAATAGGCCCAAAGTAGATAAGTGCTTAAAACAAGCCCTTGGAAAGGAGAGCCCTGTGAACAGAGCAATAAATTTCAATCAGCTGCTGCATGGTAAGCTCTGTAGCAGCTGTTTGTGTGAAAGGAAAATATTTCATCTAAGAAATTTATCTCTTCTTAAAGGTAAGCCTTACTCCCAGTGGAGATAGAAACAAAATCTGGAACAAATTCACCACAGCTAGAATTTTACGCTCACCTGTCAGGAACAAAGTCTGCCCAGCTCTGCGGTGGCACTGCCCCGGTTACTGTAGCAATATAAAAATAGAGAGCCCTCTACCCTAGTTCACCCTGACAATGCATGCAGAATAGGAAATGCTTGCAAGGGTAATTTAATCTATCTGGCCTGTGTAAGGCTTTATTGACTATCTCAGATGCCATGCAACATCTCTGAATAAATGAGAAGTATGCCTCTGGTTTTTTAATTGAAACCAATTTTGGTTCACAGAATTCCATTACCAGGCAACTCCCCTGAGGTTTTGCTGAATCCAGGTGATGACAGCATGGCCAGTGTCAAAGTTTATTTCTGTGCAATCTTGCATGACATTGCCCTGTTGGGAAAGAGCCCCCAAAAGGGCTTGGAAAAGTAGCCAGTCTGGATAAAGAAAGAAAGCAAGCTTCAAAATCTGAATTCTGACTGCCTACTGCCAGCCAGTCTGAAACACTGCCCAATTGTATCCAGGGTAGCCTGCAATTGTGTGGGAATACAAAGCTACACTTGTAATCTAGACAAGCGAATTGGCTGCTGTTTCCCACACAAAGATACAGATTTAGCTGGAATGCTCTCCACTGCAAACACAACTGAGGTAGAAACCTATAATACTATCAGCCAACAGCCTGGATTTTGTTTTTCTTTTCTCCTTTTAAACAGAAAAGCATCAAAAGACAGAACTGAAAATACAGACATTTAAAATTGGGCACGTGCCTATTAATATTCAAAGTACATCCGTTTGTACCTCATTTTGAAAGGGATGACCAATTCTCTGCAGAACCTAAAATGTGGGAATCCTTATTCTGATCACCTACTTAAAATGCTAGCCAAGTTTCTCCTATCTCCCACCACACACTCTGCAACACATCTTCCTCCAACCTAGATAAATACAACCTTGCACTACCTTTATGTATTCAAAGATCATTTTCTTAGCTCATCTTTCTGTTCATCTTATGTTCCGTAACTCCTTTAATTCTTCTCCTGCTTTTCTTATTCCATTGAATACAATCCAAGCTGCTTCTCTTCACTTTCTACATGCATCACAGCCTAACTTGAACTTACCTGTCACTCACAGCAGAAATGCTGACTTTCACCTCACTGTCCATACTTGTCATCCTTGTCTTCATTTGCATTTGGCATTGGTTATCTAAGATGCAACGCTAAATAAATTGATGCAGAAACTGGCTTTTAGCAGCTGAAAGTATGATGTTTATTCCATAACAAACACTTTCAGGCACTAGTCATAAATTGTCAGAGAAAGCACTACTCTTAACACACTAACCCCAAACTCCAACAGTCTTCTACTGGCCACTGGTTTAATGTGTTAGTTACTAAATTAATATGACTGAGTTTACTAAACTCAGTAATATATTTATAATTTTCAGCCACTCAGTTCTTCCCAGCTAACCTCACCATTAGCATTTGTATAGTAATTTTCAGCACATAAGCCTAGCTAAAATGTATTACTGGAAAAGCTGGTTTGCCATTTTATAATAGGTATAATTAAGAACACATCTCAGAACAAAATAAATAGTTCTTGATTATACTTAAGAGTCAGTCTTCATGTGCAACTTTAAGGACTGCCATATATTCTCTAATGAATTACTTTTTTTGAAAAATGAGATTTTGTAGCTAAGATTCTTACCATATCACTGGGAGGCATGATGGTGTAAGAGCGAAGGTCTTCCCCAGAGGGTGCTCAGGCATTGGAACAGGCTGCCCAGGGCAGTTGTGGAGTCACCATCCCTGAAAGTGTTCAAAAACCGTGTAGACGAGGTCCTCAGTGACATGGGTTAGTGGTGGCCTTGTCAGTGCTGGGGAATGGTTGGACGTGATGATCTGAAAGGTCTTTTCCAACTTGATTGATTGTTTGATTCTATGAAGTGCTCAATGATTCTTTGTCTCTTTTTTGAAGGAGCACCCAAAAAACGTGGGTATTTTGACTCTCTCCTGCTCCCCAAACTCCCATATGTCCATAGGTACATGTATAAAAATGTATATAAATATATCTATATAGCTAAACATATATAACTTGTCATCCAGAATCTGAATAGCTGTGAGTAGAATGTGCCTGAATTATGGGTTTGCAGAAGTCTTCCAAGACATACAAGGTTTAGTGTGCTGTTATCAACTGAATTACATCTAATAGATCTAAGTATTCTTCTTTCTAAGTATTCTTTCCTGCCCATAGCAGGGGGGGAGCTAGATGATCTTAAGTTCCTTTCCAACCCCAACTATTCTATGATTCCTTAGATATTTACTCCAAGTTTTTACTGTTGAGGAGATCACAGACTAGTAAATTGACAGAACACTTAATATTTACTCAAAATCATTCCCATGAAATCCTTCTTTAGCCTGTACTGAGAAACATATTCCTCCTAGCCAGTCCCAGTGCTCACCAACTGTTAAAGTTCATATTCTTCCTGTTGGAAAAGAAATCTCTCAGAAATCTAAACCCAACGCTTCTTGTCTCATCTGTCACTGAGATGGAAAGCAAAGCAGACTTCTTCCTTTCTACAGAACCTTGTTATATATCTGAAGGCTGATACACTGTATCCTCCCACTCTTCAGATCAAACAGCCTTAATCTTCCTAGGTTATTTTTCCTATGCATTCAATCACTACCTCAAGACTCCTGATGTGGTTCAGTTGATACCCTGGAAGGAAGGAATGCCATCCAGAGGGACCTTGACACGCTTGTGAGGTGGGCTGATGGCAGCCTCATGAAGTTTAACCATGCCAAGTGCAAGGTCCTCCTACACCTGGGTCGGAGCAATCCCAGGCACAGCTACAGGTTGGGCAGAGAAGAGATTCAGAGCAGCCCTGCAGAGAAGGACTTGGGGGTGTTGGTTGATGAGAAAACGAACATGAGCCGGCTTCAGTGTGCACTTGCAGCCCAGAAAGCCAACCGTATCCTGGGCTGCATCAAAAGGAGCGTGACCAGCAGGTCGAAGGAGGTGATCCTGCCCCTCTACTCTGCTCTTGTGAGACCTCACCTGGAGTACTGTGTGCAGTTCTGGTGTCCTCAACATAAAAATGACATGGAAATGTTGGAACAAGTCCAGAGAAGGGCCACAAGGATGATCAGGGGACTGGAGCACCTCCCGTATGAAGACAGGCTGAGAAAGTTGGGGCTGTTCAGCCTCTAAAAGAGAAGGCTGCGTGGAGACCTCATAGCAGCCTTCCAGTATCTGAAGGGGGCCTATAGGGATGCTGGGGAGGGACTCTTCATTAGGGACTGTAGTGACAGGACAAGGGGTAATGGGTTAGAACTTAAACAGGGGAAGTTTAGATTGGATATAAGGAGGAAATTCTTTCCTGTTAGGGTGGTGAGGCACTGGAATGGGTTGCCCAGGGAGGTTGTGAATGCTCCATCCCTGGCAGGGTTCAAGGCCAGGTTGGATGAGGCCTTGGGTGATACGATTTAGTGTAAGGTGTCCCTTCCCACGGCAGGGGGGTTGGAACTAGATGATCTTAAGGTCCTTTCCAACCCTAACTATTCTATGATTCTGTGATTCTATGATTTCTCCACGTCCCTTTGTAACAGACATGTTTGCCTGTGTAACATAGTACTGCTGTGGGAAACTTAATATGAATACACATGAATTTTACAGGCTTTTAGGACAATAAACCTAATTAATAGGACAAAGCAGTAACATTGGCTCAGATACATACTGGCTTTGCTCTTTGTGTTATACTCCAACGTTCCTTTTCTTTCTGCATAGTGTTTCATGAGTACTACAGTCCGTCTATCAGTGAGGTTCAGAGCAAGTCATCAACCCACAAATCAGACTTCCCTGGGGATCTGGTTGGCAGTTGGTCCAGCAGTACATATACAAACTCTTTAGATGATGGAAAACCTGATTTATAGAATCCATGCATTTTCTTAATCATGAAGTCAAGAAAAGCACTCATTACTACAGTTGTAATATATTGAGGAGGCTTAACATCTAGCAGAGCAGTATTTCCCTATAGTTGAGAGTGAAAAATAATTTAAGAAAAAGCTAATTCAGTTGATTTAAAGAGTTTGCACCCACTAAAATATCAGTGGCTTATGATATTTTTTTCCCCTGCTTCATAAGAAGATACATGAAAGTCAGAAAGAACAGACAGGATATCTAAAAAAAACAAACAAAAACCCACCAAAACCAACCAACCAACCAACCAAAACTATGTGGAACTTAGCTTTAACCATGATTATACACATAAAAACCAAAGCCAGCCCTTTAAATGAACAGAGGCCAATTAAAACACCAAACTTAATGAAAGTGTCTTTTGATAATGGCCATAAAGGAAAACTGAAGATAAACTGTTTGCAGACATCGTTTGATGAGCTGCATGAAGATCTTAGAACAAGATCTTTAAATGTTTTAAACCAACTCTGTAGTTGAAGAATTTAATTGGAATAGAAACCAGCAAATAAGTGCAATAATCAATGAAGCTGACAGCACCTAAAGAGGATCTTTTCTTAGCTTTAAAGGTGTTTATAAACACAGCACCAGTTAATGAAATATATAGAGACTAAAATACATTATCTTAATGTTGGCTTTCACCTGCAAGAATTCATCACACACTGCATGCTGCAAAATGAGTTACCCAAGCTGCATCTTAGACAGAAAAATTCTCATTTTAATTGGAGTGCAAGATTAAAATAGGTGGAAAGACTGCAAACAACTTGGAAAAACAGCTTTGACTGCTATTTCAGTGGTCAAGATGCATCATTCATTCATTCTCTTTCAGACCACTTCTACGTAGCATTTTACTACACTGGACAGGGCTACTCATTAGAAACTGATTCTAGCCATTATTGAGTCTAGTCCAGGATCAAACTTGGGTATATCTTTATGATTCAAGGTGCAAGGTGCTGCAGCTATGACTACACTTTAGGAAACCAGTTGTTCAGTTACTATCTGTAGAAGCCAACACAAACAGCCATACTAGCTTGTTATGACAAAATAAAATAATAATAAAATAAAAGTATAAAATATAAAATAAAATAAAATAAAATAAAAAATAAAAGAGGTTTTAAGCATATAAAACACCTAAAGCATCCCTTCCTCTGGGATGCTGCAGGCATTCAACTTATTCCTCAAATTGGTCAGCATGACCAGGATATGATTAGGATAGACAGGGACACTTGAAGACTTGAAATCCTTTAATAATTAGACCAAGGGAAGTCAACATAATACAGACAAAACAGTTTTAGTAGATGGGGACTGCAGGACAGGTTTGGGGAATTATTTGCTTTTTTGGATAAAATTCAGCACATACATACATATATAAAGGAGAGAATGCTGCAGTGATCTCTTTTAACAAGTATGAAACAAAGCCATTTCTGACTTCTTCGGATCCTATTTGCAATAGGACGTTCTATGAATACGCAGTGAGTGTATCCATGGTCAAGACACAAGACACTGTTTTGGAGAATGAGAGAATCAGGGTCAACTTCTACCTATGTCAGCTTAGGGTGTGGCCTCACTCAGGGGCCCCTGCTGACTGAACTGAGCCAAAATTAATGCCTTCCAACCTTCCTAGTTGAGACTGTTAAACTTAGGTACACGCTCATACATGTTGAAACAATGACTCCTATCTCACCCTTAAACAGGAGAGTGCCATCACAAGCTATATGTAGACATCTACTCTCTATCCTGATGAAGATGTGATGAGTGATCTATTTCTTAGAGAAGATGCCTGCCCTCTGCATAAAATATTTTTACAGTGGCAGCCCAACACCTTACTCTTGGTAACACAGGCATCAGAAACAATGATGATCAGAATTCCAGTTCAGAAGACTACCTGAGGCTGGTTGTGGTATACTTGCTTTCATATTTAGGCATGATCTTCTACCATATTTTCTTAGAATTAATTCCAGCAAGGTTTCATCTAACCATTCTCCACTTATCATTGTTACATTACCTTTTGAAGTATTGCAGGAAAGAAGGAACTTTTATAATCCAAAATATCTACAGAATTTAGGTCAGAATAGCACTACCCTACAAATGCTATTAAATTACAGAAGGCTTGCTTTCTCCACCTAGTGGCTAAAATTCAAAGCTAATATTCTGTACCAGTGTCGTAAGGTAAAAAAGCAAAATAAAAAATAATAATGAAAAAGGATAGAAGATAACGCCCCCGACTCCCTAATACTTTTGGGGCTGCATTTTATCTGAAAAACTGACAAGGTTTTCCTTACCCCTTCCTCTCAACAAGAGAAATTTTGCCTTTTATGGCAGATCAAGCTACATGAATTTTTTCCCTCGGTGAAAGCTGTTAGCCTGAGATCCCTGGAGGTTCAAATCGTCTGTTTTCTCATGGAAGAGAAACAAATGGAAGGGCAAACAAATCAGCTCACTATTATGACACTTAGATCTGCCTAGATGCATTCTGAGCAATATAAGAAGAAATGTAAAGGTACTATTTTTATTTCATTTGTGCTTTTAAGCTCACTGTGATTAAGTTTTCGTGACTGCCATAAAGTAGAGCAACTCAAAACTCACAATCAGGTTGGCAAGAGCTCTCTTGGCCCAGAAGATCAGGCTGGAGATTATGAAGCCTTCCTTTATAGGAAAGCCACAACCACATAATTTTGGTTACATCCTGTACATTTACAGCAATAGGAACAAGCTCTCGATCTGCACTCACTGAATACCTCCAACAGGATTGCCCTTCACCTAGGTGACCCTCCTGCTTATACTGGCTTTGTAGGAACACTATGTGCTTGATCTGGTCCATAGGCTACAAGCTGGTTATTTCATGATTGTAGATAAAGTTTGCTTCACATTCAAATATCTTCTAAGCCCAAATTAAATCAATATAAGGAAACAAGAATGCTGACGGCTCCCTATCTAGAACATAAAGCAATCAGGAAAAGGGACTAAGTTGCTGCCCTGCAAAGTTGCTTTTACTAGCCCGCCTTCCTTCTCCAACTCTAAGTAGCAGTGAATATCAGTATCACTGCTTGGAACAGCTTACAGAAAACAAGCTCTGGAAGTTAAAATACAAATAGAATACAAACCCATTTGTATTTGGTATCATTTACTCCAAGACACAAAAAGGAAATAGCCCCTCTTCCAATTACCTTAAGGTAGGATTTCACCTAAATCTGGGTACCTCAAGTTGGACTTCCAAAGGCAGTGTAGACTCCCAAGGCTCTCTTTGTAATCAAAGGAGATGAGAGAAACAAGTGCCTCCAGAGAGTGCCTTATGTGGCCTTTCTCAGAGCTTGGTTCAGGATGAGATGCATTGGCTTCTGCAAGGTCAATCTCCCTAAAGAGACCTAAGGAAGACTAGCTCAGAATCAAACCATCTGTAATGTTGGGTGCTAGAGTAAATTATTTGCATCCCAGCAAATAGTAGGACTGAAATTTTTAAATGCTACATACTTTACTTTTTATCCTGAAGAACAACTTGTCTCACAGAGTGAGAAAGGCTCAGAGCGAATATTTTATTTTAAAGATCAAAAGTCTAGTCAGAGTATTTTTCACTATTTCAGAAAAGGAGGGGAAGACAGGGAGGAAGAGGAAAGTTTTCTGTTCATATTTCCCACTCCATCAGCTAATCATAGAATAGTTAGGGTTGAAAAGGACCTCAAGATCATCAAGTTCCAACCACCCTGCCATGGGCAGGGACACCTCACACTAAACCGTGTCACCCAAGGCCTCGTCTAACCTGGTCTTGAACACTGCCAGGGATGGAGCATTCACAACCTCCCTGGGCAGCCCATTCCAGTGCCTCACCACCTAACAGGAAAGAATTTTCTCCTTATATCCAATCTAAACTTCCCCTGTTTAAGTTTTAACCCATTACCCCTTGTCCTGTCACTACAGTCCCTAATGAAGAGTCCCTCCCCAGCATCCCTATAGGCCCCCTTCAGATACTGGAAGGCTGCTATGAGGTCTCCACGCAGCCTTGAACCAAATCATCTATTTGGTTCCAAGTTTCATAAAATTAAGACAAGCAAGAGACAGGAAATGCCAAGATAAGCTTTTTCACTTTCTAATGGCCTAGTCTAATGAATTTTGAGGTTTCATAGAAGCAGCCTGGCTCAGCAGGTACCCACTATTTAGTGACACATGCAGGTCTGGTTGGAGACCACAGACCCCTCACTCACTACATCATAATGGGCATGGCTCTGCAAAAATCATCACTATGATCTCTCTATTAATGAGAAACAGTAGAAAAAACTTCTTTCATTCTTAATACAGGATAAAGGACCCAAAGACAAGAAGAGCTATGCTGGACCTTGGCCTCACCAACTGGGAGAAGTTGGTGCAGAATGTGAGGCTGGAGGGCAGCCTTGGCTGCAGTGACCATGAAATTGCAGAGCTTGAGATCCTTAGGGTGGCAAGGAGAGTCTAGATAAAGCTCACTACCCTGGACTTCAGAAGAGCAAACTTTGGCCTCTTGAGTGGTCTGCTTGGTGAAGTGTCATGGAATAAAGCCCTGAAGGGAAGAGGGGCCCAAGAAAGCTGGTTACTATTCAAGGATAACTTCCTCAAAGCTCAGTACCAAGCCCATAGTCATGTATGATATTGTAGTTATATGCCTTCTGCACTCAGAGATGACATAGCCTAGGGAAAAAAAAAAAGTACTTTAACCTACCTACTTCATTCACTGTTTTATTTTGGATTTCAGTATTTGTTTTCCCTCTCCAAACTGAAGCAAGAATAAAGTAACCTGCATTTTTCTACAAACTAGTACAGGGTCACAACATCGTCTTCAAACCAAAGAGGTTATTCTTATTTCAGGTCTTATATGAGTCATATCTACTGGGCAACACCAAGCCATAGACTGCAGAACAAGAGCCCCAGTGGACTTACATGGCACAGCACACTGCCATACAAATCCATCAGCTTGCTGATATTTGATGCAGAGATAACAGGAATAATCTGGCTGTGTTTGTGTAGTATATACCCAAGTTTATCCAACTTTTCTTTTAACAAAGCTGATAAAGAAGTAGTGTTGCAATTTAGTAAAAGAACATGGTATAGATAAACAGCTGTCATACAGAAGTTACCTCAGAATCTTTACTGCAAAATAGCCAAAAATATCCGTTGACATACTATAGCTAAAAGCTAACTCAGAAGGTCAAGCAGTGCATTACTGACAATACTTTTCTACAGTGTGGGCAAGATTACTGTAACCTGTTAAACATGATAAAATTGCTAGTCTCACTGCCTTCTCACTAAAATCTAGTTTAGTATCTGCCTTTTCACTGAAGGATAACACCAACCCAATGATGATAGCTGACATTGCTAGGTTAAATCTCCTTTTCTATACTATCAAGACCCATGGTGGAAATCTTGAAGTAGTTCTTTTGTTAAATCCCTTACTAGCAATCTCCAATTTAAGTTTCCTCTATCTGACCAAAGGGGTAAAAGTATCAGATCAATAGTACATACAGACAGAACAGGATGACTCATGAAATCCATATCATTTCAGGAAAAAATTGCAATTACATTTCAAGGAGGACCTAGAAATTCTTGTGCACCATGTCTGCTTTGTGAATTGTCTTAATGGCATCATCTCAGCACAAAATGGATTCTTTGTTCTGTGTGTCAGAACACTTGTGCTTTGGGTCAGGTATGTTTTATTAAATCTTGTGCTACTTCTGCCCCCACAAAAAAAAGACACCCCAAATATCAGTAAGGACATTCCCTTTTTCATCTAAGAAATTACCCAAATGTTTGGAATCTAATACAGGTTGGCAGAAGTCTCACAGGCAGGCTGCAAGAAAGAGCTGTATGCATTTCCCATTCAGACACATGCTGTTTTTAGATGATACTGGCTCACTAGTCAAGCAAGATTTACTGCTATCTTAAAGGTGAGATGGAAGGGCAGTACAACTTGTCACTGAATCAGTAAAAATTAATGTTAGTGTTGCAAACATGAGAGGTTTTTGCCTTCACTCTTTGAACATGTTGTTAATATTCTCCGAGTTACTTAAAGGAGAAGAGGCGTCCTGGTTTCATTTTGGTTTTTGCAAGGAATGCTTAATATCCTACTTAGAAACACAAGTTATTTGTGTGTATATGCTACAGCCAGCAGGCAAAGGTGATCATGCATTCATATACCACATTTCCAAGACAATATGTTGGTGATATAAATGACAGCTACTTGCACTGCATCTTCTGTTGCGGTCGATTAAAGACAAAGAGACAAAGGCATACAGCTGCCTCCAAAGGTGTGTCCAGATTCACACTCACATGTTGAAACATCAGAACCATGCTTGATACAGTGAACAGCGGGCATCCTGAGAGCCATTCTGCACTAATTGCCCACAAATTGTCACGACTTAACATTGATATTGGTGCTCTCAGTGAAGTTCATGAGGAAGGTAGCCTTAAAGAACATGGTGCCGGCTATACACTCTACTGGTTAGGCAAATCCAAAACTGAAAGTCATCTTTCTGGAGTTGGCTTCATGATTAAAAACTCCATAGTCTCTAAACTTGAAAATTTGCTGATAGGTCATTCCGATCTTATTATCTCCCTACGTCTTCCACTACACAATAAGCAACATGTTGTTCTTTTCAGCATATATGCTCCAACTCTGCAAGTTGACCCTGCAGAAAAGGAAAAATTCTACTCTGACCTGCGTCACCTCACTCAAAAGGTTCCTACAGAAGGTAAGATCATAATCCTTGGTGACTTCATCACCCAAGTAGGTAAGAACTTTGAAGCCTGGAAAGCAGTACCAGGCAAGCACGGTGTTGGCAGCTGCAATGATAACGGTCATCTCTTACTAGAGTTCTGTGCAGGGCAACAGCTTACCATCACCAACACTATTTTCCAGCAGAAAGACAGCCAGAAGACAACCTGGATGCATCCTCGATCTAAATATTGGCACTTTATTGATTATGTCTTAGTGTGCCAGAGAAATATTCGTGATGTCTGTCACACCCGAGCGGTGCCTAGTGCAGAATGTCAAACAGACCACTCCCTTGTGCATTGCAAACTTAACCTCCACTTTAAGCCCAAACCTAAGAGGGGCTGCATTCCGAGGAGGAGGCTCAATGTTAATAATCTCCAAATAGCTGCAGTGAGGGACAGCTTTCAGGCTAACCTTCAAACTAGGCTTGAAGACCAGCTTATAGATTCTTCTCCTGAAGAGCATCGGCAACATTTTAAAAATAGCATCCTGCAGTCCTCCGTAGAATCCATTGGGTTCTCCTTAAAGAAAAACAAAGACTGGTTTGATGATAGCAACCAGGAATTGCTGGCAAAGAAGAGATCTGCTCATCAAGCACACCTCGCTCAGCCACTTTGCCATGTAAGAAAAGCAGCCTTTCACCTTGCATGTAGCAAACTCCAACAGAAACTTCGAGACATCCAGAACAAGCAGTGGCTCAACCTAGCAGAAAAGACTCAGTTATGTGCAGATCTGGGTGACCACAGAGGATTCTATGAGGCTCTGAAGGCAGTGTGTGGACCCACATTTCAGGTTCAAAGCCCCTTCCTTAGTGCAGATGGCCAAACGCTTCTTACAGATAAAATCTCCATCCTGAATCGTTGGTCTGAACATTTTCAAACAGTCTTTAGTGCTAACCGTGTAGTCCAAGGCGAAGGAATCCAGCACATTCTACAACATCCAGTGAAAAATGAATTGGATTTAGCCCCTGCCATGGAAGAGACTCTTAAGGCTATACAGCAGGTGAAAACTGGCCAGGCAGCTGGGGTTGACTGAGTCCCGCCTGAAATCTGGAAGCACAGAGGCCAAGCACTTCATGCTAAATTTCATGAGCTAGTTGTGTGCTGTTGGGAACAAGGTAAACTACCATCAGATTTTTGTGATGCAACCATCATCACTTTGTAAAAGAAAAAAGGTGTAAAGTCAAGACTGCTCAAGCTACCAAGGTATGTAACTCTGCTCTCCATTGCTGGAAAAACCCTTGCAAGAATACTATTGAACAGACTAGTACCCGCTATCGCAGAAGAACTTCTACCTGAAAGTCAGGGTGGTTTCAGAGCTGATAGAAGTACCACAGACATGGTATTTGTTCTCAGACAACTGCAAGAGAAGTGTAGAGAACAGAATAAGGGCCTCTGTGTGACTTTTGTTGGCCTCACCAAAGCTTTTGACACTGTGAGCAGAAAAGGCCTGTGGCTGATATTGGAATGATTAGGTTGGTCCCCAAAATGATTATTCTGTTACATGAGGATCAGTGCAGCCAAGTCAGATATGGCGATGCACTCTCTGAGCCCTTCCCAATAACCAATGGTGTGAAACAAGGTTGCGTTCTCTCACCAGCTTTATTCACAATCTTCTTCAGCATGATGCTCCAAAGGGCTGTGGTACACCTCAATGAGCAAAACGGCATTTATATTCGATATTGTACTGATGGTAGCCTATTCAATCTAAGGCAACTGAAGGCCCACGTTAAGACCCTAAATCATCTTGTCCGTGAACTGCTTTTTGCTGATGATGCCGCCCTGATTGCCCACGCAGAAGCAGCTCTGCAGCGTTTAACAACTTGCTTTGCAGAGGCGGCTGAGCTTTTTGGGCTGGAAGTCAGCTTGAAGAAGAGTAGTTCCCTACCAACCTGCACCACAAGAAGATTATCATCATCCCCACATTATCATTTGCAAGTCAGAGCTTAAGTCAGTTCAGCAGTTCAGCTATCTGGGAAGCATTATTTCCTCAGATGCCACGATCAACAAAGGGATAGATAACAGAATAGCAAAGGCATATAGAGCCTTCGGAAAACTCCATAGAAGAGTCTGGTGCAATAAACACCTGAAGAAAAGTACAAAGATCAGCGTCTATAGAGCCATTGTACTGTCTATTCTTTTATATGGGTCACCTGCGACTCCTTGAACGCTTTCATCAGAGCTGCCTCCGTACAATTCTGAACATCCATTGGACTGACTGCGTGTCAAGTGTTACTGTCCTTGAACAGGCAGGGGTCACCAGTATCGAGGCCACATTGCTGAAATTGCAGCTGCGCTGAGCAGGCACGTCTCTAGGATGGAGGATCACCGCCTCCCTGAGATTGTGGTTTACGGTGAACTTGCCACTGGTTGCCACAAGAGAAGTGCCCCAAGAAGAGATATAAGGACTCTCTGAAGCAATACCTAAGCCTTGGCCATATTGACTACCATCAGTGGTCCACCATGGCCTCCAATCGGGAGACTTGGAGACACACCATACATAATGCTGTTGTCTCCTTTGAGAACACATGCAGAATTAGTCTTGAGGAGAAAAGACAACGTAGAAAGAATCGTGCCCCGCCTATACCACCCAAGGAGACCTTTCGCTGTGCCTTTTGCAGCCGGATTTGCCTATCTCACATTGGCCTTTTTAGTCATTAGCGCGCTTGTAGTAAGCATGGGTAAAGCCCTTCCCAAATCTTCATTCGTGAAGTCAAGCCATGACGATGATGATGATGATGACTTGCACTGCTTAGTCTTCAGACCTAGAAAGGCTGTTAATAGTATGCTACAGATACTTCTTTTTCTGTGCTTAGGGGACTGAAATCAAAGCTATTGGCAACAACATCTTTGTAAAAGGTAATTGCAGGTCAAAATACAAGCACAAATAAGAAATTAGAAAAAAGCCCTGGCTATAATCAGCTGGTTACTTGGGTGGGGGGAGAGGAAAGGGATGAGACTCACTACCAGACTCTGAGCCTCACTGGCTCTGCTCCTTCCACATTGTCCCAGGCTATTTCACTTTGCTGAAGCAAGTTCACATCGAAGTGATTGAGACTTTCAGAGCCTGATTCCCCACCACCACACACCTTGTATTTCTGCTGCACTTCAATTTCATTGTACAATGTCTTACTTCAATTGTCTGCTTGAGCAGACAATTAAAACAATACCACATTAAGCTTATATTCTACCAGCTTCTAGAAGGAAATCCAGATGAAAGATCTACTTCAAAGAAGAGCTACTTCAAATAAAGAAGAGTATGTAAAATCAGGACCTTGAGACAAAAGAAACAGTGTATCCAAACCTGGTTTTATCCCCAAAATACATGTTTCAGTTTTTTGATTTAGACTGGTACTTAAAGCTGAAGCCATATTTCAGTTTAGATACAATCTTACAAGTCCATTTCAGATTGCTTCATTATACATAAGACTTAAAGTTCGACACATTATAAGTACATAAAGGCACTGTTTCTTAATGTTGCCCAGACAGATCATCTCCAGCACATCACCTTTTTTGTGGCAATAGGGTAGTTTGAACCAGTAACATTTTGCCTGCAGAAACTATTTATCCTTCAATTCCTGCGTGGCGTGATGCTGGCTGTAATTTCCAGATGAATCTCAGACAGACTGGTAGGTGAAAGCCTGCAGCTATGCAGCCTGTGATACACGCCTAACTCTCATCTACAAACTGCTCTTAAGAGCAGCTTAGTGTCATAGTAGGCACCGATCTGAATGAGGAACTTGCTGTTTGTGGGTAGGTTTTTTCTGCTGTTTGTTTTTAAATCATATGTCCCATATAGTTAGGCTATCTGTAACTGACCAGTGTTGTAATCCCCACCATAACACCTTTTTTTTTTTGGTACATATCACTCATTCCTCACTTAAGTCTGATATCTTGATACTTTTTCAGCTACTTTCAGTGTTCACATTTCCTACTTCAGGTATAGCACCAAAGCATCTCTCATGATCTGCTTTCACAGCAAGATTACTTCAAAGTCCATGAGTTCCTTTCTCATCTCCTTCCTACCCCAGTAGATACCCAAAGCATAAAGTTCAAGTGTGCACACGTTATGCCTAAGTGACTCCTAAAGTATATTGTGGGTGCTTGACAGTCCTGCTCAGCAACAAAACAGCTGAGGGAGCAGAGGAGCATCTATTACATTCCTATTCAGCCCATGCACTTAGGAACATCCAGGACATGCTCCTGTGTCTTACACTATAAACATAGTCTCAGTTGTCCAAAATTAAAAGGGTGTGCCAGATTCATGACAGGTATTCTACACATTCCCTAATTAATTGTGCTGCTGAAACAAGGACAGTATTTTGGGGCTTTTTGCATTTTTCTATTGTTTTCTGCCCATTTTCTAGATTATTTTTTTCCTAGGGAAAAAAGGCATTTCTGTTGTTTAGCAGACCACAGCTAATAATTTCTGAGCCAGTTGGTTAATTTTACCAAATTTGAGTGTGAGACGGAGGTCGCATAGTAACAGTAAATTTTTTTAATACACCTTTTTCCCCACTAAAGGGCAGAACAGAAGTTCAGACAGGAAGATGGACATGGGTGATGTAGCACTGAAAGGTTATTTAGCCTAGACAAGCTTGTCATTTGGCACCCATTTACCAGGCAGCCAGTCAAACATGCAGCTCTGACCCAGCCATAGCGTAACAGACTTCCAGATATGAAGGGCTTCAGCGAGGAGAGATTAGAGAAGTTTTACAAGGGGATAATAAGAGTGCAATTGGGGAAACAGAAAGACATGTAAGTATTACAACAGGAGGCCAATGGGGAAGTAGGGAAGTGAAGAGGATGTCAGATCCAAATCCACAGGAACTCAGGCTTCATTAACTCAGCCACAGCTGATTTACTGTTCTCAGTATTCTTGTTCAGAATTTAAAGAAAAAAAAAAAATCCCACCAAAAAAACATAGCTTTATTTATTCTTCCCAGTTTACTTGTTATTTCTACAGGACAGACCCCAATTCAAGTAAGTGCAACACCAACAAATTAAGCTTTTCACAATCATACACAACATAACAATCCTCTTCTAACTTCCCATACAGCCTCAGAAACACACACTGTGAAGAAGGGATAGGCAGAGAACTAATGCTTAATACTTCACATTGGTTTCTGAAAACGAGATGTCTATATATGCCTTCAAATTGTGATGCGACACAGTCTTTGTATGGCTGCACTCATAAGAAAAAAAAATCTGAAAATTAATCTTAGTGGGAGATGGGCTAGATATTGGTTAAGCGGATGAATTTGTTAATATATTCCTCTTCCTTGATAGCTCTAAAGTAGGCACACAATTGTGTACCATTTATTTTGTATAAAAGTAGATTTTATATTAAAATGACAGTCCTATAAAAATATTGCAGCATCCTTGGAATTCAAAGACAGTCATATATCATAACTTCACCTCAGAATGCATACTGACCATGTTTTCTTATGTTTTACTTCTAGGAAGCATATCCTACTGAGTATGTTGACACTGTAACGTAATACATATATTATGTAAACACGGGAAATTACTTATCCTCAGACATGGGTGCACAGCTTCCACTCACTTCAGTGACTACACAAGGGTAGACCTAGACCCCTGTTTTCAGTGTAAGTTCAAATGTAATATTAAAAGGTTACAAACGAGAAAGCAGGTAGAAAAATGATACTGCTCTGTCTTAAACAGGAAGGAAAGGCTAGGATATACTTCTACTGTATGTGATGAGTTGTCAGTTCACTCATAAGAAATACTTAAGTATAATTATTCAACTACTAGTTTAGCTAATTATAGACTAAAGTGACGATCTGGCATCCTTCTGCTATTTATAAATAAATATTATAATAATTTCATCATTAATGAAATGATGGTAATTTATAGCAGTTGAAGTATCATGGAGTAATTATTGGCCCTGCCCTATACACTTCTGGAATAATTCATTATCAGTTATTTCTGAGAAAGTTACATTCCAGATTGTGTCTTCTAGATCTTAGGAGAAAAATACTAAAGAATCAGGTCACAATTCTGAAGTTTCATTCATTGGATTGAAATACACTGCTTTAATATGATTTAATTAGCTAACTAGAGAAACTACCATGATTAAAAAAGACAAAATGACACTTTATTTTAGCTCCAGAAAATATTCCCTCAGGTACTGAAAAATGTAACTATAAAGTGTAGTAATACTACACTTCACAGTTAGCTAACTCACTGCCTCCGTTTTGGCTTTGCCTGAAATCAAATCAGCTGCTACATTCTCATGTTTTAACATGTTCACCTGACAAAACAAGCTTTCTGGTCATTAAGCCCTTCCCCAAAACTGCAATAAACAAAATCAACAGCCTGCCCCCTCAAACCAAACAAAAAACTCCCCACAAACCAAACAACAACAACAGAGTAAAATGTTGTGGCACTGACAGTCAGCGTTGAATTCCATACCAAGAAGAGTTTTCTTTCCATAGGTTTGTTTGCTTTGGTAACTGATGGCCCTTTCTCTTGTGTTTTAAAGCCTGGGTTTAACAAAATGATAACTTAAAAGCCCTCCTTAGTCACAGCTTGAGGTTGAAATGGAATCAAACCACAGCTGGAATGACTTTCTAAATTAGCAAGGGAACCTACTGTTGAAGTAAACTATTACCCTGCATGTGTTTGTGCATACAGTCTTATTTCCTCATACCCACAACTGGGCTAGCTATCATTTACTCACCTCACAAAGCTGCCTCCTTCCTGTTCTCCTCAAAAAGAATTCAGTTAAAACAAAAGGAAAATCAACAAAAAGTCTTTTGTGCTTGAAAGCACTTTGCCACTTCAAATGCCTAAACAGTATCACATCATTTAGAAAATAACAAAAAAGTCTTGAATTGTTCAAGGAAAACACAGTGGGCTACATTTTCAAAAGGGCTGTGCAAGAGCTCTGAACATCTCATGTCTAGTGGGTGCTTAACACGGTATGAGTAGTTGCATGCAAAAGGCCAGGGCTGCAATCTCACCAACTAAACACACTGCAAATAGCATAGATCAGCCAGCTTGCAGGTCTGCTAAGCTCTTAACATATACGCAGTCGAGAGGTTTTTATTTAATGCACATTCTGGGGAGACCAACAGATGTAACTACTTAGAAATGGGAAATCTAAGTCACAGAAAGGCACAAAACCATAAAAAGTCCCTCAAAGAGTTAACAACAGAGACAGAACATGTCCTTCCTGTTCTAACTTTCCTACCCTTGCACAGAAGAATGCTGAATCTTAATGGAAATTAACAGAAATTACCTAGTTATTGGGCTAACTTGCTTACAGGCATTAGCATTCACAAAGCAGCCTAGCATGCAGAGATACGCAGTGATTTCCCAGATGTCTCTTGATCATTTTAGCCATGATTTTAACTCGTACTGAAATCCACACTCATCACCAGTAAATATGCTCCTTACAGAGATACTGCAGAGCTCAGGAGCAATGAAGAAGGAAGGGCAAGAACAGCAAAGCTGCTCTGCAGCTCCTGCGAGATGAAGGGAAAATGTCACACACCATCAACTGTGTATATCTATGGGCTACAGCCATTGCCTAATTGCACCTTACAACCCAAAGTCTCCATGCTGACAAAGTTTAAAATAAAAGAAGCTAAAAGCAGGAATTTCATAACAAAACAAAGGGCACATACAGAGCCTAAAGCGACTGGTAGAGTTGCAGCAACAGCGAACATGAGACCACCCATTTCTACACAGCCCTGAGGGTAGGAGCTGCATGCCCTTTCCCACCTCCCTGCCCATGGCTGCGTCCATGCACAGCATGGGCTCACTATGAGGGACAGCATGTAGGTGCTGTCTGTGATTCATTGTGTACTGTTTTCAAGCTGAGCTCCTGAGGCTGCTCAGGTGATACCTTCTGCCTGGGAAATATGATACTAGGAGTCCATGAGAAGCCGGTGAGGCTGCCTGTTACCTACAGTATGGCATAGCTTGTAGGGAATCCAGGTGTTTTGGTAGTAAATCCCAAAGTCAGGCAGATGTTATTTTGCTTCCAATACCAGTGTGTGTTTTTAATAATTTAGAGGTGGATTTTTTCAGAGGTTAATCTTGCTTACTAACAACCCAGATTTCCTTTCCATAAATTATAGCAAATGACACAATGTCAAAAGATGCATAGAAGAGACACAAGCCCAGGGCTTTGGGTTTCTTTTTCACCCCTAATCCCCTCCCCCCCAGTCCCAAATTAATTCATAACATCTCCCTTTTTAAAGCAGTTCCATACCTGAAACTGATTCTCTTGGCAAAGGATTTACTTTAGGATCAGAGATCAGTGGGCCGAGACAGGATGACTGCTGCTGGTTAATGTAGAAGCAGCAAGGATCAGAGCTGCTCCTGCCCAAGGAAACTAACCTTGCTGAGGAGAGAAGGCAGTGGCATTTATGTTGTGAAAGGTCGAGGCTACTGAAGCTGTGATGGACAAGAGATGTAGGCCTCTCTGGCCAACAGGGGTCACACAGTACCAGATACTCATGACTACAGCAGTTAGATGGACACGTATACACAGATCGTGGGTGGCATGGACTGCCTGTGCCGGGTTTTGTGCTTGAACACATGCTCCTTAGTCATTCTGATGTGAAAGTGATGACTTGTAATAATAACATCAAACTTTAACACCAAACTTTTCCTGTCTCGCCAGACTTTCTGTTTCAACTTCTACGCAGCACTCTAATGAGCTCTTTAAGTACAGTCCCCTTATACATGTCCCATATGATGCAACATAACTTTCAAAACTACTTTTCTGATCAGACTTAGTAGAGTGAGAAAGTTGGGTTGGCAAAGGGGTATTGGACTTAATGGCCAGGAAAACCTGGAATCTATATTTTAAAATAGGAGTATGGCTTAATATGTTGTAATATTATATTGAGTTTGTTGTAATATTATAAAAAATGGACATGAATCAAAACAATCATTTGGGGGAAAACTTCAGATCCACTATGCATTAGGGGGAGGGAAGGTCACCATGCTGTTTCTGTTTTCGTTTGGTTTTTTTTTTTTTTTGTATTCTATCATTCAGTAGAATCAATCTTCATATAAAGATATGTGCTACTGCAATGTAGTACTGCTTTCAGGGGGCCTATTTTTTACAGCAGAGTGCTACATGGCATGAGTAAGCCTGCCTGGCATGTTTTAACTTGTATCTGAAAGTACCTGCTATATTTTGGGTGCTCCATCACTAAAGCAACAATTTTAATATTCATAGCTTGCTAACTTTGTTCCCTAACCTAAGTCTCCCCCCGATTTTTTCTGTTTATCTCCTCATTCAGTTTTCCAGCCTCTTTCCCTTTCACCTCCCTCCTCTTGTTATTTTCCATATATTGCAGCCCTTGAATCACACCCCTGTTGCCAGACAGTTTGCTCTGCAGTGCTGAATGGACACTTCAGAAGGCAGCGTGTCTCCTTTCAGGAAGAGACTGCTTATTGCACTCACAGAGAGTAGCATCAATTCAGCACAATGGGAGAAATTACAGAACACAGCCTGGAGGGGAGGTCGATGAGGCAGAACACTGTTCTGGAGCATTCTGGCTTCACTTAACCTCTTAATAAAAGTAGGTTAGAGCATCCTGATATTAAGGACTGTGTGAAAAAAGAGAAAAATAGAAAAGAAAGAGCAGGGAGAGAAGGGATGTTGGAAGGAGGAGGAGTAGGGAGTCCTTATCTAGGAAATGTCCTTGCAGATAATGCACATAGAAAGCCTTCCTGAAGTGTAGTGTATAGCATTGTTTTATCACACTCAGCTCAGCAGTTTGCAAGTGTGCTTTTTTTTTTTTTGTCAGAGTGTAGACTGATAGGGGAAAAAACAGACCATCAAGACAAGACAGGTTTTACCTCTGAGTTATGATGGATAGCTGTGATACAATAAAGACATTTGAGTGGGATTTCATAATACATTATTTCTATTTTAATCAGACACTACAAAGCAGCAACAGGACTTATATGCTTCACAGCCACTTTGAATTATTGAACGCTCACAGTAGGCTAAAAGAGCACTTACAGTTCACCAAATTAAGCAAAAATGTACAAATTAAGTATCATCAAGCCCACAAGCCAATGCATTTACAGGGAGTGAAGAAGGGGAAACAGAAAAGGATTAAAGGATGAGGCATTAAAATGTACTTTATAGTATGCTCTTAAGAAATTACAGTAATGACTGAAGAAAACAACAAGCAGCTCAGTCCATCCCTTGTACCAAGCTAAGACTTATTTCTATGCCTCTCCCTGGACAGCAATCTATCTTCCCTGGTCATTGATTATTGAAGTATTTCCAAAGAGCATGCTTTATTGTCTTCCACATATACTGCAGCTTATATAGCATGTCTGTCATGTGATGGAGCTTACAACTACAGTGTGGATACCAAGCTCAGGATCTCACACACAGAGCCTGTTTTGCACGGAACCATGTGGACCAGCGACACTGTTACATTATGAGCCAAAATCACAGCCTTCTGAATGCAGAGCAGCTTTCCTGTCACGTAAAAGCCTCATCCAGGTTTAATGATCCCAGGAATTACATTTCTCCTCCCTCTCTCTCAGCTACCATTGAGGGTACCTAAATGGAGACTCTCAGCTTGCTTTTTGGCATTATGAGTTTGCTAGTAACCCAGACACTGCTCCTTTCCTTTGTTGCTGGTTCCTGAACACCCATCATAAATCAGCAATGCAATTTTTATTTTTTTTTTTCCATGATGACTCCCAGGCAAGTTTTCAATCCACTCAGGATTGCTTAGGCTCCCACTAAGACTGGAGACTTAAGACAGGCTGAAGGGGTCCTTGGTAGGAACTGGAGGCAGAAAGTGTCTGCCCATTTCAGAAAGGGCTGTAAATCAGTGCTTTAAAGGCATACATAGAATGAGAAGAGGGCAGATTCACCATTGTGATGCATAATCAGGAGGGAGAGAAGGAACAGCTGGGAACAGACAGATGAAGTAAAAAAATGCAACACTTTTTTTTTTTTCCTTCCATATACACTGCCTAAGACTGTATCATTTCTGTTGGGCCCCTTATTGCTGTGATCGGTTACAGGAATTGCCACAAAGGAAGGATAAAATTAATATTTAATAAAGCCCTGGAAAGAAGAGGAGCCCAAGAAAGCTGGTTAATATTCAAGGATCACCTCCTCCAAACTCAGGAGTGATGAATCCCAGTAAAGAGGAATTCAGGCAGGAACACCAGAAGGCCTGAATGAAGGATGAACAAGGAGTTCCCAGACAAAATCCAGCATAAAAAGGAGTCCTACAGAGGGTGGAAACAAGGGCATGTACCCTGGGAGGAATATAGAGAAATAGTGAGAGCCGTCAGGGATCAGATTAGGAAACTTGAAGCCCTGACAGAATTCAATCTGCCCAAATATATTAAGGTCATCAAGAAAAGCTTTTATAGGTACATTGGGGATAAAAGGGAGACAAGCGAAAACATGGGAAGGAAATGGGAGACCTGATCACCTGGGACATGGAGAAGGCTAAGGTCCAAACAACTTCTTTTTGCCTTGGTCTTCACTGGCAAGAACTCTAGTAATGCATTTCTAGAAGGACTTCACAGTAACAATTAAATATGGCTGTCCTCAAAAACAGTAATATTATTTTAAAATGTATGTGAACATAAGAGCTCAAAATATTAAGCAGTCTGACAAATCCCACTGAAGACTCTTCAGATCAAGGAGAGGTTTTGTTTCTAAAAGAAACTGAAACAACTGAGAATTAATTAAGAGAAAAACCAACACACTAACAATCAACTTTGTCAAGTGTGTTTTAAATATGTAACCCACAATATAATGAACAGTTTATCAGTGTTTTTTGCCAATTTCTTTAAAAAATATTTTTCTGTGTGCATCACTCATTTCTGCTCATCTTTCTGTAGTATTCTGTAGTATTCTGTAGTATTCTTACAGCTAAGGCATTTGATCAAGCTGTTGAAGTCAAATTAAGATAAGGAAGGTAACCGGTTAGGATAGAAAACCCATTCCTTTCCCATCTCCTACTAAAGCATTGGGTAGACACTCCATATTGCAGTGGAACAGCTGGACTGAGAAGATTTCAAATTTGCATTCCAAGGAATAATCCTTTAATAACTGAACTGAATTTAAGAAGGACCATGCAGCAGATACTGCAAATTAGAAATTGTGATAGAAAGTAAATATTCATGATGTGCATTGTCTCTTTAATCATCCTAACTTTAAATAGCACAGAGCAGCAGTACCATGAATGTGTCAAATACAGAAGTGTTATTTCTGGTGTCATCTCAAGGTAAGGTGTTGGTTAGTCTTTCTCCTCCTTCTGTGCTAGGATAAGAGACAAGTAAGTTGGTGAGGTCTGTGGATGTCTAACATTCATACATTTTCACCAAGACATACATATCTATGCCTATGCTCATATGCACATACATTTATACAAATATATATACACACACACATATAGCTAGTGGCTATGGCTTACAGTCTGTGGTGCCATCTGGTGGAAAGAAGTCAGCAGCAGCTTCACTGGTGCGTTAAAAAATACAAGTGCAGGTATCCTTAAAATAAGGAAGGAAGGAAGGAACAAAACCCCCAAAGAAGGAAGGTCTGATCCGTGTGATTTATAGAAGTGGCAGTGTTCATCAAAAACCGATCATTTCCAGTCTGTCTCAAAACCTAAAGCTTCTTACCTTGACTGTGCCACAAGACTGTCATGCTCATTGATATGGCTCAGCTGTCGCTGATGAGCTTTTGAAACCACAAGAAGCTTAAATGGGTTGTGGAAATACGTAAAGACTCCCTGACATTTCTAACTCTTCTCCATCCCCGATTCTCTCTGAGGGCTGGAGTCTTGCAGATTTACTGGAACAGCAAACATCTTCAGTGTCTTCAATGCCTGCAGCTCATAGTGAACCTTTTAACAGTGGGCAAGTATTACACGAATCCAAGCTCAATTGTGTTTTTTTTTTCTGATGCCCCATCAACTTCATCTAGCAGGAGCTGTCTCAATTTCTCTCAGTAGATGCACTTAGGATAGAAATGGGCTTTCAGACAATAATAAGCAATCATTTATTTTAAAGATTACTTGGGAGTAATGTTTGCCATATAGGCAGACAAATGTAGTCTTCATGTCTTATTTTAAGGATTTGGGTTGGATTTCTCAGAATTCTCTTTAGTTTTTAAAGAAAAAGAGAAGCATAAATGGACTGGTTATTTTCTAAGAGAAAGCTTTTATATTCAAAGACAGCACTTGCATCAGAACAGACCGAGTTCTGAGGGAGTCTGCCCAATAAAAGTAAGGTCTAATTCTTCACTAGATTATGCAAAATTCAGTCATTTGGGAATATTCTTTATATACCTGTGACTGTTTATTTACAGTTACATTGAGGTCTAAGGATCAGGCATAACATTGCTAAGGCTTTCATGGCAGAAATAAAGTCAATACAACCAGAGCACTGTAAAGAAACAAAAATAAAGCTGAAATGTTCATCAGTAAGAGTGGTGACATCATATCTTGTTTGCATTCTTTTAAAGGCAGTTTGACCTATTTCAGCTTTCTTATTTTTGGATTAAGATTCTGCAATGAATCAGTTAATTACATAATGATCAGGGATGTTTCGAAAAAGGCTGGAAAGGTTGTCAAAGGTTCTGTGTTTCACAAAGAAAATACTCTGGAAAACAGAGACTGTAAGTACACAGGCAAACAAGCACAGATACATGTCCATATACCAGCTGATAATTAGTTTCTGAAGCGGAGACAAATGTGTCTCCTACACTACTTCTTTCTTCCTATTCTGTTCCCAGGCTCTCTTGACCCTTTGCCTGTTCAATCGTTGTCTATTGCTTCCCCACTTCCTTCTCAGGTTCTCACAAGGCTCCATCCACCTCCCCGACAGTCATCATACACTCTCAAAAAGGAGATGGAAAGGCAGTGAGGAGGAAATGTGCTATAACTAAATAATAATCCCTTCCCTGATGAGATAACATCCTAGCCAATGCAGTTTTTCTTGATAAGGAAGGAGAAAAGTCCTGGATAAGATTTTAGGACTTGAGTTGCGGTTAAGCCGTCTTTATAGCTGGCAAATTAAATGTATTGCTTGCCCCCCAAAACTCAGCATTGTAAAAAAAGCATTAAAATGTACGAGTTCTGTTTCTGCCATTGTCTTATTTCTGCAATTCTTGCTTTTAGCTCTTCTGTTCCTTTGTTTCTCATTGTTTATATTATGATGTCTGAATCACAGGCTTCTCCTTGTATCCAGTGAACTCAGCAGAAGAATTCTTATTGACTTTCCTGGGTATAGAATTGGATTTACTGTCCATTGCTCTAATCTGTTAGATTACTTTCCTCCTGCTATTTCTTTCCTTTATGTAAATAAACAATGAATATAGGGAAGTTGTGCTTATTGGCTAATGTAGCTGTTAGTAGAATGGAAGCTAAACAAAAGCAGTAACTATTTTGGGGAAAAATTTTTGTACATCTATAACAAAATCATCCATAGATTTGACTGACTGGAGTTGTTAAAAAACAAACTTTCATTTACTATAAAAGTGAAGCCTTTTTCCAATAACTGAAGTTCCCCCTTTCTGCCTTCCTGCAACTGAAATTCTCCCCTCACTCCATCAGCCACCAAATCCATAGGGAGAAAATTATATTTTTTTTTCTCCCAGTTTTTCCTAACCAAACTCCTTGTTTTCTGTGTAAGACCAAAAATAATTACTGAGAGAGCTGGGGGGATTAATTTGTAGGACAGTTCAGCAAGTCCAGTAGTGAATGCCCGGAAGACCCTGTGATGTCCCTTGTTACTATGATTAATGACTCTTATAATTGATGCAGAACCATAAAAAACCCTGTAACTGGATGTAGAAGTGAAAAAGTACAAAATCAGAAAACAAAATGCAAACCAAGTCACATACGGGTACTGGTTTAGCCAACAGGGAAGGAAGGAAAGGGATCGGAAGTGTTTCAAAGATGAGGCAAGAGGGGATATATGGTAGCTTTTTCTCAGAGTACCTCAAAATCACAATAACTTTCATGACCACATGCATCACACTTCTGAAATCACCTCTGCCTTTCCTGTGTCCTTGCACCATGCTTGAAGGCATAATCTAGACTCCTCCATACTTGATTCTTCTGGACTGCTTTTGCTCCCTCTATGGTTGAATTCTGTCAGGTTTCCTATTATGTGTAGCAATCAGCACAGGAACTCCTTCAGCTGGCACCTCTCGCACATTGCTTCTGGCTTCATTCTTAACACACCCCATAGGTATTTCCATTGCTTTTTCTGAGCCTTAATTATTGAAAATGTTCCTGGACAGTATCAACTGACACTAAAATGATTTCCTCTTTAATGTCAATTAAAAAATGAGTTCCGTTTCTTGCTCCAAACATCACTTTCATGTCAGTTATTTCATAAGCCCAGGAGAGCTTTACCACAGCAGCCAGCTGCCATGGATGGAATTGTGCCTTGTTGGACCAAGCTCTGCTAGCACACACTCAGCTGTTACACTGGCATTCTGTGTTTTGAGTGCTCGGTACATATAGTAACACCAAGTAATTTGAGTAGGTCTGCATTTGGTGGGAAGTGGAGACAGTGCTGCAGGGCACTGCTGTGCAGATAAAAGGAGTAATGAAGTCTATTGCAAGGAAAGGGGATTGGATGCTTCTTAAGCAAAGCTGTGAGAGAGGACCAAGACGTTTACAGTTGCTCATTATGGTGAAAAGATTCCCTTGCTTAGGTCTTTCTCTGACCTCAGCACAGAGATAATTTTTCAAGTCTAGAGACTCGAATTTGCATACTTTTTATTCTCTTCTCCATAGACCACATCTCTCTGCTGTGTCTATCGCACCAAATGGCACGTGCAGCTATTAAAAACGAGGGCAACAAAAGCACAGGTTTGCACTGGCATGCAGTCAGGCAGATCAAATATACAAGCACATTTTACACTGAAAAGTGTTGTAGGAAGAAAGAAACAGGTTGTTGGCTGTGCAGTTTGCTTTTACATTCAAGTTCTGAGGATGGCTTATGGTTTAAAGAAGATTGAAGACAATGTTACATATTCCTATCACATAAAAATACCATGGGTGTGTTTATATACATGAACATACATTGATATCCACAACACACTGCCTTTCTTAAATGGCATTCTATAAACAGGCAGAAGCAAGCAGAACTTTGCAGAGGACTGAAGGCACCCGTCTTTCTTGCCTGTGGTCAGTACTTTAGTCTGCAAACTTATTACACAAGTGTGAATCTTGAAGTGTGTAATTCTTTTTTAGTTCTTATTTTTTAATTTAGGAAGTAATTCATTTCAGTAATTCAATTTATGGTTTGGTTTTTTTTTGTCTGGTTGGGTTTTTTTAAAGCCTTATTATTTTAAATTCAGTTACTTCTATGTTGTCTTTCTTGGAAAAGTAAATCAAGAGCCTAAAATATGAATGATACCAAGGAAGTCAAGAGAAACAAGTCTGAAATACTCAAGGCTATGGGAGTCTCTCTCATTGCAGTTCTACTAATGTCTATAGTCAGGTGTAGCTGTGCTGATGAAATGGCTGTGTGTGTTGGGGTGGGGGTGCAGGTAATGAGTAGTTAGTTCATGGAGGAAAAGGACTGGGGCTTTATTTTGTAAATAATTTCTTTTGGATCATTCCAGATATCACTACTGGGAGAAGCAATCCTGCTATAAAATTATGTTTTTACATAACACCTCATTACTGATAAAGTGGATGTTTGTCTGTGTCACAGTGAGGAGACAATTTTCTGTGCCAGGTGTTACGCTATCTGATATTCAAGTTTCCTTGTTCCCTCACAGCTTTTGTGCACCTCAGTAATCTATCCTGCTTCAGTTCTTTCCCTTTTATCTGTGCATGAAATTAATCAAAGTTATTTGCTAATTCATTCACCAGAGCAGCTCATGCTTGCTCTATCTCTACCTTCCTAAAGTGTAGCTGTCTCTAAGGAAAGGCAAAAAAGGGCAGAGCTTCACCAGGCTGCGAAGTCTCTTCCGTGATAGGGAAGGTAATTTCCTGCCTCTTCTGAGGAAGTTTGTTGATTTTTGCCCCATTTTGTGCAATTACCTATAGCCTTTAATACTCTTACTCAGCAGATGAACTGCTAATCTCAGCTAAGCAGTTTATCTTACCAGAATGAAATATAATGAACAAATCCTTATTTTTTAAAGAGAACTTTTTCCAAGTTGAATAAAAAATAATATGCTTTGGGAATAAATAAGTAAAGAAGTCCCAGTAGAGAACCCAGTGTGGTTATAGCTTAGTGTTTATGCTTTGGGTACTATTTGAAGGTTTCTCCTAGGTGCTGTGTAGACAAGTAATGGAAATTGCCATTGGAAAGTTCATACTGCATGCCAGACTGGAGGCGACGTGGATGACAGATGGAAGTAGATTGGTAGAAGAAGGAAGTTATAATAAAATAAACTAGAATTTAGCTGAAAAGCAGAGATGTTGCTTTCGCAATTACATGATCCTGGGGCACCACAGCCAGAGGAAGTTTTTGACACCTTTTTGTTGTTTTTTTTGGTAAAAAGGGAGGACTTGTTCTCTCGTACTTTCTGTCACAAGGAGCTGGCTATGAAAGCTGAAACATATTACAGTAATAAACACATTTCATGCAGCCAGGGCTGGCAAATGGAAGGACTATTGCTGCAACCCAGGGAAGTCCTTGATGCAGAATGATACCTTCTTTGTCTAGGGGCCTCTTGCACCTCCGAGCGGGGGCAGATACCCCATTAGGATCACAGGCACTGTTGCCAGTATGCAGTGAGCACCAAAAGGGTCATTCCAAGGAAAAGCAAGGAGAAAATATCATTTGCAGAAAACACCTCTAACATAACCCCTGCCCCTAATGCAAAAGTAAGACAAAAGAAGAGACAGATTTATGGCTAGCTCACTGCACAGGTCTGTAAAGATAAAAGGTTCCCACCTAGGTTATGTTTAGGTGAAAGCTGCTTCTGTGAAGACAATTCAGTTGTCTTGGGTAGTAGACTGCCAGCCCTGTCTCAGTTATTGCTATAGACAACATTCCTCACTAGTCAAAGGAAGCTCAAAGCTTTAGCAGCATTTAAAGGTCAGTCAGGACTCAAACATATGGCTTTTTTGGATTGAAGAAATATCTCATCTGAGGCTTATGGTGCTGCTCAGGGGTAAATCCTACATCTCAAGATGATTTTGGTGGCAGAATCTTCATCAACTGAAAGTAGTGGGTAACTTTTTCTAAACAGCAGCAGATGTTTCTTCTGAGCATATTTTCTTCTGGAAAAAAGAGAACTGGCTATTCTCCAAGAACTGTCATCTGCAAACAGCTGTTTACATCCTAAAGCCCTCATAGTACAATCAACATGTGAAAAGGGAAATGGATTTTGGACAGCAGTCTTCAAACTTTGTGCTATAGCCAGCTATTACTGTGAAAAGTAACCAGCAACACTGAAGCCCACTGTAGTCAGCTTTTTCTGAGGGTCTAGCAGAAATACAAATCACTTAATGGATTAAGTGGATCATCTTCCGTTTTGCCTCATAAGCCTAGCAGAACATGTCTGTAGGGTACCCTGCTGAGACTGGGACCTCTGTGTATTACTTGAAAAAATATTTATTTGCTCATTTGGAAGCATGCATGGGACATCCCTGGCAGTGTTCAAGGCCAGGTTGGACAGAGCCTTGAGCAACATGGTCTAGTGTGAGGTGTCCCTGCCCATGGCAGGGGGTTTGGAACTGTATGATCTGTATGGTCCTTTCTAACCCAAACCATTCTGTGATTCTATAATAGTGAGGAGGCACAGTTGAGAAACAGAGACACTGCAAAAATGAATCATTCTTTTTTTTTCCTTTTTTTTTTTAAAGTAAGTGAAAACTTCCTGGCCTTCTCCAAGGCTCACCTCTACAGCAAGAGAGCCAGACTGTCAGGGTGATTGTTAAGAAAACTGTTCACTGCTGGAATGTAAGAGCACAAATGGAGAAAGGAAGCATTGGATCAGATCTCTGCTTCTCCTGATAGCTTATTCAGATCAGTTCACTGTGCAGTGGACATTAAGGCTCAGGTAAGTGTTTGAGTGACTCTGAACAGGAAGATATGCATACGTTTACCTATGCCAAAGGCCACATACTGCACCTGAGAACACACATAAACAATTCTGGCTGTGTTGGCTGTGTTGCTTTACCTTCTTCTAACAACTTCTTTCTTTCCTTTCTCTGGCTAATGATTGCTGTGCCCTGATGTCAACTGATGAGATCTGGCTGGTCCTGTTTCAGCCTCCTACTCTGTTCTAAAAGGGGATTCAGTGGTGGCCAACTACCTCCTTTATATATCACCAAGATTAACTAGAAAATAATCTTATCACATGTGGAAAACTCAGAGCTGTGTTCCACTAGAGAGTATTTCACAGGAGATTGGCAGTGAGGAAAAGTTGCTCTGAGGAAGACAGCATCCTAGTGGGCTGCTGTGTGGTATAGCACAACTGTTAATAAGGAGGAAATGATTTGTGAGTGAAAAACAAAGGATTAGATCCCACATGAATGATGTTCAAGGAGCTTACACAATTTTCAGTTGGCTGTGGATCAACAGCTGAATTTCACACAAGATAGAGAATATATTGACTGGTAACAAATGGTGAAGTAAGTCAAATAATAGGTGTAAGTAAGTCATGCCTTCTATCTTTTTCTCAGACACTTCTATTTTTCAGCAGTATTTCAATGCAGCAGAGCTTAGGGCCTCAGCTTGTCACACTAAAAACACAAGCCTCTTCAACTTCAAAAATCAGCTACATCATTTTAACTAGATAAACTTTCAATTTCTCCATTTAGACTGGTGCACGTACCCAGTAGATTATTTAGTCATTACTTACGTCCCTTTAAATAAGTTCAGTGATGTACTAGTGCAAAGCAAGCTGATAAAAGTGAGCATGCCTTAGGCAGATATTTATACGTACACATTTGTAAAGGAAGGATGTGGTTTGGTCCCAGCATCTTTCCCCCAAAGTGGAATTTTATTTCAGGAACTTTGTAACACTGGTAAACAAACCTTGCTGACCATGTCTGTGTTTCTCTGAACTGAGAGGCTCTGGGAGGGCTTCAGTGGAGATCTGCCTGTCTCCTGCCTGTCTCCCATTAACATGACTGCCTTGCCTGCAGTAGTGGCAGCAAGCTCCCTGCCAGGTAGGCTTGCCAGTTGCCAGATAAAATCACCCCATTGCATGCATCCTCAGGACCACTTCTGTTACTCGTCAATTACTACTATAGCTTGTACTCTGCTAAGTTAAATGGAGATTTTGGCATAGCATACAGTGTTCTCCTGAGGACCAGACTGACAAGACCCCATGGCACAGAGAAGGGCTGCCACAAGTTTACCAACAACCAGGCACACACATCAGTGTCTTGGTTTGTTTGCCACTTTCAGTAACTTCTGCTCTAGTCCTGACTGTTCCCCACCCTTTGCTTCTGTGTTTGCTGATCATTACTGGCACGTTGAGACCTTGCTTTCCATTTGCAACCACCAGTCACCTAAAATGATACAAATAAAATGTATTTAAACTTGCTAAGTGTAGAATTATCCTCAGTTTATTCTACAGCAGCTGTTTTGTTGTTGTTTTCCCCCCAACCACACCCACACCCCCGAAATCTCAGGAAGTGACAATCAGAGCACATGGCTTTCTCCAGTGGAAGTCACAGACTGGTTTGTGTTGGAAGCGACCATAAGGCTCATGCACTTCCAACCCTTCTGTCACAGGTAGGGACACCTTCCACTAGAGCAGCTTGCTCCAAGCCCCATCCAACCTGGCCTTGAACACTGCCAGGGATGGGGCAGCCACAGCTTCTCTGGGCACCCTGTGCCAGGGCCTCACCAGCCTCACAGTAAAGAATTTTCTTCCCTATATCTAATCCAAATCCAGATGTATACTACTGATAAACATGACTCTGGACCAAGAGGACCAAGAGGAGGAGAGGAGAAAGTCTTCTTACCTGCACTTCTGTGGAAGATGATGCAACCCCCCCTTAGGCTGGTTTCATATGCAGCCAGCCAGCCAAATTGACAGACGATAAAACCAAAACCACGAATACCACAGTTGTTAGTGATATTGTTAGTAGAATTTGAAGTGGAATTATCTTGGAAATAGAGCAATCCTGGTGACAAAGCTGAACCTGATGCCAGAGCATCCGCTATAAACTACCTTGGTACTGCCTGTGTTGGTGGGACAACATGTCTAACTTTTTGCTGCTCTCCCACTCAGCTACTACTCGAAGTGCCAGGCAGGCTGTAGCTTCAGTCTCCTGCCATCCTCCTTCTCTCACCATCATCACAGCCAGCAGCAATGGGCATTTCAGCATATGTGCAGCTGAAAAAAACCCTCTCACCCACTTCCGCCTCCCATTCCTCCATCTTCTAAAGATTTCGTGGACATTCCTGATTAGATTGATGTAGTGAGAAGCTCACCAATGGACATTTCATCAGGCAGAAAGAATGAAAAGGAAAGCGTGCAGGCAATCCCACAAAACATGTTTAGTGCTGAAGGAGACAGCCATATTACTGGTAGGTAAAAGCGAGGAGTCAGTGAGTTCCAGCATGTGAATAAAGCGCCTTGGCTGGGGAGGAGAGTTTCTGGACACTTTCAGCACGTCCTTGCCTTCATCACAGAAACAGCCCTCACGGGAAGAAATGCACATGGCAACACAAATGACTGAAGCAGCCATGGGGAAGTGTGCCAAATAGCTTTCTTGTTCCCAGTGAGATATGGCCAAGGAGGCAATTTACCTTCCAGTTCCCTTTCAAGATGAAGTACAGTTCGCACTACCACCGCTTAGGCTGTTCTTATTCCACAAATAAAGATTTTCTGCCTTCCACGTAGCAACTTTTGCCCTGAAGTCACTCTTTAAAATAAGCCTCAGAAACAGAGGCAATATTGTTCTAGCAGGTGCACAGCTGAGAGCCTGGACAGCAGATATCTCTTACTACTATACACTCAGTTTTGGAGTGAGAAAAACTTTCTCCTGTATTTCACCTCCTACAGTGTGGGTGGTTGTGCTGCTGATAGGGCCGCAGAGCCATCCTGTCTCTCCAATGCTTTCCTTCTATTTGGTGAAGACACGGACGAGGCACACTTCGCCACAAAGCCTTTCTACTCCCTCTGTGCTCAGCACAAGAGCCACAGCCTTAGGAAGCCTCTGCAGGAAGGTGCCACAAGAATGGAGTCACCCAGCTCTTTTCTTTATTTTTTTTATTGAAAGCTTCATCAAAGAAAACAGAAGTTTAAACCTAACATCCACTGATCTACAGAAAGCCCCAGGAGTGGGAAAATGGCAGCTATTTAGGATTGTGGTACAAATGGAAAACATAAAAAAAAATCATAGCAGTACAGATCTTTCAAAGACATGCTGAGACATCAGCACACAGATGCCCATATAAATAAGATTCATAATTTAATGTACCACAGAGGTTCTGCATACTACATTTTGGCTACAGTGAGGTCTGTAAGGGCTTTAAAGAACCTCTGTCCCATTTGTGTGATGCATGTTTTCTTGATAGGAAGTTCATCTGCTTTCAAAGTTGCTTTGATTTTTCTTACAGACAGAATCTGTTCAATCTCCTTTAAAAAGGAAAACAATTTAAAATTCCTATATGAATTCTATATGCTTCCTTGCTTTACATAAAATTATTTTGCCTCCGTAAGATAGCAGAATTTTCTTCCACTCTGGAATACAGCATATTTAATAATACTTCAGTTACATAAAGATCATGTTCTCTTCTCTAGGCTGTATTTTTTTGGCTTTTAAAAATATAACTGACTGTAAATTTCACCAAATTCATAAAATTATTACCCAAGAGAAAGACACTTAAAGGCATAAAATTAATGTTGGCCAGATACTCTCTTAAGGACAACAGATACAGATCTTGGAAGGTGCTTACACCTTGCAGGCTTTGGCCCTACAAGGAAAAATGGATTTGTGAACCTGTCAAAGGCTGACATTTTTCATTTCATTACACATTTTTATTAAGGTGAAAGAACTCAGCTGTCACTGTTGGGGAATTAACAGCTGAACTGAACAACTGACATAAACACAATAATTTCTCTCATCATGGAAAGCTAAACAAACACTGGGATTTTTTTTTTTTAACTTTCCTCTCATTTTTATGTTTAATTTTTAAAAAAGAGCATGTTAATAAAGGGGAGAAGAAAGGGTCTCTTCTGCCTGCTTTGAGGCACAAAGGTGAATAAAACTCTGGGGTACATACAGCACTCTAGTCTATTTAGGTGATGGAAGCAATATAGAAAGAGTTGGTGCTCTTTCTGAGGGAAAAATAACTCTCCTTACACTGTATCTTTGCTGCTTGCTGAGATTCTAGAAATCTGCTCAACTGAGGGAGAGGAGAAGTCTGCTGCTCACTCAGCCCTCCTGAGAAAGTGTGCATGCATGATTGTGTGTATGCGTGTTAGAAATGAAAGGTATCTTTGTTACTAGAGTCAATTGTCATTAAACAGAAAAGATTAAAACACCAAATGTCAGCATCTTTGTTGTTTTCTGTTTTGCATTTCCATCACACCATGACTATTTTCTTAGTTCATGTGGGCTACTGAGAATGACCAGGAAAATCCCTTACCCTCCAGCACTTCTTTTCTATCCGGACCAATTTCATGTCAAATAAAGTTTTGAAAGGAAATGTTGACCATGTGTGTATCAAACATTACTATCTTCAACTACCACATTTGGTCTCATCACTACAAATGGATTGATTCATTACTTTAAGCACATTATCACTTTTTAGCATGACTCTTGCTATAGGTGGAGTTCAGCCTAAACCTGTTTTGCTCATGTCAGCCTCAGCATTAAAATGAAGTGGCATGAGGAGCACCATCAAGCTTAAAGTCATGAAGCATGACAATCTGTTAAACACTTAGTATCAGTCTTATCCTTCAGTACCATAAACAACATAATATAGATCCAAATACTATGACATATTAAAAATAAACTTTATTACAATGCAGGCTTCCTCAAATTTGCTGAGTTTTGGTACACATACATACATAAATAAACCCCTTCATTTGATTTTTACTTGAGTAAAAATCCATTTGAATGCTTCAGCCCATTGAAAGTTTAAGCCCTCACTTCTCTAATCACCAGCCTTTATCTTCCACAGTTGGGCATGCATCCATAGCAGAAGATGATACAGTGTGATGCAATTGCTCTCAGATACGCCTCATTCTGCATTACAGTGCATTTCTTGACCAACACAACCAAGGCAGTCTCTTGGTAAAAAGAACTATACAAGTAAGCACAAGCTAAGGACATTTCAAGAGTCTGTTTCACTGGAAGGCAGTAAGAGGACATTCACAATTTGAGGCCTGACTGTCACAGGTGAAAAGTGCTTACAAAACCAGCAGTAGAGCCAGATAGGAAGGAGAGTCCCTCAGCAACCTCACTGGGAAGAGACTTCTCAGTGCCCTGATCTACACTTGAGTCAGCACCTGCAAATACAACACTCTCTTCAGTTCCACTGTAACATTTTTTTTCCTCCATGTTAAGTGATGAGCCCAGGTATACAGAATTTTCTAGCCATAATTCATCATTTTATGACACCCCTTCTGTATTTATCTTTTCAGGTAAAACCAAAAATACCAAACCTGAACATCCAGATTTTACTATTTACAAGTATTCAGGTGTGATGGAAACTACGCAGTTCAGCTTACGGATTTAATGTTACTTCTAGACCTCTGGGCCAGGCACCATTGCCTTAGACTTCTACAGTTGTTTCTGCAACCTTTCAGGAACCCTCCTGATATTTAAAGCTAAATTGGTAAGACAGACAGATATTGACTTTACAAATTCAGGTCTCCACAAAAAAAAGAAAAAAAAAAAAAAAGGAAAACAGAAATTCAAACAGATAATAATAAAATCTTCCAAAAAATCTTATTATCCAGAACACAAAGAAAACCAGTTTCAGATTTCAGAGGCCACAAGTATTCCTCTCCTACAACAACATCCATGCAGAATGTGTGTTGCTTTTCTACTGTTCTCTTTTCCCTCATCTTCTTATTTTACAAATAAGTTACCACTTTCTGATCATTTTGTATGTTCCAAATAAGTTTTTTTCTTACCTTATAATCTATGACTGTTTATATTCAAGGTCCACATTGTTTACAATTCAAGGAATTTCAAGTACCAGCTCACTGTTTTTTTTGGGATCAGTAATATGATCAGCTGTATTTAAGGGATCCATTTTCTTTCCTTCTCTTCTTCCTCTACTTCTTTGCTTTGTTTCTTTTTATTTCAAACACTATTGAACATTATAGCATGGAAAAATAAGGGAACAGTTCTAATACAGAATGCACTTGAAACACTTTAAAGTGGCAGGCATCATGTTACTGTGATGCCTGTTGAGTTTAATAAAAAACACTTGAGATCGTTTAACTTTGCTGAAAAAATAAGAAAAAAGTTTCTGAATGTATAAATAAAGCAGCAGAGTTCTGAATAGAAACAAGAAGGTACCTCAGCATATTCATCAGCCACATGGTAGCTACCTTGTAGCCTCATTGTTGATAGTAAATGAGACTTTGTGTGTCACATTAGAACTAACACAGAAACAAATGTATTTATTACATATTTAACTGACTTGTGAGTGCGGTTATATTTTTGTACAAAGAATTCAGAGACAGACAAAAAAAGAATACATGTAGGAAGGAAGAAAATAAGGCTAGATCGATTTTTTTTTTTTTTTCCTCATATGCCCTCCAAAGAAAGAGGGAACCTTTATCCAAAGACAAAATTCAAGTGCCACTCTCAAAAGGAAACAAGAGTAATGAGACAGCATGTGAAACAGAAGGATTTTTTTTCTTTTCTGAATTGCGGATTTTGTTGTTCTTTTACTTTGGCATCGTCTGGTTTTCAGAAGTGTTGAATATCAACAACTACTCTGGAGAAAGCAAAAGTTTTACCACTTCTGAAAATCAGGCCCTCTTCCTCTGGTGGAGAACCATGTGAACCCCCATTTCTCTCTTTTCTATGTTGCATATCTAGCAGCCATTTACTTGGGAAACCCCTTCCCTCCCCCCATGTTAAAAAATATGATCTTGTTTTATCAATTTAAAAAAATATTGTGTTCTTTTTCCCAAAAAAGTCAGGTTAGGGCAACACAGATCTCTTTTTAGAATTGGGTAGCTGAATCAGATTGATCCAATATATATGTTTTAATTTTATTATTTTTAATGGATACCCTGTCTCTAATGCACCACAATAAATGTGATGAAGCTTCCCCTCTCTTCTGGTAGAAGGAAGATTGAAAACAGCTTGGTTTAATTTTTACATGTAGATGTATGTGTATGTATGCATACATTTGAATGCTGCTTCTCTTCTGTCTCCTTAAGGGAAAAAAACATCTTTTGACTTGCTTCTCAACTTTTTCGTTCATCTGTTTGGAAAAAGTGAGGGCCATAACCAAGATTTCTCTATGGAAAATAACTGTCATTCCTAAAACAGGTTTCAGTGGATTCCATTTAGTGTCTTTTTTTGCCTAATCATACATTAGTGATTGTCAGCCAACATATTAAGACAGCAGAAATAATAGCAGAGAAGAATAATTTTTAACTTCCTGTCTGCATAACAATACTACATTATTTTCAACATTTATTCTTGTAAGGGAGAGCTAAAATGAGATCAAGGATCAGGTTTGCTTTTGCTTGCCTCTATCTGGCAATTCAAATGCATCACTGAAAAACAAACACAGAATTAAGGTGGCTATGCATGCTGGACGATGACAAAGACTGAGGTGAAGAAATGAATCTGCAGTATGTCAGAATTCAGAAGGAAGACTCTTTGTTTCAGTAGAAATACCAAAGATCAGGCAATGTAACAGAAAAACTCATCAAAATTAAAGCCCACCTGGACAGATTAGTTGGCAACCTACTTCCCCTTGCTTTGGGATGTTCTCCAAAGCACACCATTAACGAGCTTCTAACCCCAACTATTCCGAAATTTCCATTATAAACATATGCAGTATGTAAAAACACCAGTGGAAGATAGTTTAAACAAACAAGAAAGTAAGAACTGGTCCGGCCATGTAGGTCAAATAAAGATAAAAAAAGAAAAAAAAATCTCTATCTTCTGGACTGCGTTAGGGTGTCACTTCATCTTTGGTATAAAATAGGCCATCCATAGGCTGCATTTGTTCACAACTAGGAAAGACTACAGAAATTGTCAACAATTTCTTCTATCTATTGCTTTTTTTGCACTTTTTTTGACCATAAGCTCCTATCTACTTAAGTTTTTTTAATGCTCTTAAGCTAGGTTTTTGCAATGTGACAAGCAAAGCAGACTAAAAACTTCTTAAAGCTCATAAAAAAGACTGCAGATAAAAAGCACTAATGCTTTTGCTAGCGATCACGCTTTGTAAATAAAAAAATCTGCATTCTGCAAGAAAAAAACCCTGCATTCTCTATAATGCAGTATGTTTTTTTCTCAATTCAATAACTTTACTGTAAAATGCCTTAGCCTTCTAGAATTTTTTTTCTGTCAACACTTAAGACAAAGTTCATAAAAGTCCCAGCATTTTTCCAATCCTTTCAGTTGCCACAGTTCCTTTATCATCAACTTTTCTTCAAAAGAAGAAAATCATTTTCTTTTAAACTGTACAGTTTATTTTTTGTTCACTCCAAAAACTCAGTCTATTAAACTTCTGCACCAGCACCGGTGTGAGCAGTTTCATTTCCTTCTCAGTTTTTCTAACAAGACGTTGACAGCTTGCCTTGAGAGCCTTTGACGTCCTTAAAATTAAGGCAATTAAGATTCAAGATAAACCTTACCTAAACATTTATTTAAAAAAAACAAAAAAAAATCGAAAACAAACAAAAAAACCCCACTCTAGATTTAAAACAAGAAGGAAAAGAAAACAAGAGAAAAAGAGTAGCTTAATTTTTGAGGAAGACAATTAGTTTTCATCACAACTTGCTCCCTCTTGACATCATCAGTTTTTCTGTTTAAAAAAACAAAACAAAACAAAAATAAATCTAGCTACACTTCCAGGTAAATTCTGAATTCAAATGTTTGTCCAGATGAAATGTTGACCAGAGGTTTTCCTCTGGGTTCTTTCTTTAGTAAAAAAAAAAAAAAAAAAGAAGTCAAAAAAAAAAAGACTACATGACGGAACCATTTGCACAGCACATAAAAACACTGTTTTGTTTTCGTTGGGAAAGGTAGAAAAAAAAAAGCATTCATTTGACGCCTGTGCAAACTGGAAGCCAACTTCTTGTTCAGCGAAGTCTCTCCATTCAAGGCAAAGATTTCAGACCGACATTCTTCAGTCCTGTTTACTGTCTGTAAAAACAATTGAATTAAAGTGGTCATTAAGTCAAAACAACTTCGAAATAGGCTGCTCCCCTTTTCTTCCACCCAATTCTCTTTAAAAGTTATCCAAGCTAAACTAACTTTCCAGCTGTTTAAATATGATACCACCACTAAGCTGAAAGCAGCCAGGCAGAAAGTAGGAACTCCTGCTTTGGGGACGTTAACACATCCTAAGCAGATGAATTTGCTCTTGTTAATGTTATGCTTAATGGGCAGTCTAACTACACCGAAATGAGCTGAATACGTGGCTTAACACTGTATAAATATTTCAAGAGTAATTCAATAAGATAGCAAATACTTTCATAATAATAAGTGGCACAATTTATTGTGGATACTAATAATAAAGGATAAAATTACAATAAAAGGATACATCCAATTTGCTGATGGCAGAAACAGTTAGACTGTGGAGCAGTCTGCTTAATGAGCTGCTTATGGCTAACTTAGTAGAAACATTCAATATAATATTAATTAGAAAAATTAGCATTCTTTTTATCATATAGTGTCCAATCTTTCTAAATTCAGCATACAGAATAAGCAAAACTTTTTCTTACTTAAGATAACTCTACATTTGTGTTTCTGAGGTTTCATGTCAATTAAAGATATATCACATCAAATTTATCGAGACTATATATGATCTTTGGGGAGACACAGAACCTACATAATAAATGCTGTTACCAGTAAGGGTTAACTAGTGCTTTTCCTACAGTTCTGAAAAATGCATGTAAAAAATCCTTTTCCAACCAAAGTTCAACACAAGAAAATCCAGCACCTTTCCATTTGCAAGCATTAATGCATTTGCCTTGCTTCGTTTTAAACTAATTTGAATACTAGGAGTTAAATTGTGAAGAATGTTGATGACATAACATTTGCCACAAAACTATTTTTCTGAGATGGTAAACATAAAAGTAACTTTAATTTTAAACACTGACTTTACCAAAGGACTTTTTCATTGCATGAAGTCTGAAAATTAACATTTTGAATGTTAACAACAGATTTACGTGGAAAGCAAGAGTTACTTATTTTCTTTGGGTTTTCTATGCCTAACAAATGGTAGGAGCACTCAAGTGTGATGGTCACCTCCTGAGGTTCCACTGCCCCTCCGGGTCAAGTGGCCACCATATATGTGAGAGACCATATCCACTGAAAGGTCACAGCACACACTCTCTAATCTAACCTGGCACTGAGTTTGCCCACCAAAGGCTCCAGAAAATGTAATTCTTTCCACCTTTAAAATCACAGCTTGTTGTCCGGCAGAGTTTTGTTTAGAGGGAAGACAGTACACTTTTCAGGGGGAAAGGATCTCTATCTCCACTTCACAGATTTCTTACTTTTATGTGCAAAATTAAAGATTTACAAGGATAAAAGGGAGTATGTATTTAAAATAGAAAGAGGTGATTTCCTCATAAAGCAGAGTCCTCTGCTCAAAAAAACAAGGGCTGTTTCTCCTATATTGCTACACAATAGGTAGCCAGATTTTTGACATGAAGATATAATTCCTGAACGTCTATGGGTGGGATCCTCAAGTACAGCAGCCAGCATATTAAATAAAAGAAGGTGTATGCTGATTAAAAAAGTAGAATTTAAATTTCAAGTCTAGTGATTTATTTTTACTTACAAAGAGAGTACAGAGTCCTTATACCACCCAGTTCATTCTGAGTACATTGCCTCTCCTTCGTTGCCTGCAATTTCGTCATTGTTGCAAAGAAAATAAATATAATGAAATACACTGTTATAAGTTTTCTCCTGACTGATCAGCTCTTATGAAATAATTTTATAGTGTCTGCTTTTCCTTTGCCTATATCTGACAAAATCATTGCTGGTCATGTTAATTACTTCCTCTCAACCTGCTTTGAAAACAGCTGCTGTATACTGGCCACAATGTTTACTATCAACAAATGTGCCCTTCAAAGAGCAGATTAATAAAACTATATTTTAATTAGAAAACAACTTCACTTGGTCTTACATTAAAGGTTACTGAAATATTCTGGCAGAATTTTTTTTTAAGACAGAGATTTCATGTATTTTGATTTGCTTCTACAGCTTCCCTCACATTGCATTTCTGCCTCCAACTGGCAGATATAAATAGAGGGCATGTTTCAGACAAAAATACTGAAATAATCATAATAAAAAATCTCTAGTGGATCTGCCTATGTGATTAAAAAAGAAAATCCTCTGACTGTAAATGCTGGTGCCATTAGAAGTTTATCCATCATTGCAAAAAGGCTGTAGCTGACAAGGAAAGATGAGGGACCTCATTCTCAGAGAATGTGGGAATTCACCACATTGGCAAGAAACACAGCACCCATTTCAAGAAAGAACTGCAGAGCAGTTTTCCTCCTATTTGGGAAAAATGCCAGAATCTGCTGCTTACAGATACCTTACGAGGACTTCTGAACAAAGTCCTTCTCCTTTGAGACTTAGAAAATGGTAACTGAAATACAGAAACAGTCAGATCCAAACTCCTATAGAACACAGCCATCAAAATAAGCCAACAGCATATTTCTCTCTTTGGCCATTATACTCTAAATGTATTTTTCCATCATTTATTTACAGGTGCCAGAAAGACTGATGACTAGAAGGGATTCACATGCATATACTGCATCTCCAATTGGGTGCATCAAAAAAAAGCTTGTGATGAATTGCTTTTGTAATACACAAGTATAGACAAATATGGGCATGACACATGAAATAGTGAGGTCTTATGTTTTATTGTCGTCAAAAAGGGACATTGATTTGAAAAAACATGTTACTCATATGTGAGACAAATAAATGCATCTTCCACTTCCAGAGGTCAAAAATGAAGTAAAGGAACTGACAGACTGGTATAATTCTAATCATTCTTATACCAGCTCCCACCTTATGCCTCTCTTAAGTACTATGTCATGATGCACTGACTGACATATCTGACACATTTCTTTTCTGGCTATTTGTCTACTTCCTTCCCCAAAACCCCAGTATAAAAAATGTGTAATTTCCTTTTCACAGGGATGGCAGCATTAAATATACATGTATTAATAAAGGACTGGGTTTAAGCTCCTTCCTAGGATCTGTCCAACACTGATCATCCCCGGTGAGTACCCTGTCACTGTGTAACTTTCCCTTTGTGAGAATATGGTTTTAATGTGCCAAAGAGTAGGAATTTTTGAGGATTATGCTGAAGATTAAGCTACTCTTTAGGCATTCTAGATCTCCTTGTCAGGGTATAAATTTTTCCAATGTACTCCATGGGAAGAAAACAAAGGGTGAAGAGGACAGAAGAAAGACAGAGCAGTGCTTCTCCCCATCCCTTTCTTAACCCTTCTTCTATTTCCAGTTCCTGTACTCTCAGGAGCAAGCACTGCTCTCAGGAGGAATGTCTGCAAGGCATTGATTTTGCATAATCACAAATAACCAAGTTGGGGCAATTTATACTGCTTCATTAGCTACACTTCCAGAAAGAAATCTTTACATGTGTACTGTGCCAATATTTTCACCATTGCAAAATTTAAACCCTCTTTAACCTCTGAAGCCAGATGCTGCTTTAGCCCAGCATGATCACCATTAATGCAGTTGTTGAGATCCTTCTGAGTCCAGAAAAGCAGCAGACAGTTAGAGAGCATATCATTGCAGGCAAGGACATTTTGCCAAGGTGAGGCCATCAGCCAAAATCTTTTGCTAACTACACTGCTATATATCCAGACTTCATCTGAACCTAACAAAGCTACTCAGAATTTATATTGCTAAAGTGGGGAGCAGAATATGGCCCACTCTAATCAAGAATCAAAACCTTCTGGTTAGAAAGTGCATGCCTACTCACTTAGATTGTTGGTAAGAATATGCAGGCGCATGTTCACTGGATGTTTCCACTGTCATCTGTTGCTGTTGACCACTGGCTTCCTGTGATGAAGATGCTACTGTCTGTGGAGAAGTATCAGCAACAACACCCTAGGGAATCAAATGATAACATGAAAAACTTACTAATTTTGCTTACTGTGATGAACTACATAAAACAGCTCTGCACAAGCTCTCCATTACTGTATTTCTCTAGAGGCTGAGAGAATTTGAGATAACAGAACCACATGCTCATCCAACAAACTCCATCAGTTTTAGAGCTAATCTGGCAACAAGGAGCTTCCTTAGCATACCAGCCCCTGTAGTATTTTGTTCTCACAGGCTGCAGTGGAAAACACCTTTGAGGGCAGTTCCCTGCCTTCAAAGACAGAGGTAAAACTTCTGACTTCAGTGGATTCTGGATTTTACCTCTTGTCTTTTTCCAACATTTGTATGGCTCTTCTGATTTCCACTTACTTACCCCAACTTCACAGTGAGTTCACATTTATTTTGCCTGAGTTGCAATGCGATAAAGGCTCACTGCTCTCTAATTTACTATACCTCCAACAGAATTTTAGCTGCATTGGAAAAATACTGCACTCCTCTACACACTGCTTTTATATGGTCTCTTCAAAAATAAATTTACTTCACACTAAAGACTTTTATCTGTTAAGTCAAAGCCCCAATGAAGTTTTATTTATGTTTCAAAAAAAAAAAAGAAAATTAAACATCATGCATATCTTTTCCTATTTAGACAGTCTGAATGATACTATTTTAACGTATATTTACGCTTTCAAAGTAAGCTACGTTTTCTTTCCTTTACTCTCATGCTTGGTGCATTGATCACATGAATAACACTAGCAGGTCTCTTCAGGGAATATGCTTTATTACTGTATTGCACACAACAGAGCCAGAAGAGGGAGCACAAAGCACTTGCTTTGGTTTTATTAGAGTCCTGTGTAAACAACAGGTAGTTTGTTTTAAATTATCTGTTAAAACTATCAGTTTCATTTTTCAGAAATTCTTCGTATCTGTTGCTTAACAGACTATCAGTATTATCTTTTTCTGTCTACTTCCTTTATCCTTCTGCTTTTGTCCATCTCATCCTGAGACTGTAAGCTCTCTGGGGCAGAGGGTGTATTTTTTTCCTCTCTCCTTGTGGAACATCTACCATAATAGAGTCCTGGTTCATGATGCTACATGAATACAGATAAACATTAATTATCATCACTGGATCACAGCAAGACAGGCTATATATTTAGATAATATTTTGTTTATTATAGAAGAAAATTATGACATCATGTTACTTTAGCAGGCGTGAATATACCAGTGAGTGATGGGGAGGAGGACTGAGGAAGAATTAACTCAATTTCTCATTAGCACTGGTAAGCACCATATGCAGCCACTGCTGTGAAACACTCTCCATTCCACTACTTCTTTTTAATTTGGATTTGTATCTGCCCAGTTTAATACCTAAAATGGCAATTGGAAAGAGGCACTCATGGCTTGTTTGGAAGCAAACAAGGTTTGGGGCAAAATTATCCTGAGGCAAAAAAAGACTAAAACATGACCAGCTCAGTATGACTGACCAGTAGCAGCATTTCCTGTTTGGGAATCTCAGTGCTTGTAAATTGAGTAAGAAAGAAAGAAACCAAGACAAATCCACTTGACTGTTGGTGAAGCCATGCCAACAGTACCACTAGCCCAGAGTAGTAACAGCACAAACTCCGAAGTCTTCACAGCCGAAGACAGAAGTACAGAGACCCTGGCATTCCTTGCATTACCCCAGAATACGAGAGAAGTTATTAATAAAAGAGCGTAGCACCAAAGAGAAGCACAAAGGGAAGAGGATGCCAAGGGTCCCTCCTCTCACTGTGCTCAGCGGCCCTTATGAAGCTTCACAGAAGTGGAGGCCAAGCTGACACCTCCGCCAAGCTGACATTCTCCCGGCAGCTTGTGGTCTACAGGGTTGAGTAAATACTTACTCATTAGACTGTCATCAGCATGACTCAGCCCCAACGAGGGAGGGAGCGAATCCTTCCTCAAGGATGAAAAGCACTCAGTCAGTGCAGCATCCTCCACGTCTGTATATACAAGAGGAAGGTTTCCATTGCTCAATCACTTTTTCTGGTGGCTAAATGTTTCAGCAATTACCTATACTTGCTAAGGACCGCATCAAACCCTCTTGCAATCTTCTCTTCTTGGAATCTCTTTTGTGCTTGTGGTCTGCCTGCTGGGTTTGTTTTCCTGTCTTTTCCCATCTCCCTCCCAAGTACATGGGGAAAAAACAGTCATAATCACTGATGTTTTATTCCATGTCCTGCTGTACAACAAAACAAATGCACACCAAGAGCCCTTGCAAATAATTAAAAAACAAAACCAAAACAAACAAAAAAAAAAGGGGGGGGGTTGCGGCTGGGAAGCGAAAGAAGGAAGAGAAAAAAAGAAAAGGAAAGAAATCTGCAGTCCTCATTTTAAAAGCTGGAAGCTTACAGGCAACATTCCATTAAGTAACTTTAGGCCCCTTTCAAACAACAGGTGCAAGGACGCATAATAGACAAGAGTTCTGCTAGCCCTTCAATCTACTGTAATTGATGAAGGCAAACTTACTTCAATAGGGACAGCTGTTGGAGGCACAGGAGTGTACTGGGGAATGTAGGTCCCTTGCATAGGTGCAGCAGCAGTCATGTACTAGAACAAAATTAAAGGCAAATGAACATTAGAAAACCACAAGCAAGATGCATAAAACCATATTAGAAGCATGTCACAATTTCAATTTCCTGTTCAGAGTTTTTTTCTTAGTGCATAGCCTATTATTTCTTTTAATTAAGGATTTTAGGCAGCGGTAGGATATAGGCAACAGCAAACATCTTGCTAATAGATTTAGATTGTTCACAGGGCTTCTAAAATGGACTCACAAGTAAACCCCAACCAGTAGAGACACAACAGCAGCATATAGCGGTTACGTATACAAAACCCACCTAAACAATCTTTTGGAGTCTTACTGATCTTATCTAATGACACCTACAAAAAATGGAGCATGAAATTTGACAGGTTTATTCCAGTCTATATTTAACCCTATCAATAACAACAGTTGAGTTTACAGGGATACAAAGCTGCAGGGAGGTGCACTCAGACAGAAAAACAAAGGAAGAGGAAGATACATCTGGAAGTTTTTCCTTTTGTACACAGAACCTATAGTTAAATTCTTATGGCTTATCCTTAATATCTAGTAATCTTTTCTATGCATTTTGAAACTTCTGCAAATAACTACTATAGCAACACTTTGTATTAGCGTCTCTAAAACACTGCCTAACCCAAGCACTACAAGACAATCTCCTTTAAAAGAGATGAGTGCATGTGAATTTCGCCATTGGTATGGCACTAATCTCTTTAAATACAGCATTCCTTATAAAGCTTCTGAACTGAAAGCAACTGATATTGTTAAAACCTTTTAATAAGGTATCAATACTAACCCATCAGATCTATGTGCACTTTTCTTTCTACAATCCATCCTAACTGCATGCCTTCACTGACAAGAATCTTAGAATGCGCCCAATTCCACAATGGACTGTATAACACTTCCACTACATGTTATCTTCAAAGACACACCAAAGATCTGAATCAGCCCAGAATGTATTTGATGAATTTTAAAATGAGTTAAATATAGCCTTGCTTCCTGGCAGAGATAGGAAGTGCTTGCAAGATATTATTCCACTGTTTACAGTAAAATTTACATTTAAAGCACTCTCTCACCTCAATTCTAAACTAACTGGATGGTTTGATATGCCTGTCACAAACACGCATTATGAAATTGCATAGTGGGGTGCAGACTCTGCAGCAATGCTGCAGAAAGGCCTTAGGGAATACGAACAGCATATTTAAGAATCCCACAGCTAAATTCTGAAGTCTTCATTCAAGTAGAATAAAATAAAAAACTACTTGAGTTAAACTGTTTTCCACAGGAAAAAAAAAAAAAAATCAGTAGGAGCATAGATGGCATGAATACACTTGCAATAGGAGTAGCATATTGTGTTGAAAACCGTTAGAGTATTTTAGCAAAAATTCACAGTGTTTTCCTTAACTGGAGCAGAGATGGGAGTGTCCCCAGCGTCTGTGTGCCTGCATCAGGCCATGTTTTTCTGCAGCTCCTTTTCCTTGTTCTTCAGAAAGAGAATTGAATTCAATAGCTTTTTTAATGAATGCTAACCCACCAAAGACATTAGGCCAACAACCCCTATTGTACTCAGTACAGTCGGGCTATTCTCCAGCCTTACAGATTAGGAGTTAATGAGAATGTTACAGCAGGGTGTCCCAGAGCTGCTTCCGCTCCATTCGTTCTGCTTTGTAATGTTGCTGTCACATGTTGGGACGACATCTGCTGTGTAGCATTGTTCTAAATGTGTCAATATTTAACATTAACCTGAAGTACTCATTCTTATAGTCCTGCAAAGACCTACAAGGTTTTTAAACACCTACACAGGCTAGCTTCACTTGGACAAATATATATAGATCTTAGTTAAAAGTGGTAATTTAAAGAGTAAATCAGCCTCACTCAACTTGGACTTCCTCCAAGTTCTTCCTTGAACCCCAGAGAAGATCAGCGTTCAGACTCTCACAACATGCGCTTGTCTGCCAACCTCTTATCTTGCACACAAATGCATAAGTTTAAATGCACAAATATAAAATGATCCAACTGCCTTTTAATTCAGACCACTCCACTTTTTTGCAAAATGCTTTGGCACTGAGGTCTGCAGTAGTATAATTGAAACTGTCCTGAAATTAACTGTTGCCTTTGCTGACTCTGCAAGCACTGTTCTCAGTAGCCATGCAGTTTCTTACTTCTAGTGTTCCTGTTTTCCTCTTGAGGCAGATTACGTTCTTACTTGCCAGATTACTCTGTATTGCTTCCTTCACTGCTACTCAATCTCTAGGGAAAACTGCTTGCCCCGATCTTTCCAGACACACCTACCTCCCCATACTCTCCAGGTTTAATTTTTTTTTTTGCTTTAATTTTAACTGAATCCAGCCGAACAGCAGGTGTTTTACAGTGCTGGAGACCAAAGCCACCTAGTTATTTGCCAGACTCCCTGAAGAACTGTAGGAATGTGACTTCTTCCATATATACAAAATTCTGCATGTCACGTCCACTGTAATGGTGGTTCAACCTTCTGGTTAAACCATCTAGAGCTCTACAATTAAAATAAATGATGTGGCCCAAATCAGTTCCACCAATGGCATAAATGAAAAGACAGTTTTTGTGGCAAAGAATTTGGTGTTAGTAAAAGTTACCCAAGGCTCAGTCCTACAGGGTACTGCTGCTTAACAGCTGGCCCTTAAACACACTGCAGCAGACTGGTCTATATTACAGGTACATATGTTGTGCCCTTCAGTGGCATATCCAAACAGATTGATTTATTTATGAATGTAAAGATGCTCTCATCATTTCAGGAAAGAGTTGCTGGGTCAACAATTAAACACATTTTAGGGGCTTGGAACTGATTCTCAATCTCCAGACTCTTACTTAAAAATCCATTGAGGCTCTGTAAAACACTTTACAAAACTATAAAGGACAGCTACGGTTTAGTTCTCAGAGACACAATTGGTCTTAAGTATCTAAAGTCCCCTCACAGAAGCAGGGAGTCCCAGCTGAGACCACATGAATTCAGGAGTGTCTGCTGCGCTGGATCTGTTTTCACCATGGGAAGCCTAGCATTGAGAACCTGCTTTAGTTTTGTTTGTTTACTAATGAAAAAAGAGGACAAATTAATTTTTGTTATAACTGACATTAGCTCAATCAAGTTTGCATGTATTTCCTTTATTCACTACATAATCCTAATTCTCTGATCCCACAGGATAAAGACATTAAAGATTACATAGTGCTAAGGCACAATGTCACTGTCAATACATCATGGCTTTGAGTATTGCAGGAGTTGAATTTCTTGTCATGAATATTAACAGTTGTTTTTTTTAGCAGAAAGCTTCCTGAACACTGCTTTTCAGTAGCTTCCATATCCAGCACGCACTGAGCCCACTGGAGTCTGTGTCTCTCCCCAGCTCCCGCAGACACTTCATCTAGCTATTCTGTAAAACAGTATGCTCCAGATGTGTTGGAATGAGGGCTGACCACGCTGGGAGGTGGAAAAGAGCTTCAGAAAGAATTGTGAGATTCAGAAGTTAAACATTTTATATCTATCCTGCTCAGAACCACCCAGGATGAAGATTCTGCTCTAAGATCATCCCTTAGCTGAGGGACTCTGCAGCTCCATGGGGACCAAGGTCGTGTAGATGTACATAGTCTACCTATGGCTTCTCATCTACCTCAAGAAACTAACATAAATTGGAAGTAGGCAGATGGCAAACAAAGAAGACATCTGTGTTAGAAGATCATCACTGAGATTTTTCTCCATGAACCACACTCGCTAAAGTTCTTTATCCACGTGTACGTGTTAAAGAGAGACAGCATGACTCACATGCTCAGCTTAGCAGTACCCAGCAAATTCCACTACGTGTTAGTATTGTAGGAACTGAAATGAGAGAATCTGAAAAATTCAAATCCATTCTGTCTTTGTCATATGTTTTCATCAGGATAAAAAATTCTAGAGCTGTAATGTGATCAGTCATTCAACAAAGTATGTGCAAGGCAGAAGAAAACACTTCTCATTGTTCCTCAACTGTACAGGCTTTGTGGGTCTAAAAGTAGAAGCTGCTTATTTCTGACAGTAAAATGAATAGTGACTCTGCACACAAAGATGATGGATCTGGAGGGTATAAGGGAGGTTTTTTGGCCCTTCAATCCTTTAAAACCTGATAATTTCTACTACAGAAAGAAAAAAGAGACATTGCTGGTGGCTCTCTTGATTTATTTGTAAACTGTTAATTTCTTCATACAGTATATAGAATGGGTGTTCTAAGCACTGAGGATGTGCAGTATTATAATATAGTGTGTGTTTTACAATGCCTGCTTAATTCAGACTGCACTTACCAGGGCATCAATATAGCCTATATACTACAAATCTACTTACACCTTGTCCATTGGGATTTTTGTTTTTACCTTTCTGAAACTGCTTAAATATGTGAAAAAATACATAGCTAGAAAATGAGAGAGTAGTAATATACACTTACAGCTCTGCTCTTCCTTCAGGTATTACCCTCTCTGACTACAAATGCTTAAATGAAAGGAGGTAACAAATGAATGAGTTGGTGGATTGAGGGAACAAAATGACACTTCAAGAACGATCAAACAGTGGGGTATGCCAGATTGGCTCCAGCAAGGTTCATCTTAAGCCTGCAGCAAACACTAAACCCATAAAAGTGGCAGACGTTGGGAAGGAAAAAATAGCAGGAAGGCAGCTGCCTGCACCAGGCAGAGTGAGTGAGCATGCTGCAATAGGATAACATGTTTTACCTATCAAAGGTGGAGTGGATTGACCTGCAGGGATTTTACGGGAACTTTTATACTGAGACAATAGCGCAAGTAATACCCATTTATTCATTTGCCCTACTAAGCCTCTGACCTGCCTTTCTTGGGCCCAGGTTAACACAGAGGCAGGCAAGTGTCTAACAGCTGAGGTACACTGCAAACACCTCTTCTTAGAACATCAGATCTTAGTCACTGAATTTCAACCAAAACAGTGCCTGAAAGAGGAAATGCCTCTTGCAAGACCAAACAATTTCATTTACACCACCTGAAGACTTTGGCCACACACTTTGTTTAAATTCTGAAGGTCTTCATTAACAGAAAGTTGAAGAAAACACTCTGAAGTACAGTTCTATTTATAAGCCTAGTTGCCTACAAAATAACACAGCTGTGAATAGAAGGCAGCTACTGGATATACTTTTAACTCTCTTGGTCACTATGAGTACTGTGAGATTATACAGTGGTAACAGTTCATAACCTGATCAGTGTGAATAAGTTTCCTGGTATAAAAAAAATCAGAAAGAATTTACAAAATGAGACATTAACATGTAAGCTTGCTTGGAAACCTTGAACAACACTTAGTAGGCTTAAAAGGGGCAATGAGCAAGGAAGAAATGTTATAGAAAAGGCCTTTTATAAAATCAATGTGCAAATGCTGCCTTCTGGTGTTTCACTTTGTTTTTGTATATGTGTTGCAAGAATTGAAGATCACTTTCCGTATTTTATTAACCTCCATGTTCCTGAGAAGGCACAGAGCCTTTTCAGTCAAGGTGAGAGCCAAACTGCAGAAGCCTTGTACCAGCATAAACTGGTAAGCATTTACACCACAGCAGCCTGCTGAAGGGAGATTAAATGGGATGTCTTATGTGGGTAAATAGTAACCCATGTGTCTCAGAAGTGCAAAGGTTCCAGAGTCTGGTCTTCGGTGACTATTTGTGGTGTCCTATCACTGAATGAGTTATAGCACAATGATAATGACTTAGCCTTTAGGATTCTCAGAATTAATGCCAAGGTTTGTTTGTGGGGGTTTTTATAAACCATCTGAGAAGTCTAGACACTGCATCACTAACAGAATTATGTGAAGACATTTGCATTGCTGGAAAACTGAAGGAAATGAGGCTGTTGGCTGGATTTATTTTTATCACCTTTCCCCAACCTCCCAGCCCCAAGGAAACCTGCCCTACCACTTTCAAATCTCTTTCCCTGCAAAGAAAAAAAATTGCATCTCTCTTTGACCACTGTGAAGTGAACTTTAATGAAATATAGAACATAATAGCTGCTTTTTTGTCCCTGGTTCCACCTTCTCATTTGAAAATATCCTGTTCTCCAATAGAAAAGAACATTGTCTTGCTGTGTCCTCTTATCCCATAGTCTGGCACGGAGAGGTAGGAACTCAGGAAGAGAAAAGGACCATCTAGTTCATCAGCACCAGTGGCAGTTCAATAAAATACAATATCCAGCCACCAAATTTTTCACTTTAAACTTCAAATATCTTTTGCTACCCAGATGCATTCTCATTTTCCAGCTCAATCCTGTAATTATTCAATGGCTGTTATTAATCTTAGTTTTTCCCAATTAAAGAATGTGAGAATAAAAGATGTGGATTTTTTCCATATATTACAATATTTTTGCTAATAATTATCATACTGGCCTAAAATATAATGATATAATGCAATTTTACTGCACAATTACCATAGTCCTATCAAGAACAGCAGTGTCATTCAACAGAATCCCATCACTGGGCCACTGCACTCATTTTTCAGGCACAGAATAGAAATCTTTACAAGATTTAACCTTCCTTCCCTGCTGCTCAGTAATACAAATGTATTTAGGAACATTGGCTACCACTTCCCTTTCAACCTTCCTAATGAGATGTTACCTAATTCTCTGAGCAAGTTAAATGAAGGCAGAGAGAATAATAACTTCAAGAACTGTATTTACAAACTAATCTCCTTTTTCTCTTCAGGAGTTCTAAGCATCCTTCAGAAATCCCTACCCTTGGAAATCAGAGTAATACAAAGGTATAACAGTGAAGAGGAGCTAATCCCGCCCACCCCCCCTTCCCCCCCCCCGGGCTAACAGGTCTTGTCTTTATTTCAAAAATTCAGGTCTGCTACTAAAGCAAAGTGATCAGGACTAATCAGATAAAGCCTATTTAGAGTAAACAAATGTAAGAACCATCAGATCACCACATGCAGCTGCGCACCACGCTCTCACTAGCATACAAAATCCCAGGTTTGTATAAACTGTAGTAAATGCAAACAGCACTACAGAAACGTCTATAGGTACAGATGAACAAAAAATTGGCTCCTTCATTTTAACGACAACTTAAAGTCTAAAGCCTGGCATTACAAATGAACTTGATGAAAGTCTCAAACCACTTTCAGATATCTCAACAGTGTCTGAAAAGAAAAAATGGAGGAAAATCCATCAGGATGTGAAAATTAAGTTCCCATTTTGATTGTATCTTTCATTAACATCAAATCAAACTTCTTATAGGAATACTTCTTTATGAAAAATTGTTTTAGTTGATTCTAGACAGCTATGGAATGCCAACAGACAGCTCAGGATGCAACGATCTTTGTAGACCATGTCAGCATACCTAAGCCCATGATATTTTCACTCTTGTCTTCTGTGTGACAAAGCCTCCACTGTAGGCAGGGATCCATGGAGGCTGCACAGAAATTTATGCATTCACATAAATGAGTAGCCTCAAGATGTGAAAACTACTTTTTTGCATAATTCAAATACCATGTGGCTGATGGATACATTTGCAAGAAAGCAAAACTTCTGTGCTTAAAACAAAGACCAAGACAGGTGATTTGTTGTACTTACAGTTCTTAATTCTTCAGTTTTTACACATTTCTCTACAAAAGGGGCGTTTTTTATTTTGTTCTAATACTCGCTCTATACCTGTTCTGTGAACATACATTATTAGATCTCTGGGGCAAGCTTTTGAGCATGGGTTAGTGCATGATTTATTACATAATATATATCCTGTCTACAGCACCCTATATAAAGCCAGGGTATAGTGACTGTATCATAACAAAAGAATATACTGCGCTGTCTTGGTCAGCCAGGGTCAGTAATCACTGAGATTGTCACATTTATACTCTTCTTTCAGGTCCTGTATACTGAAGAATAGAGGGGTGATGCAGCAGAATTATAACTGCTTCTACTGGCATAAAAATTCCCTATGTACCCGCTCTGTTGGAAATTCTTAGGAATTTCTGTCTGAATAAAATTTTTTCAATTAGTCCCTGATGAATAGCTGCTAGTAAGACTGATATGTACATTTCAATATTTTCAACATAAGTAAGCAATGCAATAAGTAATTAAACTGTTATTAATAACACACCCATTTATATGACCAAATAATGGCTTTCTAGACGTAAACATGTCTTCTAGAGGCTACTAAATCTCCATGAATTTGAAGAGTCTAAAGAGAAGCAGACTATTGTATGCAAATATCCATACTGTACTGACTTGGGGGTGCTGGTCGATGAGAAAATAAACATGAGCCAGCTTCAGTGTGCACTTGCAGCCCAGAAGGCCAACCGTATCCTAGGCGGCATCAAAAGGAGCGTGACCAGCAGGTTGAAGGAGGTGATCCTGCCCCTCTACTCTGCTCTTGTGAGACCTCACCTGGAGTACTGTGTGCAGTTCTGGTGTCCTCAACATAAAAAGGACGTGGAACAAGTCCAGAGAAGGGCCACGAGGATGATCAGGGGGCTGGAGCACCTCCCGTATGAAGACAGGCTGAGAAAGTTGGGGCTGTTCAGCCTGGAGAAGAGAAGGCTGAGTGGAGACCTCATAGCAGCCTTCCAGTATCTGAAGGGGGCCTATAGGGATGCTGGGGAGGGACTCTTCATTAGGGACTGTAGTGACAGGACAAGGGGTAACAGGTTAAAACTTAAACAGGGAAAGTGTGGATTGGATATAAGGAGGAAATTCTTTCCTGTTAGGGTGGTGAGGCACTGGAATGGGTTGCCCAGGGAGGTTGTGAATGCTCCATCCCTGGCAGTGTTCAAGATCAGGTTGGACGAAGCCTTGAGTGAGATGGTTTAGTGTGAGGTGTCCCTGCCCATGGCAGGGGGGTTGGAACTAGATGACCTTAAGGTCTTTTCCATCCCTAACGATTCTATGATTCTATGGTTCTATCATATTGCTATGTCATGAGCTTGTTTACCATGTAGTGATCTGCTTGCAGGGCTGAACTCCTAAATTTACTCTGTAGTAACAGCTACACAGAATCTCTCCCAGTTTGTCATCATTTCATCTGAATTACAAAGGGGGAGGCTAGTGGAGGAGGAAAGATAACCAAAAAGTGAAAAAAAAAAAATAGGAGAATAAAACAGAAAAGGAAAGAATGAAAAAAAGTCCAGTACAAAAACCAGTTTTCCCTCCTTGCCTTATGTCTTCCTGTTTTGTCAGCTAATCACTAATTCCCCTCCTAAACTGTTCTAAACAGGTTCCTTTACAGTTTCTCCCATTTTTGACTACTTCACGTCTTTCACATTATTTCACTGAGTGTTTTACTGCTAGTGGAATATCAGAATTCCAAGGCTGTCCTTTGTATTCCCTCAGTATTCCAGAGGAGGCAGAGTCGGCTCATATACATTCAAACTATATACAATTATAAAACACCCTCTTACAGTCATGGACAGTATAAGCACTTTTAAGAATTTTAGTAATAGTTAGGTCCAAGCCAAGTGAAAATAATTCACTTCAGTGGGGAAGACCCCCTCTTAATCAGTCTTGTCCTCCATCTCAGTGTACTGATTGTGAATAGACACGGCTAAGAAAAAGCATAGCGGCAGTCTCGGGTAAAAGCTTGATAGATGAGTATGGTGTAATAGTTGTTCTTGTTAACATTTTTTCAGGTTAGCATGTTCTGTGAAAAATTAAAAGCAAAGCAAAACATAACAAGATCTTCCAAACTTCTTCCCCTCCCTCCCATTCTGATAGGACATGACAGAATGAGGATGATAATCCACAAAGGAAATCAACACTGAGGAAGACATTAATACATATACAAACACTGGTATTTCCTCCTTATGAATGCCCTTTATATGACAGAGCTGTCCAAACAGTACTTAAGGAGCAACCACAAAATGCCTGACAGACAAGCATGATAAGTTACAGCTCAAAATGTTTGTTTGCCAGACTGAAATAGCGATTTTTTCTTTTTTCTCTCTGAAAATCCTTTAAGGTAAATTTGCTCCATGACTGCTGGCATGCAGCCACTTTTCTATAAATTCATATTACAATGCTGTATATCTAATGGATGGAGTATGGTGTTTTTCCATTTTGCTAATGAGAAAAGCGAAAGGCCATTACTTGTTCTGATTAAGATCCCGAGGGAAGAAATGTGATGTGTATATTACCAGGCCATACGTAAAGGAAGTATGTGGCATTTCTAATCAATCAGAAAAAAAGATTGAAAGAAAAAAAGTCTTATCCTGTGACTGCAGAAGAAGAAGATATAGGGGGAAAAGAATCCACAGAAAGTGTCTTTAAAAGGTGACTTACAGGAATCAGTTGTAATGATATTAGGATGATCAATGACTACGGCTACTATCCGAGAAGGATGTAATTACCAAAATGAAAACTTTCAAATGGAAAGCCTGATCAAGGGCAGAGGTACTGTCCTATTTCTCAGATCACTGTCAGCTCTCATCCAGGCAATGTATTACTGTGTCCCTCACAAGCATTACCATACAACCAGGTTGACAAGTTACACACTTCCCTGGGGTGGTAGCAAACCCAGGGAACAAGGGGTTGTGAAATTTTGCATCCAGCTCAAAAACATGGGTAAGTCTTGGCTCAAAGGCAAACTGAAGATAAGGAAAGACAAGGTGGAGTAAAGGGAAAATGGAAAAGAGAAAAGCCCCAGTCATGACTGGCCTTCAGCAATGTTCTGCATTGGTGCACATTTAAAAGAAAGGAAATGCTGTAGAAATCCATATAGTGAGCTATTCATCATAAAGCAGATCTAACACAAAAATGTACCAATGTTCAGTTTGCAGAATGATACTCTCGAACATCTGCTAAGATGTTTCTATATGCAATTTCTACATGTTTAATCCTGATGGCATAAAACTTTTTAAAAATTACACCGGATTGAAGTACAAAGTCCAGAGATGTATTTTGATTCTTTGTTCAATGTCTGTATAGTTACAGCTTGAAAACACTACAAAATCCATGCTCCAAATGGCAAATTAAATTAACAGAACTTGGAAATGGGTGCTCTAGGAGCAGACAAGATCCTTCAGATGTGTCATGATGCATAGTCAGAGCTGTAGACATATTTTTAATAATATATTACTTTAACAGAATATTATGAATCACTGCTGAGCATTAAAACTGACAAAAATTCAAACATACGTCCTCTCAAACAGTATTCCAGATTAATGAAGTATTGCTGTCAATGACTGCAAAACTGTAACAAGTGATAAGGCCAGTACGATAAACTGTCTCATGCACTCTCCTCAGTCTGTACTAGGGTATCTAGCTTTTCTCCATGGAAAACCACTGCTTCTTTATAGATACTTGGGAATGCTGAAGGTAGATCCACCTGGGAATAGAAGAAAAGGCTTGAACACTTTTCCCCATCTGCCTTAAAATAATAGTCACAAGAAACACTGGGACTGTGAATCTGGAAAATATCTTCAACCCTTCCTTTCACCAGAAGGCAATGCTGGGAGATGTATTCTCTTAAATGGCATTGATGACAAGGGATGTCATGTACAGTGTTGGAAAAAAATAAGAATCATGGCTGACAAAGCCCATTTACAAGCTATCAAACTAAAATTCAATCATCTTTAGCTTTCCTTATAGGCGTATATTTAAAAAAATCTCTCCACAGGCCCTAACAGGAGTTTCCAGTGAACTTTTCTGATCCCTGTGCTCCGCTGACATGAAAAGGAATAAATGCTGCACGAATGCACCTCAGCCTGTATACACAAGTAAGCAGGGTGGAGAGAAACAGCCTGGCCTCTTCAAATGCTGCAGCCCAGTCAGCAAATTGTTTGTCTCAGGAGGATCTTGCAGAGTATCTTATTTCTAGGCTAGGCTGTCCTTTCTGGGTTTTTTGATGCACTTCTTGCTTTGGCGCATGGACTGACTGGAAAGCTCAGACATTTTCATTTGGTGCTCATGGATCAGCAAAATGTTCCCTTTCTACTCAAAAAAAAAAAAAAAAGAAAAAAGATTAAGTGCTGTGCAAATATTTGCAATGGAGAAAGTCTTAACTCCACAACACATTTTCTTGTCCAAGGATATGACAGAGATGACAAAATGGCCATTTTTCTATCAAATAAATTTATATCAACACCTTTAAAACCAGCGGACTTTGCATGATTCACCTTACAAAGAAGGATTGCTGCTGACAAATGAGTGTTATACTGAACTCCCAAGCTGCACTCCTAAAATACAAATTAGCAGAGTTCACATTTAGAAAGCGTAAAACTGGTTATTCCTGAAACTGAATAAGGGCATTTGCAGATTCCTCTCACTTAATGGCTGATGTCAGGGACAATGAATTTAATCTTAGGATGGAGGCGGGGGGACGGGCAGCTGGCCTGCCCAGCCATAATATTCCCTAATAGCCTTGAAGGAATTGTAATTGTGAACTGAAACAGCATCTGCTTAACTCTCATCCTAGCCTCAGGATTGGAACTTTTTACTTGTTGTGAAGGATTGTCAGAAAGACTACACAGAGCATGAAGATGAAAACAGAGTGAGATTAAAACCATTAAATACAACCATCAAGACACAGCTGTCCATACTGCTAGTGAATTTAAGGAAATAAAAATACCAAAATGTATTTGACATTCATCATGTATTTTGGCATGGCAATTTAGAACACTGAGTTGTTTGCAAACTTCCAGTTTAAAATCTTTTTCATCATTACTATACAGGACTGGTTGTCACAGATTATTCTGAGAGAAGCAAGCAAGTTTCAGTGCTAGGCACACTGAAGAGGTAACGAGTAAAACCAAGAAAATATAATGCTGATCATGGCATTTCACAGAAATTAATGAAAAGGAAAAATGGATTTACAAGCCTTGAAATGTATTGCTCTTTTCTTTGCCTTCTGTTGCAGGTTAATTACTTTAATTTTTTTCATCAATCATTTTGATTTCCAATTCTCTTACCCTCAGTTTTAAACAAATGATAGAAATTTCAGGAAGATCAGTGGTCTTTTGCTCTCAATAGTTCAGGCACAAACTATACAAATAAAATAAGGAAACCTCCTTATTCAGCCACTGTCCATACACTGAATGGAATTTGTTTCTACTATTTCTGTATTTCCCACAACACATTAAGGAACTTCGAAGTTGTTGCTACTTATATTTTTAAGTTATAAATGAACTTTGTGTAATAAAACAATTTGTCTAGAAGGTGTAAAGGAAAAAAGAAAACCTCACTTAAAATACAATTAATCAAATTATGGCCACCTTGATAAAGCAACCATTTATTACCAGAAAACTAAGATGTCTGAGAAAAGTCCATTATTTTCACAGGAAGATAATCAGCCCTACTAATAGCTAGTTAAGAAAACCTGCATATTAAAAGAAAGGCAGCAAAATAGTTCTTGCTAGAAAATTACATTTGGCTACTAAAATTTTGAGCACCAATTTGGATTCTGTGGATATAGGTAAGGTCATGGGTGGGAATACCATTATTGCCAAATACTCACTTTACCTTGTTATTACATTTTTGTCACTATGATTTTTGTCATTTAGACTAGCACTGGCAAAAATGGTCATTGTAAAGAGAACAAATACAACCCATTTCTTAGCTCAGTGCTGATCTTTTACATAGGAAGGGCTGGCAGCAGAGCAGAATGAAGGTTATATCTGTACTTTAGGAAGTGAATAGTCAGGTGACTTAGTGGTTGAAACCAAAAGTCAGTCATAGCATCTTTTGGTCTATATGCAAACCCCTCTTACAACTGTGGATGGCAGGCCAGAGAAAACAAACAGCATGAAGTTTATCAGTGAAATCCGTTTGCACCATAGAAATATTATACTGATTTGAGGGAAACACAGCACAGGAAAACAGGGAGTTGAGGCTGGCAAATGTGCAATAATTTGTACATTTAGATACTAAACTCCTAAGAAACTGGCTGTTGTTGTATTACAATGCTAAAATTAAAAGGGCAAAACCAGTAACATACAGGTGTGCCCATCACATTTGAAAGCAATAATGAATCCCAAAGGGCAGAGCAGTCCTCCACGGGACTGGAAAAAGATTTGCCTTTCTGACATACAATTGCTCCCTGGACCCATCCAGACGTGGTGCAACTCTCGTCTGCCACACAGTAGAAGTCTGCTGTGTTCAACAGTTCATTTACCTTGCTAGGAAAACAACCCAGTTCAGCAAACTCCCAAATTTACTCAATGCAGCTGCTCTCAAACCCCTTGTTACAGTTTAATGAAATGTGCTGACTGAGCTGTTTCATAGTAAACATTAGTTATAGCAGAACTCTTCTTCCAAATTGAGTCTTTTAGGAGCAAGAGGATTCTACAGATCCGTAGCACTGACACAGAACCACCCATAACTCACAAACAATAATAAAATACCATCTGAGGGCACAGAGGTTATTGCCATCAGCAGCTCCCTATGGAATTGTAAATCATTTGAACAAAGCTTACCCTTTTTTTGAGAACTTCAGGCTGAAATCACTGTATAGCCAGGATCCCAGTGTCTTACAGTGTATGAAGACTCTTCGTTCCTTCATTTAACCTTGATTTACAAATGAATTAACCCTGAACATGCTGCTCTTTCTGGATGAAAATATGAAAGATACCTCAAAAGTACTAGCAATTTAACTTAGAGGAAGCTTAAACCTTTGGGCTATCGGCTTGCCAAACATCTGATAAGGCATGAGGATTAACTGTGAAATGCACTGTGCACTGAAGTTCAGTGGGATACACTGTGGGAAAAGGAGGTGAAATTCAATGGAATATTATTTTTGCAAGCATCTGCAGGCCCAGGCCCTTGCTCAACACACAGGCTATGTTATTTCTGTCACTATGATTACAATATGAAACATACTGAACATCCTTAAAATTAAATTAACTTTCAACTACATTGTGTGCAGTTTCAATAATGTGGCAACATGTCAGCTCCAGAAACACTGCAGCATCTATAATGTAGTGTCTCTTCGAAGTCCCTGGAAGTGTAGCTTTCCCTATGAGAAACCACTGAGAATGTAATTCAAAGGTTGCTGTTCTGAGTAGAAATGTTTTGCTTAACAAAATGTACCCATCCCACTGAAAAAAAATAAAGGCAAAAGCAAGCATTATAGTTACTAATCCACGCATACTGAAATGTCAATTTTAACTCTTGAACCCAAATCTTTTTTGTAAGTGAATACTGTGAATGGTCACTTGCAACATATGTTTAGTCTTTGCACAAAATGCAGACATCATAAATATTAGTTGCATGTACAGCACTTTTCTGAGTCTTGGTACAGCATGCTCAGCAATCATTTTCAGAAGTTTTTACAATTTCCTGAATTCTCATTACTTAAATGAATAGAAAATAAAGATTAAATTATATTACCTGTTTTGAATTGAAATAACAATATCTCTTTCCAATGGAAAACAGCGGTTGAAGATGAAAAAAGGCTGTTGGACCATTGGCCTGTTTTTGCATAAACATCTGAAACTCCCTACTGCAGATTTTAAGGTGTTTGGCCCAGTTGAGTTCTAGATGTCCCAAACAGTGACCTTTCATGGTTAATTTCAAACACTAGTCTAGCTCTCAATATATGAGCAGTTTCTGCAAGGTATTCAAGTTATGCTTTCACTATTTCACCTTCATATCCTAATTTATATTGTTGGCACCATTACAACCATTTTCTCCGTTCCATTGATGCCCTTCACATACCTAAACTGTATTACAAGCTACTGTTTATCACCTTCGCTCCCTTTTCTTTCAGCTAAAGTTTACGGCATTTGTGATTGAAGTTGATACAATTCAAATACTTCACCTTAGACAGAACTGGTATTGTGTGAATGACTCCAAGAGTGCTTAGTAGAGAGTAGTCGTTCTTCTGTATAATATATCATGTTGTTCTTTTCCATTAAAGATACAGCCCCTTCAAGGATTTAATGACTTCTTGTTGCACTTACATGCACTTGTAACATGTGGAGACATATCATAGGACTTGTTTCCCAGCTCTTGGCAGAGAAGAGCTGTGGAAGCACCAACTCTGGTTGCTTTTCACAGTTTTGACAAAAAAAACCCTCACCTCTCTAAGATCCTCAAACTTGTCTTGGGTTACAGAACCCCCTAGAGTTTGCCTGCACCATTATGATTTGGATTCATTACTTCTATGGAAAGCCATATTCATAATTTATGTCAGAATCACTGGAGTCTACTTTAAACACAGGCAGAATAATTACAGAAAGTTTCATTCTAATAAGGCAAAGAGGTATGTTCTTGATTACAGAATGGAAAACATTTACAAAAAAGAAAGACATCAAGAAAATACAGATGACCGGCCTAAAATTTAGAGTACTTTTGGTTTCCACCTTTTATTGAGTTTGTCAGATGTAGGTCTGGCAGGATGTTTCTAACCTAGAATTATTTACACCTTTTTTTAACCTATTATTTGTTCCTCTTTTCTACCTCCCTGTCTGCTAAATAAAGAGCCTCTTTCAGCTAAATCTTATACAGATCACTAAAGCCAAGCCAAATCAAACTAAATGAACCTTCTCTCCCCAAAACCTACCTTGTTATTTGCACAATTTAACATGAGCATGTGTGAACATACAGTTTTTCCCTCGTAACATTCAAAGTTTTTAGGTGAATGATCTAGAAAAATGAGGAGCTAGAAAAATGAGTTAGCAATCTTGGTTCATCTCTAGCAGACATATGAACAAATTTCTGGGAGTATAAATAAAGGTAAGCCTTTTGGGGGAGGTTATGCTGTAGACGACTAACTATATGTCAGATACTATTAATTTTATGGCTTTTGGTTTCTATTCATTATTCCAAAATACAGACTTTCATTTTACATGAAGTGCACATCTATCATTAAATAGCAGACACGCTTTGGAAGAAGTGGCTTTGAGCTACATTACTATTGTCCTTCAATGTCCTTCAGGTAGCACTTCCAGAAATCACAAAATGGAACTACAGCAGTCATATGTAAGAAAATATATGAGAAACAAGACTTTAAATATTCTAGTTCACAGATACATGATGCAAGCTGCAAATTAATTATATGAATGACATTTGTCTGATGATGAAGTTATATAGTTACAGCTTTTCTGGCTGATACTTTTTGCTTTGCTGATCCATCACTGTTGCTTTGTGTTAATTTAACATATTATCACCACAACTGGGGAGTTGAGTGCTTCTCTGAAAGGGAATCTGGGCTATTGTCACTTTGAGTCGGTAGCTGATACCTCAAAGAGAGGCAAGGAGTCCTCAACAAAAGCACTTTCCATTTGTGGAAGTGTCATGTGAAGGTAAAATTTAACACACAATAAAAGCTACTGACACTCTGGGCTCGCACGAAGGGCTGCTTGAACCAAAAAATGAATTCCTTCTGTCAGTGCTCATCCTCCTTTTACATTCCCCTTTCTCTGCCTATGTCAGGCAGTGGCTTCAAAGGTAGGCACAATTTACACATAAAGGCAAACAGTAAGCCACTGCCAACAAATGGTGGGAAATGTAAAGCTGAATTCAGAAGAGGAACACTATAGAAATTGGAATTTATAAACTCTTATTAATTAAAAAATACGCTCTAATGACAGTTATGGTCAAATACAGACTGAAACCGCTGCTGAGACAGCTGATATAAAGACCCTCCTCCACACAAGGGCTGATCAGCCCAGTTCCTGCAAGAATCTGTGGGATTTCAGGATGGCCCAAAAAGGGAAAAGATCCCAGCCTTCCTTGTTCATCCTGGCAGGTGTTTGGCTGATACTATCAAGTTAAGATTTTTTCCACCCTACTGCTGCACCTGCAAATGTTTCCCTATAGAAACGTCAAATCTATTTTTTAAGATTGCTAACCTATTTGTCTCAATAATACTTAGTGGCAGTGGATTCTGCAAATTGATTAAATGCATCAAAAAGTTATTTGTTCCTTGTTGACTGCTTGGAATCTGGTGCTTTTCCGTTGCACCGAGTGCCCCTTTGTTATCTCAAATTATGCATCAGGCAGTTTGGAGCTGCCTTTCAAAAGGCTGTTTGGGAAGAAAGGTGCAGGAAGAGTTATTTGTTTTTTTATAATCTCAAGGGAGCTTATGCTGTTCTTCTTTGCAACAAGAATAGTTTCTCCTTAAGGGGACCTCCTGCCCCAGACAAACTCATGTTGTTAATCACTTGCATTTGCCAGGGACCTTGGCTGACTAAATGGATGAGGATGATTTTAGCTGCAGCATGAACTAAGGTAATTCCACTTGCAGTGGGTTCAGTCACATATTTTCCACACAAACAGTAACTGAATCAGTCAATAAATAAAATAAAAGAGCTTTAAGATTAACACCTGATAACACGAAAGTAACCCTGTAACTCTCCAGGGACCTTCTGACATACAATTAGAATAACAGAGTGCTTTTTGAAAAAGGATCTGAACATCAGGGGAATGCAACGATGTTTCAGCTCCGTGTAGCTGTAGTATGTGGAAATAGAATTGCAGAGTAAACATGAAAAAAAACTACCCTATCTAACAAAGCAGTTATTCTGCTGAGGCCTTTAGGTGACATTTTAAACCACTGGGTGACCAGGGAGTACCCAAAGGAAATAAAAGATAAAAAACTTATAGAAAGCTTGTTGTTCCATTGAAGGGTTCTGGAGATATCATCGAGCTCCACTTGCAACAAAAAGAACCAACAAAGTGAAAGATAAGGCTGATGTACCTGCATAACAAGCCTGTTATTCCAGTGAGAGATAACTGGTGATACTATAAAAACAGGAAAGCTGAGTTAAGGTGGTTTGCAGTTTCAATAGAATCCCACATTACATAAATGCAGTTCTTCCACCTGACTGCATTTTTAATGCAGTGGTATCCAGAACAATTAATATTTTTTTGGAGGTTTTTGCTTGTTTGTTTAAAAAGTGCATGAGAGAGTTGCCTATTATGTTTTTACATTAGAAGCTGAAAGCTGAGTAAACTGTCTGCAGGCGTGAAGAAAATTAAGCAGCACACTTGAGCTAGCAGTTTTAGTAAAAATCTGGCTTCTACTTATTCTCTCATTGGTATGAGCCTCAGAAGTTTAAGATGAAACAAGACTATGGTAAGGCAGTTCCAAAAGAGAGGGAAAAAAAGAAGCTGGAATTACCCCTCTGCCAACAAGATGTAACAAAGGCCACCTCAATCTGTTAGATGACACTGGAACCCAAGGGGTATCTGAAATGGATGCTAACAGGAGGGAGGGGAGAGAAACCCAAATCCAGAAAGTGCAGAACAGAAAACTTCCTTCAGGGATGAGCAGCAGAGGAGAAAGAATAGAGCAAATCTTCTTCCCACTGAAGAGGCAGATTATTGCTGCTGATGGCCAAACGTGGAAGTGCTGCAGTAAAAGGCAGCCAAGCAACAGGGAGTGAAAACAACGATCCGACTGCTCATTTTTTATATTTCTAAAGGTTTTTGTATTATATCCACTTAGGCATCAATCACAACTTTATTAAACCACAAAACAGATGTCAGTTCAATGGCTGTATCGGAAACATTCTGAATGACAGGCTGATGATGGAACAATTCCAGCCTCCATACATTATTAAACACATACTAATGCTGCTCTTTCAATGCTGCCCTTACAGGCTCAATCACTCTATTCTCCCTCTATGGTACCTTTTTTAACAACAGACCTAATTGCAGATGAATATTACATAGGAAAACCAAGACTTACTGTAATAAATAATGATACTAAACTAGTAAACAAAAGAAAAATTTCCATGTTAAAACTGGTTGTCAGTCTTCACATTATGTCTTCTGGCATTAAAATTTTATTTTAATACAATTGTAGGAGCTGAGGGTGAGGGTCACCTCACTCAGAATATGCAGAGTTACTGCCTTTTTGCTGTAATCTTAACAAAATTTATGCTTAGGTTTTCTTTACATGCCTGCCCAAAGCCAGTGCACAAGTATAAATGCTTTCTGCTCTTTTTGAGTGAAGAGGTAATATGATAAATACATATAAATATGGCAGAAAGAATTTGTCTGGCAGATTCCAGATTCTACCCCTCTGCTTAACTCCAGATTTCAGGCAGATTGAGGAGGTGATTAGAGCAGCACACCTGCCTCTCAATTCATCAGTAATATAAACTGTATTTTCACTAGTAAAAATGAATTCGATTTTCATAAGGGCAGAGAGGAATTATGTTCTTGGTGGACGAAGCACAAGGCACAGTAAATGGGAGATGCAAATGCTGTACAAAAATCTATCACAGAAACACAGGGTCGACTTGCCACAAACTGCAGATCGTTACTCCTCTCTTCCTCTGTGTCCTATACTATCCTTTGGCCTGGAATATTTGCTGCAGCTGTATGTTTTCTGCTGTGGGCAGTGAAATCAAGTGAAGATGGATCTGGGTTCTTCACTTGCCCTGGCATCTTGATAGCCTTCGTGCATCCTCCTGATTAAGGAGTGTTTAGTATAGCAGAGATGTCTGATTTTATGCAGACAATTCAACAATAGATAAGAAATGAAAATATTAAAAAAAAGAGAATAAAATAAAATACACATTCTTTGGGGGGCTCTGGAGAGAAAGAAAACTTTCCTAAACAAAATTCTTTGTGCTTTCTGGTCTGTGCTTACTGCAGCCAGTTACTGAAGGCTTCCCATAGCAGAAGGGAAAGGCAGCTGGCTGTGAATGTGTCTGTAGGAAAACTGCTCTGTTTTGGCTGCTGAATTGGATGGTCCCAGCTGGAAGCAAGCAGCCCTGCCAGCATTTAGCGAGAAATGCCCTGCCAGGGCTGGTGATTAAAAAGCGCAGGCAGGGATGAAGGCAGCTGCCCCCCCCCAGTTCCTATGAGTTTTAAAGTGTGCTTCAGGACTAAGAGATCAAAACTCAAGTGCAGTTTCTGGTGTTGAGGCAGGAGTTGGCAGAGGCCACTCTTACACAGGTAATTTGCCTCACTGAAGGGCTAAAGAGTGCTTCTCCATGAAGAGTCACTCCTGTGGAATGGCTCCAGCCTGGGCATAGTATTTTAATGTTTTAGAGAGCATCCAAAGGCAGAGTAAGTCCCACAAGATATGAGGCATGCATAGGCCCTTATGCTATTCCTCTAGCTTACTCACTAGATAATAGATTTTCTGTTGAACCGGTATTTTAGAAACCCAGCATTCATCCTGAATCGGGCAGGTTTGGAAGTGGGTTTGAAGTCAACTCGCACTTAAGTGACCACAGAGGTCTGCTTTGGCTGAAAAATATGTTATGTTAATTAGCAAAATGGTTTGTCTAAGGAAGTGAACGCATGAAAGCCTTTTAAAACAAACTGCTTTACATACTGCAAGCTTTTAAATTAAATTGGGACAGCTACAGCCAACACTGAGCAGAATTGTTTGTGACTTTCTGGTTTGTTTGCCTCAAAAAATCTGCCTGGTCTCTTGAATGGCAGCTAGTGGCTCTTTATGGCACCCTCTTGCACAGTTTTAAGGATAAAATTAAAAAATATATTCAGAACATAAACATATAGTTTTTGTCTTATAACTCACATAAAACTTAGTCCTGCTGAGGCATTCATAAGAGCATGGTTTGGACTCTGTTATTTGTAAAGGCTTTATGCTCAATGCTTCTGTCTGAACTGAAATTCAGACTTCAGAATAAATGAAGTAAAATTATGTCTAAATAAATCATATGTCTAAATAGGTTGTCCCCTCCCTTCACATAGTTTTTCAGTAACAGAACACATTAGGAAGATACAATTTCAAGTCAGGATGGATACATCCAACAAAACTGCTATCGGCAGCCCAAATCCTGACACTCTCCCTTTAATTCCTGACAGGAGGAATACCTGATGACCTCCATGATTATCCTGCTTGCATGAGGAATTTAACTGAATATGATGCTGGTGGTGTTTTTGCCAAAAAGAAATCCTATATGCAATAAAACAGGGTGTCATCTGAGATTTATGAAAAACCTGTGGATATTGTAACAGCCATCAGTCATTTACTCTTTCTTGCCCTTTACGTTTTGTGTAAGAGTTAGGAGTTTTAAAGATGCTAAACATAAATCTATATGGTATATATATTCTGAATGTATTTCATAAGTTATCAGGGAATGCTGTGATCTTGAAAGATAAGACTGTGTAAAGAGCTAGGAAAAGGAAGGAAATATCTCCTTTCAGTTGCAGTGAAATAAATTCAGGATCTTATTATTGCCCTCTAGATCACTCACTGCCTTTCAGAGTCCATTCCCTGCCTCCCCAAATGATTTGTTACTATAACCATTGTAATAGTGTCACAAGAGAACATTACCTGGGACTTTCATAGCATTAAGACTGCAAGAAAATGATCACAGAAGACAGTGTGCACAAGAGTTGTAGAAATTAAAATGATAGACAGAAGGAAAAATTCATAGCAGCTGCCCAGCAGCCCAACCATTTTCCATTTTCTTGTCTTAATTTCTAACCACACTTTTGAGAGGCAGCAATTACATATGCAGAAATTCTCATGAGTCCTCGTGCTTGCTGCGATTTCATGTCTTCAGAGGAAAAATGCTGATATTAGATTTGAGATGCAATTCCTACATCTTTTGACTATTGAATTAAATATTTAAAATAACAGGAATAAACAATAAATCATCATCTTTAAGTTTTGTCAGAAATAAAACCACAAGTCTCAGATCTTAGAGTTTTTTTAAATAAGGTGGAAAGAAACTGGAGTTAAGTGGCTAAGTGGACACAGGGGTCTAAGTAAGCCTGTACAGATGCAACTTCACTCAGTACCTATTAAATTTTTAAAAAAGGTTGGAAAAAGATGCTCTATCGATTAGTATCAAGTAGTAGACTGGAGAAAAAGATAAAAATTTTAAATACATAATAGATCTTTCAAGTAATTATTATGTAAAGAGCATGTGTGATAAAGACATAAAAGTGTAATGCTTATGCCTGCATTTTCTTAAAAATATACATGTGCATGCAGTGTGCACACATTCACATATCAAACCACCGCTCATTTTGTGAAGGCCTTTGTACTTTTCAAAGAGTTGTAATAATTTTTATTGAGAGTATTTTTTTACCTTTCTCTGACTCTGGGGGTGTTACTTGAATCTGACACAGCTTAAAGAGAAAATAATTGTTGAAATATGCATATTTAAATATAGTATACTGGAAACACAGCTGACCTTGACCCAAAATCACATTTCTGAGCCTGGAGCAAATGATGGCTGCTACATGATGCCTGGAGCATAGCTGGCTGCTATGGTTTAGAATTGAGTAGTGGATCCTACCATGAAGCCAGAACTCCCATTTCCTAGAGGAATAAAACTTTCTAGATTGACATAAAAGAAATTTCTGATTAAAAAACTAATATTTACACGAGAATTAGTACAGATAATTCCTGCTAAGTACAGAGTAGAATTTTGTTGACCCGCTGCTTTAATACTCATACTACTTCATCATTTTTGTCCTATAATACCTAATGCTGACTGTATGGCTGTTTTAGAAACATATCTGTAAACACATTTGCATGACATAGCAATATGAGGATATTGTTTGTGTCATACATTATGTTTCCATTGTAATGAAAAACACTTTGATATCTTTGCTCAGACAGGGCCAGAAATCTCTGGATATGGAGAAAAATCAAAGTAAACCATTGCAATATTAAAATGGCAAAAAGGTGAAGCACTGAAAACCGGAGAGCAATAAATTACCTTGAGAAACTCAGTTAAGTAATGAATGTTTTGCAATACAGTAAGTAAATAGTATAATATATGTTCTTACAGTTCCCGTTGTGCCCAAGGAAAGGTGGTTCATCTGTTGGGTCAGAGGGCCCATCATACTTGCGGGCTGCATTGACATAGTGTGGTCCATTGTCGGCGTTATCACAGCACCCTAGAAACACACATCGTTTACACTTCAACATTTCACTTAAAAAGAAAGGAAAAAGGCAGCATTCTCTAAATGAGTGAACCTGACTGAAAACTTGACAGGAATCTTGAGACTAATATACTTGTCAGAGGAAATATGTTTTGTTCCTATTGACAACCAAGCTACCCACATGTATTATTTGTACCACTAATGAGGCCATTTTATGTTGGTTCCAATTAAATGTCAATTTTTACTTCATCGCTTCTGACAAACAAATGCATATATTCTTTCTATGATGAAGGCTACTGCACATTGCAAAATGCCTGTCATTTCTTTTTTTTCATATTGTATATAGAACAATCTTACAGACAAAACACGTATGTTCCCAATTTCCTCAGACTTCTAAAATCTTTAGTTTCTGAGATCTTCATCCTATTATAGTAATTATCTTGGATTTTTCCAGTGTCAATTAAGAACCCTTACTCATGACACTTTATAGCCCATTAAGTAAGACCAGCTATTGACAGTAAGTTTGGTAGTGACACCCACTTAAAACACATACACAGTGTCTAAAAGCATTTTCCTTCTCCACATGAAAAAAAAGACATTAATAACAAGCAGCATATGAACTAAAGCCAGTGCAAGACTTTGAACAGAAATGAAACAAAAGACATACTAGAGGAGTTTTGGAGAAAGCTTCTCTGCCATTCATATTCCTGGCGTTTTGCTCTCCCACTCCCCAAGGTACCATGTTAGTAACACCATGCCTTAGTGAAGTGTTGATTCTCTTCAGTTTTATGGTGTAAAATACTAATTCCCATGTTGAGAAAGTCAGAAACAGTAATCCACTCTCTTTCTTGTAGATAGTGAAATAAGGAGGCATTTCAGCCATTTCTGCCTACCAAATAATATCTCTGCTTTGTGCATATGTATGTTTGTATGCACACATTATAAATTTGCACAATCACATTATGTCTACTACAAAGTGTGGAAAACACAGCTGAACATATTTGCTTAATAAAAAAAGAAAACTGACATTTTTTTTTTCCATTAAGATTACTGACAAAATCCACAGCTGAACAGGAATTTTAAATAAACTAGTTCCAAAACCCTCAGAACACCTGTTCTTACGTGTCTTTCTCCCCTTTATTAGTGCACAGCTATGTGAGTGCATTGCCGAGGATCTGATAAGATGCAAAAGATTTCAAATTTTCAGTCACAAATAAAAAAATAACCAAAAATAAAAAATGCTGGGGAAGTACCAATTAATTTTTTCTCACCTTCCAGCAATATTTTGTCTATGTGCATCCTATCTGAGAAGTAGGTTCTTCAGTCTCTGTGAACTCATTATTTGCATGCAATGGTAAAGAGGAAGTAGGCTCAGCTTGGTCAGTCCTTTTTGAAATACCCTTAGCATATGAAATACATACATGCTTGTTTTATGTCTGTCCTGGGTTCAGCAGTAGCAGTCATGTTTCTCCTTCGTGGTAGCTGGTGCAGTGCTGTGTTTTGACTTCCAGCCTGGGAGCAGTGCTGGTGATACCGATGTTTTCGGTTGTTGCTAAGTGATGTTTACCCTGACCAAGGACTTTGTGAGGCTCATGCTCTGCCAGGGAGGAGGGGAAGCCGGGAGGAAGCAGAGACGGGGCGCCTGACCCGGGCTAGCCAGGGAGGTATTCCATACCACAGCACGTCATGGCCGGGGTGGGGGGTAACTGGGAGTTACCCGGAAGGACACGGGCTTCCGGGTGGGACTCGTTTCTTGGCCGGTGGTATCGTATTCTCTTCCCTTGTTATTTTCTCTTATCATTGCTGTCGTTGGTGGTAGCGGTGGTGATCTGTGTTGTACATTGGTTGCTGGACTGTTCTTGTCTCAACCCGTAGAAGTTGCACCCTTTCGATCCTCCTCCCCGTTCCTCCGGGAGCGGGGAAGGGGAGAGCCCCGTTGGGGGGGGGGGGCCTCGATTGTTGTCAGCCCGGCACCACTCACTGGGAGTGAGTGACTGGGTTTAAACCACGACAACGTCTCACAGCACATTACATTCCTTGCACTGACAAGAGTCCCCAGAGAAATTTAGCAAATTATAGAAACTAGCCTCTATAGAATATCTGTCGTGATTCCAAATAAATGCTTATAAACCAAGCTGATCAACGTGCAAGTATCAAACCTGCAGTACTTGCAAAGACTTTGGCCTCTTTCTTGGCTATATTAAATTGCACTGGTTTACATTGATTAACCCACTGATTAAGTAATTCTAATGAACTACAACAAGGCTATCCTTCTTCTTGTTGGCACAGGTCCTTACAAATCAAGATAGTCACAAACTTTCACCACAAAATTTCTTACGGCATAGTAAAATTAATATTCTCTTCAAAAGCCCTTCTTTCTTGCTTACATGACATTTCTCTTTCATGCTTCTCTATTTTCCCTGAAAATCTACCCTTTTGCTGAAAGTCTGAATGCACATCTATGGGGCATACACTCACTCAACCCATTTGGCAGTCTTTGCATACTAGATTCAGTGCAAGAGTCTGAAGTAGCACCATACCCAAGGAAAACAATGTTCTTGCTGTATGTTCAAAATCAGTGGCCTGGGATACCACACAGTCAGAAGAGTTCTTGGTGTTTGGACACCCACCTGCACTTTTTGGTTATGGTAAGAAATTGTAAGCTTTGTGCAGACCAAATCTGTCAACTGATAAACAGTTATCAGTTTGCATTCTCCTTTGGCGTAGAGATGGGGAACTGCCTCAGGGCTTTCTGTGACAGACAAGGTGAGCTTCCACTTGTAAACTCAATGAGGGTAAGCAGAAAGTCACACCCACACCACAGCTTCATGCCGCCTTGCACTGCCAGCAGTAGTGGCTGCAATTAATTTAGGATGTCCAAGAGCCTTAAAACACCAAGCTTTCTTTGCAGAGATGTTTATTGCAAAGGTATGGTTGGAGGAACTTGCTGTGATTACAGACAAGACAGACTGATAGCTTTTCCTGTGTATAAATTCAGGAACTTGGAAATGAAGACAGGGCAGTGGTGAAGGAAAACCTATGATTTAGTGTAGCAAACACATGTGCCAGACACTCAGTGGAAAAATCTGATAGCAAATGTCTTTCAGTAAGTAAGAAGACATACAGGATTTGCAAATAAACTATTTTAGAAAATATGGACTTGAAAGGAAATATATCAAGGACAAAAAAAAATGCTTAAAGACAGTAAACATATTATTTTTAAATAGAAAATACATATATTCTAGTCCCTAAACACATACCATTTAATACATTAGGAAAAGAAGCTGGAAAAACAAATCAAGTTTTTGCAGCTTTCCTAAGACAGCTTAACATATTTGAAGTTGACAGCTACCTAGAGCAGAGAATCATATGCATTTGCCAGACCATTAATTCACCAGAGTTTGCAGAATCCTCTTGTGATCACATATGGAAAAAAAATTACACTTAATTAAGGAAATATCATCTGGTTGTTAGGGCAACACTCAGTCTCCAGACCATAAGGGCAACACTCAGTCTCCAGACCATAATGCATTTCATAATACATACTGTCAAGTACATTCATATTCAACTTATTTAGCTGTAAAAGACAACAATGTCTTGCATCAGATGTTGCCATCATATTAAAAGTAATTTGATTCTTTTTAGCCTATAACAGGTATTTTCTGATAATCATCCACTTGGCAACTGGCAAACATTTTTCATCTTCATCTGTTTGGATGTCTGATTTCACTGAGTTTATAAACTATAGAGAGAGACATCTTAGCATGGCATAACACTACTGAAGGCCCAGCTTAGTTGATAAAACCTGTAGAAGAAATTATGATGAAGTTTTTGCCACTGCCTTTGCCAAAAGAATTTGGCCTGCCAATTATTTAAGTATGCCCTGTTGTCTCAGCATGACTGATATTTTTTATACTTACTACAAGAAACTGTTTACTATAATGACTTTTAAATTTGGCAAGCTATTCTTGGCATATACACTTGTCATACTATTCTGTCAATGTTATAATGGCTTTAAAAGAAATTAAGATTAACAGGGCAAATGGTAAGGAATCAATAACAGAAGAAAAAGCACAATTTTAGCAACAGTTTGATAAACCCAAGATATATTCATTGAAATACAGACTTTAATTTCCCTTCACTTTATTTGAAAGACCTTGCTGTGCTAAAATGCTCTAAGCCCTATGGACATATTTTTCACGTAAGAAAATGAATATATTTATTTCAGAATATTTTGTAGTCCATTATTTGCAAACAAGAAGTCTGACTTCATCAACTACAAACACTGCCCACTCCCTATATGGCAACACACAGGGATCACAGGAAGGACACTAAATACAGCCTGTTTATTGCATTAAGTAAATTCCTTTAAATACTTGCCAATACCAAATGTCAAAAGGCAGCAGCAGAAATTAAGTTTATATTGGTACAATGACACATGCTTCAAAGGGTGGGAAAGTGACATCAGAAATAAAAAGCGTATTAGGAAGCTTTAGGAACAGAGAGGTCACTAGTTGAGAGATGCACTTGGGGGCCAGTGGTAGGAAGATTAGTCCCAGCTTTCTACAATAATAAACTGTAGTAAAGGCTTCTGTTTTATTACAGTGTTCTAATACTGATATTGGACTTACGGCACAAATACCAGCTGAATAAATAGTTTTTAAAGCTCTCAGTAAGCATCTGCTTATTTGACAGTTTACTTCTTTTTCTTTATTTAGGAAGTTTTAACAAGTTAAGCATACTTACAAATTTTAGTTTGTAAACACTGGCCAATGTAAAGCCAACAAACATTACAGCAGCAAACTTACTTTCCAGATTTGTTTATAGACACATTGTGCTGTTATATAAGCACCAGGTCATTCCATCTGAAAAGTTATTACCATACTACCAAACAAATGTCTTTATGTTATCGAGAACATGTTGTTTCTTGAGGCGTTATTAAACTGAGTGAAAGGATTACTTTATATTTATCAGACAGACATGTCTGTCAAGAATTAATGTGAAAAAACCCCAACATGCATACTTTTTTTGCAGATAAATGTACTCTCTCTGCATACTGAATAAATTAGGACCATATTTATATTGATTTACTCTTCTGTCTAGATAGGCTTGTCTCATCTTCTTGGGTTGCCTCTTACAGACAGCAGGAAAAACAGGATCCCCTTGTCAGAGCAGTGAGCCTGGTGAAGTACTCTGAGCCAGCTATTAAGTGGCCAAACTTCCATGAATATAGTAGGATGATTAAAGTTAGCTGTGAAATCCTCTCTGCTCTCTGTCATCAATTCTGCTTCGAAAACTTGTTAATATTTCATAAAAACCGAATAAAAACCTATTCTTCTTTTCTCAATGAAAAGTTACCAATTACCTTGGCATTTACTAACTGATCAAAAATAAAATCATTATTTCGGTTTGGTGAAGAAGACCTGCAGACATCAACTAATAATGTATATTTTGCAAACCTTAGGATTTGTTTTCATTTCGTAACTTTGCTGGATTTCAAAGCTCACTGAAAATGTGGTAAAGTAAGCAAGAAGCCCAAACACTGCACTAAATTAAAGAAACTTTAACTTTGGACTTGGCAAACCCTGATACAGGCTTTCAGTAACTTTGAGTCCTGCTTCTGCAGCAAATGTTAAACCAAAACTGTAGTATTTCTAATCTTGGACATAAATTCAAATTCTTACCTGACATCACCTTCACACCTTAGCTGAATTTCCTTGGACCAACGGACACATTTGCTTTCTTTTTCTCTTTTTTTTTTTTCTTTTCTGTAAGTTTGTTAACATTTTTCCTCAGTTTTAAGTATGTCAGAGGTCCAAGACACTTACTACCCAGAAGTAACTGGTCTTAAAGAATTAGGAATTCAAATATCATGTGGTAAATAAAGAATAAAGTGAACTTTGTATATGTACCATGTTTCCTATAGCGACAGCCAAGGTTTTGGATGGTTTGTTTCCCATTGTCTTTCTTGCCTTTAGCTGTATGTCGTGCCTCCTAGTTTGAAATACAGCTTTTGATAATATACAGATACTAGGCTCCACATATAAATGCAGATTAAAAGAATATAGAAATGCGAACATCAAGAGATAAAGAAAACACAGTTGATGCAATAGAAAGAGTTTTGTATCCGTAGCTGTGTGCACAAATAAAGCAATAACTGCAACTATATTGGTACTGGTTAATAAATACATTACATCAGAGACTGCCACTGTGACATTATGTCAGTAGTTTATGCTCCTACCAGAGTTGAAAAACCAGTAAGTTTCATAACGTACCACTGTCTGTTAATCTAAAAGGAATTAAAAAAAGAAAGAGATTGCATTTCTGTGGCAAATAAAAAGTTGCCCATGTCACTCAGTGCCTGGGAATCAGGAGTCTCTTTCTTGTGGACTAGATTTTCTTAGCATTATAATGGAGTTTAATCTATTAAAGCTAAATCCAAACATTTCCTCTCCAAACACTTCTGTGTTCCCTCCCTTCATGCCTCTAACCAGGCATTAAAATTGACTTGATGGCACATCCTAGTTCTAATAAGGTGCAAAATGGAAATGATCAAACAGCACAATTAAAATATGAGTCAGCATCTGTGTTTAGTTTAAATTTTCACTTCCCTGCCTCACTGGGTGCAAAATAAACTTTCAAAAAAGGATGCCATATTTGCATCCTCAACAGTCTGATCTTACATATATAGACTTATATATACTCACTTATAATTGCTTATGGGAAGACAAATGATTTTGCCAGTTCTATTACATCCACTCAGTCCACGCTGTTTTTTTAAACATGTGGATAATTTGCTTGATGTTTGAAAGTTTCAGTCCAGGATTTATTTTGACAAAAGCAAATAAAAGCAGCAGTGACAGGTTTTAAAGCTTATTATTTATGAGCAACATTTAATAAATGTTGAGTAAGAGCTTCTGTTATTGGCTGAAAACAGTTACTTGATTTTACTCAGGAAAATATGCTCAAAATACAAGAAAAATGCCTAACAGCAAGATTTGCCTCAAGAGCTTGTACTTGGATGTGGAGGAGCAGAGCAGGCTGGTGGCATAAGATGCATGTATGGCATTTTTAACGCGGTAGAATCCTGGCTGTCCCTGCGTGTTGAGCCTTCTGGGCAAGGTGAGCCAGTTTTCCCTGTCTGTGTGTCTCTATGAAGTCATGACTACAGACATTTGATGAGACCAAATGTCTGAAAGACCTCACTGTTGATCTCTGCTCTTCTGGTTAGATTTAGTACATAGGTCATTTGCCAGGCACAGAGACTGGATAACTAGGTTTGGGAAGGAAATGTCTTAACATTTCTTCTGTGTGCCCTTTTAGCCTCAACACTGCAACTGCCAGTGACAGGACAGCAGCTGTGATCTGTAACAGATGTGCCATGTTTCATTTCCTGCCTGAAACCAGGAGGGACTTGTGCTGCGTGAGCTGCAACATAGTGGCTGCACTGGAAGAAAAGATTCACTCATTAGAAGGACAAACACTGACACTGGGAGACATCAGAAATGCTGAGGAACTGGCTATCAACAAAAGGGAAAAAACAACCCAAAAGCCAAAGAATCAGATAAGCAGATGGGTATTATAACCCTACGTATTCACCAGAGGTATGATGACAAAATGACATCCTACACAACTGCAGCCAGAAGAAAACAGTATGAGTGTGTATGGTGTTCACTCCAAACAGCAGAAGGACCCAGCCACAATCAGAATTAGATGGAAAAACCTGAAATGTCTTCAGCTTTCAGAAAATGAGGTGGCATTACTGAATGAAATACCAAGGAGAGACTGAGGTGCCAGGGTGGCAGACAGTGGGGTTCTCCTCTGCAAGATCCCTAATCCTTGAGGGGACTATGGGAAGAATGGTCAAGAGAATGGTAAGTATCAGGATGCTTCTTGCCACTCCAAGATTAGACGGACCTCAAAACCAAGACTGTGGAACAGATTTTCAGTAGTACTTTCTTACCTTATATTCCATCATTAAAAGTAATGTGAGCCTATGCCTTACTTGTGCCTTTATAAATTTTAACTATGTTTTGTCTGACCAATTGCTGGTTGGATTAGACTCTGTACAAGACAATTGCCATTAACACATGGTTTCTGTTGCACCTGAACAACTTCATCATCCTTGGATGATGTCTTCAGTGACCCCTGTCCAGTTTTCCATTGTTTTGAACAACTGATAATACAGACATAATCTGAAGAAACTGTGGCTGCAAAAACGTCCTTACCTAAAAGTTCTGTTCCTGATGTATGAGACTACAAGAAGCCAGTAAAGCTGATGGGAGCAAGCACAGAGAGCATTCACGTCAAAGCTAACCACATTTAAATCAGTGAAGGTACAACTGATGTAAATGAAATCAAATTCGAACTCTTAGGTTTTTGTCCACAGTCAGAAAATAAGACTCTACAGAGGATGAACATATTTTATAACTAAGAACCTAATATTTTAAGTTCCTGTTTACTTTAAGGTACTTCCAGTGAAACCAGCTCATTTGTTAAAATAAATGTTTGAAATTTCTAAGTACCCCTTCTACCAAAGACCTCTAACTACTTTACAATCTGCGTGATATATAGACTCAGGACCTAGTCTGTTACCGGTTCTTGGATGGGTCTGGATTTACTTCTGAACTTTCTCAAGTCCACAAGATGAGGGTATAACCCAGGTTGTCACCACTGCAGGGCCAAAGAGAAAAAGGTGGTTTTGATTACATACTCCAATCCAAATGAATCAAGAAAAGGAAACGTTTTACCTTTTGTTCATGCTGTGCAGACTGAAGTCAATAACAGAAAATGGCTAATTTAAGTCTACTTTGCTCCACACTTTATTGTCTTTTAAAAGAAGAAAAAAATATTGAGGAAAAGCACTTCAAAACTGACCCTTGTGAGTAAAAACTTCATTGTGCAAGTGGACTAGCTAATCTAAAAAGTAGACGTGAAAAATTAAAAAAGGTGTAGATTTTAGTTATTATTAAGCTAAAAATAAGTAAAAGGAAATAACTGATCCAGCAAGGATTACTTACTTTGTTTTTAATATATCTGTAAATACAAATGGATATATTTTCCCTTATCTTTTGTCCAGATAAAGTCACTCTTGGGCTGAGATCTTCTTTATAAAGTTTGAGCCTGGAGCACATTTTTACAGCTGAGTTATTATCCTTAAAATATGAGTTCATACTGGAAATGCTGGCAGCCCTCTTAACTATTGTATAGCAGTGAGCACAGCTGTAACATGGTAAATATGTTGAAAGTACATGGGGAAAACAGAGAGGCTCAGAGGACTGGTAACAGAATAGGGAGTCTCAATGCTGGGTCACCAGGTTTGATGATTGCTGGGACTGAAAGTCATTATCAAGCTACAGGTGTTCAGTTATATCCAGGCATCAGCTAACCACAGAGAAACTCCATCAAAAAAATACATCACCACAACTGGTGATGTCCAACAGCCCCCCCCCAGGATTTTGAGAAATTCAGGGATGAATCCCCACAGCTGCATCCCTGTAGGTTAACTCTAAGATGAAGGGCAGTGATGGAACAGAGGGGGAGAGGCTTGCACTGTCACTTCCCCACACACTGCCCCATTTACACCAATCACTACTATGCCTTCTCAGGCCATAACCACTGAAGACTGATCCTGAAAGAGTCCATTTTCCACATTAGTGAATGGACAACATCCATCCCATCACACCACTAGTTTCAGAGGAATTCTGGTGATACTGGTAAATGAATGTAGAAAACAGATGAAAAAGTACTTTTTCATCTCCCCAGTTACAGTAGTGCCTAGAATGATCAAATATTTTATTACTACCTCTCTCTTCATTGATAGATTGCAACCTCTTGCTATTTACAACAAATTATAATCCATTTCCACCTACCCTAAAACAGCAGTCAATTTTTGCATAAGCAGATGAATGCAGAGGTCTGCATTTCTCAGAATCAGGCTGTCTGACTGACTGCAACCTTTTGTCATAAAAGTAGCAAAAAAAAAAATAAAAAATAGTCAAAGCAACATCACCAAATGAAGTCCAGGTTTGCTGCTAGGACTTGTTTGCTTACTTGGAGTAAATTAGGTAGGTGTCTGTGGCTCACATTTATCCATACATGCTGCACTACTCTCTATAAAATCTTTGATTTATCATAGCTTTTTGGTGCACCACCATTTCCTACCAGTCACTGTGTACAAGCCCATGTGAATGCACAGCAGTCAGATCCTGACATATGATGAAGATGTTCTCTATTCCTTTACTTGTGTCGCCACACACAGTGTGATTTGCAGAATTTTATGTTGAAGTGAATAATGTTTCTCTGGGCTGTTTTCCTGAAGATCTTTCAGGTATTTGAATATTGTAGAGGTGCTCAGTTTTCTCCAGAAAAACAGCTGACAAGGAACTGCCTATTACCAAATACTACTGTGAAAATGCCTCAGACAATTTACAGCACCTTGTTCTGCTGCCAGAGAGTAAGTTGATGGTCCACTACTGTGACAAATGTACCAGAGTGAGTCTTTGACTAACTAGATGATCAGCCACCTGGACAGCACAGACTGGGTAGATGGGTCTCATGAGTTCAGGACAATGCCTTTTACATGAAGGTAAGAAGATCTCTATGCTTTGGAGGAATATATCACAGTACAAGCTACAGAAAAGAAAAAGGCCAGCTGGATGGTATACATGTATTGATGAGATGAACAGTAAATAATCTGGAGAAAACACTTTTAGGGAGAATAAAACATTACGTGAACTCGGGTCACACTTGACACATAACTGTGACCAAAAGCAAGAAATAATTGGAACTGTCAAAATGCAATGCTCCCACCATATTTCAAAATGACATCTCATTTCAGAATTTACCTAAATTTGAAGGAAAAAAATCCCACTTAAAATCAGTTCAGTAACCAGAAATCAAAACAGAAAGATTATGTATATTTTGTCTTTGTTCTTCCCCTCACTGTCTCCCCACTCCCTAATTTCTTTCCTGGAGTGGAGTCTAACAACATTTTCACAACTTTTCTGTGTCACTACCTTCTCCCTTTGCACATTTTCACTTCAAGACAAGTTTTAGAGTTATTATTTGATTTTGCCCACAAAGCCAAATTTATTATTATTCAGAGTACTACACATGTAATAGTCTCACCAGTCATAGCCAGAGGCAAAAGGTAACCTCAGAGGAAAAAGAAACACAAAATATCCAAAGGAAGATAAATGGGAACTAGATGATAGGCAAAAGGGTAATAACCCCATCTTTTCTTGAGAGCTGTGTGTATAGAAAAAACAGAGTGATCTAAATAATTCCAGAGTGATGGGGACTCAAAGGCTAGACTCTGTGCACTGCATGCCTGTGAATCTTCTGTCTGTGTGAACCTCCTTCCTCCACAAAAACAAACAAACGTTTGTTCTGTCTTTGACATCAAAAGACACAACATAATTAACAGCAGATGTTCTGATAAACTCCAATAGAGACCAACCTCTTGGCAGCCATATTTCTGATCTGCAATGGCTTTTCCAGGCACACAGAAAATCCACTTGTGGGACTAAAAAGTACATGAAATGGTTTTCTGGTAGTGTTTCTTGTGGTGTTTTCTGGTACTATTTCTACTATCAAGGAACTGCAGCATCACAGGATCATAGAATCATAGACTATTTAGAGTTGAAAAGGACCTTAAGATCATCTAGTTCCAACCCCCCTGCCATGGGCAGGGACACCTCACACTAATGATAATAATCATAATAATCATGAAAGACCCTATTTTGTGGTGCTTCAGCTCAGTGTGTCACTGCAAATGATTCTAAATGCAGGGAAGTAATGCAGAAATGCACAGGCTTGAAGCATAAGATCAGAACTAGATGAGGACAAACTTTTAGCAGAAGCCTTTTGTAATCTCAATGGTTAAAATCTCCATAACCCAACAATCACAGTAACATACAGATCTCAGTTTACAGAATCTGACAAATTGGCCTGAAATCCTAGCCACACTGAAATCAATTAGTTTTGTCATTGACCTGAATGCTACCAGGATTTCACATTGTTTTAATCCTCAGAGAAAGATGCCAAACTGTACATTATTATTCAGGTACACAATAGATGTTTATACCACAGACAGATTGTCATTAATTACTGCAAGCAGAAATGATCTTGCTCTTGTTTTCAGATTCAGACTGTAATTGAGGGATCTATTTTTCTTCAGCAACCCAATTTTAAATTTTGTGTTATTTTTATTTTCTGCAGTACTTGTCACAGAGGAGCCTATGGCTGCCTGCAGAGATGTTTAATCAAGAAACAACTTCTCATTTTATCGCAAGACACTGATCTTGTCTAGAAGCTGAAATAATTAACAAAGATCAAGACAACCAACCTCAGAAAAGGAAGGCAGCAAGGCTAATAACTTCCAGTATGAAACCATCTAATAAATACTTGTTATGTGCACTGAGAACAATCCTTAGGCTGAAATGTTGCCATAAATTATTCATTAAAAAGTTCTGGACAGTAAACAAATTTATGAAGATAATGATCTCTTTGCAATTCATGAACTAAAGTGGGGGAAGGGGTCAATCCCCAGAATAAATTGCAACTTATAAATCTACCAGCTGTAGGCATAAAGTACTGATGCAGAGATTCACTGCAGAAATTGTAAAATAAGCCCTGAACGTTCTCTCTTTCCAGAAAGACAGCTTTGAAGAGCAACTGCAGAGCCAAATAATTTAGCATATACTCATTTGCTGTTCTTGACCACAGCACTAATCACAAGTTAGAAATCAAAGCCTTTGGACTATAACGGATGAATCAAATCAGAACTGTGCACAGCATTAGCCCTGGTCTGCTTAAAACTAACGGCAAGCAAGCGTGAAACCTTTGTCAATACAGACTGCGAGGGCTTACTCTAAGTTTGGTAAACACTGATGTACATTTTTGTTTGATGTATCAAACTGCTTTTCCTCAACTGAGGATCCATACTGAGTGACTAGGTGGTTTAATAAGATGAATGAATTTCACAATGGCAAAGTTTACTTCCAGTACATTTATTTAATAGCTGAGGCAACTGATGAAAGAAGCTAGAAATCTGATTAGAAGAAAAAAAAATTAGACTAGAATCTAGACTCCCTCAGGACAATTTCTTGCGCTTTGTATTCTCTGTACTGACAGACAGCATATTTTCTTTATACCTAATTACCAGCAAGACTAAAATTTTACATCTTTGATGTGTATGAGATCAAAGAATATTAGGAAATAAAAGTAAGATTAACATAATTGTCTTGTACAGCTATAATAAACTATGACTACATATACAATCAGACACCCTGCTCAACAGGAAAGCAGAAACTAGAATCAATTGAACTAAACAAGACACTTGTTTAACTTTGCTTCCTCAGCAGCTTCTCACCTCTCCTGACACCTACCACTGGATCACAGACGCAAAGCCAGGAAAGATGGCTGATCTGACACCCTGAGACCCATGGGAGCTCCTGTTTCAGTTGTGTCTTTAAGAAAACCAATGTAGCTGCTTGTGCAGACACAGAGGGCCATCAGCAGGGCAAGAACTAAAGAATCTCCAGGTCCAAAATTGCATACCCCTAATACTTACCTCATCTAAAGGATTAACTTCTATTTGTTTCTTTTACTACAATCGTGTACCTTATGTGCACACACAAGACTGTGCACCAGCCTTCTCTGGAAGTATGCTTTGGCAGTGCAGCCTTTTCCTGTTATGCATATAGGATTGATTTGTCTTTAGCCTTCATGCACACATCATATTTGTTTACTGCAGAAATAATCTATCCCACATGCCCTTGGTCACCGTGCTTGTAATAAGCGTGGGTAAAGCCCTCCCAAATCTTTGCTTGCGAAGCCATCAATCTAGTATTCCTACTTCCTCATCAGCTCAACTGTGAGAAAAAAAAAATCAAAGGCAGCTAAAAGTAACTGTCTTGTAAGAGTGAAACGGGGTGAGAACGTTTGTATCGCTTCTGCTCATTAAGGTGACGTGAAGGGTCTACTTCTGGCTAGGAGCCATGAGCTACTCCTCAGAGCAAAACCATTCTGAAGGTTTTATTTGTCATCAGGTGGCAGTGACAATGAAAAATGCCTATTGCACTTCAAGACAGCTGGTAATAAAGCAGTGCAGGGAATGACTGACAGAATAACAGTTACAGTACCAGTGTAGCTTCTAAGTTTTTACAGCCACTCAGCTGGAATTATACCATTGTATTAAAAGTGGTTTAAGATATAAAAAAAAATCAGATACAGAAGGGCTCTCTCCCTCCCCATTGCTGTACCAGGAAACAGAGTGAAAAAATTTGAGAAAAGCAGGCCTTTTGCTTGATTGAATTTAGATATTTTTACCGTGTAGTTTTTGCTTTAGTTCAGACAAGGGCAAGCCTGAAACATTTCTTTGCTGACAACTGCCTCATTCGGCACCCTTGCAAGCAGCTCCCAACACATCTCAGTCTTCAAAGGCATATTGGTTTTGTTTGTTCTCATTGTAACAGATGTTTTGTATCATGCACTTCAACGAACTAATTCATCTGCAGAGGACCGCCTACTCTGGCTGTTGTGCATCCAGCTGTGGAAATAGCTCAAGAGTCATCTGTGGCCACTTTCATTCCATTCTTCTGATCTCACAGGATCTCAGTGACCGCATCCAAGCCCATAAAAAACAAACAGACCTGAGAACATCCTTTAAAAAAATTTCCAGTGGAGGAGTAATGCTACTCCAGGCAGGAAGCCCTTCTGGAAAGAATGTAACTAATGCTGAAGGAAGATTCACTCAGCTCTGGAAGTCTCCTCCAAGACATGCTGCTTTTATCATATGAACTACCCAGTCAATATTAAGAGGCACTGGAGCAGTGGCATGTGTGATTTTTGATGGAGCTGAGAGCTTCTGACTAACTCAGTGCCATATCAATTAGCCCCAGCATCAGGCAATCAATCACCACTTCTTCTCTGAACGTACTGAGCTCCCATTAGAAGCTGCAAATACCATGAAGCTAGTTCATTTCAACACACTGAGCACTTTTATATACTGTGGCTCTACTGTAATATATTTCTGAAGTAGAAACAAAATCAATCTGAATTGCTTTGGAGTGGAAGCATATCCCATTAATAGCTGTGCACCAGGATTAAAATGTATTAGTGGATAAAAAAAAATCTATGTCTGTAAGAAGTCAATTACTGCTTTCTTAAAAGTGACCAAATAAAACATCTAATACTATTAAAGAATAGATTTTCTGAAAATGCCTTCAAAATCAGATGGGAAAAAAAATCACAAGTCAAAACACACCTGGGATGGTGCATCCATTCCTTGATTAGCTTCCTTAGAAGAAGGAGAAACTTTCTGAATTTGTTGGGAAGTCCACTGCAGTTTCACACAGGAAATAAGTAGTACCTGATAAGATGCTGATCATACACTTCAATATCAGATCCACTGAGTTAGCTAATTAATTTTAAACCACTTAGTCAAGTCACCCATTAAGAGGAAATGATTCAATTGGAGATCCACTGAACTGAGAAACTAGGTGACCAAAACTCCTCCTGGAGCTTGAATTATCCACCTGTGTAAGAGGGCTCACACTATGACAAGACAAGCAGTTAATTTTAGGTTTGAGAAGCAACTATGGCTGTATTTAATTGGACAGCTTGGCAGGTTATTTAATATTGTACAACACCAATTACTGGAATATTTCAGAAACATTTCAGAAGCCTTTGGAAACCTTCAGGAAAATAAGAACCTTATATCAATCATCAGAACTGATTCATTACCTTTTTTCCTTAACTTTGCAGGGAAAATCTTAAAACTTGCTGGCAACTGTCCTATATTTTAAAGATAATGATTCATCTTTTCACTTCTGATCAGGTGTCTTTGCTATAAACTTGTTATTTGGGTGTACCAATGGGTCAGCTGTTTCAAGGCCTGAACAGCTTGCTGCAGCCCATGACTTAGTGAAGCTAAACAATTTCACATTAGCATGCATTGACTTCACAGCAACTAATTAACCAACAATGTGTATGGCAAAAAATGGGAGAGAAGACTTTTGGGATTTTAAGTCTTTGTCTGCCACGTATTCTAACCTTCTGCTGATTCTGCTGTTGCTTGGCTTAGGCTTCCACTTTGGAGCATATCACAGAGATAGATAGCATTCTTTGAAATACAGAAAATACTTCTCAGAGGGAAACCACCACATTTGAGCAAAACTATTGTCCTTTAGAACATATAACATACAAAAGCAATGCCTGTGATGCATCTGTGACTTACACTGGATACTGGAATTACCAACTTCAAAGAGTTCCATCACTTGTATTTATCCACAAAAATTTTACCAGCACAAAAGAGTTAATATAGCCTTTTTGTCTGTGAGAAGAAGAATAAATATAGCATAATACCCAATGAGATATTATCCTAGCTTGGCTGAGAAGATGAAAGGTAAGAACAAGGCACAGTCTCATACTTCACTTGACACTCACAGCATGCTCCCACTTACTCTTTTACTTATCTGTTGAACAGCGTTATGAAAAGAAGCTCAGAGAGGATTCAAATACATTACATATTGGGGAGGCAAGCAGAAATCATCACAAACAGATCATGGCTAATCATCATAGCCCACATGCTCAAAGCCATGACCTGTATCACTGAATTTTTATTTGGAAGACAGATTTGAATGGCATGTAAAACTCCATGAAGAATGACAAAGGAACGCAGCTGAACATCCAGTCCCCATGAGAGGAAGTTCTCTTAGATTATGGTACTATAAACTCCTCAAGCTCTATTCCAATATCTTTACAATGAGCTCACCCCTTTTACAGCACAAACACCTCCAATGCTGCTTTTTTATGAATGGATGGCAGCTGCACACATTGACCTATTTATATTATGCCTGTGGAAGCATCTGTGGTTACTATCCACTGAAGTGCAAAGCCTCAAAAAATGTACACATCACCTGTGCAGTCCCAGCAAAAGGTTTCTCAGTATTATAGCCAAAACTGAATTTTGTCACCCAAGGATAAATGGTCTGGTTTTGCTACCTTGGAAAGTGGAGACAAAACAAAGAAAAGGGCAATACTAGTATGGCGGTCCTGGAAGCTACTCCAGGAAAGTCACACCTGCCTTTACCATGAACATTGGCACAGATTGAAAGTATGTTTGCTGTTGTGAGTCCAAATATGAGCACTGAACCTCCAGGTAGCAGCAACAGCACCAAGACTAGCTTTCAAAGACCATTTTCCCCCCATCACCCTGCCCTTAGGAACTGTCTAAAATTGGCTCTGTAGATGCCTCCCCATTAAAGCCAATGTGTCCATGGTATTGAACACCAGTGAAGATTAGGCTGAAATGTCAGAAGACTGGATACTAAGTGGAGGTTGAAGATACGAACTTGGTGTTACTGTCTGTAGAAGGCAGCATGGAACCAGGGGAATTGCACAGGTCTTTCACATTTTTGCTATTCTCTGCTGTTCTTGGGGGAAGATGTGGCCTGTCACAGCTTTAGCTGTCATGATGGGCGGCTTTGCTTGCTGAACTTGGAGTAGGAGTTAGCAAGGGAGCTAGTACAGCACTGCTACTTCCACAGACACAGATCAGGAGGAAAGAGCACTGCATCTGCCTGTCTACCAGAAGCAGTCAAAATGTTCCTGACAAATGTCCAGCCCCAACTCTCCCTGAAGTAAGACCTCTGAAGCACCAGCAAACACTCATTGCATCAAACACTTCACTCACATTTAAAGTAAGCACACGTACAGCAATCCTCTCTTTCCTATAGAAATGACGTAGCCTGCCAGCAAGAGGAAATGTCAGTGGTGAAGTGCATAAAATCACGCTTTTCCCAAAACACTGCTGGTACTCCTGGCCCAGTAGAACCCAGGGTTAGCCAGGAGTAGTTGCAGCAGTGTGGATGGACCAGCTTTACAGTTGCAGAGCTCTCCCTCCACCTGACAATGGAAAATATGTCTCTAGCCTCAACCCTGTCAGATGTGGGACATCTGTGAGTATGACGCCCACCCTCTTGGCTAGAGGCAGGCGACAGGCTAGCAATTTCCGAAGCTGCAAGCAGGAGTTTTTAATTGATCGCACTAAAGAGGAAGGCTATCAAGCTGGGAGCTGACACAGACTCACATCCTGTGTGGATTGGGCAAAGAGGGGGTGCATAATGATTTACAGATTGCCATACCGGAAAAGTACAAAGGTGTTTGAAAGCACGCTGTTTGCTGTGTGAATCATATGCAACCCTCTTGTCCCATAACGGAAATCAGTAGCAGGGTGTCAGCCCTGTGACCCTCAGCTTGGAGAAGAAGAAATCATTCAAGTTATCCTGGACTGCGCCCTGGATGCACATGTTTTTTCTCTGAGAATTATACAGCTATGTAGGAGGCAGAAATAGACATCTGATAATGAGGAACCCAATTGTTTTCTGCACTGGGGTGTGTGTGGTTTGCAGCATATAGAGAAAAGGTAATTTCCACTTGATTGCTCGCTCTGAAAAGCACAATGGTAAAGGGCTACACTTGGCATTTGGGATGGATGTTAGATACAGGGACTCTCCTGGGCAACAAGGCCTGAAGCAGTGTTACAAAACTTCCCAGGTAACTTATTTAATAGTCATGGAATGGGAAGGCTGTTCAGCAGTCATCCTGTACCTAGTTGTGCTCAAGGCCGTAGTCAGTAATAAGAAATAACAAATAGTATTTAAACCACAGTTAGAAGTGAAATTTCAACCCCTGATTTTCACCTTCCTTTTAACAGGCCATTTGATAAGAAAACCTACCCTGCTGGGAAGGCAAACCGATCTATTTGGCAGGTAGTCAAAAAATAACTATTCAGTGGTTTCAATAAATAACAACTTGGCACTCCTTCAAAATTCTTCAGATTCTGTTGATCTGTCACTGTGTTACACAACTCATTCTTCATCAACCCACTATGAAACACTCAAAGAATGCTCAGTGTTTATACTATTTTATTTCACTATTCATTTTTGCAATCATGTAAGAAAAAGGTTGAAAACATGCTGTCAACAATGTTGCAGATAGCTGATTTATAACAAGAAGCTTTTTGGCACATGCTGTTGAAGGCATAGACTTCGAATGGATTTATTCCCAACTTACACCAGTTTGAGATGAAAACAAGGCCACAAGGTTACAACCTGAGAACTGTAATTAAGCAATCACTCCACTTCAGCGGAGCTGAAATCAGGTTAGAAAAGATACACATGGTTTGATCTAGATTTACCTCTGTACTCTAAAGCTTAGGTCAATATTACATTCTTTTTAAAGACATTTGAACTGAAAAGAAAGCATTTTATCTAACAGAGTAAAAAATGAATGGCAAATAGTGTTAGACCTGACTATATTCAATAATAAGCTATTACTTATGATATCTTGGATAGTTCTAACTTTCAGGATGTCAAATCACAGTGTACATTTGTATATTGATATAAAAAACCTGTAAGCACTGTCTCTTGGAAAATCATTTAAAAATACTTATATTATTAAAGTGCTTTACCAGTTGCAGTCAAGAAGGTGTTAATTAGTCACCACTTACACACCTCAATAAGCATATCAGGAATTAATACAGAATGGAAGAAAAAAAGAAGACAAAACCAGCTACACCTAGAGGCCAGAAGTAAGATGTGCTAAAAGTCTGTCTGAGACTTTGCAAATGATATTCAAACATGAAACAAAAGGTTTCTCACACAGATAAATGAAAAATAGGGGCAGAACCCAGAGCTGGACTCCCCATGCAGTGAGGATGGGGTACATACACATTAAAGATACTTCAGAAGTAGCCCAAACAGGATAAGGAGATGGCTTCAGTTTCCCATATGAGCCATCAGACAGCAGAGGCAGCTTTCTGAGAATGAGAGTTTAGGCAGAGGAATAAATACAGTCAAAGGAGATGAAAAAAACAGAAGTCTTTGAACTCAATGAGTTCACGTGAAATGAGGAACAAGGACTGGATCATCTCTATTGCAGAGCAATGGAAGAGCTGGCACACGGAAGTAGAGGTCCAGTGGCTACGACTAAAGTATATTAATGAAGATAAAACATAGGTAAACCAAAGATAGAGCTAGACAACCTCATTTTTTTAAATAAAATGACCTATTTTCTAGACAAAGGACATGCAGCAGCTGTAAACTCTCTGAAGGTCAATAAAGTATTTCAGGCAATGCTATACCAGAAATTACTTAACTTTTGGAATGATAAAAAATATACTGCTTCAGTGGGAGGATCACTAAATTCTCCATAAGAATTGTTCTCACCCAGTATTTTTAATAATGCCCTTGAATAGTAAGATTTGGGGAAATTATGTTGTGAAGTACATTCAGTAAAGAGGCACATTGCGCTAGTACAGAGGAAGGACTGGTTTAAACAGGCCAAGGCACAAATTCATGAAGACAATTAGGCTAATATGTGATTTCCTTTATGACTACATTGTGGTATATATATGGATGTTATATATATATATGTATATATACACACATATATAAAAACGTAGTAGCATTTACTGGAAACCTGGAAGAAAGAGAAAACCTAGGTATATCAGTGAATTAGAAGATGGCTGCATTACCAAGGTCATGTGTGCAAGGGAAAAAAGATATTATTTCACAATGCAGCAAAGTAATCCCATCAAAGAGAAGGAAGTATTAATGTTATTGAACAAAAGGTTGGAATACGATGAGCATTGGCTGTCCTAGAAAAAATGAACTCAAAGTGGAACAGATCCAAAGAAGGACCATTGCTGCAGATAGAGGTTCAAAATCCCTACGTTACTGCAAGTGCATAGGGATGTTGACATTGTTAGCCTAGAAAATAAAGATGTATGTAAGATTTTTATCTATAAACTAATGTGGTGAACATTCAGAAGGGAGAAGAGTTAGTGAAGGTAGGGGAAAATGTTTGATGGATGTAAAAAGAACAGGGAAACCTTTAGGTTTGAAATGAAAAATGTAGTGCAAAGACTCTGAAACAAGCCTCCCCACAGGATTATCAAGAGGCAAAAAAAATCAAACTATTTAAGCAGGTTTTGGAAGGGATTATATATCATGGTTCTTGGATACAGCAGAAATCCTGAGTCTTACAAACCGGTCACTAAGTCCTTAGAGTACATCACTAACTATAATTTTTATACAATAACTAGATAAATCATGATGTAATTATAAGTAATATATAGATTAGCTAGTTTCCCCTTCTTATGTAAAAGGGTCCTTGAATACACTTACATAATATAATGGTAATTTACGGAATTGCTTTTGTTCTAAGGATGAGGAAAGTGTCAGAGTTTCCTTCATCAACTTACTGCTGCGCGCATGACTGTCTTTTCATTCTCACTGTTTCACACCTATGCAATTCAATTTTCTTAAGCAAAGTTAACTCTTGATTTAAACTGGTAAAATTCATATTCAACTTCCCTGACAAGTCACAGAAACTGTCGAAGGAGAAGGCGAGTTGAGTCAGTTATTTCCCTCATCACTAGTAGTAGTAGTAGTAGTAGTAGTAGTAGTAGTATATTGTACTTCAGTTGTTAAGCTGCTCTTATCTCAGCCCATGTGTTTTACATTCTTTCAATCCTCCTCCCCATCCCACCCAGGGAGTGGGGATGAGCAAGTCCCTGCATGGTACTGAGTTACAGGCTGGGTTTAAACCACTACAGTAACTAGGACAGGCTTATTTTAATGTTTAACAGGAACACCCTAAACCTTAATCATCGTGAGGCTCTGTTTAGAGGCAACAAGACAGGCTGTTGTTCCACCAGAGTTTTCACAAACATGTAGTAAAAGCTATTTAGAGGTATGACTAGATTGGGATTAAAAAACAATTGGTATTAGATTGAGATTAAAAAACAAGACAAATGAGAAACTGAAACTGAGAAGAAAGATGTTTTCTCCAAGGTCACACAACAGATCAGTGGCAGAAGAAAAAGTATCTGTCACCAAATGCTGTAAGCCTTATGCGTATACTTTGAAAACAGTGTGAGGAAAGGCAGGCTCAGGTCAAAACTCTGGGAAAGATGAATTACACCTATACATTACATTTATAGCTGAACAAGTATGCATGATTTTCATTTGGAATTTGCTTCCAATAACAGTTGAATCCTTTGGGACAAAATTCCATATGAATACTATACTAAAACAAACAAACAAAAAACAAAACCAAAAAACTTTGCATTTTACACCTTGATTCTTACATATAAGCCCCTTGCTACTCAACTCAGTTGTATATAAAAGGACATCTTGTCAACAGTGTGGAACCTGACTTGTGCCTTCACTAGCAGGAATTCACATTTACTACCTTCATAGGTTGTGTAGTCTTTATAATTCTTATATTTGAGTCATCATTGTAACAGTACTGCCCTGGCATTACTCTAGTTCTGTGACACAGCTGTTCATCAGTAATGCTCTTCTGTGTTCACAAGGCTGTTTCCTTCTCCAAAGCTGCCCAGTACCTTATCATCTGTAACGAAAACACTGATTTCTGCAGAGCAAGGATAGGGTTTGGGAAGCCAAAGGGAGGTCCAGGAACCCTTCTGCTGAAGAACTGTCCTACAGCAACATCCTCTATCTTTAACTGCACATCACCATCATGAGAAAGGGACCCATCCCTCTGTGCTGAAGGCACCCACAGTAGATCATGCCAACCTTGTCACCAGATGGTGTGAAATTTCTGTGCTCCCAGAGCACAGAGCTTATTCAAAGCAATTTGTTGCTTGTGGCAGATCAAAATTGTTGCCTTTCTTTTCCACCCTCACATAACTTGCACGTTTGGCAATTGCACTATATGACCATCTGTGTTGCAAGTGGGCTTGTGTCCTGTTCACTGCATGCATGTTGTCTGATTTACTTAAGCCAGCCTAGCAGAGCTCTCACTGCAGGGGTTGGATAATATCAGCATTGACTGCAAGATATTGTGTATTACCAGGCAAAAATAAGAGATGGTCCATGATGAAGTATAAATCTGGAGGTTGTATCACATGCCTCTCTAGTTTAGAGCACACACATGCCTGTGTAGCCATAATACAATACACATGGCAAAATATTTGATGGTGAGCTAAACTGAGAAATCATCTGACAAATCACATGCTTACCTAATTCACCACTCTGCTGAGCCCATTACTTTCTGCACACTCATTAATCTAACTCTTTGCCTATAATTAATACCATGTGCTTATGTAGTCCATCGCTCTCTCCTGATCCTATTGTATTCTGGCTACTTATTAATCTACCATCTGGACAATAACTAATTTGACCAGTGCTCAACAAATGAGGATTTTTTTTTCCTCAGAACAGCAAACATGATATATGAACCTCACAGTTTATGTTCAGGTTTTGGAATGGTGCAAATTTAAAACTTGACATAAATGCAAATCTACATGCAATCACAGATGTTATGTGTATTATGTAAAACAAATAAAGTATTAGTGACTTTCAGTCTTAGTTGATGTACATGAAGTTGAAAAAAAAAACAAAACAGACTGCAGGCTTTGTACAAAATTAGAGATTGTTTTTTTTTAAAATGCACTAAATTCTTCCACTGAAGGTACTCTAATGTCTATTGATTAATAACTATCTTTTTAAAAATAGCCCCCTTTGATACAACTTACTGCTTTTAAACAGTTGTTGTGTTAAGATTTTTCTGACAATGAAGGTTGATGGTTAAGGTTGCATCTTTTCTGTTAAAAAGAAATCAATTCCATAGCCTCAAACAGACTTTCCTGGCTTCACACTCTCTAGGGTACTTTTAAAATTTAGTGTCAGCTGCCTTCTTTTCCAGATCTCTTTTCCATTTACATTTATAGATTTGCACAAAATATACCTGTATGTTTTTTCCACTAATGTAAATGTCTTTTAAAAAATCTTAAACTGATGGTTTATCCATTTAGTACTACACACTATATGCAGAATATTTGAGAGAAGACAAAATTTTACTAGAACTCTAAAGCCTTTTTAGGACAAAACAGCAAAGCACAAGTTCCTCAAATGCAAGGGCTTGTCTACTGGAAATGCTTGTGGTTCTTTCGTTCGTGTTTATAAGTAGATCCATATGTGGTGTGTCGTGCTGCCATCACAAAAAATGTCCAGTTTCACTAGGGAGCTCTATCAGAGTGTCAAAAGGGGTTGGAAATTTAACTTGGATATACCTTTTTCTGTTATTTATAGTAATTCATATTAATTTCTACAACAGCAGAACAAATGACTGCAGCAATACTTTGGTATGATTCCAGAAGAGCTGGAACAAACGTACAAACCCCTACACTTGAGTATGAGATGTAACTTGGGTGAATCGTTTACACCTGTTTCCTTTTAGAGGAATGAGTTGGTTGAGCTTGGGCACTACTTTTCTGTCTTGGGTGCTCTCCTCAATACAACAGCACCTGCCATTAAAGAGGGTCAGTAAGTGTGTGCTCAGCTGAGTCTGAAATTACCCATTTAGTAGCACTGAGACAGCATCTATACATGGTGGGTGCTGGATGAGAGGCAGGCAGGAATGATCTCATGTGAGCCTGCCTGTCCCAAATGAATACTGCCAATTACTGCCTTGATTATCTGAGTTAAAGAATTTGCAGTCCTTGATTTTCTGCCTTGGGAAACACTGGAATTAAAATTGTTCAGCAAAACTTTGGCATTGGTATTTGGTTAGCTATTTCAACCTCTAAACTCTTTAGCCTTAAAAGTTCAAGTAAGTTCATTTTCAAAGGATCTCTTAAAAATACACAGCTAAAACTTAAAAGACTAGCTGGAGATTCCAATTTCTAAGGATTATTTCCTGTTTACTTTTCATACCAGCTAGCTGAACTCTCACATTTCATCTTGGAGATAGGACACAACTGTCTGCAGAGGACATACTTTGTTCCCTTACACTCAGACAGGCAAAGGCAAGATGGACTCCTGGCTCTATTTGCTAAAAACATAGAGCAACAAATGGGAGGTAGAAAAAGCTGTCTTGGGAGAACGACACATAACTGAGCACAAGGAACTTCTTTGTTCAAGAGCACACGAATCAAAACACTGAAACTGCTGTGGTATTTTGGGTATTATCCAAAACAACAGAGTCACTAGTGAGAAAATGAAAACTGATATATTTCAGTTGGACAGTTTGTACTTTTTATGCTACATTCATGCACAACAATCAAAAGGCAAGAATCTGGAGTCCTTACTCAGCCTCACTTCCCACCAAAGTAGGGGTTTTACACTGCTTATGAAATAAGAAATGTTTTTTGTTGTTGCCTATAAAGACAGACAGATTACATTCAGCCATGGCCCAGAGGAAGGAAGACAGGAAAAAAAAAATAATAAGGGTGCTTGTTAAGACATTGACCTTTCTAAAAAGGCTGTAAGGGCTTCAGAAACATCCAGAAGAGAGGTTCTCCCCGACAGACTTCATCGCTATCAATACCAGGTTTTTCCATATGCTGCTCTGCTTGCACCCTTCATGCCATTGTCATGGTCCTGTGCAGAAAATATTCCAGGCTGACAAGAATGTCTATTTACGCCTACGCAGTGATTACTTATAGTCGCACAATTTTACTTGCAAATAAAAGAGAGTAAGTGTAAAACAAGTGTGCACATCCAGTATTAGGGTAGAGCATTTCTGTTGGTTCACTAAAATAATTTGCCTTTAGACAGGAAGAGTACATGTATTATTTGTAATAAAGATTTGAATCAGAAAGTTTTACACAAATGTCATCTTTAATAAAAATGAAGATTATCTATATATGAATTGACTTCAAACAACATGTTTTTAAAAGTTTTCCCTGAGCTGTCAGACAGCCTTTAGGGACTACAGGAAAAACACACTAATATAGCAAATGTTATAAATCCCCAGAATAACTCTTATCCCATTGATGTTTTGATTCTGTCATCACTATCCATCTATTGTTATCCTCAGGCGGTAATGAAATACAAGACCTGTTTCAAATAGGGATGAATAAGCACTGTACTTCGAAAGCTATAGTTAACTAAACGGAGCCCAGACTGCCATCAGTGCATTAAATGTTATGCCAATATAAATCCAAACCTACACTGCCGTAACTCTTCTGGAGCCTGTCTTCCATTACAGCTAGGGAATGGGACCAGGGGACGTGGCAAAGGAACAAATCTGGCAAATCTGAGGCATTCTTACTTGGACACAGTGCAGTCAATACGGTCAAAAAGTGGTGAAGGTTCAATTTAAAAAGGGTACATTTTTCAGAAGTGTCTGAGTCACACATAAGCCTCAAGGTAAATTTTTCATCATGTTCACATGATTCAGGAATCCTGTTTTCCAAAACCCTGAAGGTTGTGCAAGCACAAATATGTGACAGGTTTCCATATGTGACCCTACTATGCCATCAGAAGAATATTTTTAATACTATTTATTCTAAAATAGCAATGCTACCTCAACCTATTGACATTAATTTTCCATAGCTCTTAGTATAAGGCTAGCAAAAAATCACTGATAACAGAAAATAAAAAACCCTTTTAAAATTTTATTCACAGTTTCTCATTGGCATCAACCTACAATATCAAGGTTAAGTCACAGGAAAAATCATGAGTAAATTATGATGCACCCAGAGTCCTTGACTGCCCATCTGACTTTCTCCCATTAGGAAAACAAAAACGGCTCCTTTTTTCTCATAGAATGACATCTTGGTTGTTACCTGCTTCTCAGGAGATCACAAAAGTAAGATGACAAACACGCTTGGGGAATGGAAAAGAAATACATGTATATCTTTTCCAGTTAATATATATTATTGTTATTTGTTAGGGTCAGTGGCTTATGTGGTTGTAGTTAAAAAGCTACAGAAGGAATTGGAGATGTAGTCTTTTACTACAGTGTTTCTTATTTTAATCCACCAAGTAAATGGGTACAGTATACACGCAGGCACACATCAGGAAAATGTATCTGAAATCTATATATAAAGGGAAATAAATGAATAGGACGTCTGAGAGGCCAACCTACTGAAGAAAAAGCATGGTATTTAAACGAGTGGGCAGGCAGGTGGCAAAGGAGATGAGATGGGCAGGCAGAGAAGAGGCAGGCAGACACAGGGCAGTAGAACTGTGTGGCACAGCATTTTCCTCCTGTCGTCCAGCTTGCCAGACAGGGAGAAAACTGTCCTGTCTGTGAGCAGCACGCTGAACTAAAAACCTCCTTTGTCTCCTCTACAGCATGGTTTTGCCTATTTTTCCTGTCATGGGGAACATGATGTGGTATTAAATTATACATAAATATCAAGCAGGACTCTGTTGGAAATGAAAAGCTAATCATCCAGTGACATTATATAGTAGAAACTTATAATCAAACCAAGGAATTATCCACTAGCATTTGAGCAATTCAAACTGTGCCTTCTCTATGAGTTCATCTCTACTCCTGAAGAATAAAAGCTTAACAAAACATTCTCATTCCTGGGGCAAGGAGGATGTAATATTTATCTGCACTGGTTTCCAGTGGACATCTCATAAAATATTATGAAGTAAAGTAGTGGCAATTTAGATAATAACATGGCAAACTAAGTTACAAGGAGACACAAAAAGCTAACCATTCTAGAAAGTTCCCAGATTCATCAGCTCACAGCGTTACCAAAACTTGTGTGCTAAACTCTGCCAACTTTATTGTAATCTTTTCTTCATTTCTTTTTTTTTTAGCTATGGAGGTGCCTAGAATAGAGTGTATAGTTAGGCATAAAACTACAGCAACGTTACAATGGACTCAGATTCTTTATTTTCTTTCAAAACGGGCCATTAATTCTGATGCCTCTTGAAGCCTCTGTATAGTAATTCTCTGACAACTTTTCAGACATTTCTAAAAAGGAATTCATCTCTGAATGAAGCCTGGGGAATGGTAGTTCTGCCTTTTTTGCTTTTATACTTCTTCAGCACTAGAAGCCTCATATCCATTTATTTAAGAACATAATCTTGGGGAACACATGGGTAAAATATTTCAGTGAAGAGACTGGGATTACTACACATAACACAAGGAGGTAACCCCTAATGGCAACGACACTGGAACTGAAACGTTACACCACTTATCCACTGTCCTTCTACTTTTCCACCTATAAGCACAAACCCTTTCACTGACACAACTCTGGATGGCAATGAATGTAAATTTAACTTGGGATATTGAGAGTGCCACTCACTATAAAAGTTATTTTTCTCTTCACAGCCCTTTACCAAGGAGTAAAACAGATCCAATAACCACACTAAAATACCTCTTCTAGTACTGCAGAAAAATGCTTGGCTGAAGGGTGTCAATTAAAACACAAACACACATATACACAAAAACTGGGATTGGTAAAGTACTTAGGTTTTCGTTTTAGAAAGGGAGTCTTTAAACAAGGATCAGAGATCCTTTGGCTTCCACAAGTCTGGTAACTCACCATGTACACACATCTAAGATTTCTTGTGATCTGCAATTAAATCCAAATATTAGAATACAGGACTGATATTAGCAGTGATTTTGATCAATACAGCTTCTCTTCAAGCTGAAGAACCTGTCTCCAAAGAATTGACAGATGTGGAAGAGGGCTTCAAATTGGGATAGAGTCCTGTGCTACTAAACGGATATGTAATGTAGTTACATCCATGTTGTTGTATAGCTAATTCTAACCAGAGGTTATTCTATTATAAAGTCAAAATATCTGAAAACAATCCTAAGCAATGCATCCTTATTTTAATTTTTCCCTCCTCATGTAAATCAATGTATTGATGCTTACATGGAGTACACAATTCTGATTAATGAGAACTCTTAAATGGATCTGTACCCAAGGAACTGATCAAATGAAACTAAAGTGATCTGTACATAGTGGAATTCAGTATGTTGTTTCCTTCTGGTATATAGCTAATATTGAGGCAAAGTGTATCAAAACTTTTTTGTGAGGTAAACAAAAATTCACTTGCACTTCTTCTAATGAATGCTGGTAGAAGTGTAATGCAGCTGTAAGTAGTAGTTATAAATTGATGAAAGATGACAACTTACTGAGGGGAAAAAAAAAAAAGAGTTGACTGGTCAAATCATAAAACAGATTCAGATTTGGAAGAGACTCTGTAAGACAGCTGTGCTTTACCCTTTTCCAGTACTTGAAATGCATTTCCGAAGCACTGAGGCACCTTTAAAGTATATACAGCTACGAAGGATTTTTTTGATGGATGAGCATGTAAGGGAGAGGTAATATGCTGAACCTAGCAATTCAAAGTATGCAGGAATGCAGTTATCTTGCCACCCCTGAAGCAAAGCTTCAGTAGCAACACTTTAGAGCTTGTTATTCACTTGTATCAATGCAATTAGATAACAAATCACCCATCCTCCCCTTTTCACTAATCAAATGGTGCTCCTTAAAGAAGCAGAATCTTTACAGCAGAGGGCTCTTGACAAAAAGCTGGCTGCTCTTACATGACCTTGGACTTTAACGTGGCTGACAAGCAGAGCAAGGCTACAGCGTAAGCACTTTTAGCTGGATATAAGCAAGTATCCACTTACTGTTGGTTGCATAACATATGGCGGATGAGGCATCCATGAAGTACTCTGGACCTGCATATCAAATACTTTAAATTAGCACAAAAAGTTTAGAACAAAGCTCAAAGATTTGCTTGAAAATAGTCTATTACAAGTATGGAGCTAATTTTGGCAAAGGACTTAAGTCATGTAATTCAATGCAAAATTCATTTATGCTTCATAAAATTATTGACAAAGGAAAAAGCTTTCAAATTCAATTTGGTGATGTTTTCTACCAAAGTCAGAAGTCTGAACCACTGTGCCTCTTCTATGATCCACGCTGTTTTATCTCATAATGCAGTCTTCAATATTCCACATTGTCCTACTTTTCATTTGTATTGTTTGCTTTCATCCATCAATAGTCATTAAAATGTCATCCAACTAACAGTGCAGGAGACATAAAATGTTCAAAGTTTATTTTCAAAGGTATCTGTATGAACTTTAAAAGGTGTAACATATTCAGACACCCCAGAAAGATTTGTTTCCAGGAAGAACCGCAGATCTAATTAAGAGGTTTTGAAGCTTATTCTAATTAAAAGCTTTGATGGCAAAGCTGGCTTAAGGTGTCCCTGCCCTCCAGGATTAGCTCTTTCCTTGGGCATTGTGGGGTCCATTTCTACCAGAACTCTACATGACTTACCAATGTCTTTCCTTGTTGTTCTGCCTTGTAACTGACAAGTACCAGATTTCATAGACATACCAATTTTACCAACAATTAGTGACTGTTTGTGTATTTGGGGTGGCATCTCTGAGCCACAACTTGTGCTAAGCATGAACACGCTATAATTCCTCAGACTCAGCCCCAAGAAATGTGCATCCTAGTTTCCTTTTGCATGAGTCTGGGCACCAGAAAACACAGGAAGTACACAGTGGGCACCTCTCTAGCCATCCCCAAGATCATAGAGATGGGCACATGGCATCTCAGACTGAGCATGAGCAGGGATGATTAGGAGAGAGCTACAAGGTCCCAATTCTCCAGATGCCCTATGATTTTGTTCATGAAGAAAGTGGTGACAACTAATTGCAGAATTGTGTGCTTCTAGCCTTGTTGAAGTTTGTCAAAGTAGATTTTCTGTTGAAAAGCAAGTTCAGTGAAACATCTTTAGAACCAAACCCAGAGCACACACATTCAAACACACCTCTACTACAAAAGTTTCTGTTGTGACTCCTACTAGTTAACATATGTTAGAGCTGCCACAGCTTGCTGCTGTTCATTGCTCCCACTCTTGAAGCATTGCAGTTCCTCCTCTGTGCCAGGGCAAATGCCTTTGGGTTTACACTGCAAGCTATCTACGGAGAATCATATGGAATGAAAAAAAAAAAAAAAAGTTTTGGTGCAAATGCACCAAGCCATGAAACGATGCTTTAGTTCAAGTCAGGATGGGAGAAGGCAGCAATAGTGAACTGTGGAGCAGTGATGGGAGTAAGTGGCTGGATGGCCTGAATTCAGTGACCTGAAGAGGGAGGAGGTACGATTCTTAAGCCAGCTTTGCTACTGATTAACTTTCATGTGAGCTGAGTTTGTATGTTTCTGGCACTGACATTTATTTGCTGCTATAATTTACTGAAATTTACTGAATTTATCTCACCAGAACATCCTGTTTGGCAAGTGTTACGTAGTCATACAAGAATCATTCTTCTTTGAAGATCAAGTTTAAAACACAGGAAGTGTAAGCACAACCTCCCAGAATTACCTGTAAGCAGTACCACACCATCTCAAACTTCACCCCCAAGAAATCAACCCTAACGTTAATAACAACCCACCATGCAGCTTTGTGAGTTTAGGTAGCTTATCTCAGGCAGGACTCAGGAAGAACACTGATGCTATAGGACAGAAATAACTGAAATGGGAAAATGTATAGCTGATGACCAACTTCAGAGTAAAGTGATATTTTCCAGAGAGTGGCTAGTAATAAAACTATACAACCTGGTTTTGACTTCCATCTCGGAAAGCCAGAGAGCATGGTAGCAATTTTCCAGTGGAGATCTGTGAGGGATACGCTGAAAAGAAATTCTGAACGACAAAGTGTGTGTGAGACTGAAGAAGGCTATGAGGACAGTTATCCTCAAGTAACTTGCCTTGTCAAGGACTATTGTATAAAAATGAGCACTTTTAAATGATGCTGTTACTGGAGCAAAAACCCCCACATTTAAAACTGTCAGCTAATGAAGGGCAGCCAAAATGACAAGACATTTCAGTAAGAATGATAAGCTTCTGCTGCTGTCAAATAGAAATGAAGCAAAATTCTCTTTACTAGAGAAGCTGCTTGAAATAAAAAAAAATACTCTGGTTTTCATTGCTAGTGTAAAGAATTCAGAAAACACTTAAAACCCTACACCAGATGATACCTGAATACTACTAGAAAGCCTTTTGCTTAAAGTGTGACTCAAGAGCTCTAGCACTCAAAGAATTTTCTGTGGTATAAGCTCTGTCTTCATCCACATCCAAAACATAATTAACTGGGAAACACAGCAGACAAGTGCAAATCTGACGTACCTGATATGTAGAGACAGGGGAAGCAGCAATGAATGGCGTGATTGATGTCTGTGGAATCATGCGGTTTGTTGGAATACTGTACGGTGAGGAATAAAATCTGCAAAGAACAAAAGCGAGAATTTTTTGAACCTTTTGACTGGTAGGCTTTGACTAACTAATTCACTGCCTCCGAGGCAAAGACAATCAGAATCTACACAAGTAATTATGTCCATCTATTTCCAAAAGTACAATAAAGAAGATGTGATGGCTCCACTGAACAGATCTTGAAAATGGAAAGGAGGAGGAATATTTACACTAAGCATATTTTTTCACTTCAACTAGCACAAATATAGAACTTCATGATACAAGAAGTAATTATCTGAAATGCAAAGACAGCTGATTTTCCAGAGTGCTAGATAGTGAAAGAAATTTCTTATGTGACATTGAAGACAATATTACTGATTTCAATTCTACATGCGGTACTGTTTTCTTTTCAGATCTTAATGCTTCAGTGCTGAGAATAACACATTCCATACACATGCCTGACTTATTTCATTAAGGGATGGCTACAAAAGCTCTGGCTAAAATTTTCATATTCATCTAGGTAGACAGAAAAAAATCCACCTTCTAGTGAAATGTATCAGGAATTATGAGACTAAATGCCCCAGGCAGCATTGAAAATCTCAGATTTAGTTGTTTTTATTTCCACTGTTGCATGTTATGAACTGAAGTTGCATTATCCGTTGTTTGATGGCAATAAATGTTCTATTTCTTCTCGTCCCCTGTGGGTTAATGATTATTGATAAAATAATCACTTGGAAAATATCGCTACTGATGGATTCTGTAAGTACTTAATATGTATGTGTTTGTAAAGATTTTTGCATTTGCCCTTTTTCCAGTTTTAACTCTAAGCCAGAAAAATAAAATTGCTTAGAAAAACAATGTTTGTGGTCTTACAGCTGTCAAAATGTTGCTATTTTGGACTCCAAGAAACACTCTTGTGCAGTGTTTGCTTGTAAGATTTAAATCCTATGCAGATCGTTCTCATATAGTGTTCACCCATCTTACATGTAACAGATTTTGCACATATGCTTTCTCTGTAACAGTGGATTACACTTCCTGCCTTTTTATAGGTTTTTTTTGATGTTGTGGTTTTTTTTTCTCCTCACACTGAGGCAATCAACAGTGGCTTTCCACGAGAGCCATGCAACACAAATATCATTACTGGTGTTTAAACAAGTGCTCTATTTCCTGATCACCCTGGCATCCTGGATTTAGTACTAATCAGTCTAGTTCAGACTGGATGCATTCATTCTGGATGCAGGCTCAAAGAACCACTGACTTCATCCAACCAATAGCCTCCAAAAAACAGGCTGCTGTCTCTGTAGCTTGGGCAGAAACCTTCAAAGTTAGGAGGGGAGAGGGAGACAGAGAAGCAATCATTTGTTCTCTCTGTTCCAATAAGATTTTAAAATGCCAAAAGCAGCAGGTGGCATCTGAGTGATTGTTTAATAGAAATATATTGCTATTTTAGGAACATTTATCTGCCCTTACAATGCTTGCACAGAGACTATTTTAAAACTGTACCTTTGCCCAATTTTATATATATTCTATTATGACAACTCAGAGGCATTTGTATCCCACTGCTTGTATCAAACATTAAGTTCATCCAACACTGGGTGGGGGGAAGGATTTTTAAACCATTAGCCATGTTCATCTATCGCATTAGCATGATGCATATGTTATCTACATCCTGTTATAGGGGTCTTTTCCCAGATGAGGTTAACCAGAAATCTTTTTGGCTATGCTGCTGCTAAGCAGATGGACTAAAAAATGCTGTGTGCAGCAAATGAGAACAGTCAATGGCAGACTGAGAGAATTTACTCTATGAGTAAAATTTCTAATGTGTAGAAATACATATAAACCTCTTAAACTGAAGGACAGTGTAAAACCAAAAATATTTTGAGAAAAAAAAGCCCCATTTTTGTTCATTCTGTTCTCATTCTGTCCACCAGCCTGGCACTAATACTGTGCTCAGACCATGTATGAACTGCTCGGACAAAGATGAGTACAGGGAAGAAATAACCTTCCATTTGGAAGTAGCGCTGACTCTTTGGAATAAACTCTCCAGCATGTCCCAGCAAATACTACGAAATTTACAGAAAACGTGTTCTAAGCCAAGAACTTGACAGACAGCTAAACATTTCAGTTTCAGCTTAGAGATGCAGTTATCTGAATAGTACATAAGCTTGTAGAATATACACTCTGGTGATGTGAAAAATACAACCCTTCCAACACCCCTGCCAATACCATTTATCTGTCGCAGCTTGGAATGCTCTCAAATAAGCATCAAATAAAATGCAGTATCAGGACACTCAGCTAGAGTGTGAAAATTCACGCACCAAAGCATCAAAGAAGAGAAAGGCAGGAAATCTGACGCAGTAAATGACTATGTGAGAAAATCTAGTTAATATATTCCAAAATTAACAAATTAAGTTTAACAACCTGAGTCACTGTGGCAGCCTGTACGTTGAACATTTTGCAACCAGGAATCCCTTATATCCAGTGACAAAGGCTTGTCTTCCTGCCACAGCATCACTTGTGACCAAAGGGATCTAAAAAAAGGGGGTAGATATCTCTGCCACACCTGAAGTACAGTGGTATGGTGAGAATAAGATTGTCAACAGTGACAGTCTGAGGCAGATGTGGAATACTCAACCTGTCGGAGCCATGCACCGCTCTGCTCACACACCTACTCACAAGGAGGGCTCAACATGCTGTCACCCATGGGACACAGAGGTATCTCTCCAAACTCCCTTTACATAAAAACAGGTTAAGATCCTAATATGTAATTGGCATAAATGACATGCTGGGGACCTAATGAGAGAGAGGAGGACCAAAAATGTACGAGTAGCCTGTTCTGGTGCAAACCCTAGAGCATCCCAACAAGATCTGCTCCTGCTGACCTTGATGTATTTGATCTTAGAGCTTTCCCTGTTGTTTTTTTTTCTTTGGGCTTAGGGAGGGATGAAATGAAGTGGAAGATGCATGTTACAAGTAAGTCCAAGGGAATACAAGATTCTCAGTCATCAGAATACGTACACCAGAAAAAGGAGTAGAAAGAGATATATGTTATACTGGCTTTGACTCATCTTAGATATGTTCAACTACACCCCCAGGTTCCCTGGCATTAAAATATACAGTAACTATTATAGCACTTTAAGAGCTGTAGGCTTTGTGGTAGTTGACCCATGGGCTCTAGGGAGAGCTCTCCAAAATCTCAGCTGCATTTTCCACAAATGTAGTTTCATCCATGCAGTTTTTTGCACGTGCAATCCAGTATACCTGCTGCTCATGTGCAATTGCAGTGCTAGAAGCAAAAGTACAGAAAGGCAGGTGGCAGGGGTGAGGCAAAATTGACATCATCCTTGTATTAAAAACAGACCTTAATCAGCATGCCCAGATTCCATAAGCACAGGGAAAATCATCCCTAGGACGCAAAAAGCTGTTCCTAGATGCTCCCGAAGAGCGGTCCACAAAAGGGCTCAAAAGGAAATGTTTTTAAGAGAAGTTAAAAAGAGCCATATTCTCTGTACATCATCAGGAACATAAAGGCAATGTGTTAAGATGTTGCTTAACAGACAAAGCACATACTCCCCCTCCTGCATCAGCCCTCTGTCCACATTTGGGGAGTGCATTACGTGTAGTCTGGTTTGGTCACTATTTCCCTGACAAAAAGGCAAAAAAAAAAAAAAAAGAAAAAGAAAAGAAAAAAAGTCCATATGGTTCTCATCCTACGGGGGAATGTGCAAACTTCCACACAGAATCTGCACGAGAGCAAGATCCTATTTGCACTGCAATAAACACCATTTGCTCATGCCTTGTGCCTGGGGGCAGTACTGAAAAAGTTAGATTCGTAAATAGTATCCTGGGGCTCATATAATGTAAGAGTATTACCAAGCGTTATCAAGGCAGCAATTTTCTGTTGCAGTAAGCTACATTATAGTCAGATGTTTGAGATGGAAAAGACCTATCTGAATATTGAGCCCACTGGTCAGCAAATGCACAGTATAGTCCCCTAGACATCAGATATTAAACTGTTGCAGTACACTGCAATCTTAGTCAAATGGCCAAGAGGATTCAAGCCTCAGGAACGTTTTAAATGAGCATCCTTACAGTGCAAATACTACAGTTCTATTTCATTTTTTGTATGAGTGCATTAAATCAACAAAACAATATTAATACCACAAATTGAAAAATCAATAGCATATTACAACAGGCACACTACTCCCCAAATAAAACCCGCAAACCTTTGTAAATGCAATTCAGAAAAGGCTGACTGTAAAACAAAAAAGGCACAGAGACTGACAGATGAAGAGGGCTTATCTATTGAAGTGTGTGGTTACTACGCCTTCAGTATCTCATACTGCTATGCTACGGTACACGAGCTGGATTCTCCACTCCATTATATCAGTTTTACACCAGTGTAACTCCAGTGGATGCTTAAACAGAGTTACATGTGCATAAAACCAATATAATGAAATGGAGAATCAAGCTTTACAGTGTAATAGACTCAGAGGAAAATTATCTATTCCTTTGTGAGGAAAAAAATCTTAGCCTCTCACTCTTTCGTTTTATTCCTGCTATAGATTTTCAAGGCAAACATGCAGTTATACAGTAATAAAAGTGAACAGTACTACACCACAAGCAATGAGAACCCACCTTTTCATGTGGACAACATACAAGATTCCAGACCCTTCCCTGCAGCTTGGTTATGCCCCAACCCAAAACCCAATATAATCCATGTGTCTTAAGGAATCGTGACACCTGCAGAGACATGTCTCTCCCTAGTAGGCTCTCATCCTCCATATAATCGTGTGTGGAATTAGCAATTTACATGCATCAAAATGCTTCTGTCAATGCCACAAAGGACTCTACTAAACATCAGCATGCGTGATCAGTCTTTCTTTTTAAGTTTTATTGGTAGTTCATACCTCACCTGAATCTTCACCTTGGCTTGGGTATCTTCACATTTCCCATCTCCAGTCTCAAGTCACTAAGCTCCACCCTGATGGGCACCCAAAGGACTGGACTGTGTGACTCATGCTTACCACAGCATGTCCCGAGCTGCATGTAAGGTCAACACCTGCTTAACCTGACCACTGCACTGAACAAGCTTGCTACAAGGAAGTGATCTTTGTTTTACAGATCTTTGGGTAACATTGCTCCATGCAAACCTGAATGGCTTGGTCTACCTTACTACCAAAGTATTATGCGGCATTTTAACTACAGGGTGGGTGTGGGTACAACATCAAAAGAAGAGGGCACAAGCAGCAGTTTTGTGCTCACTTCTAGATTGCTCACTAGCTGTGAGGAAGGCCAGCAGGTTTGCCTAAAACCCCTTCACTGACGATTAAGTTAGCCTGGTTTACTTCTTAGTTTTTAAGAGCCCTTAACTCTCTTTCGGCATGGCCACACACCTGCTATGATACCTGTGTCTTATGTCAGTAAACAACAAATTGCATTTGCACATTTTACAAGCAAAGCACTGAGATGTTCCTGGACTTAGATAAAATAAAACCCATGAGCTAGATTTTTATTGTACTTGCAATTAAAGAGGCTTATGAAAACCACTAAAAATTTATGACTATGGGATATGTAGAGACTATGAAGTGAATGCCTGGGAAGCTAAAAAGAAACTGGGTAACCAAAGGGTTCTTGTGATCCTCGGGTGACAGCATTTTAAAGATGCAACCAAAGAGTGGAACGACTGTTGTGTAACTTTTGGCGGAAAAAAAAAAAAATCAATTTTTCTGAATAGTAAGAGCTTCTTCTAGTGGGAGATGTTTCTGAGATGGTTTTGTCCCGATGAAACTGAAAATATTTTGACATTCTAAAAGAAGAGATATGTCAAAATGGTAATTAATTGTCACTCTTACAGAGATATCCAGTGCTGTAGTTTATTTCATGCTTTACAAATAAAAGAGTTATTTAAAAAACTGCAAAGCTGAAATACTCCATTGAGTACTACTTCTTTTCCCAATGATCAGTGACAGTGTGTTCAAACAACTGGGTGACCAAACCACCTGCACACCCTGAATACCTGAGCACCTTGGGTACTCTGTGATATAAATAATGTCTGATCCTGAGATAACTTTCAAAATTTCCAGAAACATGATTCTTGAAGTAAGATGGTATTCATATCAAAGCATCATACAAATTACAGTTTCCAAAACATTCCTGCAACTGACATGCTGGACTTCATCAGAAATAAAAGCCAGTTGTCCAAATGAAACACTGGTGGACTATGTACTAGTGAGGGTTTTATTTATAGCCTATAATGTGTTACCAGCTGAAAAATATGATGATAGAGAAGAAAGACTTTGAAAGTGTTTGGAAGGTCAGAACAGGGAAACGGAACCAGAGGATCCTGAAATCACAACTCTGAAAAAACCCTCTTTCTCTGAGCTTCTCTGATTTAGCCACTTCCCCCAAAGCATGGGATTATCGTAAGTCCTACAAAGCTACTGCTTGTAAAGGGCACTTAAGCAAAATACACTAACTATTACCATTGATACATTTTTTTTTTAACTACTGGGAATGTTATTCTTTTCATAAATGCCTTGACTAGCAGTGCCCTAATAAATATTTAATAAATAAACCCATTCTCGTCTGTATCAATATATTCCTCCCTTCAGCTGGAGAACACAGACGGAAGTATGAATGGAATTTGATAATCATATCAAACACCTCTCTGATCCAAGACTGACTGTCTAAGAGTTAAGGGCCGAACCTCCTGATTTTCTACCAATTGTTAACCTAAAGGCTAGCTAGATTTCAAGGTTCAGTTTTTTAGCTCATGAAATAACTGGAAATATAATCATTCAGGTAAATGACACGACAATGTAACATCTCTGCTAAATTTGAAAAGATGCACAATTCTTCGTGTCAGCAAACAGTAGCTGAGAAATGAAGAGTGTTGCTGAGAATTTTACCCCTAAATCCCATCTGCTTACACATAGGCTTTCTTCCTATTTGGCATTTCTATTCAGACAATGCCATGGAAGCCAGCCAGCCTGTAGAGAGAACCCTAGATGAAGTAACAGATCTATTATCTGAAATATGCTGGAACCTTCAATGATTATTTTAACAAAAGCAAAGTCAGTAAAGGGAAACTTTACTGGTTTCCACTTCATGACAGAGACAGATTAAAACATCCACTAGCATTTGCCAAACGGAGATGGAAACTATTAGCAAAACCAACTTCCAATTCAAATGGCTATTACAAACAAGAGGACGTAAAAACAAAAGGGAAACTAAAAGAAGAACTTGACAATATAGCATCACATGCTTCAGACAAAATAAGACTGAGTGAATTAACTTCTGAATAAGTTTCACCAGAGAAAGAGAAAACAGAAGATGGCATTCAAAATCATTTTTATAAAGGCGTAAGAAAACATGCATTCCTTACCCATTCTGTATAGCAGCTGTTGGATCATAAGTCAAAGCCATGCCAGCCTGCACATAGTTAGGGAAGAAAACAGATTTTTACTATTACCGCAGGGGAAAAAGAAAAAAACAACCCAAAACAAGAAAAAACCCATTAAACATATTCTAAGCCAATATGAATAAAAGCTGACTGGAGCTTAGATGGAAATCTAAATTCTCCAGGGAAGCTCAGATGGCCCAAAGTAGCACAGACAGATTGGCTATGTCCCCTGCCTGTGAGATCCCCAAGAAACAGATCTGTTCAGTATGTTGATTGTCATCTCTCCATAACGTTTAGGGCAACTGGTGGTTTTGTGGCACCAGTATCAGTTAATAACTCCACTGAGATCAAGGCATTTACATCTAATTGCCCACTGTAACAAGACAGGGCCAAATCCTGCTGTTGCCTGTGAGACAGGTAGTTAGTAAATACTCTAAAGCCAACTTCACAAAAGCTTCTCAGGGAAGGAGTCTCATCTTTCTTACAAAAGTAAAGCCCTGCATGACCCCAGTCTACCATTTCCCTAGGCTGTTGCTTGCACTTACAGTTAATTCAATACCACATGTCAAGAAACAAAATGTGGGCTGTGAAGCAGAAAACACCAACCAAAACCAGAAAAAAAAAGAAAAAAAAAGAAAAAAAAAAAAGAAAAAGTTCTTGAGATTTTAAGCAAGGCTTTTAAAATACTTCAGATGTCTGGACAGAGAAAGAATTTGTTAATTGGCTACACAGAGCCTTTCAACTGCCATTCATCACCAAGCAGATGGTGACCTGTGCGAAAGGATTTGGCAGCATCCAGTTAACAACCGTCAACACCACCACCGTTAGCAGACATCCGCAGGTACTGCAGGAAAGGCAGGGAGAGAGCAGGGCTGGGGACTGAATTTCCCACTTTACCTTGCGCTCTAAGACAGCAGTCAGGTCATGCAGGAAGGCCCAGTTTCTTCCCCAGGACTTAAAGACATGGAAGTAACAATCTCTCTCCCACACACTGCATTTGCTTTGATTTTTTGTCTTCCTTCCACCACCCCCTCCCTTTGTAAAATACTTGCCAATGTTACACTACCAGGAGATGGGAAGACATCTCTTTCTGTGTAGGGCTAGAAGCAGAGAGGAGAGGACACTATTATTCAAGATGCTGCTCTCCCTTTGGGAGCAGTTGAAAAATGGCCACAGCACCATCCCACCCCAAAGCACTGTATTTCTCTCCACTTGACATACAGACCATATGCTCATTGCCTGAGACAGAAGCCAGAAGCATTTGCTACAAGAACAGGTGCTTTACCAACCACACAGCAGAGCCTGTGCTCCTGGTGGGAGGTCTTAATGCCCCTGGACCCATCTACCAAAGTGCTTCTGAATAACAGCATCTGCCCCCCTCCAGATGGCTACTCAGACAGGTCAGCAAGCATTTGGGCTTGGCCAGCTCCCATGCAGGCAGGTGAACAGCCAGGGTAAGTACTCTGGTGATGAGCAGGCAGAGAATGGGCAGCACTCCTAGAAGAGCCAGGTTAGCCCGGCAGCTGCACACTGGTCTAAGAGGAGATTGTCCAAGATTCCAGAGGCCAAAAGTAACTTCTGATCTGAAGGTGGTAGGCTTCAGACTACCTTATGTAGCCAAGAAAAAAAATGTTCATGTCACTGTTATATTTGTATATTTTTCTCATTCTTTTAAGCAGATGCTAGGGCAAACACTTTGCTTATTGAAAATGCCATTGTTTTAATAAAATACATACTATCTCCCAAGCAAAGGATAATTCATGAGAATAAGGCCATGGACACACGGCTATTTTTTTAAAGTGCACTGATTTCATACAAAGAAAAATAAAAATTACTATTTCTGGAAGTTTAAAATGTCAAAGAGTCAAATTTAGGGTGACTCCAACCACTTGTTGATGTAAACATAAAGTAGCTTAGAAAATTATAAGGGATGATCAACTTGTTTTTATAATTTTTATGTCTTATATATTCCCAGTGTATTATATTTTTTGGTAAGGTTGCATTAATTACTAAAGGAAATGTATACAATTCATCCGAAAAGAGAGCTGTCATGGTTTAAACCCAGACGGTAATTCAGTACCACACAGCCACTCGCTCACTCCCCACCACTTTCCCCCAAGGTGGGATTGGGAGCAGAATTGAAAGAATGAAAACCGTACGAGTTGAGATAAGAGTATAATAACTAAAGTACAGTATAATACTACTACTGCTAAACATAATGGTAAGGAAAATAACAAGGGGAGAGAATAAAAAACTAAAAGGGGAGGGAGAAGAAAAAACAATAAATGCAAGTGATGTACAATGCAATTGCTCACCACCCACCAACTGATACCCAGCTGGACTCAAGCAGTGATTGGTCCCTTCTGGGTAACTCCCCCAGTTTATATACGGGGCATGACATGCTGTGGTATGGAATACCCTTTTGGCTAGTTTGGGTCAGGTGTCCTGTCTCTGCTCTCTCCTGGCTTTTTGTGTCCCTCCTCACTGGCAGAACATGAGAGACTGAAAAGTCCTTGATCAGGGTAAGTGCTACTGAGCGACAACCAAAGCACCAGTGTGTTATCAGCACTGTTCTCAGACTAAAGCCAAAAAAGCACAGCACCAGCTACTGGGAAGAAAATTAACTCTATCACAGCCAAAATCAGCACAAGAGCCAATAAAACTTCAATATCATAAAAAAATTTTGTCTGCAATATATTTTAGATAAAAAAAATCCTAATGAGGGTGCAGAAATGATAAATTGCAGCAGCTCTTTAGTGGAGCTCTAATAATGCTCAGTGTGCACCTGAGATGTGCAAACACATGTTTATGCCACTTTCAGTTACATGTCTCATGGATATTTGAGCACATGGTCGTACACAGACCTTCACCGTGCCCTTATGCCCCAGACCTGCATGTGGGTTCCTGCAGACAACCTGCATATACTCCATGATATATATAGAATAGAATGGTTAGTGTTGGAAAGCACCTTAAGATCATCTAGTTTGAACCCCCATGCCATGGGCAGGGACACATATATTAGCATCATGTCCATTACATAGTATTGGTACTAGGAATAAGGGACACCACTGTGGGTTTGGCAAGTACAAAATATGAAAGTCTAGGCATTCATAATTTTATCCATGCTCCATATCCATACTGCAAGATGACAGATTACCAGAATCTGTTCAAGAACTTCAGCAGTGACAACTATAAATATCGCTACCACATTTGCCTGTAAATGAAAGTTTCACATCAGACAAATATGAACAGTGTGTGGCAATGTGTGCATATGGCACACCACCTACAGTTTGCCCAGTAATATTGCTAATATCCTCCCACTGTTGAATAGCCTTAAACAGCTGCTATTTCAAATAGTTGCTAACAGAGGACTATTTACTTCTTTCTCATCAAGTTGTGAAATTCCTCTCTACAAAATTAAGCTGGCTGGAAGCCCAGGAGAGGCAACAGTTAGCCTGGACCAGTGAAAGATTTATGGTCTGAAGCATCCTTATTCATCAGGAATAAAAACTGATGCGCAATAACAACTTACTGGAAAATTATCTGCACTTTCCTCCGTATCACACAAACAGGAATTCCAAAATGCCAAATAAAAAATATTGATTGGCCTCAGACTTCCACATGATAGAGGTACAGCTTATTCTGTCAAAACCAGAACTGAATATAGCTGTCACTCTGCTTAATGCAGTATTAACTACACTGAGGCACTGGGTGGTGCCTCTACAGCAGCTGTGCTGAAGAGTATTTTCTTCCAGGTCTTTTCATCTATTGTTATGCACATGTTTCAGTACTAGGACAGGGTCTTACTCCTTCTTCTAATAGTGACATTTCCTGATAAAAAGCTACCTCAGAGAGTGGCACTGATGATGGAATGCTGTTTTAGGAAAATATTTGTCAGATAAATCTTCTATGAAGGGACAGCTGAACCACAGAATTTTTATGCCACTCAGCCAGATAATGGGCATATGCTCAGCTACTGAATGAGCTCCTGCACCTCAGCATTTCAACATGCAATCTCTTAAAGTAATAATAAAATAATGAATATCTGCTATCAGTCCCACACATAATAATAAAGACCATTCTCAATGGTTACTTGACCAGTCTGTTCAGAGAGTCACTTGACACAGAAATAAAACCAGCTCTTTTAAAATACTGATTTTTTAAAAAGACTATTTAAACCATATGTCTACTTATCACTGATTTTTATCGAAGTGTCTGACCTCAAGACAAAGGAATTAAGATTTTTACTATTTTGTTGCTGCAGTTTTCTAATTAATGACATCAATAAACAAAAATTCTAAAAACAAGAGACCCAGTCTGAATCTTTCTTTAAATTTAAGCTGTTTCCTTCAATAAAATGTAGCAAATAACAAAAAGCTTCTGTAAGGCAAGGGCTCACCCAGGAAGTCTGAAGTCCTGTACTTAACACTTCAGTGTGAAAAATTTTCCATAGGCAAAAATAAGGTGTTCTGCTTCTGGGTTTTTCCCCCATCTCTTTGTTATGAGTTGAACATAAATGAGCACATTTGCCTCATTAAAAAGACTCTTAGACAATTGCATTTGCATTGCTTATGTAAACTAGATTTGTAAATCTCTCAAAGAAATGATTAAGTTGTGGAATGATTATTGAAAAAATAAGGTGGGTTTATTATTTCTCTTCTGAACCTCGGTAAACTCTCACAAGAACCCAGTATCTGGCTTCCAGCAAACACACAGCTTATAAATGATCAAATTTTAGGTTGCGTTTTAGGTTCTGTGTTGCTGGGAAGCGGCTTTCACGAACAACTTCACCAACATATCATTATGTGGGAGTTATACAAGAAGATAAGTCCCTCTTCCCCATCCACTCTGATTCATGCCCTCATCCTTTCACACTGGAGGGCTGCCATCTCAGGGGAATGGCTGTTTTCTTGGCTACTACAGTGGAATCAGTTGAAATTTCAGCAATGAAATTCCTGGACTTGTTTGTTACCACTGCTAATATCTGCCAGGCATCATAGCACAAGGATCTCTTCTGCTCCGAAAGCACATATTCTGAATGAAATGCTTTGAAGAAGGAAAAGAGAGATGGCAGAAGAAACCAGCAACCCAAATGAGACTCATTTAAAATATTGGTTTAATAGAAAAAGCTTAGTCACCAGTAAAGTTACCTTGGCAGAGTTCCTTCCTTTGATTATTTAAACAGTTTTGCCAGAAATATTCCACATTATTAGACATATTTCTGAATTTAATTCTGAAAAAAAAATCTTTCCTTTTTAGAAGAGAAATCGAGAATACAAATGTGACACCTCTTAAATATATAGATGCATATGAAAGAAATGGAGCATTTCCCAGTGATACGTGCTCCTTAAGCAACTCGTTCTGAGAAAAAAAGTGGTTGTGGAAACAAAAATACATAATACTGAGGTTGAACTTGGGAAGTGATTCATGAACCTCAGGTCAGAAGTTGAGCTGACAACACAATGACAAGCTCCGATACCAAAGTGAATGGCAAGAAACCCTTTTTGTCCTACAGAACTGGACTGGAATTCTGATCTACTAGCTTCTGGTTTGAGGGTTGAGTCACTTTGTTCCAAAGAGGATCATATTCTCCTCAAGGAGACATACGTACTACAATATAATTAGTCTGTTTGCACTGCCAACTCATCTGTTTAGCCTTGCCATCTTCAGGTCTATGAACCATCTGTTTTTGGAGATCTGGCACACTCATTTTGCCATCAGTCTGATCCAATGCTAAATCAGCTGTGGATTACAGTCACATCTGCACACTAGATGTGTGTGCTACAGTGAGCTGAAGACTTCCAAGAATGGTTTGTAGCACTACTGAAAGTGTCAGACCATCAAGTATTTGTCAGGGATACAGAAGAGTGCAGAAAAAGGTATGTCTTTCCCATTTTCCCCGTCTCCAGCATGTGTTTATTCTGAATAAGAAAACACTGTAGTGGCAGCAGAATTTTGAGGAAAACCTTACTGCAAGAAAATCTTTGGGGCAAATGGCATGACATTTTTCACCACAGAATGAAACCCAAAGCCAAAATGAAAACTAAGAAAGCTAATCTCAGAGAGCAGGTGCCGTCTTCATTCTACTTTAACCAAAACATAGCCCTTAGTAGTACTAAAAATGGTCCATTTTAGAATCCTAATTTCAGGGACAGAGATTTCATATAGGCCATTGTTTTAACATATTTCTATGTGCTTTATGAGCTCAAAATCTAACAATTCAAACTGGTCTTTAGTATTTGTGCTTTTCAGGCACATTTTCAAAGCATTGCTTACGAGAGCATCTTGTGACAACGCAAAGCTTTAAACTCATCGCACTGTTATCTTTTCAATTTATTTGTCAGTTACCTTTTGCCCTTCTACTTTCTCCCACTGTGTAAGCTTCTCTTCAGGTTCAACTCCTCTCTGCTAAACTAAGGTTGGCTGAAAACGAGCATGCAAAATACTGACCAACGTCTAACTTGCATACTAGTATAGTAAATGTGCATGGTCTGCATGTGAGGCTACTACTGAATATCTGGGTATTATTGCGTATCTGGATAGGCCTGGAAATTGTCTCCTACAGAAAAGAAAAAAACATTTGTCTATGTGTAAAATGCATCAGCCCTAAACACTGAGGGTTATGGAAGACAACTAAGTCGTACCTGTCTCCTTGGAAGTATAAATAGAAATCTATGTCTAAGTTATAAATGGGCCAGACACAGACTTACTAGTCATTTCTATATGCTTGCTGCTGGTAAAGAAGGGACAACTGGCACCAGCATCAACTGTTTCAGCCCTTCACTAGTACCGACTTCACAAAAAAATCAGGAAGTCTCTCAAATTACCTACTGCATGTTTTTCTTTCTATATTAGTTTGCATTAGACAAAATTGTAATAGCAGATAAAAAGAGAAACTGTTAACAAAAGCAACATTCCCAAACTAGTAGGTCATCTTATTTTTTAAAGAAGAATTAAAACTATGTTTAATGGTTTAGACATTTCACCAATGATAAATGATGAAGGGGAAAAGTAGGAAGAGAGGTTAATCTCTTGGCTATTTAGAAACAAAAGTCTAACCCAGATTACAGAAGCAAAAAAGCAATCAACAGAAGAATTATTGGTGGCAATTATTAAATATGATTATAAATATCAGATCAAATTGAATGACAAGGGGGTCGCATTTGGTGGTGCATTCACTGTTGTGATATATGAACCAATACTGAAATGGTGGTATTTCCTTGAGATAAAAAATATGTAAATACTTATATGCTCTAAATTTTATAGAAACTTGCAAATGAAGTGCCAAAGGTTTCTCCCTTTCTACCACATAAATCTTAAATACACATATCAAAAGATTTTATTTCTGAATAACCAAACCAAAGTTTCAGTAAATCTGCAATAAAAGATTATTTAAGTTGCAGGTTTTAATCCAATCTGATCTCAATTTCTAACTACTCTTCATTCCCCAGGTGCATTTTCAACTAATGAATATTTTTTTTGAGATATGTCACCCTCCTCTAGACCTGTCAACTGCAATTTAGAGGTAAATTAAATCAAATATTTTACCGACAGAATTTGAATATGATTACCCTCTATCACCATCTCAACATAATCTAGTCAGAGAAAGTTTCAGTACAGATTGCTGAATCAAACCACTGTGACTCAGGAAAAACTAGCCTGAAAAAAAATAATTTACTTTTGTGCAGAAATTATGTCCGTTATTAGATCAGAATTTCACTGCAAGTATTTCCAACATCTGCAGGTTCCTCTGTGTATTTCTTGCACCTATATGTTAGATGCCTATTTGACAGCCTTTTACAAAGCCATCAATAATCTAAGCTCTCAGCTCCTTAGTGCAGAACTGGTCAGCCATCACAAATCCTCAGTCAAATGCCTCAGTAAATCTGTTGAATATTTCCTGAGGCTTCAAAGAAGAGTGGAAGGGTAAAGACTAGAAAGTGCCATCCAAGGTCAGGCATTCTTCCCTGGTTACAACTGGCCAAGTAACCAAGTACCAAAAAAAAAACCCCAAAAGCCCTAGAAAAATTTTTCCTAAACACTTGACTTTAAAAGGTAAGCCAATTTAGCAGCTAACTAAAGTATTTCTATGTGGTTATGAGAAGCAATCTACAAAAATATATGCTCGGAATAAGATTTTCTATTACATTCTACAGTATTGCCTGAAAACTTTACCCCCCCCCCAAAAAAAAAAAAAAGAAATTCTCTCTTATAAAATTCCCCAGAAGCTCCCCATAGAAGAGCAAAACCTCTGAGATCAGCATGGCCACAGAGGTAAAACCAAAGCAAATCTGCTCCTCCCTGCTAAATCTCCTCCTGTTTCCCCCCTACAGCAGAGTACTGAGCACAACTGTCTTGTCTCTACATCGCATTTTCAAGTTTGAAGCCAGTGACAGAACTGCTCGTGCATTTCTCTGGGATCTGTCCTTCTGAGCAATAATCCTCTTGCATGCTCAGTGTTAATGCTTGTTAAACCTCAGAAGTTTTAGAAGTGCCCTTCATGTAAGCAAGAATGCAAAGGTTTATCTGAACACTAGCCAAAATACATCTTGGTCCAGATACCACAGAATTTGGCCAGGGTGGAAATACTGAAGGAGCAATCTCTTGGACACTATTTCAATGCTTTTCTTTGGGTAAGAAAACAAGAAAAAGAAGAGGTGCATGGAATATTTCGAGGTCCCATTTGTAATCAGAACTATGACACTTGTCAGGTATCAATTATTTCTCACGACTTACTACCTGTTCTTTATTAAAGAGATTGAATTTGACAGGAGTAATTGTAGGAAGGTTACCCAAGTGCTGCTATGCAGAGAACAACTGAATGGTACATTGTGCTTAGAGTAAGATCATTAAATGACAAAGAGTTAGAAAAAAAACTATTCCATATAAAATATACAAGTAATTACATAGAAGGATTTTACACTGGAAATAAGAAAATCAACAATGGTGGGGAAGAAATTCAACAAATGAGTGACCCTAAAAGAGAACATGCATTCTTGTCTTTGATGCTTTGAGTAGTAAATATCCAATGCGCAGCAAGGTATTAACCAGATGTTAATATACAAAAAAAATCTAAGAAAATCTAAGAAAACAGATCATTCCCAGCCTGAAATATTTCTGAGTTTGTACCTTTACAATCTTTCCACATTTGTATATTATACCATGACAACAGCTCTAGTAGTTGAGGTCAAACACCACTAAAACCTACTTTTTAAATGTTGATACTATAAGCACATCAACCACACCCTGCCTGTAGATCACAGTGGTATCACTGCACTTAATATGAGCCACTACACTAGAAGCAAATGAACTATATATGATGTGATAAACTGATGTGGCCTGAGGCCACCGGCATAATGGTGGCTTGCTGGCTTTAACTTTATATTCTCTTGTTTATTGATTTGAACTGAAGGAAGTACAGAACAGAGCGGATAATAACTACGATGGTGTTTAGTTTTTAAACAGGGATTTAGAGGTCTTTAAAATATGGATTATTGACCTTATTGAGGGTTTATTATTGTCTCCTATACATAAGCCTTTCATTTTCAAGCTCTCTATAGAATGACTTGAAGCTACTACTTGAAGTACTTCCTGGGCACTTACTCCTCAGTAGATCCATATCATGACAAACCATAATGACTCCTAAGAAAACATCTCTATTTTTTGAGACATACGACATAAGAGCCTGCAATGAACCTCTGGAGTCTTCTGCCGTCTCTTGTGGCAAATGTGGCTGTCACACTGGCACTTTCAGCCCACAGAGTTAAAAATAATTTGGAGCATTGCTGTTGGAACAGTGTACAATAACCACCTTGCTGGAGGGAGAAATGTCTATGCTTTCAAGATGCCTTTCTGTTTGCTTAAGGAGCTCACCAATCGTGCCAGAGTATGTATGTCATAAGTGAATGGTCCAAAAGGTATCAGCTAGCGAAATCAAGTAGTTACAAAAAATCACAGATTCATAAAATTAACTAGGTTGGAAAAGACCTTTAAGATTATCAAGTCCAACCTTTACCCCAGGACTGCCAAGTCCACCACTAAACCATGTCACTAAGGGCTGCATCTACACAATTTTTGAACACTTCCAAGGATGGTGACTCCACCACTTCCCTGAGCAGCCTTTTCCAATGCCTGATCACCCTCTATGTGAAGAATTCTTTCCTAATATCAGTCTAAACGTCCCCTGGTACAGCTTTAGGCCATTAGCTCTTGCCCTATCACTTGTTACCTGGGAGAAGAGACCAGCCACCTCCTCTCCCCATCCTCCTTTCAGGTAGTTGTAGAAAGTGATAAGGTCCCCCCGAGCCTTCTCCAGACTAAACACCCCTAGTTCCCTCAGCTGTTCCTCATCACACTTGTGCTCTTGACCCTTCACCAGCTCCATTGCCCTTCTCTGGGCCTGCTCCAGCACCTCAGTGTCTCTCTTGTAGTGAGCGGCTCAGAACTGAACACAGGATTTCAGGTGTGGCCTCATCAGCACCCAGTACAGGGAGATGATCACTGCCCTGGCCCTGCTGGCCACTCTATTGCTGATACAGGCAAGGATGCTGTTGGCCTTCTTGGCTGCCTGAGCACAAGCTGGCTCATGTTCAGCTCTGTCAATCAGCACCCTCAGGTCCTTTTCTACTGAGCAGCTTTCCAGCCACTCTTCCCCAAGCATGCAGAATTCCATGTTGTGGCGCAAATGCATGACCCAGCATTTTGCCTCGTTGAACCCCATACCATTGGCCACAGCCCATCGATCCAGCCTGTCCAGATCCCTCCGCAGAGCCTTCCAACCCTGCAGCAGATCAACACTCCTGCCCAGCTTGGTGTCATCTGCAAACTTACTCAGGGTGCACTTGATCCCCTCATCCAGATCATCAATGAAGATAATAAACAACCCTGGCTCCAAAAAAGCAGAAACCCTCTAGAAACACATAACTTAGAAATACCAAATAGTTTTCTTGCTTTGTAAAACTGAAGTAAATGCAGCAAAACCCACAAAAAATACCCCCAAAAGAGTTAAAACCAAACCAAAACACAAACTACCAATTTGTATTCTAACGCATCACAACTGAGCAACATTTATTTTCCTTGAAAGGAAAATATATCATAAACCCAAAGAATAGGTGTTTAAGATAGAAATATTTGTAAGTCCTTCAGTGTACATAGCTACGATCATGCATAAAAAGGTACTATGGCCAGATCTACCTCATTTATTCAAGTGTCTTTATCCTATAATAACATTCAAGAAGAGTAAACAGCCTCTTGAAGAGTCAAATAAATTCCTTTCTTATTTCACCCACATTTGGAGTCATTTCATGTACAAGTACACAGAAAGGAAACTCCAGTAACAGAACTGTTTGCAGCAGAGCAGAAAGCAACAATTAGATATCTTTTTTTAACTTTGTACACATGATGGAGCTGAGGCTACTGTAGACTGTTTTGTCTTGGGCAGAATGAAGAGTCCAGCTGAGATAAGCTTTTGGAAAACTTTTATGTGGACTATTTATTTGGATGTGTGACTGCAACTCTCCCTCTCGTAACAACTCACCTACTCCCTGATGATGCTCTATCACCAGGGAGTATATGGAGGAAATAACAATATTGAGTTGCTTAAGTGTAAATTGATTTGGGGTTTATTAAAGTTACACTACAGGTGCTGATGGCACACCAGTAAGATAATACTGGACTCAGGTCTGGCTGCAGACAGAGTGCTTGCGGTGGGTGGGACAAGGCTGCACACAGATCCACACCAAGCTCCGAAACTGTCTTTTCCTGTAACTTTACACTCCGTACATTATTATAAGCTTCACTCTCCCCTCTGCGCATATACTTTTCTCTGTGTGAAACTATTGTATATTGTGTGCAATCTGATTTCTTCGTAACCCCGAAAGGTAGATTTCCAGGTCTGCGGCTGACTTCTGCCAAACCCCAGGAAAATAATTGCTGCGTGGCACTTACCTCTCCTTCTCTGGGCCAAGGCCTTCCATTCTGTGTATATTTGCTTTGATTCTGGCGCTTCTTTTGCCCTCCATCAGCAAATTTGCACAGCAAAGGCTCAGTGGGGGCTGTGAAGACAAGAAACCCAGTCTGTATTAGCATCCCCCCCAAAGAAAGTGATTATACCAGCAACAGTAGTGCTTTGTAATACTGATCTTTTGAAGTAAAGTCTTCCCTTCTGCAGATATTTTCTTCCTCTTTTAGCCTTGACTCCACTGGCAGCTGTTCTTATTAACTAAGCTTCAAAAAATATATACTGGCAGCCCTTAAAAGAATTTAGCAAATATTGTTGAAAAAATAATCAGCCTACACAGAATGTTAAGTTGCTGTAGTGGAATAGTAGAGTCAGACATTAGTTCCAGCTAAGTTGGACACGTATTCATGACCAGCATTAGTGCAAGGATACACACTGCTTTACTAAAGCAGCTTTCTCCTTTTATTGTAAAAACTTTGCAAGAATCTGTTTAACGAATAAGTCTTCTCACTATTTCTGTTCTCGACACCCAATCCTTTAATAAAACAGAATAAAATAGAGAGATTTGCCAAGCACAGTCCCGTTAGCTTTCTCTTCCTCTTAACTCCTCTTTTAAGCAAGTTGGCAGCTAAGAAAACCCCCTTCTTCTCCAACTGAGATCTGGTGTTTGAACACAATAGTCAGGGAAGCTCCAGGAAGAAAGAATATTCACAGAGATGCACACCCCAAAAGGTAGCCAACAACAGGGCCCCCTGGTGAAGAAATTGCCATACATGAAATGGGTACAACAGGAAGGGAACTCTGTGTCTTGGGATCTTTTTCCATCTACCCAGCTTTTAACAGCCTCCTAAAATATTTTTCAGCCAAAACTGTAATTAGCTTGCTGGTGGGAGCTTGCCTTTGCTGTCTCCTTCCTAAAAGAGGGGCCAAATTCTACCTACTTCATTAGTTGCATGTCAAGATTGTCCTTTACTGCCTACATCAACAGAGAATAAACCTAATATTGGCTTGGTTGAAAGACACCTAAAAATGATGTGCTGCTTCTGAAACTTTTCAGGAATTTTTGGGTCCCAGGCATAACAAGTACAGGCTCTAATTAATTAACCAGGTGTTTCGATAGAAAAAAGCAAGAAATCTGTTTTTTCTTCCTCATTTCCTATGTCTGTGAGGCTAGAAATGCTGAAAGAATTAAAGTGCAGGGACGTGAAGGAAAATGCTGCTGTAGGGGGATTAGCCACGTTGCTGACTTATTTATTTAAAATAAAAACTGTGATTTGGTTAAAGGAGAAGTTCATATAATATTAGAACAAGCGCATCACCCCAACTTCTTCATTACAGCAAGTTCAAAATGGGTCAGAATGTGTAAATTAAAATTGTGATCACTTGAAAAACGTCACAGAGGAACAATGCATATAGAGAATATCACATCAAAATCACAATTTCTCATTGGGACAGCATCACTTTGGCTGAAGCTTTAACTGCTTTATTTTTTTCATTACTATTTTACCAGGCTAGTAATTTCCAAGGTCACTAGAAACAGAACTGCAGGGAACAATCCACTATTGGCAGAAAGATCAACTGTGTGACCCCAGAGGTCTTTCCCCACCTCTGAGTTCGATTATTGCATCATATTTTGGTAGAAGGAATGCTCAGCTAACCATCTTAAATTTAAAATAATGAAGGTTTAAAAGCATCCAGGTGGCTGTGGAGAGCTTTCCTGCAGATGGAGAGATTTTACAGGGCTGACTTTCCTGCACTTTCACTAGTTTTACTCCACAGTGCGATGCTGCATGATTTCAGAGTGGTTACTTACAACTCACTTTGATGTGACTGTACAGGAGGCACAGGTGCTAAGCCAGCATTAGAGAAAGACCTATTAAACATCACATCTGAAGCTTCAAAATCTTTTTTTTTAAGCACTGACCCACTATCAAGCAACATACGATATCATCAGGAGAAGCACGTAAATACAATCTGCACATTGGATATTTACACATGCCATGGTCATCTGCTAATGTACACGTGTTGATATTAGCCCATGTACTATAATGTGTGTGAACAAGCTAGGAAATCAGTTTACTACATATCCTGTCTATATAGTATCCGACCACAAATAGGAAGCTGTTGCTATTTCTGAAATTCCCAGTACCCAGCATTACCATCTGACACTCTTATTTGTTAACTTAACCACTCCCATCTAGAAAAAATGCAAAAAATATCGTACAGACTTTTCAGCAGGTAGGGAAGAAGACAGAAAAGGACAAGAGTACCATACCCTTCACAAATAAGTTTCTACACAGGAGACTATATTCCTTTAAAGCGAACTGAGAGGAATCCTGGGGGAAACGTCAGTCTCTCTCGATCAACACTGACGTAAGCCAAAAGATCAAAAGAGCATGTTCTGACAGGAAGACAAGAGTCTAGATGATTCTGGGCTTTGGTATCTTTTATTTATTTAGTTAGTTACTTATTTTTTCCAACAAATAACCTCCCAAAACCAACATAGCCATTTAACATATTACATCCGGCAAGACAGAAAATTATCTTAATGTCTCTGAAGTGGTGTAAGGTCTTAATGGTTTACACCTGGAAACAACTATGGTAACCAAACTCAAAATACAAAGAAATCAAAATTAATAATCTCTGTTCCTTCAGGACGTACAGTAGAGTGTAACAGAGTCTCATGAGTTCACGCATGTTGTTCTAAGTACACAAAAAACCCTCAAATCTCCTGTTTACTTAGCACTCTTGAAATCCCCTCTAAGAAAGGTTCTCTAGGCTTTGCAACATGAGATTCACACGACTATTTGATATTAACACCGTCAGTCTTACTAATTACATGTGCAACAACAGAAGACACTGGAAAAAGCATATCCTAGTCCACTACATCAGCTATTTCTAAGTAGAATTCTTTCTTAATGGTTTCATGAAATGTCAGAAGTGCTTTAAAAATAATTAATTTACTTTAGACAGGAAAAAAACCTATCACAATTAGGTACTATGGTTATCAATTTAAAAGTAAAATATCTAGAAACTATTCAAGCAATATCAACATTACAACTATAATATCAAACAATTGCAACAGAAGTCGAATATTTTATTTCCAAATACTTTAGAAGAGGAAGAAGGAAAAAGGGAATATTTTAAAATTTTTCCATTGTTGCTGTCTTCCATTTCAGACAGACAACTCTTCAATTTACGGACTGAATTTTCACTTTTCTCCTTTTCCTCTGTACAAACACACTGTCTGAAAATAAATGCCTGTTCCCTGCCTCTTCCCTCACCTTTTATACTGCTGACTTAATAGAAAATGTAATTTAGATACCCATAGATGTTCATAATTTGAAGAGATAAGCACATCTTTTTGTATGTTTCATGACATCCTCAAAGTTTTAAGCATGTGTGGTATTTTGAAGCCTATCTGGAAAATCTCCTGTTGCTGTTTTCCTGTCAGAAAAGAGAGAATTGAGTCACTTGAGACAAATTTCAGGCTATTCCATCCTGATAAGCTCTTCAAGATAGAAGGCACCGCTCTTTCTTTGACTTCTACCTGACAGTAACAAATACAAATATCAAGAATAAATAACAGCTTTAACCCAAACAAGGTTCATTAAGCCATTACCCATTTTTTTAAGATTTAAATGCTTGCTGTAGTTCCCATCCAAAGCCTGCTCTAGTTAATAACACATAAATAGCCCTGAACTTGGCTTTCAGTCCAGAGAAGGAAGTGGGATCAAATTGATAGTGCTTCTAAACAGTATTTGCCAAATTATTCAGGGCTGCTTTAGGAGAGAGCAGTAGTTGCTAGTGTTCAAATTCTGTTCCCATGGAAGTCAATGGCTAAAGCCCTCTCTCTCTTCAGTCAGGTCTTGAATTTACTATGAGAGTTCAGTGAAGGTGAAAGAGAGAGAGTGGTTTTGTGTCAATCAAGCCTGTCAATATTGTTGGAGCTCCCTTAGGAGATCAGCTTCTTGCGCTTTGCTACTTTACACGGCCAGACTGTGCAGACAGACAGCACTGAACTGCCAAAAGGCTGGTAATATCACCAAAAGCAACACTGGCATTTAAAATAGGACAAAACCTTTAGATGGAAGGAGATGGGGATAACTGCCCCGTTCTCAAATCTGGCAGCCTCTTAGAAATGTTCCATCTCAGGAAAGCAACTTCAATTAAATTGGTGAGTTCAACAAAAAAAGCAAAATTCTAACTAGTTCTGAATACATAATTTCCTTATTCTTTCATTCATCGGAAGGCAGACACACTTGAGCTTCTACATATGCAAAAATGTATATATTCATGAGCATGTGCTTCATAAAGAAAGATGAAAGCTGTCATTTGCATTCAGTGAATCTTTTTCATTATTTCAGGTGTTCTGAAACTTCTTCTATCTTAAGAGTTATTGAGAAAAGCTTGTGCTCCGCAACTTTCGATTCAATAATCTAGCATCATCTGTCCAGCAATGCAAGAATTACATACATAAAAAAGCAATAACAAGAATCTATTTATGTATTTTAACTGCTTTCACTATGAATATTTTTGAAGATGGAACATTTTTCAGCATGTCAGGAAGAGTTTAATCTCTCTCATCTTGTACAAGAATGAAAGTAACATTTTCAGCAGACAGCCTAGCAACACGCACATTGTGGGTCCTTAAACACCTTCATTTGGTTAATGTGAAGAAAAATGATGAGAAAGTCACTAGTATATTAATGAATGGCCAGTGCATAGCCAATGATCTTTTTCAAAGTATGTTTTTATGAGAAACTTGGATTAATTTATTTTTCAGCCTTGGCAAATTCTCCTCCACGATAAAAAATGGAGCACAGCAATAACTGAGTTGACAATTACACCAAGCATACAAACTGATCAAGCTTGGACAACTACTTTTCTTAACTCTGTTCCCAATTTTAAATATTTTGATAGCATTTTCATGTATAAATTACACAGAACATGTGATTGAAACATCCATGCCAGAACCAATTCCTTTGCCCCAGGTCAATCATTTTTAGTCTTTAGAAAAACTTCATCCTATGGTAATATCTAAGTCACTTTGTAAGCAGACCTATTTCTCATATAGTATTTCAGAGGCAGACATGAAAGGCACAAAAGCTCTAGAGGCAAGGCAGGACAGAGCAAGTTAAAGTTCTGATTCTATACCTGGGCTCAGACATACAGACCTAGCAGGACAGAAAGCACAGAGTTTATTTACAAAATGAATTTTGCTGTAAAGCTTCAGGACCCCATCTATAGAGCAATTCTCTGCTCTAGTGAAGTCACTGGCTTCTAGGAAAGTTCTGTCACACAATCTTATTCTTCCTAAAGTCACAAATAAACAAAATTTGAACTTCAAGGAATATTAGAGAATATAGCTATTCTCTTGGGAAATGAAGATGAAGAACTACACAATATGGTATATGACGCAAAAGGACATGCAAGGACAAAGTGTTAGTTGAGTAAAGAAACCATAAGTAATGAAGCAAATAAACACGTCATCCTATCCCACACGGAGTGCTTGACTTGTTGAAGGACAGAGTAATATATTTTGTCTGAGAAGCCCATGATACTGAATGTGATGTCACAGAACATACCCTAACATATATATACAAGGATAATGAAAGCATATTAGTACATGTTCAAATGATTCCTTGTTGCTCAGTGTTTTTGCAAGAGCCAGTGCTTTTACACAAGTCAAGGAATATACAGCATATTTATCCAGTAGGTTTACATTTAAAAAATTAACTATGTGATATTTGATAGACTTGTACAGCTGACTATGAAAGTCAAACAAAGGGTTAAAATCACAGTTTCTACAACACACCACTTTCACAATATAATTGTAGAAATTGGGGAAATAGCCTTACATAACAGAAAAGTACCCCACAGCAACAATTAAAAAGCAAACATCTGTTTGACTAGAAAGGGAAAAAAAACAAACAAACAACTGACTTACTTTGGATATTATAGCTTAAGTAATTATCTCTAGTTCACCTTTTTTGTCTTAAGAAATTGGAAGCATTTCTTTCATCTTTTTTGTATAGTAATTATCTCTAAAGAGGAGGAATATATTAAAAAAGAAAAATAAATCCCAGAGGAGAAATAGTGTGTCAAGTATAGAATTAATGCTTCTATTCTGTGAAACAGAAATTACTTGGAGCAGGTACAACAGATAACTGTACGCTTAGGCTGGAGAAACAGCATGCCAACTGTGAAGGGTGGTCCATATCTTCTTGTAATCAATGCAAACGCTCCAGCTACTACATCAAACAGTTACACTTAATCATATTGTTCCAGAAGCCCCATAAAGATTTGTCAGAGTGGATGAGAAACTAGAGTCTCCTTCCTATGAGAAACCACAACATTCCTTTTTACACTTTGTTTTTATTTATAAAAACATTTTGGTTTTTCAATTTTCAACACAAAGCAGACTCAGAGTGCCTGATTCAGGCCTATTAAAATGCTCCATTCCAGCGTTCTTGATAAGGAGAAACTGTTACATGTTTTTATAGAGATAACATATAGCAGATGCTTCAATATGGTATTGAAACGAAAATAAAATCAATCAAAACAGCAAAGCTGAAATGCAGTAGTAAGATGGCATATTTTTATTTTAACAAATTCCATTTCTCAAACAACTCTAGTGCTGGTCTGCACTGGAGAGGAGCAAATCCAAAACAGAATCAAGTAGTTCATTAATTAACTTACCAACTAATAACTAATTAACACTGCACTTGAATGTTGGATTCTGCCTTTATTTTAAACACAAGGCCTAAATCAGAGCTTGCAGAAATTATAGAGATTGTCAGTGAATCCAAAGCCACTCTAATGAAGCTAAATTTAAATGTGAGGTAACTGCGAGCAAGAGCAGAGTTAGGCCCATGAGTTTTGCCAGAGAAAGCAGCTTCCTCAAACCTGATGATACAGCAAAGTTCTGCCCTACTGGAGGCCCTGCCATAATGCTGAAAATCAAAACTGTAGTTCATCCTTTGTGTCCACTGCTATGACAGCTCAATCCTTAACCACTGGATGAAAAGGAAGTGAGGTCTTCGAGGAGTGATTTTTTTTGCAATTTTTAATTTTTTCCAAGAGTCCTTACAGCAAAGAGAAGATCCTTTCATTGAATGAGTGTGCAACCAAATGAACTGTATGCATCAGCTTGAAGAAATGACCTCACGTACCTACGCTTAGACCTGAATTTTCCATGGCTTTTGGACAGGACTCACAACCAATTGAAATTTGGGGCATATTGTTTTAATGTGCCAATTCTAATTACAAAACATAGAATTTGGCTGGGTTAATACTTCCTCCAAAAACCACTCTGATAGACTCCTTTGGATTCCTGCCTTACTGGAAAAGCCATGTACCAAAAAATTGAGACAGTATCATATTTTGAAGAGGAGTATTGGTTACAAGTCACTGAAAACACTTCATATATTATGTGAGATAGATATTGAAACAGGTAGGTATATAATGGCTTTTCTTTTGATCAATAAGCAAAGCCTCACACTCGCTCAATTGGCACTGTTAAACAAGTGAATGCTTAAAAAAACAACCCACCCTTTCATGTCTGAAAATTTTTTGTGTGGAACTTCTGTGCCACAGCTTCACTGTATTTCTCTCATGCCACAGTAACCAAGCAAGACACTGAAGAAAGCAGAGCCTACATAGCTCTTCCGGGAATTATGCAAGTAATTAGTAAAATAAAGATAAGATAATGCAAAGGTCCCCTATCAAGTTTCTCCCCATTTGACAATGGCTGACAAGTGTGATTATTTCCCAAAGAACGACAAAAAAGTATTTTTTATGCTTTTGTGTAGACTTTGGAAATGCTAATTACTGCCTGGGATTCTGAGTACTATGATAAAAAAAGAAAATAAAAAGAAAATAAAAAAGGACTTGCTTTTGTCATTTTTTGTGCCATTGGCTTACTGTTTCAGAGGCTTATTAGACTACATGTGTTTAGGCAGGAGCTGATTCCTCCAAGTGAAATGAAAAAACTTGAAAAATATTCCTGAAAGCATTTTAAGACATTTGACTGTTTTTCATTTTGAATTCCTGGATCATAATTTGCCACACAGGCACACATTTCTGCCATGTGTGACATACAGCTGAGGGGGATCAGGTCAATAATTTCCAGCCCAAGAGTCCAAGATCCAGTGAAGCTGACAGGAACACTTTCAATATCTTCAGTGGGTTGTGGCGCAGGCTTCCACCCTACAACCTGAACTGGAAGTAAGTACGACAGCAATTACACTGGAGTCTCTTACAAACTTTGCTTTCTTGCCCAGAATTTCTTTTTCAGCGCCACCACTCCAAAAATGACAGGTGCTAGTGTTTTATTGGGTCTTTAAACTTAAACCTGCAATCCCTTCATATTAGTAACAGCATAAAAAAGCCAAGACAACCTCTAACCTGTCACCAGGAACTAGTTTTCAGTAAAAAACTTGCACCGTGACTTTCTGCTGTTTTACTGTGTTGCCCCTCATCACAGATGAACATTGAAGCTGAAAGTTCATGTGCTGCAGCAGTGAACTACAGGAGAGGTGTGAGCTGCATCATGTTTTTAAACAAGCAGCATCCTTACTTTAGTGCATCTACTTCATACTGGTGTACCACTTAAATGTTCCTGTACCAAGGTACACCAGCTGAATGTGTAATCCCAGGACTTCAGTTTGCAGGTAGGAGTTGACTGAAAAAAAACTAACCCTCTAAATGTGAACCCAAACCCACTTTTAAATCCCTCTTTGAGAGTGTCCTATGAGTTTTTAGGAAGGTTGTACTTTAAATACCTTCTTGCCCTCTCCCATAATCTCAGAAGTTATTTTGTTTGGATGAAAATTGAGATCTTGTATTTCTTACCGTTCAATTATTAAGGAACAGTGACAGTCAGATTCATCTGAAAGGCTCAGCAATTTTTAAATGATCTCATGTATCGTAATTCATAACGGAAAATCAGGTACAAATAGCATGAGGTGCTTTCTAGTTCCCCTCTAATGGAAATAAAATGAATCCCTGGTAATGCATGACCCTACTTGCTTTGATGGTCACCCATTTTATTTTTTAGTGTTCTCTTTAGTAGTCTCAAGAGAAAAGAGCAAATGCAAAGCTTTTATCTGAAGCTGCTTCTCAAAACAATAGGTCTGTGCTTCTGCTATAAAATCTATTTTCATTATTCTCATAAACAAATATTATTGATCACAAAGACCTTGCTATTATCCCACTAAGAAAAACTTACTTGCACTGACAGTTCAAAGACAAAATTATTAGAATTTATGCAGCACAAATAATTAATCGTGGCTCTGCTAACAGGTTATTTCATGTAGCTGTTTAAGTAGCTCTTTATTATTTAGTATTGAATTTTTTATTTTAAACTTAATTTTATTACTTTTTTATTATTTTTTATTTAGTATTTATTTAGGTAAACCAGAACATTACCATTACATCACTGCTTGTCTGTGCAACACTGCTAGACTAACACTAAAGAAAATTTTTTTCAAACATATGTTTTCAACATAAACAAGGAAACCTGGCCAAATGTTCGATGTCAATACAGTGATTTATTTCCACCAGCATAATAATTGCTGTACACAGACATTTATTTTTGACTAATTAAGGTTGAGTTTTGGCATTCCCTGCTCACGCTCAGACATATGTATGCCATTAACGTCCAGAAAAGCTTATGCAATACACTGTTACACTGAATGAGGGAAAAACGCTTTAGTTATGACCATTTGCTTATTTAATTCAGACATACATGTTTAAAGACTACATCTTCTTTTACTGATTGTTGTGAAAGACACGTCTGTTGTGTCTTTGTGAATGGTCACTGCAATTAAAGAGTGGCCATGTATATAATGCTAACATTATTTGCAGCTCTACCTATAGCTTGTTAAAGAGTAGCAATAAAAAATTCTTGCAATAGGAAAAAAGATTTGGCTTGGGTAAAGATGCCTGTGCCAAAGGAGTAACATGACCTTCTTGATATCAGAGCTGAAACAGCATATTCCTAAAAATGCTGATTACTGTGGATGCATGAAATATTCCAGTGTAAATGAAAAAAAAACCAAACAAACTAGTTTTTCACCAGCCATCAAACTGTTCAACAGTTTAAAAATATTCAGAAATATTAAGATTCTTTTTTCTCAGACTGTCAAATAAAAATTCTCTTATTTAAATCAGTTCTAATTAACACACATTCCAATTACAACTACGGGGTGCAACAGCAAAATCTCCAACCACTTCTAATTTAAAACATAGCTGAGCAATATAATTTTGCTACCACTGTGAGAAAGAAGGAAAAGCTGAAGGGAAAAAGTCTTTTATTGTTATTGCCCTTCTTTCAATTTATTCTTTTGCATTTACTTAAAGACATAATGTGTATGCCCTAAATGAGCAAGTTTGCTACAAACTAACACACAGCATCACCAGCTTCTCCCTTAAATGGAAGAGAACCTTTAAGAAGTGGATTTGACCCTGACTGTGTCAGACCCATAGCTGGGTTACACAGCAGAAAGTGTTTACAAGATAGAGACTGACTGACTTTTACAGGCAGGAGTTCATTTCTCTGTGCTAGAGAATATCCAAACCACGCTAAAACACCTTGGACAGTATAATTAGTCCACCAAGAAACCTCACCTGTGTACTCTACCATCTTCTCCTGTAAACAGGGAGGAAGGGAATGCTTCGGAAACAACATATAAATAAGGATGGTAATACCCCCTTCTCTTTTTCTCCCCAGCAGAAGGGGAGAGCAGCAGCTCAGAACATGTACCACTGGTTATGCAGCACCCACAGGACACACCAAAACCTCTTGCACAGCACTTTCTCTAAGCCCTGAGTCTGTAAGACAGGCTTTTGTGGCTGCTACTGAACTGAATGTCACTGCTCCCCTCACCAAGTGCCTGCAAGTATGGAGCAAATGTGGCACTGGCATGTATGTGCCAAGAAAGGAAAGAAGTGCCTTGGAACAAAAAATTGCCCAGTGGCTCCCACTTCCTTGAAGTGCAAGAAGACAGCGAGTCCCTCAAGCATGCCACCACCTGGAGTTCCTGCCAGGACATGCAGGCTTTGCACCAGCTTGTCTCTGGTGCAAAGTCTCTGCCTTCAGGGCTCAATTGTACCTGTGGCTTTCAAGACAGACAACTGCACAGTGGTTTGGCTAGGAATTTCCAGCTATTTATGATGATACTATATCCAAGGGAAAGACAAAAAAAAAGTGGAATTATAATCTTTACCCAAGACAATGGAAGACCTTACTTATACTTAGCTCTTTTCAAAACATGCTGATGATACCAACACTAAATCTAATGTGCTATGACATAAGGAAAATTCTAACCCTTGCAGCTTAAAAATTCTTTATTAACATCTGAGACAATATCCTAGAATATTAAACAGATAACACTAAAACCTGAAATTTTCATTTGCAAAGCTCTCAGCTGAGGGTAGACAAGAAAGCAAACTTAGTACTAAAGACTGACTGATATCCTAATCTTCCAACTCTGTTTAATACAATGTCTCAGGGGTTGTATGAAGGTCATGCTAGATCCTGCTTTGCCAGGGGTCAAAAATTACAACAGGACAAAGTAAAAATCTGTCCTCTATCAGTTACAAATACTGTAACAGTAATCATGGAAGTGAGCCAAGCATTACAAGGAAGAACAGGTAAAAAAGAAAACAAGGCATAGAGATAGGCAAAGAAAAACACCTTAAGAAAATGAAGGGGAAACCAGGAAGAGAAGGAAGAGCATGCTTCAGATTTGCCCATGAAAATGTTCTAGCTTCACACAAGATCAAATGCAACTCATGTCCTTCTCTATTTACAGATGACAACAGGGGCCTTCACAAGCACAGAGACTTCAAGAAGAAAACATTCCAAGTGAAAAGCAAATTGCTGAGCTAAATGTCACTGCCTATAGTGAACAGAATGACAGAAGTTTATAAAAAAATGTGGTTGTATCTGAAAAGAGATACTGAAGACGTGTGCTATTGCACTGTGAGGAACCTGCTAAGACTGTGGATGATCTCAGAGAAATTGTATGGCATCAAAACATGAATGAAACTGAGGAGACTGTAGTCTCCTCTACACAAAAATAACAAGGTTTTGTTATCTAAGTCAGTGTACAACCATGATCCAATACTTACGTGCCATGGGAGATAAAATTACAGATGACTACATGAAAGATGAAAAAACAAGGACCTCTCTTCCAGATAAGTTACATTATTATAAACAGTTAACAGTCTCTGACACCAAATCCAACCGTTCTTTAAGGTTTGGCCCCCATTTGGGTGGGATCCTTCCTTGTTTTACAGGCACTTGGACACAGCCACACTGTGTGATGGGTCTTCACGCAACTCTCTCCAAAGCATGATTACAATCGAACAGCAGCATCAGAGTCTGGCCTGACAAAAGCTGTCTCCAGCTGATGTGAAGCAGCAATTTTCTTCACAGCAAATAATTTCACGAATCAGCCAGCAGGGAGTGACAACATTCTGCTGCCAGTGACTAAGTGTATGACCTTTGGGTTGTAATTTCCACCAGCTTAATAGGAGTCCGTTGCAAACATGATCATATTTTTCACTCTGCTGTTAACAGAGATGCTAATCTGACTCTCAGGGTTTGTTTGGTTTGGTTTGTTTTTTTTAATTTCTTTTTGCCAGCTTTATTGCTTACAATGTAGCATTTCCCTAAAGACAGACAACAGTGTCTACTCCATGTTGCTAATAAAACTTGAAGACAACACAGTAGAGTAAGAATCAAAGGGCAACAACTTCCCTACTTTAAGGAAAGCGGCAAACCTAGTGATACTTCATGGCTCTCTCCTGCCATGAGAAGGCCAGCTCAGTACTGAACTTTGCAACCTGCTGAGACAGACTGAAGGGAGAAGAGAAAACCTCTTTTAGAGTGATTTCTGGTACAGATCCACAGACGGAAGAAAAATCCTGCAGTCCTAAGGATGGTCAGAAGAGGAACAATGAAGTTTTTAAATTTCTCCAATACTTCAGCTAGGATCTGCCTACAAATAAAATGTTCACACAATGAACAAGCAGCACTTAAATTGCTGCCATTAAGCCACATTTGTCATTCCTATGCGGTACAGTTCCTCTTCTTGGGCTGTTACCAGAGGGGAGGACAGAGCCTCAGGCTCTAAAACAGCTTTGAATTGAGAAGGATAAACTTCTAATACTGGAGATAAGATAATCAGTGACACTAAGACTCCATGCCAAGGGTGGAGGCAGCTTTACTGAATAGGCCAGCATGGACTTGCTGGTGGAGCAGGAGGTGAAAAATGTAAGATTTCTCTGTCTCTGCCTCTGTCTGAGGTGCCCAGATAACTGAATTACTTGGTCATGTGCCATATATTTAATGTGCAGCTATCAAACTGTGCATTCAGTAGGACAGAGTCATATGAGGCTTCCTGGAAACATACTTGTCAGCTACATGGTATGTGCACAAGATTTTTAACTACCCTGGACGGAATGTGTTTCCTGGACAGAACTACAAATATGTGATATTGGCTGCAATCATGGTGAACCAGAGCTCAGCCCAGCCTGTTTGCACCAGACTCGTTTTGCCCCTGGATAATCAAAGATGAAAGCGCAATGGGGCAAAAGTTTTTGCTTGTAGGGTGCCTTTGTGCCAAGCCAGAATAACACTGCTCCAAGAGGAATTTCTTTACAATACTAGAAGAAAAATAGTTATTTCAAATGGTCAGCTTGGACCAAACTAGCTTGCTTTATTATCTGCCTTTACTGTGTTTATGTAGCATATAAAATGAACACAGAGTTATTCAAGGTTTAACCCTGTATCTCTTATTCCTGCTTTATAATTATATAATTTATATTGTAGGAGTGTCCTCTCATACTAACTGAGCTATTCGTATTTACATAATGCAACATGTACTAGTGTTGCAAGATTAGGGTATGAGCATGTTTATGTAGTTCTCAAGCTTTGTCATGGCACACTCCTCATAGGTAACTTCTGCTGCCACGTTTTGTATACTTAAGAAGGTGGGTTTTTTTATGGTACTTATCACAAATGTTTGCAAACACCTCATAAGCACTAATGAATTAATTCTCTCAGTAGGTAGTGCAGTATTTTCTTTTGTTTCACAAAGACATGAGCTGCAGTACGGGAATAATGGAAGCTGTCCAGTGTCACACAGTCACAGAATACAGATCTCCTGCGGTTCTGTGTAGTATTTATTCACAAGATAACCCTTCTCAAAGAGCTCTTACTAGGGGCCCTATTTTCTCATCCTCATTTCCCACTTTATTTTAGGGAAGAAAGCTTTTACCACTCCGTTTGCAATGCCACCATCAACTCACTAAAATGCTTCATTAGAAGATAGCTTGACTTACAGTGCTCATGAAAACTGAGGTTGTAATTATAATAAAGACTGGATGCCATTACAGGTGTACAATTCTCTGTGTCTCTGCACATACTTACATACACATATTTCTATATGTGCATGTTACCACATATCTGTGGAAAATTATCCAAGACAGAACATCAGAACAGTCAAAGTGCAGTTATCTAAAGCTTCAGACAAACCCATACTATTTACTGCAATATTCCAAGCTCATACTACTATATCCCTAGAGGGCAATGTCACTTAATACATTGTGCTTATGTCCCTATCATCATCATTTAAAGCTAAACATGATGCTATTTCAAAAACAGGCAGAAATAAGCCTGTATTTAATAAAATTTAATTTAGCTAAATATAAACTTGTCCCTGTTTATTTTCAAAAAGTTTTGCAGTCTAATTTCAAGAACAGCAAAGTACATTTGATTATCCAAAATACCTTTGCAGACCTCTGTGATTTTCTTACCAAGCCCCTATGTCAAACAGTCTTAAGACAATTAAAGAGACAGTTGAAGACACAGGTCTTAGAGGATAGCATGCAGAAATCTGAATGTCTGCACAAGATCAACTTTAAGTGAAAAGAGAGGGGTCATTTTCTTCCCTGAATTTATTGCCTTGCTGCTTTGTATGCAATATTCTTTTCGGTAAAGCCTAATTTCCTGTTGGCAAGGCCCATGTCCATTCCCTGGTCTCATTATTCAGTTTGCATATTCTGGCTCTGACAACTCTGGTGAATGTGATCACAATGGTCTCCTCTCCTCTGTCCTCCTCCTCTAATTTCAACAACAAAGTGCTGCCTCTGAACAGAAGATGATATTTGGCAAGTGAAGTTTCTCAGCAAAGCTGCTAAAAGAGTGACCGCAAGGGAAGCTGTGACTGTTCAACATCTTTTAAAATCACAATAATGCCATGTAACTGCTTTATTGATAGATCTAGCAGCATGGTTTTAGCCCCTGAAATATAAGAGGCTTCTGTTGTTTGCTTCCTTTTTGTTTTAAATGATTGATAATTATTTCACTAATGTCTTCCCGTGACATTTGATTTGCCAGATAATACATAAACATACAGTTTCTAATGAGTTTTCTGGCCTTTTAACCTAATTTATTTTCTCATTACTTTTCATTTCATTTCCAATCCTGATATGAAATCTATTTTCCAGAAAATTTTTGCATGATCTGAAGCTCCCTCACTTTAATAATGTACAGAATGATAGTTCAAAACAACAACGAAGCCAAGATCAGTGACAGCAGAGAAGCAAATTCAACCCATATTTTGAACTTTTTCATGCTGAACTGCTTCACACTCACTCTCTCCACAATGGTTCCAAAACTAGGTAGGAAACTAATAATTATTTTGTGTATGTGAACCTTTAAGAAAAATCTGACACATGAAAGCAGTTGACTGAGAGCAAAACAAGCCACCGTAAGAATACATATATTATTCTGTCAAATGCTGGCTGGCATTGTTACTGTATTGCAAGAATTTATTAGCTAATGAATGATTAGTCACATCATGGAGATGACCATTAAGTAAAATTACATCCTTTACATTTTTATAACACAGAGAAAGTGAAGACCCTCAGTATGTAATCTGTGTATCATCACTCTTTACATAAAGGCCCACTGTGATTTGCTAGCACTATATCAAACAAATTAAGCATGTTTTTTGTATTGCTACATTATTCATAGCATTGCTCCCATGCTCTATGGCTCAGAACAGAAATTGTCTCTGAAAGAGAAATCTAACGAGAACACATCAAATCTGAATTCAACCTATTTTTCTGTTCTAAAGTCTCTCTTTTTTGAAGGTGTGGCTGTGTGTAAAAAGCATAACACAATAATAATCTTCAAGCAACAATACCTTTATTGTAAAATTGCCATTTATTCAGACGTCCTTTTCAGTGAGGCTTAAAGAAATAACCTGACATGCTAACAGGTTTCTATTTAAACAAAAAAAGTAAAAAGAGAAGTCCTTAAGAAATAGCCTCTAAAAAACATGGGTTTTACTTTCCTTCTTGAATTCCACTGACAAAAGTAATGAGTGAGGTGACAGGAAACTTGATATTAATTCTGCAAGCTCTAACTAGATGTGCAGGAGATCTAAGCCTAAGGAATAGAGCGCAAATACAGAGCAAATAGGCAATTATTTTGAGCAGAAGAATTCTGTGCCTGATGATGACTTGTCTGTCTCTGTTCTCCGGCACTGGTTCTACAGAGACTGTAATCTCCTATATTGATGCCTATATTCAATCTTAATGTCTGATATTGAGTGATGGGAAGCTGCAGGAATTCTTGAAAGATTCATCGTTAATGGGTTTAACTCAATTGGCATGTCTGCCCGAGATATTTCACAAATACATAACCCACACTATGTGTTCAGAATAATTACTTAGAACCACGCAGAGCACTCATCTCAACATTGCACTTTTGTTCTACAATTTTTGCCACCTCTGCTTTACCTTTAGCCACTCATCTTTTAAAAACAATAAATGCTGGTAAGAGGATATGGAATGATTTCCCCCACTTTTCCATGCACTCACATGCACTCATGCAGTTCCTGCAATTTCAGCTTCTGAGGGAATCCAGCTCTCGAAAAATGAATTTTTGCCATGTGCTGGGATGGCTACAGTTCTCCTTCCCTACCGTCTGTGGGGTCTGCTCTGTACTGCTGCAGACTATACTCAGAAAAGGAAACCACTCATCAGAAAAAAAAAAAAATAAAGCTTTTTCATGAACAAATTTTGAGAAAGAAAAGAGAATTCTGATGCAAATGTGGTTTGCAAAGTAGCTTAAAGTTTATCCAGCTGTTTTTTTTTCATTATTAATCTTGGTCCTCTCTTTTCCAAATCCAATATTATGAGCATATAATAGGAGATTTATTTGTCCGTAAGGTCTCTCCCTACCTAGTGCAATTGTTAGGGTTTCTGACCTACCTGAACACTACCATTCACAGTGGGCTGCATTCATTTATATAAAAGGACTTTCATGAAAAGGATATCAATGACCCACTAGTAAAAACATTCTTGGCATTTGCCTTTCTTGCATTATTGTAATAAAGAGGAAAATTACATAGGGTCCACCCCAGGGAAGGGTGTTCCAATTTACTGTGCAGGCATCTGACAGATGATTCGGGCATGGTGTCACCATGCATGGCTCCTTCCTCTAAACCTACCTTCTGTTTTTCTGCAGTCTTTCCAGTTACTTCAACATTAAGGAGGCATACTGAAAAACATATATACTCAGATGTACAGGAATAGTACATGATGCAAAGTACTGCCACTCAAACTATGAGAGAATCCCATGAGTTTATTCAGTTTGCTAATAGCAACCATGCTGCAAAATCACTACAATGTAATCTTCATTTTAAATTTCATCACATGGACTGGAATCACAGTGGCTAAAAATTATTTTCTGAAAGCTGGATCTCATCAGATCTTCATGTAACAGTTTATGTGGCTTTTCTGGAGATCAATATGACCAGGCAAACACTGGCCCCAGAAACTAAATAAGGTAAGGCTGACAAGCAAGAAGCCAGCAAAGTTAAACATGGAAAATCATATGATTTCAGTTTTAAAATCAGATTGACAATGTGTTGTGTTTGTTTTTAATAGTCATGCCTGGTTAGTTCCTTGCAATTAGTAATTGTTGAAACCTTAGTTAGAATAAAAAAAATAAAAATTTTACAAAGTAATTTAACAATGGTTACTACCACTTAAGTCTTTCAGACATGCAATTATGCAAATCCACCAAGCACAATTCTGACTATATTTTATTTACTTGGTTGAAATCACTGTTAAAAGAATGAATTTACATAATGGCACCTGCTACTCCACTTAAAATTTCAACAATAATGAGTGTATAAGGTAACTTGTACAACAGTTTCACTATGCCTCTTCTCAAATAGTTGGCATCTCAATTTTTAACTCCTTGCTGAGTAAGCATGCAAATACAGGACTGAGAATAAGCAAGAAATCAAAAATACAGTTTAGACTATTTTGCTAGTACTGGTCTAATTTCCAAAGCATATGCTTTCTGAAATGTGAATACTTCATTTTAGGTATAGCCAAAACATATATGCAGAGCTAGCATTTGAGCTAGCACTGTTTCTGCAGAGCTTCCCATTTTTGGAGTACTGTGAAAGTGTATATGTTTTACAAAACTCAAAGCATAAAATCAAATACATTCAGCTCAAAACTCTCTGCTGACTCCCTCCTCCAGTTCTCCTGAGTGAGGTATTTGAAGACTCTGGGCTCTTCAGTACTTTATAACATGGCAAAGATAGCAAAAGGCTATGTTATCCTTATAACATTGTGCTCTAGCAGTCAAGAAATCAAAAGTAAAAATCTTGACTAAAAATGTCTTAATGTTTCAATAACTCTGTGATTCCACCCACAGAATAATGCAAAGAAAAACAAGTACAAAAAACCCCCAAACCCTGAAGGCATAAATGAACCTTTTCATTCCTACAATACTGTGGCATACTGGCCTGAACATCCAATCATCTCTCGCTATTATTATGGGTTTGAATTGCTGGAATGCAAGTGAGTCTACTGTACTAGGTTTCCTACAAGCAACGAGCAAAGCATCTACTACTGAAGTGCAAAACTAAAAACAACAGAAACATAAACTCTTCTTTACGCACAAAAATTGCAACTCGGCAATTTTCTAGTAGTAGATAGGGACTTCACAAATAGAGTTTATGGATGGCCCAGGAGAACTGTGATGGGGACCTACAGATGCCTCCACATTCTAGGTACATAGAACCCAGAAAAAGGAAAATAATGCACATTTTAGAGAAGAGATAGACCAAGAAATAGATATTACAGCCCAAATGAAAGTTAGAGCAAACTCACTTTCAGGACCATTGAAAACCAATGAGATTTCCCTGCTTGATCATAATGCAGGAACTTTTTGTGATTTTCATTCAGGAGAGAATTGCTATGAAATTACATCCCTTTGAACAGAAAACAAATACTTTGGAATAACATACTGTACTTTTGTCAGGTTCCAGGTTTTCTGGTTGTTTTCAAATTTTTTATCCTTGTTCTCGGTTTTCTTTGTTATTTCAACTTATAAGTTTCGTTCTCAATTTTAAACGGGAAAAAATCAGCACTTCTTTTAGAGTCTGTGAATACTTTCAGAGTTATGTAATGTGAGCCCTTGTCTAGAGACATCTAACTTTGACTCCAGCTTCTCCTCCTTTGAGTGACAAAATGAAAATTAGATCAAAGAAGCTGAAGCTCAGCACTGTTGATGTTGACACTTTCTTTGTGAATCTTGTTTCTCACCATTTTTACCTATTTCTTTTAGCTACTCTCAGTGTTTTCATTAAAACATTTCATTTTTATGTGTCTGACACATATTGTGCTTTAGAGTTTTTTGGATACAAAAACACTGAAATTGTTTTTTAACCCATCATAAAAAAACTTAAGTTATAGAGCATTTCACAAAATGGTTTTTCCATTTTTGGGAACTTTGAAACTCACTTTAAACTTGGAAAAAGAATATCTGTTATTTCTCTCGTTTCTCTGGAAACAACAAAGGCGAAGTGTTGCATACACATGCAAGGACTTAAATTTCACATCAATATATCCCACACCACCAACATTTAGAATGATTCAATGGTCAACTACTACTTGTGTCACATCTGTGTAGTAAGAATCACAGAAATGATAAAAGACTCAGGAGGTAATTATACAATTATCACTGAAAGTGGTGGTAGCAATGTGTGTGTACTGCCTTGCCTTGGAAAATACCAACATAGTATCTATGCCATGAAGAGTACACAATCTAAATTAAGAAGACAATACAATGAGAAATGCATGCAGCCTTCAAATAGCACATCTGCACATAAATAAATCAAAAATAACACATATTCCATATGAACATTTCTTGCTCTTTTTTATTAACTTCTCTAAATTGACACCTTACCACACTGCAGCAAGACTGCTAAATTTGCAAAGATATTAACACCAAGAAATTCTATTTACATGTTTATTTCTGCTTGTAGCATGCATTTGGTAACTGAGAGAGAATGATGAGGCTAAGATAGATCCAGATTTCTCTGGGGACTGTACAACTAATGTATTGTTTTGTCTGTTCAAAATAAGTAGTTAAAAATAATTTTCTTTGCAAATGAGGCTGATATGCGCTCGTCTTTTGCATTTTAAGCGAAGCTGCTAAATACATTTTCAGTTTTCCTCTTAAATCATAGAATCATAGAATGGTTTGGGTTGGAAAGGACCTTAAGATCATCTAGTTCCAAACCCCTTGACATAAGCATGGACTCCTACCACAAGACCACATTGCTCAAGGCCCCATCCAACCTGGCCTTGAACACTGCCAGGGATGGGGCATCCACAACTTTTCTGGGCAACCAGTGCCAGTGCCTCACCACCCTCACAGTACAGAATTTCTTGCTTATGTCTAACCTAAATCTCCCCTAACTTTGAGCACATTACCCCTTGTCCTATCGCTACATTCCCTGATGAAGAGTCCCTCCCCAGCATCCTTCAGATACTGGAAGGCTGCTATGAAGTCTCCACACAGCCTTCTCTTCTCCAGGTTGAACAGCCCCAACTTTCTCAGCCTGGATTCATACAAGAGGTGCTCCAGTCCCCTGATCATCCTCGTGGCCCTGCTCTGGACTTGTTCCAACAGTTCCATGTCCTTTTTATGTTGAGGACATCAGCACTGCACACACTACTTCAGGTGGGGTCTCACAAAAGCAGAGTAGAAGGAGTGACCTCCTTCCACCTGCTGGTCGAAATGAATTTTTAATGATAACCATGATAACCATGGATATTTCTTACCTTTTACTCCATCTTCCATAAGTGTGTTAACTCAGTACTTACTGATTTGACACTGGTAACAGTATGACAGCTGTGAATCAATCACTATTACCATCGTGGTGCATTATGACTCAGCCCAAGGTTTTTGCGTTCACTGCACAAAGTAAATAATGTTTATTGCTGAAAACCTACCAATTTCAAGCCAAGCATGTTGCATTATGACATATTTTATTATAACTTGCGATACTAGACTATGTATGGCACGCTCATCTGCACACTGGCTTTTGGAGGGAGGAGATGGGGGAGACTCATCTCTCTGCCAAAATGAACTGTAAAAGAGAGGAGTCATTACAGCTAAGTCATAATAAAAGATTGTGCCGTGCTATCCACAGTTCAAATAATTTCTCATATTCTACTGCCTCCAGTATTTAACCTTAACATTGAAGAAGTTACTTTTCTCTCTTGCTGACAGGTTAGCACTATCCAAACCACTTTTTAAAGAGACTTGGCAAAACTAATGCTGCTGTTCCCCTTGCTCTGTGCAATCACAACCAAATTTTTGTTGAAAAGAAACATACTTAGATTACCAGCCCATTGTGAGGGTTCTTACAGTAGGTACAATGAAAGAGTTAGTTTTCTATTATGGGGAAAGCTTCTCAGGATGATATCTTTAAGTAACACCTAATGCTACTCTTCTGCCAGAGTCTGCCTAAAAATAAACTAAGCAGGTTTCCCTAGGGAGAACTGTTATATTTTACACCTAGTAGTATTATGTTTTCTATAATATTTATATACACATTTACTGGGTGAAAGCTCTGCTTAGGATAGGTATTGTCTCTCTAGAGGCAGGGAAAATGCAGCAGAAGGACTTAAGCATACACAGAGCAAACAGTGGAACCACACTGGGAATAAAGATGCCCTTTGACATTAGCTCTATGGTTACAAAGAAAGATCCCCTCATGCTACTGAACTTTTGTGGGGGATCTGTTTCTCCTTAAAACAAATACGGGCACTACATAATTCTATATGCAAGCTGGTTCTCTTGACATTCCTCTATAATGAATTAAGAGATAAAAGAACAGACATGTGACTTGGGATAACTAACTTTAGGACAAGATGAAACACAAATTGAAAATGCCTATTTGTTTCTTGTTAACTGTGAGAAGAGACCAGGTGATGTAGTGGGATATAAGCTCTCACATTCAGCTTCTGGTGAATAGTCAGTCTCTTGAGCCTGAAGCTTAGAACTGCTACTCCTAGAGGTGCTTACCTAAATGCAGTGGGATTTGATCTTTTCTAATCTTTCTGTCTGTCAACACTCTAAAGACAGCAATGTATTTGTTATACTATGTTAAAAATAGGTAGAAAATTTTAAAAAAGGGCAATTAAATCATAAAATCAGCTATGAAAGTTGGCAATAGTGCTTCCTATATGGAACCTTGCTGATGACATGGCAGGAGTTGATGTCATTGATTTATATCAATGCAAAGGGCACCTTTTGCTGCAAGTATTATGTCAAGTGGCCCTACTGTAAACAGAATTCATTTTCCAAAGCCAAAAGGAAAATTAACCTTGATCTTGTACATCAAATGTTCGTGTTTGAGCGTGCATGTGTGCATCTGAGAGTGCATATGTATATACAGGGATTAAAAGAAGCCAACAACCTACATATGGTCCATCTACAGAAGTAGCCACTTGATAGCATTAAGGTGGGATAAACAAAGATAACAAAAAAATTCTTTTATAAGTTCCAAACAGGTTTTAGACCCAGCAGGCCTGATCTTGGTGTCTAGCCAACACAACCAATTACCTTCAGCATGAGACCTGAGACTTGAACAAAAGTGAAGTGATCTATTTGAAAGCTGTCTTCACATGCTCCTGATGCATTCAGAAGCTTACTCTGACCCCACTTTCAATTAAAGGATTTAATTAATTTTTCTTTTAGTTAAATTTCCCATGAAATTTGACCTAGTACAGATAGCAGCACCCATTGAGACTCTTCTGTCATGAGGGGGAGTACTGGCACCCAGCTATCAGAAGAGGCAAGGAGAAAGTATAACTGTGGGAGCGTAAGGCAATGCTTAACTGCTGCAACTGCTGCATGTACAACAATCACTGTATGCAGTACACTCAAGCAGGGAGCACTCCTTGGGGAAAAGGGTAAGCTGGCTTTTTGAATTGTGACTTGGGATGCCTTTTTACAATGACATCAGAGAACTAGTCCACCTTTGCTCTCAACAAGGGAATCTGAAGTCTACTGATCTTACCTTGGGTTTCCTAATCTTTGTGCAGCTGCCTTTCCCAACACCGGTCATTGGCCTCATGGTAGTTCACAAATGTATGCACAACAGACAGCAAGGTCTTAATAGGAAAAAGTAGCAGGGCTCTAAGTGATCAGCTTCTGTTTCTGTAATCTTTTCTTTTTTTTTCCTTTTTCTCGGGAAAAGCTAAAAATCCTATTAAAATAATTTGTCTGGCTTTCACTCTCTTTTCATAATCAGACTGGCTAGGAAGTGACTTCTGGGTAGCTGAGAAATACCTGTCTTCCAGACTTTACTAGTAACAGCAGTTAACACAGCAGGAAATATAAATATTTCTACCAAGCAAGTGATCATTTCAAGGCAACAACACTCTGTTGATCAGGGTGAAAAATCACTTCAAATCTATGGAAGTTTCTACTCCCCAGCACTGGAAAAGAGAATAGGAGAAATGTATTTTTAACCCTTTTTTTTTCTTTTTTTTTTTATTTTTTAAAAAAGAACAGCTAAATTCTGAATGGGAAAAAAGAAAAAAAAATCCCCAACTTTTTTTTTTGTCAGAATGTGAAAATACGTGAGAGATGTAATGTCTATTAGCTTCTATTTAGCGTCTTCCTCACACCAGGGAACTTTATAATAAGGAGCAGCTGAGGAGAAATCAGTATGGGCTTCCATGAATGTTCTGTATTTATAGGAGTGGCTTCTCTGATTGATTTGTTGGCAACATGAGATAAAAACAATTTAAATTAAAAAAAAAGCCTGATGAGAGATAAAGTCCATATGAGAGAAGAGTGGGAAACTAACACCAAAACAAGGAACAGCTCTTCTAACATTGCTTTATTAATGTTTTGTGTACACAGACAAGGACAATGGAAGGAGAATTGCTTCTCCCCTAAATTTGACTCACCAAGGTAAGATATTCAGGTCAAAACATTTCAGGTATTGCAGAGTATGAGAGGAACTATTTGGCTGCAATAATAGAAGAGAATTCTTCTCTAGTTTACTGACTAGACAGCCCTATTCTTATCTATGTTTATAATTATGTCTCCCTCCTTGCACTGCTGCAAAGCTAATTCTCCAAGCTTCCACACAGCACTACTGGAACAATGCAACACCATGCAGTAGCTGCAGGTCAATCCAGTACCTGATACTACCTTCAGAATATAGTCTCCCCCCCAAAAAATTATCTCATAATTATTAAAACATACAGAGAATTCTGCTTTCCTCTTCCACATAGAACTTTATGCACTGTACTATATACATGTATGCTTCATGGCCACAGATACCTATCTCAGCAAATGTTGAAAAGGGAGCCTACAGCTGAAGGCAGGAGAAGGGTACCTGGTACATGCAGAGAGGCATAGATGAATGAAACTTTGAAATGGCATGAAACATAAATTAAACTGTACATAAATTCAGCTCAGTGCCACTACCCATGTAAAAAGCTACATGTTCTTGGTGGGCACTCTTCTGATGCATATTTTCTTTCCAGTCAGTGTTGTGCATCTCTTATCTGCACCACAGGTCTCTGCTGTATATCCTGACCACGCCTACCGCACAGACATCCTGTTGAGATCAATGAAATTTATGCAAAAAAGGGGCAGAGAATGAGCAACAGAGATCCCTGAGGAAGATAAGTCTTAAAAATAAAGTTCAAGGAAGGTGAGTTTGCCTTGTGTGACAGGTAGAAGATTTATTTCAGGCTTTATACAATTCACTGGAAGCCAGAGAGCTCTGGGGCTTCACTTGTCACTGCTTTTTGAAGGAACACTGAATTAATTGTATTTAGAGGCAGATCATGCAGCTTTGTACACTGTCCAACAAAGAGCAGCAACTAGATATAGAGTCAGCATATAGATGCAATGAGGTGTAAAAATTTCAAATTGAGCTGGAGTCTCAAGCCTAATGTATAGCTGTGCACTTAGTCTGAAGTGCTTTTGGCAGAAAAGAATCAAGACATAACACTTAGGCTTAACAACAGAGTACTTACTCTTGTCTTTTGTATCCTGGTGGTGGTTAAGTGGCAGAACAGAGCTGGTTATAATGCAAAGTGCTTTCATCCATGCAGGATTACACCCCTCTTCCTCCTGATTTCCATTTGCGTTCTTTCCATGATTGAGTGTATTTTCCCAGTACATGACCGAATTAACAGGGAAACTGAGCTCTCATAAGGGTTCATACCTTATAATCACTGAGCCCATCCTAGTATTTCACAGAATCACAGAATCCCAAAGGTTGGAAGGGACCTCAAAAGATTATCTAGTCCAACCCTCCTGCAAGAGCAGGGTAACCTAGAGTACATCACACAGGAACTTCTCCAGGTGGGCCTTGAATATCTCCAACATAGGAGACTCCACAACCCCCCTGGGCAACCTGTTCCAGCGATCTGTCACTCTCACAGTTAAGAAATTTTTCCTGATGATCACATGGAACCTCCTATGCTCCAGTTTACACCCATTGCCCCTTGTCCTATCACTGGACATCACTGAAAAAAACCTAGCTCCATCATCCTGACACTCACCCTTTACAGACTTCCCTGGATCCCAGCTGCTATGAAACTCTGAAATAAGAGAACCTGAACATGATCCAGCAGCGTGCACTTGCATCCCAGAAAGCCAACCGTATCCTGGGCTGCATCAAAAGGAGCATGACCAGCAGGTCGAAGGAGGTGATCCTGCCCCTCTACTCTGCTCTTGTGAGACCCCACCTGGAGTATTGTGTGCAGTTCTGGTGTCCTCAACATAAGAAGGAGATGGAGCTGTTGAAGCAAGTCCAGAGGAGGCCAGGAAGATGATCGGGGGACTGGAGCACCTCCCATATGAAGATAGGCTGAGAAAGTTGGGGCTGTTCAGCCTGGAGAAAAGAAGGCTACGTGGAGACCTCATAGCAGCGTTCCAGTATCTGAAGAGGGCCTTATAGGATGCTGGGGAGGGACTCTTCATCAGGGACTGTAGTGATAGGACAAGGGGGAATGCGTTCAAGCTTAGACAGGGGAGATTTAGGTTGGCTATAAGTGAGGGTGGTGAGGTACTGGAAAAAGTTGCCCAAAATATTGTGAATGCTCCATCCCTGTCAGTGTTTGATGCCAGGCTGAACAGAGCCTTGGGTGACATGGTTTAGTGTGAGGTGTCCCTACCCGTGGCAGGGGGGCTGGAACTGGATGATCTTAAGGTCCTTTCCAACCCAAACCATTCTATGATTCTGTGATTACGCCATTGGCTGACAACATCACCAGAATGAAGAGTTTTTTTAGAAAACTATCTATTCCTGTGACTCACTTTTTCTCAAAGCTTTGCAGTTAGATAAATGCCTTTTTTCTTCATCTGAGTTAGTACATTCCAGTGGAACATCATAGTCACTGCAGCTCATTCCCTGTAACTCACCACTGTAATCAAAATGTTAACATGAATGACCCAGAAAGCATGCAATCACTCAGCATCAGCACAAAACTACCTCCGTCAGGCCACATGGGCTTACAAGGTACAAAAGCGCTTTTTACTGTGAAGGACAAATATTCTAGCAAATACACTCAGCTAAACATCCCCCTACAAAAAAGCTCTTCATCACACAGCTCTGATTATATAAGTATTCCCAAACTAAAAAATAATATATCCTTGTATTTTACGTTCTGCAGAATGCTCCCTCATAGTTAGTCCATTCCATAATTTTATGATTTAGCACTCCCCTTACATTTTTAAGTTAATAAAATATTTTTTTAACATAAACTTCTCCCTCCAGAATGAGGAATCACAGCCTGTTTTGTTCCTGATGAAGTATGCCAGCTGCTATCCACTACTGGGCCTTCTCTGTTACCAGTTCAGTTTCGTCACAAGGCACCAGTTTGCAGCTGTTTCAGCAGTCCACTAAATCCTAAGAATAATCGTATGTTACTGCTAAACTGCTGAAACAACCAACCAATGAAGAGAAATGCATTTATACAGGTACTTTCAAGAACTTGTTTAGCTGAGCATAAGGCTTGTGCTATAATTCTACCCCATTCAGGTCACTAGTACAGCAACCAGCACTTTGTCATCTGAGTATATAATGCATGAAACATGGAACCCTGGTACTCATAGCAGGGAATGGCAGGGGCCAATTCCTCGTATTCTAAGCTGGAATATTGGAGATACTTCAGGAAAAAATCAAGCTTCAAACCTTTTGTCAATCATTTGCACAGCAAAATGCATTATTGTGTGCAGAGCAGAGACAGCTTTCCTCACTCGTAGATGCCCACCTTGGCTGACGTATGCCCATAAGCAGTTATGGAGGATACAAGAGGTGGTTGTATCTCCCATAAATGTGAACTTTCTATCCTGCACAGAAAGTGTGGAGTCATTAATCTTAATGATTCAGTCAACTCACCTGAGGATACATCTGGTCATGACTGCTAGGCAAACCTTGGGAGTTCCATTCCCAACTTTGGTAGTGCAATTTATTTACATATAGATGATGAAAAATCAGCTCAAAAAAGCAATACAAAGCAATAAATCACACATCCAGATATAGCTGTCTGCCACAAATAAAAACACCCCACTAAAAATAAGTGAAATATATTTTAAACAGAAATGCTCCAAAAAGCATAGGACCCAGACACTTACACTAAAATCAGTTCTCACTAACAACAAGGTTTATACTTTATTTTGAGGAGAGATTAGGAGTATTACAAACACTTGTTCTGGTCTCAAATCTTTAAAAAAAATAATTCCAATTAATTTTAATTAAGGCCAAGGTTTACAAACGCGGAGAACTGGGTTTTGTTTCTGTCTAGGCCTTAGAGACTCACACTGGAAGGTTTTCACACTCACTACAGAGCAACTGTCTATGCAAAATATGCACTGGTCAAAATTTAGGAGCTTCAGGTGCTTACGCATTTCACAGACAGAGCAGGAGTCTTTGGAAGGCCAAATCAACTCATCTGAGAACCATGGTGAGTACAAATGTATCAAGCAGCCTGACCAAGCACCTCACTGGATCTCTTTACTAGAGAAACTGGGATATTTTCCTCATAATACAGGAACTGAAGGAAGCAGAAATAATTAGTATTTGGAAAAACATTACTTTGAATACTGAAAGAAACAAGATTACTTAATCTGTCAAGAGGACCTGACAGAGAAAAGATCGCACCCCTATGCCAGCCCTAAACATAGCCTTTGTATCCTCAGGCACAAGAGAAGAAAGAAGAAGCTGCAGTCATTGTATGTCACTCTGTGGCACCATCAGCCACTGAACTCTCCCAAGCCCTGTTCCCAGTAATGGTCAGATTTTCATACAATTCCACTCCACAAAATCATGTAGATGAAGATCAGTTATTCTAAAATGCTCTCCTTTGAAAACACTCAGGTTGACATTTAAGACTGTACACCTCAAGGATCTGAAATTTTGGATATTTATGTTTGTGCTCACATGAAGCCTGAACTCTGAACAAAACATGCCTCAAATTTTTAGCAAGCATCATGGCAGCTCAAGCCATTAAAACTTGCAAAGTGCCATTGATCACCTAGAGGAAGAGTAAATCCTTCAAAGTCATGTAAATTTTTCAACTTAAAGCACTGACTGTTTTTGCACCAGCTTTGTAGATATCTAAAATGCAATTTCTTTACGTAGTATGGACAGGATCTTCAGGGATTTAGTGAAAGAAGCATGTGTGCATTCTGTTTTACTCTCTCTGCCAACCTTTCCCTCTAAACACATAATCAGGTCTAAAGGATGATTAAATAGGTAATGGAACGAGGCATAATGTGACATCTTACTGAAAGGTAAGAGGGCAAATACAAGTATTTAAACCTTTCTTCTAGCTCGTGGTAGATAAAGCAAGCACCATTACGTACAATAGTCTTCATGTTACTTTAACTATCCTGTACACCTCCCATAAAGCTTTTGTATAAAATTTTTCCCTGCATATAGAGAAATGAATCATATCACATTATAGCTGGCTATGCATTCTTCCCTGAGCACACCATGTTTTAAATTGCAAAATCCATTTTTATTTTCTTTTTCATTTGTCACCTCACCACTGGAAGGAAGGTTTCCTGGAGCATATTCCAGTGCATGTCTGACAATATCAAGTCTGCCTTCGATATATTAGTATAAAAAATTGAGGATAAATGACTACACTTACTTGAGGTTAATGAACAAGTAGAGGAGACAGAAAGCCTACAAGTTTCACTGTACCTTCTGCTACAAACCTTTTAAACATCTTGATGAGCATACAGATATAATAAGTAAACAGTAGAGAAATAACTAATTTTTTTAGCAGGGAAATAAGTAATTTTTTAGTACTTTGATAATTTTCAGATAATTTCATGAATACTTGGATAAACCTGATATGAATATGTCTTCTTTGTTGTCTGCCATCTCACACTACTGCAATGCACTGTGCAGTGTTAACCTCTCCTTGTCCTTATTGTAAGTCAGCCACGTGGGGATGAGACGCTGATAGATTTTATCTCTGAGGCATTCTCCTCTTTGATACTGAACTACTACATCCTCCCAATCAATGTATACCTTCACAACATGCTAATACAACAAAGCTTCAAAATGGTGCAAGCACAGTATAATCCTTTATGTCACACTTCATGTGATTGAAAAAAAGAGTGAAAAAGAAGAAAATACTTGTAAAACAGGTATAAAGCAGAAAGTTTCAGCATCTTCTGCAGGGCTAAAACATTCTTCAGGATACTAGGTTGGAATCCATAAATATTTAACATTGCTACAGGCAGAGGGATTAACAGAGTAGAGCTTTTTGATCAATACTTGCAGTATCGTGTGTTGTGTCCAGTGGGACTGAGCAGCAAAATGCTATTTATAGCCTAAAGTATGCTACACATCATTGAAGTCTAATACAAGTGGACATAAAATTCTCTCATGATCAGGGATAAGCCACTGACCTGACTGTAGCCTGATCAACCATTTCTTGTACTGCAATAGCGCTTGATGACTCCCAGCCCCATTTTTCTGGGAGCTTTCCAAACCATAGAAAAATCCAGACTCTGACATGAAGAGATTAAAATATTAGATAATTTAAGATGAAATTAAATAAAGATGGTGCAATAGAACAAATGGTACTCTGAGTAGTGAGAGGGTAAAAAGCATAAAAACACTTGAGTTCATAGAGTAACTTAGTGTTCGATTAATGATTAATAGTTCTGAATAAGAAACATTTCTGTTCTATTTTTAGCTTATAAAAATAATAAGAAAGAGTTTTTCTAGATTTTGTGTCAATTTCATTTTAAGCAGTGCCATGCAAGCCAAAAAGGAACAGCAAAGGGGAACACAGCAGCCAAACATAAGTTGGTGCTTATTGCAGCAAACCAGAAACCGCTCGACCAGATGAATGCCCAGTATGCCCCAGACAGAGCTCTGTATCTGAGACATAAAAAGAAAGTTCAAGAAAGCAAACAGTAGACATCTGTGAAATAAACAGCCTGTAAGAAAACATTATTTGCCTTGTCATTCTGAGTCTCTCAAGATATATTGCAGGATTCTCACACATTAATCTCACTGGAATACATATGAAATAACCTAGCACTACTCGGGGAAAATCAACCTGTGAACCTAACTCTGTTCTTTTATATTCTACACACTTCCAGCAGCTGAAAGGACTTGAAACAAATGGTTCCAACCCCTCACACAAAACCCTGCTGCACATTTGACTGCAAAGGCAAAGCACAAACACGGAACTTCACATCAGTCATTCCTACCGCTTTTGAAAATAGATGAATTTTTGCAGTCCACTGTCCTCAAAGTCAGCTCCCAACTGCCACCTTTTCTGTTGTTGTAACATGCAATGTTTGTTGTATCTACAAAAAACTTGGACTAGATAATATGACAAAATGCCATAATAATACAAATGCATTACTCTAAAACCCAGCAACATGCACCTGTACAGGGGCAAACCAGACGACAGACTGAGTCCATATGAACCTATGCTTCTCTCAACAATGAACATGGATGAACTAATCCCACAACAGTCTGCACCTGAAAACTGGCTCCTGAGGAGACCAAACTCTTTCAGTGTACACAAGCTTATCTGCCTCCAGACCCACAACCTTCCAGGGCTGAGCTTGTTTCCCATAGTTCATAACCTATATTTGACAGCGCTGCATGCTGCTGAATCCAAACCTTTGCCACTTATTTGGAACTAGGTAATCTGAATAAAATGAAATAACTGTTGCTCATAAGGGAACTCTCTCAATTTTCCCTTCACGGCTGCATTTTCTGTTACTCAATTTCAAGGAAGCCAAAGTGACTGAAGGCACCTGACTAATTTATTTAAAGGGCTCATATATGGATTTCAATCTCTTCCTCACTGACTGACACTGTATTATATCCAGGAAGCTTGCCATGTAAACTCCGAATAAACTTTTCCAGAAAGTGTATTTCAACTCCTGTTTCTAAGGAGAAAAGGTTAGTCCAGTATACAATCACTATATATTTCACTTTTAGATTTCATTTAGCATATAATTCTCATGAAGTTTCTAAGTGACAGATGTCAATAACTAAATGTGAAAGTCCAAAGAAACCAGGTAGACACAAACATATACTATCTTACATAAAATGTCACTTATTCCCCAAAGAATGATTTTTGAAGATAATTCCTTAAATTACAATTTTTTTTTTTCTTATCAAATATGGACCTCCTTTTTCTCTCAAGCATTCTGAGTTTTCTTCTGCAGTTATAAGCTTTTCATATGATTTGTCAAGAGTTATAATACTTTATGATTATTTGTAACAAGCACACATACTCCTAAACACCTATGAGGGATTTCAAAGAACAAATTTCAGCAGTCACTGAAATAAGAATTCAATGATTTGAAAAGGTTGCCACCTCAAGCTACAAGACTGACTTGTTTTCTAGAGTTGATTTAAGAAATACAAACAAATCCACAATGTTAAAATAAATGAAACCAAACCAAACACTGCAGTTACGGAAAGTATTGATAGAGAAAAAGAAACCACAAACTGAATAGAATTTGAAAACCCCCTTACAGCACTGTAGCCAGCTCAAAGAACTCTAGAGCATCTGAGCAAATGATGGATATTCTCTTGGCTGATAACAGTACTGATGCACTGAACACATTGTGTATATAAATTATGTGAAGTGATGAAAAGAGGATGAAGAAAAGAGGATGTATGCACTTAAAGAGGAACAAAGACATCAAGAGTAAGAGAAAATATGCTGGAGAATATGTCTAATGGCACTAAAGAGATGACTCAGACTCAAAGAGACAGATGACACTGTATGCTGAGGTAGGCATTTGAAGGCAGACCACAGGTATACATTCAATACATAAAAAACTAAGGTAAAAAAGAGGAGTCATGTTAATGAACCTCCTTGCCATAAAATCCTTTCCTGCTTTTCCTCCTTTTTAATGCAAACTGTATATATAAAAGTGTGTAAGGAATTTTAATGAGATGTACACTTTAAATGTATTAAAATGAATTATGCAGGAAAGCAGCAGGAGAGCAACAGATGTACAGATTCAAGGGTGACATGCTTAGTTTCACTTGATGAATGTTTGTTTTGTTGTTTTGAAAAATTAATGTAATGAAATATTTAAAGTGAACAAGAAACTTTAAAATTGACTTGGGGAAAGGATTACTTCTTTACAAGGACAGAGGTTTTTTAATTAAAAAAAGGCTCCTGGCATCTGAATCAGGACTCTGTGACCAACCATTACATTACTCTAGGACTCTGTAAGACATTTTAGGAATGTCTTACAGACAGCATGTTTCCAAACCATGGTATAACACCTCTTACAGACCATGAAGCCAAAGTCTTCACAGCAAACTTACAGGATGGTGTTTCTAATTAAAAAGATGATGATATGATAATCTTCAAGAACTTCCGAAGGCTGACAGAAGACCACGGCTGTCCTTTGGTCCAAAAAAAATCTGGACCACTGCTTTTGCCTATACTATGTAAAGACTAATGATTCTTGAAACACAATTAACATTTAATCACCTTCCTTCCAGGTACTTCACCAAATGAAGGAATTAGAAAAATACAAGAATCCACCCATCTCATATTTCTGTTCTTGAAAGTGTCTGTTTTCTTATCCAGAGCATCATTTTCTGAGGTTTCTTTTAAGCAGCAGAACATTGAGTGGTCTTTACCTTTGAAAACTACCTTCAGGTATATAAATTTGGGCATCAAAATCAAAGGGACACATGAAAATTAAACAGGAGATTCTCTGCCCAGGCTCTCTAGTTTTTATTGGCAAGAGCTATGAGGAAGTCACATACATATGCTTGATTCTCCACTGCAGCCTGTACAGCACATAGAGAAAAAGCAAGTACTAAGCCTCTGATTCCCCAGCCTGAAGTCAAACCCCAGAGTTGTAAATAAAAGTAAGGTTCTAATGCCCAATGCAAAGTGATTGTGAACAAAGCAGCAAACAAATTATTAACCTTGCCCACAGCACCTCAGGGAATCAGAACATTTTTATTATTTGAAAAGAGTAAGAATGTTCTTGAGAATATCCAGCCACTCCTCCATGAGAAAATTGTTCATGAAGCAAGTAAAGAACAGAGGAGGTTCTGATGACATAACTTGCATGCTGAGCCTTTGAAATGATAACCTCGTGAGAAAGAACATGAATCAGAAGGATTCTTTGATTTTTCCTTAAAAAAAAAAAAAAAAATAATCACAACACAAAACCCTCTCATTGTCCAGTACTGTGCTCTTTACCATTTAGAATGGCTGGTAGCCAAGAAATGCAAACTAACCACCTAGGAATGATGCAGCTGCGAGGTTGTTCTGAAAAAAAACAAAAGAAATTTTTGTGGTCTAATAACGTTCCCTGACTTTAATCCATCTATGAAGAGATCACTACCAATAACAGCAGCAGCAAAGAAAAACCTTCTGGGTAAAAGCATGTAAATGGCACAATAATGTGGAAATTGTATTATTTTTATAACAATTTAACCTCAAGCCTTATCTGTGTATCCAATAGGCACCCTTCCTCCCCCCATTATTTTGATGCCCTCTATACAGGATCCACAAGAACACATTTTCATGGTGGACTTTACCAAAGTGTATCTTAGTTTCATGAAAATTGAACAATTATCTGTTTACTAGCAAACAGGCAGTCCACATTAGTTCAGTTCTGCTTTGCTGAACTGTGTTCAACTGCTCAAAGCATTAAAATGTTTCATTATGAGATTTCAATCAGACACCTTTGGCTCCAGCACCATGGCGCAGAAAATGGGATGCACAATGCCCATTGCTCTCCACATTTTGGCTGCTGCTTTTTAAAAGCTACCCTTGTTCTCTACAGAAACTGTTTATAGTTATTAAAGGTTAGGATAGCTTCATGTATATATGGTTTGCATTATCCACATCTTATCTAGGTTGCTGTCTCTCTCCCTTTCTTTAGCATGGCAAATCGAAAATTAACTGTAGTGGCTTTGCTTTCACCTCATTTCAGTAATAATGCCTAAAAAAATTAACAGCAATGGTGTTTTAAACTATTAACCACACACACATAGTCTTACATCCTAGTGTAACTTCCCACCAGCACACATGAAACCACCCTGTCCTTGCATGGCTGAGCTGGCATCCAGATGCTGATGGCACAAGATACATTTGATTGAATTGCCATTTAAACCTGAAACTCCTGAAGGAGCCAGAAAAAGCCTTGATCCTGGGAAATGTTTCAAGTGAGCTGTCCCCCTTTCTGAAGCAGACAGATCTCAGATCTGAAATGTCACGCACAATTACCCTAGAGTCCTTGACTCTGAATCTCCAAATAACTCCTGGCATTATGCAGGCTCTTCTCTTCCCCCAACAACTACCAGGACTTGATTTTAGTAAAGTGCAAGATATACCCTTCATAAGTATTAGCTAAAATGAGACACATGACTTAATAAGAAAAAAAAAATATACAGCCTTTCTTCTTAAAAATTAAGCAGCAGAATGCAAACTGTTAGGAAACAAATACTAAGAATGCCTCATTATGAAGGCTACCTAAAGATTTCCAGATTGCTTTTTATTCATTCCATATTTGGGTCTTCTCTAATTTGGACAAACCCCCACTCTTTGTGATAGTGGAGCATATAGACACGGGTATTTGGAATCAGGTTTGCATTGTGCCTCAGTATTCTAATTGTGTATTATAATTCCTGTATCATGCTGTGCTGTTCCACAAACTGGTATATGTTCCACAAACTCTTCTGAATCAAAAGCCCATGTAACATCAGATATCTTCAAATACCTAAATCTGGCATTAAAACATTAAACCCTCCCGCTGCCTCAGACCTGTTGGATAGACCACAGCCTGTAGGTCAGGACTGGCAATTGCCGAATCTCCTTGGTGCTGCATAGACAAGCAGGTCAGGGAGTTGAGGGCCAGCAGCAGGGTCTATGTTTCTATGGGATTCAGGAAGTGAGGCAGGGAGGTAGCTCACAATATGAAGAGGCCGTTTTGATGGCCACATGCATAGGCTACCATCACAACAGCCATCAGAGTAGTCTTCCAATCCATGTCTCAAAGGAGACCTGGAGCAAGCAGGATCCAGACAAGTAGAGACTACTGTTCCTTGGTTGGTGTGCTGGAGAGGCACTTCACTGAGCCATGGGCTGGATCATTCCATTTGGCAAGGAAAGGCAATGGATTAAGAAAGGGGCCATCTGGGAGGACATCTTTGGCATGTGATTCATCACCAGTGCTTGATGATGGGCTGGGGCCCATGGAGCAAGGTTAAACCGATGGAGGTGGGGCCACTGGCATTCCGTATAGGCATGTGTTATCACCCTCACTACACCCAGGCAACAGGATTGGTCATTAATGTGATGAATGTATTAAGTTCACTGTGCTACACCAGTGCTGGTCTGAGATGGGGGTAGAAAATCACCAGCCAACTCCTCCTCCTCCTTGGAAGAAGGTTCAGAGGACATGGGCACGGGTGAAGTTATGTGCTCATAAAGCTCACGGAAGGATACAGCAGGTGACCACAGCCTCATAAACAAAGCTGAACTGAGCTCAACATAAAGGGAACAGTGAGACAAGGGGGGCACAAAATCACAAAATGGAATACAGAAACCTTTAGAATTATTTTTAAGTAATGTTAAGTTTGATGGCTTTGTAACAGTAGCAATGGAAAATTACTGAGGTGCATGATATATATAGAAAAAAAAAATAGAGTACAGCTAGAGGACATACTGAGAATTCTCACAAGATAAATCATTATAGTTGACATAGTTTTAAGTAAAACAGCCTAGAAGAACAGGACACAGGGATGAGGAGTATCTGGGAATGGCAGGTGTCCAGGATGGGCTACAGTTAAACTAACTGATAAGTAGGAGGATAGGAGGATTATTATGTCTCTGGTGCTAACGAACCAGTTAAGCTGGTATGAGCATCTACTGCGCGTGCTTCAAAGACTGCCAGAAGTGATGAAGATTGTTGTAAGAAGTAAACGACCCTCAGAGACCACCACCACAATTCTGTACGCATGCGGGGAACCTTCTGGAAAATGATGTAATCCATACATAGCCTCATGAATATGTATGTATGCCCAGTGGCTATAAAAGGATGGCTTGTGTGGCAATGGGGAAACACACGTTAGGAGGAGCTATCCCCCGTGTCTCCCGGTGCCGCAATAAAGAATACCTGATTGTCAGCTTGAAAACTTTGTTGGCAACTTTGTTCCTGGAGTTTTCTCTGAACCAACAGAAAAGTGTCTTTTGTTTTAGATAAACAGCACTATCAGTTGGGTGGTTCACCTGTTTGTGTAAGTAGACTTCTCTGAGTTAATTCAAAAGGTGTGAATATCCTCCTGAAACAGCCAGACCAGCATGGAGGAAGGATCTACGAGTCTCGGGCCCACATAAAGTATAAAATATGGACAACTAATACAACAAACTTGGAAAAAAGCAAAAGGTTTGAGCTGGCTTCAAGCCATGTACTCCTTTCCAATCACCTTCATGATAGTGAGGCATACAGAGACTGGCTTGGGAATCACATTTTTATTGTGATTCCACTGTATTTAACAAGTGCTATATTGCTTCAGCATATTGCTTCATTGCTCTTCTAAACCATAATCCCACATAATGTCAAATAGCTTTAAATAAGTAAATCTGCTATTAAACATTAAACTCTTCCTGAGTGAGGTATCTGAGAGACCCTGGTCAGAGAGACAATCAGAAAGAGTCTCAGGAACAAAAATGGTTTCTATGGGCTATTAAAATGATACTACTTATAGTCTAGAGCTCAGAGATTCCAAACTTCCCCTTTTTTATTTTTATACAATGAAATAAACAAGAATCATAACAAAGAATATAAATAGAGTAGATGAGAATCTTCCCTCTCAACCAAGCAGTAACAGCCATGGGAAAGCCAGGATGATGCTTTTAAGTGTCTGTTCCCCAGCATCTTCTTCCTGTTTGCTTACAAGCCCCAAAATATTCCCATAACTGTCACCTCACTGCGAATGGAAATGAACAACCATTTGTAAGGCAAATAATGGGTGGGGAGAGGCATTAAAAAAAAAGGAGGGGAAGTCTTTTAACCAGGAAATTAAAACCAGGATCTAACAAAAGCCTTAAGCATGTTTCTAATTTTGGCAAAGCAAAAGACTCAGCATCTTAAAGACCATCTTTTTGTATGGAATAGAGCTTTTATATTTCCAAACAGGCAACAAGCAGTGAAAAAAATTTCAACACACATTATAAAGAATGAAATTGAAGGCAAAATAACAGAATAAAAATCTATCAAGATGTCAAACAATGCAAAGTAATGTGCTGAGAACTGTCTGTTTTTAAGACTGATGCAACTTTTAAAAGCTAGCACAGAAGAAGAGGAACTGTTTTAAGTTGATAGATTCTTTAGAGTTCTTAACAAGAGAAAACAGGAAATACCTAAAGAATTGTTATTTTGGTTTTGGCAGATATTAGGGACAGACCTTTAAAATGCCGCAAGAGCAAAAGGATATCCTCTTTGAAAGGAACATGAGTCCTTTCCTAAGAGCTAAACTCAACTGCAGAAGCCCGTAAAAACAAACTGATGCATGTGAATGTTAACATTCATGGCTCAATTTCCCATCCAGCTCAGATGAGATCTAATTCCAAGAGACAGGTATGTCAGCACAAAAGCACATGCCAACAAATTAAAAGCAGTAAGCAGATGGAAGATGCAGGTAGCAAGGGTCTCAAAAATTGGCACACAATGGTAAAATATCAGAAAACTTAATTCGTTAAAAAGGATTACCTAGAAAAACAGATTTATAATCTCTAAAACCAAAACAAAATGCATTAAAACCAATGCAATCTGACTTTAAGAAGAGTTAATGAGCTTGAACTAAGACGTAGGATTAAAAACCAGAGTTCTCTGAGATCCATTAGTGGAAAGATATATGGAAAAGCTTTGCATTAATTACTTTTATTATTCTTAGCACTCCAAACTCCCTACGTGACATTAAGCAAATCTTCCCCTTCTTTGGTCTCAGCTTCCTTGTCATAAAAAACAGTCAAAAAATATTTGGTATACTACCCTTTAAGTTAATTAATTTGTAATATGCTCCAGTATTAGGGACAGTGAATAGAATGCATATAGATATGCATATTAAACAAACAAAACTGTCCAAAGCATTCAAAGTATAAAAATAACAAAACTGTTTTTACCATAACTGGATGTCAATATGCCTCTATAAATGTGGTGATTCAGAGTTTTTAGCTTGCTCAAACAATCCAAGTAAACTGATTTTGTTCTATCTAAAATTACTGAATTTCATTTGTCTTTAAGATACAAAACCATCCTTCAAAACCTCAGCAGATGTTAGAATGTGAACTTTGCTCTCTCGCCCAGCTGCTCTTTTACTTCTTAAATAGAAGGTTCAGACTTGGGAGACCATGGCTTTCCAAGACAAAAATCAAGCACATTCTTAAAATCTGAGTAAGGATTATTTAAGTATCTGCTAAGAAATTTTCTCAGTCAAGGTCATCAATGACATTTTGGGGTGTGTAGGGGAAATATATATTTATAAACAGGCACACAATCATATGAGAATCAGCTTTAAGGAAAAATTCCCAACAATTCTGGCATGACAGGTGGGACCACAACTCAAATTTTTCCATATTGTTAAGGCTGCATCTTCATCTACAAAAATCAACAATGCAAGACACATTCAAGTCAACATCTTTCACACGCGTCAGAGCTCAAAAATCCCAAGCAAAACAGACAAAGCAAGATGAGTAGTTGTCATACAGATTTAGCTTCAATGCTACAAACTTGTTATCAAAAGAGGTTATCAAACAACAGAAGGTTTCTCCTGTCTAATCGGTCACAGCATAAAACATTAAGCAATTCTGACTCTGCATTGAGAAAAGAGCAGCAACAGATAGGCTCTAGGTCCGAGCCATTGGTGCCCAGTTTGCCTACCAAGAGTGGAGGAATCCATGCTGTGTCATCAGCTGGCAAAATCCTTCTTTTGGGAATGGATAAATGACAAGATGCAAACAGTGTCTGATCTAGTGCTGCAGGTCACAGGACATGTAAACACAGGATTGTATTTACAAGAAGTTCAGTGCAGCTGAGGCTGCTCAGAACCCATGGAGGAGATTTTTGAAATGCTGGCATAAAAGAGATGGTGACAGCAAGGCAACGCCAGCTGCAGGGAACACACACTGCACTAAGCCTGTTGGGAACAGGAAAGAGTGATGGACAACCATTTTATTAATCAAGATACTCTCGCCAAGTTCCTCAGCAGCAAGGAAAGTGAGATGTAATCATCTGTTCTTTGAGCAGTTGCTTGTGCAGGTTAAGCTTGTTCTTACCAAGAAAGTAGCAGCTTAAGAAATGCTAAAATACGTAACAAAATGGGGTTTAAAAGAGTAAACTACAGTATTTCTAACAGATGCAGCTCTCTCACAGAAAGCATGTACTGTAGAGTTTCCACTGGGGTAGCTAACAAAGATTTCTCTGCTCATAGGTCTGGTGGAAGGACTGACATCCTAACTAACCTGGCATTGTCTCTTCCCCTGACTGATCTTCCTGACACATCCCACTTACAGGGTATACATAACGTGTCAGTAGACCCATAGCTGGAATCCATCAGCTGTGTTAAATAACTGAGTTATTCTGATTTCCTAACTAGTGCTTGTGACTTCAGACAGCCACAATTAATTTTACTAAATGCACTTGTGCTGGCTGAAGTCTTTTGTGATGCCTCCTTAGGGCTCTATTATAGGTTTCAGATTGAGACGACTGCTTGGGATCCATTGTGTTCCTGGAAAAAGGGCTAATTACAACAGTATTTTTGCACAGCAGTTACCACTAGTCTCTGCCTGTATTGCTCTTCTCCTGCAGAAGGGTAGAAACATGAAAATAATAGAATTCAGTTTGTTTTTGTTAGAAGGCATGCAGCAATCAGGTGGATAGGTTTTCATGTTCACTGTGAGGTACAGGATATGATGCATGAGAAATGGTAATGAGATAACAAATTAGCCATTGATCCAGACCCACCAGTGGTAACTGAAAACTATTATGTGGTGACTGCTCTTTTCTGGGGGTCTGTTTGAAGTATGTTGGTGGTCCTCATGTATTTCTTAGGAGAAAAACATCTGCTGAACAAAAACCACTATCAAAATCAATATAATTACCATCTTTTTGAAACTCTCAGCTTAAGGGAAGGGTGGGTCTTTTTCCTGATCTTGAGTTGATCTTTCTTGCGTGACAAATAAAAGCTTTCAGCTTCCAATTTGTTTTTGCTGGATAAAGAAACAGTTTTATTTCCCAAGTCTGACAGTCTGCCTCCATCTATTAAATTTTCCTACATTTGGTTATATTAATGTTGATTAATGATAAATAGTTTCAAGTAAGCCCAAAAGACTTCAGTACCTAGGTACCCATGCAGTCTAATAGGACTTATGTACCTCTTACTCCAACTACTTTAAAAAAATGTCAACAATGTTAAACTAGAAACAGATACTGGGGGAGTAGTATGGAGCCCACCTACAACATAAGTCTCCTGCACATCACTACTCTGATGTCCAGGAAAAATCTTCTAGAATCAAAGTTCACAAAAATTGGTCAGAACAGTAGAATACTGAGTCAGTCCTCTCATAATGTGCATTTTTACGGGTGCAGTGTATTTTTTACTTGTTCAAAGCCAGCAACAAAATGCTTGGAAAAAAAAAACACATTTAAAATTAACTTACACTTCACATGTGCTCCAATATCTACAATATTTTCCATCCTGAACTACTGCTGTCCCATCTACATCTTCCACCTTCTTAGCTCTGAAATTAAATCCCACTTTGGATGACATGCCTTGTACACAGTGCTAAAACTAGCCATCTGGGTCATGGACTGTATCTGGTTTAAACTACAAGGAGGCAAAACATATGCTTATATAAATGAGAAACTGCCTACCAACACCTCAATCACAAAAAATAATATTTAAGACTTTTAATGATTATTCTTTCTTATATTATATGTGGTATGCTGAAACACAGCTAATTCATACAGAAAAGGAAAAACTGCTCAACACGAACTTGTGTTCACTTGTGGGCTTGTTGGAATCAGCCTCTCAGTCCTGCCACTCACATGCAGAGATTACTCTCTGCTTTTAGAAAATCCAGCTTAATTCCCCCCAGTTTCTCTTAGAGGTACCCTTGGGGCTAGTCTGAAATAAGATAAATTAGAAACTAAAATAACATTAACTCCTGCATCAGTGAAAGACAGACTCTCACAACGTATTTACTCCTATGCTAACAGGATCTTTTTGAAAATCCCAGATGCTAAGGCTTTCATTAGACTGTAATGTAAAACTCAGCTGATGCAGAATGTCTTGAAGGAGAGTGCTTTGGATGGCAGGTGCTCGCTCACGGTTCTGTTATAGTGGGTGAACTTGGAGGGGGAAATCCAGACAAGAATACAGTTAGTAGGCTGCTGGTCATATTTTCTTAATTTGAATCCATGCTTCAAAAATTTATAGAGTCAGCTCTAAAACTTCACATTTGATCACAAAGTTATGGTATTTACTAAAGGTGGGGGAGAGAAGGAGGAGAAAGGGAAGGGAAGAGGGGAAAGGAAGAAAGAAAAAGAAGAAATGAAAAAGAGAAAATGGAAAAAAGAGGGAAACGCAGGAAATTGAAAGGCAAAAAGGAAAGGCAAAGGGAAAGGGAAAAGAAAATGGAAAGAAAAAGCCAGAGGGAAAAAAAAAGATTTAGAATCAGTGAATTCACAGGGTAATCAGTATTCTAATTGAGGAAGAACCAGACTGTATTCAGTAATGTAATACTCTAACTGAGGAGCCTGAGACATTATTTTGTTAGGGTGGTTTGTTGTTGTTTTGCTTTTGTTAAAATTTGCATTTTTGAAATGCGAAGTAAGGCTTGTAAAACTTGGCTCCTGAAAAGCATTTTGTCATATCCTCAAAAGGTTAAATTACTCCTTTTCCCCTCCTCTCTCATTTTTCAGTTTCTTTTTCTCTGAGGAACAGCAGCAGTTCTTGGAGTGCTATGTATTTGAGGATCACATACAGGGTGGTGGTGGAAAAGCTACATAGAAAATGCTATTTTAATGAGCTTTAACAAAAACGATAAATGTAGAATCAGACATGCATCACCTTTTCCCTCCCTCTTGATGTCTCATACATTGTAGAAGGTAAATTGCAGATACATCATAAACACAAAGGCAGCCCTAGTAAAATGTAGGCTGCTTTGCTCCTCTTTCAAGTTCCTGTGACTGAACATAGAAAAAAACTTTCTATGATCTTGTGATCAAATGCTGCCATTCAATCAAGAAAGACTAACAGAAATGGCCAAAAAATGGGGCTTTTACAGCTGCTGAGGACTGTTGACCTGCAGCATAATGACATTGTTGTTGTGACCAAAAGAATATCAAGTAAAACATTAGCCACTTTCCCAGTGCTTTCAGACTGAATTGCTTTTCTCTGTTGTGCAGTACCATCGAGGAGTAGAAGGGGGAGAGGGAGACTTCATTTACTAAAGAGGCTCCTGGTATTCAAAACATGGAAACTGTTGTTGTCATACTGCTCATCTTACATGATGAATCACAAAGGAAAAAATCTTCACAGGCTACTTCAGACACATCATGCTACTTCACACTCTTGGGGTCTCGGGGGAGGGGGTGGAGAGGGGGGCACAGAAGAATCCTCAAGGTTTCTCTGGTGGTAAGGAAATGATTACTTTGGGAGGTGGTAGGGAGGGAAAGAAAGCGGCAGAAAGGCAAGACCAGGAGAGAAGGGCAGGTTCTGTATACTCCTTTCTCAACATACCTGCTTTCAATCTCTCATTAAACATCCTTTCTTGATACACAGTCCTTCCTAAAGGCATCAGCATTAAATTTCTCCCATAGCCACTTAAGCCCACACCAAGCACCTGCTACTTATGTCTGTTCACAAAAGCACTGAGAAGTTTGAATACATATTCTCTCTTTTAAGCCACCGAATTCTTCACCAGCTCTGCCAATAGAAATGTATTTGGAGAAAACCCTCCATGCCAGTCCTGATGGAGCAAATCCACTTGAAAGACTCCATGAGGCTGTATGCTTGAAGGCAGCAGCCACTATGTCTGTGGAGCCCTGAAGGCAGCACAGACCAGGCACGCGTCACCTGGATGTTTACTGATTTACAGTGGTGTTCCAAAATGTGTGAAAAAACAATGCTCCGGTTTTATTGCGACATCTGAAAAGTCCAGTCCCAGAAGCTTCCACTTCTGGTTGAAATATGGAGGCCCAAAGGAATGTGTCAAAGAATACCTATCTGTATGCTGTTAAGTTTCAAGAAAACTTTTTTGTTCAGGTTAACTGGAATTACAGAGCAAAGACTCAGACTGAAACTTCTGACTTAAACTTCTCTATACTTCAAATTTTAAAATGTTCAACGCGAAAGCAAGTAGCAAAGTTTAAGAGAGGGAGGGAGGAATGAGGAGCAAAGGAAGAATTTTGCTATGAGAGGACTAAAAGGATTAAATAATTTCCCTTGGTTAATAAAAAAACCCAAAGAACCATGTAAACCACTTGCCGAGTATTATTAAGCATAACACACTGTGAGCTTGAGTGGCTAGTCTGTGCTCAGCTAGACTGATGATATCCTTGCTCAAGTTAGCTTTTTAAATGAGTTGTAAACTAGCTGGCTCAGGTGTGACAACACTATACTGCAGCAGTACGGCCTGCAAAGCAGAAGTACTCCCGTCATTTAAAGTGTCCTGAAGGGACTAATAAAAGTAATGCAGGAGAGGAAGAAACAGGAGGATATGCTACTGCTGGCCACAGTCGATGCAAAAGCAGAATTCCTCCCTGAAATCTGAATCATGTACAAACGACTTAACAATGTTCCACATTGTTTCATGCTCTGCTTTGTATGTTTTTGTTTGTTTTACTTTGGTTTAAATTGCCAGCCCTTTAGACCTAAACAATCTGAAATTCAAGCTGTGAATCTTTCTGGCTCATAAATCTTGCCTGCTGTAACACCTGTGCAACTCATCTGTCTCATCTTGGATTTTACAAGTGCATCCAAGGAATAGCCTTGTCCCTGGACCAGAAACTTATCGACACTTGCTGATATATGAGGCACGACAGAATTCAGTGCACATACTCTCAGCTGTGCTGGCTATGCAGCAATAAAATACAGAAGAGACTTTTTTGCTCATAAGCAAATATATCTGCCATTGCATATAAAGGGAATGGATTGCTAATTATAAGACTTATGTAATCACTTTTCAAAGCAAAAAATGCTCTTCAATTTAAAAGAAAAAAATGTATATATTAAAATTAGATAAACTGTGACATACTTCATTACCGCTAGATATTATGAATGACAAAGGAATGCAATTCTCCATTCATCTTGCAGACTTCTGGAAACCTTATGAAAGATATGACAGGTGATACTGTGACAGAAAGAAACACGGAATGATCTTCTCTCATTTATATGCCTTATTGTTCTCCAACTTCAATCCTATAAACCAAGTGAAAGATCTTAATCCAAAGTGCAGTAATGATGTTTTATACATCATGACCTGAATTAATGCAATACCAAAAATAAACTGATCTTACATGGTTTTTATTAGGTCTAGTTACAAAGTAATAAACAAGCCCTGTGAAATAATTTGCCATTAATTATACAGACAGATTACAAAAGTCAGTATTTCATAATAATGTTATTTAAAATACAAAAAGATATGGTTCTTTTCCTAGGAACTTACATAAAAGTATAAGGCCAAATAAACCAAGACATATATATGTAGCACATCAGATAATTTGAGAAAGCCCCCATCATCAACATCTTTATATATTGCTGGAAAAGCAGGCCTTAGACAATGTCAGCACTCAGTCTTCTCACACAGATTCCCTGGTGGTCCCAGACTATGTGATTTAGCACTGATACACACCTCCTAATATCAGAAATACAAACTGGTTCAACTCATGCTCCTCCAAGAAATAAACGCATACCAGCTATTGGGGTTTACTGGGTAAATACCTAATTCTGTATCCTCCTAGCCAAAGCTAAATGAAAATTAGTAGATAGGAGTTGGGTTGTTGGGTTTTTTTAGACAGTATCTCTTTGCCTTGAAAGAAAATACAATCTTAAAAATAAATAAATAAATAAAAACACACACCCACCCCGCCCCCCCACCCCCTCCCAAGAAAAAACAAGATCTAGAAAATTTGGAATGGAGTTTTGCATCAAAACATGGAAATGTGTGCTATGAAACCAGAAGCATCTGCACAAATGTCAGCACAGCAAGAACAGAAGGTTACATAAACATAATTCTGGAGAAATAGAAAAAAAAGGAGCTAAAGAACCCTGTCTTGTTCAGTGATACAAAATGACACATTTCACCTTTTAAACTCCAAAAAATGCCATGAAGCAACATAAATATTGGCTAACTTTTAAAGGCTGTCTTTGAAAGGATGGAGGTAGTCCAAGAAACACTTGATCTCAGCTGAAGTCGCAACCTATTGGCAACCTGTTGCTGAAGAGTCAGTTCAGGCTGGATTAACTACAAGCAGTATTTTGCTGGGTACCCAGAAGGAGGGCAAAGCCAGGAGCTGCTGCTGATGCTGTGTGAGAGCCATGGCTCTAAAAGGAAAAGCAGCACTGAGGAGGTTGGCCACACCACAGAAGCCTGCATGAGCCACAAAACAAAGCCACAAAGACCTAACAGGGGAACTGCTTACTAAGCAAGAGGTTTTATATTTTCTACTAATTCAGTACCTATCCTGTAGTTTCTTGGTTAGAAAGTCCACCTTTATGACCATCTCTTTCAAAGGCTACGTGATCTTACTATGGATGTCTGAAAAATGAAATTCTGTTTCCCTAGGGAAACGCTCTTCTGACAGCTGTGTATGCTACTCAGTCACCTCTTAACATCCATCATGACCCAGGCAACAGGTCAACAGAGCCCATTCTGCACTGAGCAGTTTGTTAGAGACCCCTGAGCTGGAGACTGCCACCTGTGCGTTGCTGAGGATGCGGGAAGGACCTGGGGTGCAAAGCAGGAAGTGTTACAGTGGCCTCATGGTCATCACCAGGGCTCAGGCAGGACAATAACAGAAGGAATTAAAGATTTTATGTCTGTCAAAGATTAAGACTGGGAACTGATATTTAGAGGGTTCAAGATGTAAAAGAAATTTCTGTTAACAACAAGCTGAGCATGTGCATTCATGGAGCAGAGGAAGCAAAAGATAACAGTGATGGAACAAAAAATGACAAGCAGGAATTGGAAACAGGATAAAGAAATAGAAAATGTATTAAACAGTGATTTTTTACAAAGGTCTTTACAGGGATCATATTTTCTGATACAATGGGGAAGGATTTATATACTGCAGATGGCAGATAACAATGAAAATATTTACAAAACTGAATTTGTAGGAAGTAGGCGGTATAACATTCAGATAACATTAACATCATATATGGTAAGGGAACTGAGGATACAAGTGAGGGAATTCATGTATTTTGAACAAAGATAATTTCTGAACATAACAATACGCGAAAGATAACCTCCTTTTAAAACTAGTTCTGCTGAGTATTAACAGTACGAAACCTACCAGAATGCCCTTTATTCTGTTTAAGTTCTCTGCAGCACTCAGCAAATGTTTTAATCTAACTACAAGCCTGTACATAGTTTCCACCTTTGGCTGCTGTTTTGTCTTGTTTAAAATGTCAATTACATATACATACATACGGAAAGCAAGATAGAAAGACATTGATATTTATAGTAATGGATTACTTACCTTGATAAAGTGATGCAAACTCCCCAAAATATAGTTCTGGAAGAGTTTTCAGGGTTTTATGCATATAAATGAAGAGAAAATTAAATAAAAAGATGAAGCACCAAAACTAAGAAAAAGAGGCTAAAAAGTTATCAAACAAAACATTTTAGGTTCATTCATTCAGAAAAACATCTGAATCATCTGATACTATCACTGATAACAAACAAGGTATCATTTGTTTATTCATAAGAGAAAACCAGTGGAACATGTTGCTACATTTTCCATTGCAGAGTTAATTCACAACTGGAGTACTGTTTTCTCATTACCATTTCAGCCACAATCTCCTAGAAAACACAGTGCTCTAGATATGTTATTCAGTATTCTATTTCTCTGAAGCAAAGATTAAATATTTAAATATATTCTCAATGGTTGAAGAATCTAAGAGATGACCTAAGAGAAATATTTAAAATAAGGAGAAAGTCAGAAAATACACATACATTCTCCTGAAATGAGTGTGTAAAAATGCAGTGCTTGGGACCTTCTAAAGAGAAAAATGCATGGTAATAATGATTAAAACAAGATATGAGGTATTTGCAAATACATCTGTACTGTTGAAGATGATTTTTTTCTGTTTAAGAGTTTCTGCTCAAGTTAAATTCAATCCCAAAATGCCAGACACTTGTTACTTGTGGGGTTCTTAATCTTCACAAGATTAGTACTTCCCTCTTCTTTCTTTTTGTCAGATATTTGTAACTTGTCATTAAAATCAGCAATAAAAGCCACACAGACCTGCTATGAAAGAGTAAGATTCTTGACCATGCATTGTAGCATTGTGTCTCACTTATTTTCCCTGAGAAAGGAATTGGCCCAATGTCCTATGACAACCAAAAGTATTTACAAAGCCAACAAAATTTAGGAAGTACTATAATGACTAGAAAATGCTGTGAGAGAGCATAATGGACGTATCAGCAGAGGATAATTACCACAACTGAGGCATGCTCCTGTGAAATTCCAAAGAGAAATGTAAGAACTCATTAAGTCTTTGCATTTATTCAAAAAGAGAAAATGAATTTTTTTAAAGGCATCCAAAGGATACTGGGAGAGGAACAAAAATTCTATGCAAAGATGTACCCCAAGCTAGCCCATCCAAAGAGAAATCAATTTGTTACTGATAGAATTGCTAGGAAATTTTACATTAATTTAGTGACTGCAAAATGTGATAGATTAGCAGGATTTCCTTTAAAGTCCCCTATTCACCAACAGAGATGCAGCACTGAAAGACTGACAGTGAGCTACCTTCATCATTAGCAGTGCCTTTCACGTCTTGGTGGAGATGTACAGTGCTATAGTCTGATGAACTCATTTTCTGACTTCTCTTTCAGAGTGGCAATGCAGGGCCTGTACAATTAGTTTTGTGTGGGGCTGCACTCTCTATAGGAAGAAAATATACACAGTAGGCCCTGGTCTATTTAGCTCAGAAAAGCAGTGCTAATAAAAGGAAAACAAAAACAAACACAAAAACCTGCTAAAAATAATCACTCAAAGCTAATCAGAATATTTATGAAATTCACATGGAATCTGCCAAGAACTGAGAGTTTCCAGATTTCTGGAGAAATGTACTTCCTCAGTATGGAAGAAATGCAGATATTAACTAATTATTTATGTGATAACCAATTATTTTGTACAGTACTGAACATGATGAAATTCTTGTTAGTTGAGCAAGGAGGACAGTGGAGCAATTCCCTTTGGAATGGAACGAAGCCAAGTAGTTGGATAGAGAAGCACCCCTAAGGAGAACAATTCACTAACATAGACAAAGTATTGCTCAATTTACATCTGACCAGCAAAATGTTTCAAGTGGCAGAAAATAACCTTTACATTGTCACTGGTGGTCTGGAGCTGCCAGCGTTCAGCTCCACGTTTTTTAAGAGACAACAGACAGCAGTTGAAGTTAGAAAGTCAAACAAGTAATGACATTTTTTTGCCTTGAGAACACACAGAATGCAGAATCTCCAGAGTACTCTCTGTGCTCTTTCTTTCCTTGCAGATACAACACTGCTTTACTCTTTCCTGACTTATTGTTGGCCTGGGTCAGCTTAGATGTGTGACTCCTGGATATGCCCAAACATCCAGGTACACAGCAGTGATTCTCCTGGAATTTCTATTTTATTTAAAAAAAAAACCCTCCAAAGTAGCAAAACAAAACAAAATTTAAAAAAAAAACAACAAAAACCCAAACACCAAAACCTCCCCCCCCAAAAAAAATCCACAAAAACCAACCAAACAAGCAAACAAAAAAACCAAAACCACAACAAACCCAAACCAAATAAACCATAAACCCAAATTCCAACCAACTCCCCCCCAAAACCAAACAAACAAGCAAAAACAAGAAGAAAAAAAGCCAACTCCAAAAACAAAAAAACCCACACCAAACCCCACATCCAGTCAAACTTACATTTCATTTGCCAAGGAGACACTAGTTGGAAAAGAGCTCTGTATTCAAAATGAGTGTTTGAGATAACTATTTGGGAGGATTTGGGAGGAATTGAGTCATGGCCCACTGCTGATTCATAATGAAAGCTACTCTTATGTTCCCTAGTCTTTCTGATGGGCTGTTCAACATCACATTGAAGCTACCTACTTCAGTCCTTCCTCCATCATGACTTGATAACCAGGCAAAACCAGACCCACAACATGAACCCTTTATCCTACAGACATGGTGTCCCCACACATATACCCTACGTCACCAGGATCACATCTCAGGGAACTGGGGAAGCCAGCATGGATGGAAGATAGCTGCCAAACCAGTGTGTCTGGTCCGTAGTCTCACTGCCTCAGGAACAAGGGTAGGTTGTACAAAATAGCCTACAGTCAGGCTGATTCTTTTTTCTTGATGGGCTTCATACAACCTCTTATTAGCTGGCAAGCCTGAACCAAAACATCAGAGTTTGGGTGAGAGGAGATTTGGACAAACATATAAAGCCCTCCCAGTTCAATGCTATGTCTAAAAGAAGTACAGCTGAAAATCCTAAATCAATTTAATTTAACCCTAAAAGGATTGATTAATTTTCTCTCACAGTAAGATCATGTCTTTGAGCAGTAGAGGTTAATAACAGCTAGTGTTGCATACTTCTACTAATGTTCTCTGGTTCCGCATTTTTTAACTGAAATCCATAAAGAGGTCACAGCAATAACTAGAGATGATTTTCTTTCTATGCCAATTACTAGGATGCTGGTAGGATAATTTTCAGACTCTGATTGTGACTTTCCAAGTAAACCAGGAGACCTGATTTTCCTTCCTTCTGCATACAGGAAGATAAGCAACTGCCAGGAAGGGGATAAAGCAAGATGCTTCTATATTTGCTGAGAGGCTGTCGTGGTTTAAGCCCAGGCCGTAAGTCAGCCATGCAGCCCTCTTGCTCACTCTCCCCCTTTCTTCCCCCCACCCCCCCTCCCGGAGGGATGGGGAGGAGAATCGAAAGAATGTAACTCCCACAGCTTGAGTAAGAACAGCCCAGTAACTAAAGTGTAACACAGATCACTACTGCTGCCACCAATAATAACAGTGATAAAGGAAATAACAAGGGAAGAGAATACAACACCACCTGTCGATACCCAGTCTGACTGAGCAGTGAGCCAGCCCAGCCAGGTAACTCTCCGTTACATCCTGGGCATGACGTGCTGTGGTATGGAATACCTCTTTGGTCAGTTTGGGTCAGGTGTCCTGTCTCTGCTTACTCCCAGCTTCCCCTTCTCCCTGGCAGAGCACAAGACTCAGAAAGTCCTTGGTCAGACTAAACATTTGAGCAGTAACTAAAAACATTGGTGTTATCAGCGTTGTTCCCAGGTTGAAAGTCAAGAACACTGCACTGCACCAGCTACTAAGAAAGAGAAAAACGACTGCTACTGCTGAACCCAGAACAGAGGCTTAAATACAGGTTCACAGCACAGATCAGTAAACTGAGTAGAAGGTCTATCAGGAATCTACATCAAGAGGAAGAAACTAAGACTGAGTGGTTTTTGCACTGGATGAAAGTTAAGTAAGTATGAGTGGTCAGTATCACTTGAATTGACACAACTGCTCAACCGATCATGTTTGCCCTCCGGCTTCTGAAGAAGAGGAGGGAGGAATTCAAAAAGTCTTTTAAACATGGATTTGAAAAAGGCCTTACTCTAATAATAAGGCATAAATATTCTCTTTCATGTGGATCAAATACCCTATGATAATTTCTAATTATCTGTGTTGGGAGCTACAAAATCTGCCCTCCAAAAACAGAGGATAAATGGGATCTTGCAGATATCTAATGCATAGTTGAGTGAGTGCAGTTGCTGGTTCAGTGGCTTTGCCCCAAGCATTATGCTTGATCTGCATCTGAATTGTACTTAGGTAAATGAAAACTCAAAATAGTTACTTTCCAGCTCATCCTTGCAACTAAACGCCATCTGACCACAACAATCATGAGAGAAACATGGTAGAAAATTTTCCCACATGGACACCTTCTTCAGGAAACTAAAAGTTGATTCATGTCCTTTAACTGAGAAAGCAGCAAAAGTTATAAACATTGAAATCCAATTTCAGTGTATCCCTGGGAACAAAAGTTATCATGCTATCTTTTCAAGACTCCTATTTTGATGTCCCACATTGCTGATGTTGAATACCCAATATATTCCTGATTAATTTAAAAATGTAATAAAAAATATAAGATTTTCAGCTTCTAGTTTTCATTCTTTACTACGTACCCTTTTTATCTCAAGCAGGCACTGCAAGAACATTCGGCTTTATTTCTGGCTCAAATGATGTGTCCTTTCTGAGACAACCAGGAATGTGACCATGGAGCATGAAGGGTTTTAATGGCAAAGCTGCACTTACTGACTTCTTGCTATTCACACTCTTTCCATTGGGTGTTGCTATATTAAACAGATTACTACTGGGACTCAATGTATGCATACAGAAAGGTTTGAGGGTCTCCGCCTATGTTGCTTTGCCCATTGTCCTATGCAGCCCAAGTCTGTTGTACTTCACCAAGCTGGTGCTGTAGTGCATTAGTGTCGAGAAAAATTGATTACTTTTTCAAAAGAAATCCATTGAATGGAGTCTTGCAGCTTGTACCACAAGTGTTATATTCTTTCATGAAGGTGATTTGACTAAAATTTATATGTACATTGCAGCATTTAATTACTGTACACAGTAGCTGTTCAGATGGCTCTCTCTTAATTATTTAGTACATCTTCTGCATAAAGAACCAGGCAATGAATAAGGAGGAATTTAATGAAAGTAACTAAAAAGAGGAAACAGTTTACTGGAAGTCAAAAAGAAAAAAAAAAAAAGGTAATAACTTAGGATGCAATTCTTGCAAAGATTTCCTGCTCACTTAACATAGCTTTTCAGAAAATATGAGGGAGAAATCATTGCAGATCTGTGGCCTTGGGGAGGCCTTGTCAAACACTAAGAATCAGGCAACTGATAACTAAACTTTGCACAGCTGATGGCCACATAGATGACAGCAGAAGATTTCTAAAGCAACCTACTGCCTGGAAATTGCCTTTCAATGTGGCATGGACACACCAATGAATGAATTCTGCAGGTAGTATCAGAAAATGGCTGCATTTCATTAAGTTATGGCTAGTACAAATGGTATAAAATCACTTCATATCTGAAATATCCTCAGTTAATATTAACAGCAATAGCTGTTAATATTAGTAACTTCAACTAGTAACTGTAAAGAACACAAAATTACTGTAACCTGAAATCCTGGTGCTTTTATAACTATAATGCAGTTGCTGATCTAGTTGGTTTGAAAAGCACCAGCATTTACTTACGTGGCCTTCACTCTAATTGGAAAAAAAATCAAATATAAGTATTTTAAATAAAAAAATGCAGTAGGACAACACAATTCTTATATGTACTTAAATTCACTGCTGTCAGGCATAAATGTCTGAATAATACAAACTTGGTCAAGGAGGAAGTTGCTACAGGTCATTAAGGATAGGCTTCTAAAAGGGAGGTTCACCCTCTTAGCTGGGCTGGTAATATAAGCCATGCTCACACAGGATAGAGAAATTCCAGCATTTCTGTATTCTAAACTCTTCAGTGAATTTTAAACATTATAATGATGGCTGGACTTACCTGGTAGACCGGGTGGGGTTTTCAGATATTTCCCATTAAAATGTTGAATTACTACTTCACATTTTTCTGTAGACTCCATCCTAGAAAAGAGAAGAAAGTGGGATGGGGGCAGATGCAATTCATGTTACTAGGCTGCTATAAAAGTGCTCAGTCAGCAACAACAAAAAGCAAAAGGAGAAAAAAAGCACAAGCACAGATGCTGAGAGGTATCTTCAAAGCTGTTCTTGCGGAGAAACTGGTTGAGCTCATTACGGTATGGTGTGGCTTGGGAGAAGGACCTGCCACCCTCAAAGCCTGCAGCTGTGCTCCCGGCTGTGTGTGAGCCATGGAAGTGTCAATGAACAGTCCCCTTTGTCTCTGGGGGATCACCCTGAACAAGGACATTCTTTATGCTCTCATGTGCTGCTTGGAAAGGCAAAGGACGTGTTTCTAGATGCCTTGTGCACCAAAAATAACTTCAAATACCATGAAGAAAAAAAAAAACACATGATTTTTAGAAGACCCCATAGGATTAAACAACAATTATTAAGGTTTACAATGTTAAAAAAATAACCTGCAAAGACAGACTGTATAGCAAAGACAATGCATATATGCCTATTACAACATAAAGCTAAATTTTGCATGACGACTAATTTACATGTAATACTGGTAGGTGAAATGCCTTACTGTCTATCTCCTATGACCTCAAGATAACTTTCAGAAATTAAAGCATTAACAATGAACTGGTACACGTATTTTTGACGGAACTGCAAAGAATATAAAGCTGCTAGTCAAATCCCAAACCATGTTTATACCACATCTGGGAATTCACCATTCAGGTCTTGTAAACTGCCCGCACACTAGGTCATAGAACAACTGATACAATTTGCTACAGAGTGTTATAGAAAATTCAAACAGAGGAAAGAAAGAAATGAAAAGCCAATAAGCAAGCAAAAAGAAAAGGAAAATCACACTGGTTTCGTTTTTCTTAGAAAAATTGTATTAAAAAACATGTTCAATGTTCCTTCAATACACCAGTGCTTACAGGTACTCTCTGCAAAGTAACTCCAGTGACATAAATATTGCTTACTTCTCACCAGTCTAGATATTTTTAAAATTAATTTATCCACCACCCCTCTTGTTACATGGTTTTGGGAAAGAGTGGCTCACATAGAGCAGTAGTTTGTCCTCAAGGGTTCAAAGGAATTACCCCCACTACCACCAAGAAAAAAAAATAAATTAAAAAACAAATCCTGATTTGAATCATTAAAAATTGTCCCTTCCAGGTCATATCACTGCATATTTTGTGGGCTGGGCCATTTCTACAAACACAAAAAGACAGAAACTTAGATTGTTCACTTAGGCTTCATTCAGATTTAACTAAGCGACTGTCTGCACTGAGCCTTTAGAGACTCTTGTCTCTGAAAGAATAAATGCAATAAAAGTCTGTTTTCTGTAGCTGCAGGCACTTGATGTCAAACCATGTTATGTTGCACCACACAGCAGTGACAATTTCATTTTAATACATGGGGTACATTTTAACAAGCCAAAGCAGTCCCTGCAAAGAATGCAATATATAAGCTGCCAAGTGAAAGAGACTCAGTGCACTCCATGCATTTTATGTGGGAAGAGAACAAAAGTGAAACCCACAGTGTTCTGGGATAAAAAGGCCATCATTCGAATACCACTCTGAAAAAGAATGTGCACATTTTCTTCTCAAGTTTCACAATTAACGGCTCTCAAATGCCATTGCTAGCTATCTATACTCTTGCACACGCTTCACTTGAAACCGACACTGGCATTATCGACTCAGTTTGAAAAGGCAGCACAAAAGACAAAGCTGCCTATACACGTTCCCTTCAGATATGCTGCTGAGTAACAACTGCATCCACCCCTCCCCTACCTGAGTCCCCATGTGCTTTCTGCTACTTGTGCCTGTGGGGTAGATGGCATCTATCCCAGGGCCATCTCAGTATGAACCACAATTTACACTTGTCCACAATACCTGTTTTTAAGAAATAACCCTTTCAAACTGTGTTCTTCAGGATGATTAGCTTACTGACTGGGAAGAATGTGGGGTATAGAACAACCAGATGTATTACTAAAATTGCCTGGTATTTGCCATCACAAGACCCTGATTTTTAGTTTAGTTCAAATTCTGATCAACATCAGCAACCTAGGTAGCAGTGTCTATGGCAGGTGCCTACCCATGAGCTGAACCTGTCTGTACACATCAATTCAGACATTCCTTTTTCTCTTCTCACTTGTTTTAGCCATGAAGACTAGCCATATGTGGGAAGAGGCCCAATAAGAATATACTTGGTTACCCCACACCAATAAATTCTACATAGTTCTTCAAAAAGCTGCGGTACTTGCCTATTCTAGAGTGTTTGGAAACGCAGGGGAAATGGACAAAATGGACAAAATATGCTTTTTGTCATGAATTTATTCTTCTTGTCTGAGATAAAAATGTTTCAAAATGTTTGTTGAAACTGGTATTTAATAAAACTATCATTAAAAGGATTGTTATATGTCAAAAGTTAGCTTGCAGGGGACAGGTTTTCTACAAAAAAATGTCACTGGAGCATGGGTAAACATGGGGGGGAGAGTGCATGGGGGAAGAGCACTCTTTAATCTATCTTTCTTAGTGTTGGGTTTTGTTTCATAATTGATAGATCAAAAAATGTGGCAGATGACAATATTCTAGAGAAAAGACAAAGACCTTAGAAGCTTCATAACTTTCTATTGAAAGATACAGATATCCAGCTCTTGCTGGAAAGGGAAGGGCATTGGCTTTACATGGTAACAGAAATTCTAGCTGATCAGATAAGTCACAAAAAATTCACAAAAATAGTTGATCAGATAATTCAGAAGTATCATTTTCAAAATCCCTTAAACAGAATGTTTTTGGTGCTCATCCTAATAGGATCTTAGGTAATAATTCATGTTTAAATGCAATTTGGACTTAACTATAATGCATCTGAGTATTATTTTGAATCAGGAAATGCACTGCAGAAAATAAAAAAATTATCAAAGCCATAGACCAGATTTTTATGATATTTAGATGTACAGATAATCATCTAAGCCGATCAAAATTATAATTTATTTTCACCTGTGTCTGTATAATTCCGGCTTTCAGAAACTGAATTGTAAAGTTCCCAAATACAGTGTAACTAGATTGTCCATATACTATCCAATTAGGAAGGGAGTGATTTTTAAAAAAAAATCTGAAAAGGAAGACTGTTTTTAGGACTGTTTTCTAGCCATAGTTTGCAAATTTGAGTTATTTCAGTATGACTAGTAAAAGATCAAACAAACAAAAAAACGCGGGGACTTAAGGAAGTATCGCAACCAAATAATTTGATGTTCATGTCGTGCTATTACTTAAAAATAAAAGCATATTACTCTCTTTACAAACCACAGTGGCTCCAATGTAGTCATTACATGCTGTTGTAACACAACAAAAGAGAAACTTTACAGTAAAAAAATAGAAAAATAAAAAGGAAAAGGAATTCTTTTTAAAACCAAAAGCTCTTACATATACTTATTATAAAGATTGATGCAGTGTCAAGAAATAACTTCATAAATTTATGCACAAGGATTAACATGCTGACTACATAATTATTACACAAGAAATATTCAGTACCATATAATTACCAGTTAGTGGTAAAACATGGGTTTGGTTTACATATACCCTATAGTCATACTACCTAATAATAATAATAATAATGTAAATGAGAATCAAGTCTATAATTTTTTTGTATACTGAGTAAATACTTAAAGATTAAATTGTTACTACAACATTTCTGTTATGACTGCAATATGCCCATGGCAGGGAGGTTGGAACTAGATGATCTTAAGGTCCCTTCCAACCCTAACTATTCTATGATTCTATGATTGTTGTTTTCTTGTATTTATAAAGGCATGGATAATAAAGCCTGGGGGCAATGTTTCTTTACTTTTGTCCTGGTTTAAGCCCAGCCGGTAATTCAGTGCCATGTAGCCGTTCACTCACTCCCCCCCCTTCCTCTTCCCGCTCCTGGAGGCATGGGGACGAGAATCAAAAGAATGTAACTCCCACAAGTTGAGATAAGAACAGTCCAGTAACTAAGGTATAACAGAAAACCACTACTGCTATAATGATAAGGGAAATAACAAGGGAAGAGAATACAACCCCTCACCACCCGAAAACCGATACCCAGCACAACTAAGCAGTGATCTAACCCTTCCGGGTAACTGCCCCCAGTTCTACATTCTGGGCATGACGTGCTGTGGTATGGAATACCTCTTTGGCTAGTTTGGGTCAGCTGTCCTACCTCTGCTTCCTCCTGGCTTCCCCTCCTCCCTGGCAGAGCATAAGACTCAGAAAGTCCTTGGTCAGAGTAAACATGACTTAGCAACAACTGAAAACATTGGTGTTATCAGCACTGTTCCCAGGCTGAAAGTCAAGAACACAGCACTGCAACAGCTACTGAGAAGGAGAAAAATGACTTCTGCTGAAGCCAGGACAACTTTTTAAGGCATTTTGCAAAGACGGAAGTAGGTAGGGAATAGCAATATTTTACAGTGGAGGACTCCAAAGAACTGAGGCTACAGTTAGAATACACACTTGAAAAACTCAATTTCTTTAGCACATCAAAAAGATGACTGGGGGACAGTCTAACAGCAGTGCATAAGTACCTTTGTGTGGAGAATAAACTAGGTACTAAGCAGTTCTTTAATCCTGCTGAGAAAGTTGTGACAAGAACCAGATAAATTTGAAAAAGAAATTAGTCAGAAACCTTTAACTACAAGGAAGATGAGCCACTGGCACACATTAGACAGAAAAGAGGTGGCTTTTCTTTCTTTTTTCTTTTCTTTTTTTTTCCTGGTTGATGTGCTGAAATAATTTCTGAAAGTCATATTTTAGTAAAAGACAAGCGTTATATCAATTATAGGTAAGTGGGAGCACTTCAACTTCACGAGATACAAAAGAGGTCAGAGAAAATTATCTCCAGTCTTAAATATTCCAAAGCTACAAGACAGGTTTGATTAGTATGAGGTTTCTTAGCACCTCCTTATGTTCAATTCTTCATCCTTCTATGTCAACATGTTCACTTATTTATTTAATTTATTCTGCTAATATAATTCCAGGCATTCTAAGAGCCTGATATGGCTGCAACTTGCAATTTTCTTCTCTCCTGTAACTGACTTAGCTATGCTATGTCTCCAACTTTTCAGCTGGTAAGAGACTGCTTCCAGATGTTTGTGATTTTTGGTTTGAATACATTTTATGCTGGAAAAATTGTTCCCTTTGTCACTTACAGTCTAGGAAGAGATATTAATTTTGACAAGTTCTCCTCATTGCTCATAAATAATGTCTTTTCCTAACATGTCTTGCGTGCATATTCTTCATGTTCAGTCCTGTTTCCATGAACAACAGGAGTTTGTTCATTATCTCAGATGAATATACAAAATCTGCAGAAACCTCTCTGGTGAGGACAGGATAGGCTCCGCTTCTCCGAGGATATGGTCCATGCAGCATGGCCCATTATGCCAAGGTGACCATTTTGAGCTGCCTGAGGGAGTACCTCTGCATAGAGCTACATTGCTCTCCATAGAGAAAACTCCTTGTTACAGAAGAAATCCAATATAATTAAATGACACCTACGTTATCCTGAACCCCGTGAAAGATGCACAGCTTCCTTTGAGAAAAAGAACATACAAATTAAAGCCTTGGCTCTCCTGTTTTGTTTCAGTGGAAACTGGAGCACGTCCATTTCTATTGAAATCCATGCAAAACTTCTATAAATAGAAAAATGATGCTGTGGGGGTTCAAAATCTTGTTTCCCATTTTCTGTTGCTCCACTTCAGTAGCTGAGTACTGTTTCCAAAGAATAATTTTAAGACATGTAAAATGCAGACAAGCAGGAGATAAATTTAACAAAAAACATATGCAGGCAGAGAAAAGCATCTCATTGCAAGCTCTTCCAAAAGAAAAAAGTACGGAAAAGACAAGGATGAAGCCCAAAGTCCCAGCAACGAAGTGGGTAAAAGCCTCACTACAGCCCCACTCCCCCCCACCCCCCCAGCTCTGTCACAAAAGAACGGAAGCATGTGCTTTACACTTCATTTTGCTTTAAGATGATACAGACAGCTAATTGAGAATCTTCTGACTTTGGTTGTTTGCTGGGAACAGCATGATAACACTCTTTTTTGACAGTTTGTGTTGGATAAATTTTCTCATGTTACTGGAAAAGAATTATATGAATACACGGTCATTTCCACCTAGACCCAGGCTGATTTATGCTACTGTCTTCACAGTCTCAGGTTAAGTATTATACTGGTGCCCGCCAGCAGTGCAATACTTGACTGTCTGACTGTCGGCATTTCCATCATAAATTTCTGGTTTCAGAGGCTTATGACTTCATTGTAAAATGTCGCTTGGGGGTGAATCTTGCAAGGTCGTTTTAAGTTACAAGACAGAAAACAAAATTAAAAAGTTAGTGCTTTCTAACTCTTTCTTTGCACTTTGTCATATAGAAAGACCTAAAAAATGCTTGCTCCACTACTCATCTGAGTGTGGTACACATATGTATGGTATTATCAATATTAGTATCCCTATGGTAGGTTACTTAAATAATACTGAATGGTATTTTACTGTGGGGCTATAAAGTACGATTTTTATTTCATTGATTCAATGGTATCAGTAAGTCCCTCCCTAAGGTATATCCCAATGCTTCCTTGCTCCCTTTTCCATGTCCCAAGGAGTTCAATTAAACTCACAGTACCTCAGGCTTGGATTATGAGAATTGCTCAGCTAAATTATCTGATGGCACCCAACTTTCTTATTCCTCCTTCTTTACCTTGAAGGGCTTCATATCCATTTTCATGCTACAGAGTCCCATTGATATTTGTCCCTGAATCCTGCCCCTCTTGTCCCTCTTGGGAGTTTGCTTCTCCCTGAAAGCGCAGCTCCATGCTTGACATTTTCTTAGGGATGTACTAAGTCTACCAAAAGTTGGTCCAGGTTGATATGCGAGATGGAGAGGTGAGGGTCTTGGAGATACATTCTTTTACAGACCTCCCCAGCACCTTGGAGTGCTGCTGTGTGCCCCTTCCAAGGTGGGGCTTTCAATGGATATTTGCCACCACAGGCACTGGAATATTTTAGAGATAACACACAAAGTCTTTGGGGCATATTAGGGATTTCTAGTTTCATGTGAGATATCAATTACAAAGCAATTTCCTGGATAAGATGTAGGATGTGACAGATCATTATTCTGACTGAAAGCAGGAATGATCCTCATAGTATCTAAGCCTGCACTACCATCCCAGATGATGGATTTGTTCAAGCTAAATTTACAGCACCTTTTCAAATGCTTTCAATTAAACCCTTGAATAAAGAAGAACAAAGCATTTCCCCTCTTCACAAATACAGCCTTAAAATGCCTGAAGTTCTTTATCCCCCGTTGCTGCTAATGCTTCTCTGCCTCCAAAGTAGCATCATCACTGATCCTCAGAAATCTTCCTCTAAATACTCCCTCTCTTTTAGCAAGATGGCACCGCTACTGTGGCTCCAATGTGATTGTGTGACTTCTTTATCTTCTCCCACCTTAACATCTGGAGCCACCCTTTATGGGCCTGTGGAAAGCCAGGTCTTACAGCAAATATGGTTACCTCTTTATAAGAGACAACAAATCTTCAGGATAACATTAAATATTTCGCTCCATGCACTCAGCACCTTTTCGTGTCCGGTAATTCCAGCCTCCCTCAAAGACTTTCTTTCTTACTACCTCTGATATGCTTTTTACCTAAACCACCACCAGCAATATCGCTAATGTCCTGTTTGCAAAAGTCAAGTCATAAGAGATCAGCTTTAAAACTGCATCTTGAAAAAAAGTCTCCAAATCCAGTTCCTCTGGCTTTTTTTCCTTTGTTTTTTTTTTTCTTTTTGAGGATGAAGGACTATGCTTTTGCTCTAAGCTCTGAGGAATCCACTTACATGTTTTAAATGAAAGATCAGATGATGAACTCATTAGATGACTTCCAGCAATGGGGATTTAGGAGAAACACCTACAGTTTTAAGTCTTGTGATGAAATCCCTGTGTGCAGGGAACCACTATGTCATTCCCTCTTTTGATATCTTAAGACAGACTGAACTCAAAGCTTTTCACCCACACCATCTCCTTTTCCAATTCCTTATTTCTAGTATTTCTTCTGCCTCCTCCTCCTTCTAATTTCTCTCTCTGCTATATGACAGACTGTGTTTAGTCCCACCTTCTGCTTGCCTGTGTCAGCAGAAACCCATGCTGCCAAATGACAACAGCAGCACAAGCCCTGCAGAATGCCAGGTCCCACAGACAGCCTGGACCCAGTTAGCATGGCTTTGAAGTACAAAGCATGGGCTGGGGTGAGGCAGAGGCAGGTGTCCAGAGGTTCTGCCAATTCCCTTTCAACTGGAAGAACTTCTGTGGAGCCACAGGCAGAGTCTAAAGCCTCCTTTCTCTGGCCCCTTGCTCATAACTGTCCTCCCCAGATTCTCTGCTGGAGCATACCTAGGCACAGTTGGGTTCAAGCCACAGTGAAATGCTCTAGAAAGTTTCAGGAAAATATGTCCAGTTGCTTTTGAGGGATGCAAAAGAGATACTATCACAGCTTAAAAAAGGGAGCTAGTTTCGTACATACAAACTTTAAAGGAGGTTGAACTCTCAGGTGGCCAGACATTGCTCAGATAATTTTCAGCCAAGAACATTTGAAGTTACCTTGCTTATAAATGACTAAGTAGCCACCTGCAGTACTATGATACTACTAATCATTTCCATTTAGCAGAAAAATCTGACAGTAACTGTCTACCGGAAGTCTTTACTTCCATTTGCTTTCTGAATATACTTATTTTGAGATTGACTAGTCACATAATTGGACAGAATCAAAATGCAATGTTTAATCATCATAGCAATTAATAACTCTGAAACACCAAATCTCAAAATTGCTGGATGCTGCATCATTTTAGTGTGTGCAAAGTTAACTTTTTCTCCTGTGCTTCTGTGGTTCAGTTAAGAGCTGTGCTAAGCAGCATGGCACAACCCACAAGCAGGCAAGATACACTGCGATAAAAGTCCCCAGGTCAGAAGGCAGCGGATAATTGACGGGATCACCACACGGGTTGCTGATCTGAACTCCTAAAATTTTATCTGGACTGAAATACAGCTACCATCTCCTACCTGTATTGCATTTATACCCTCTCAGCATGTGCTCACACTGTAGATAGACTAGAACAAAAGCTTCCTGACTACAAGCAAAACTAAACACATTAATCTATTTGGATTGATGTGGCGGAGAAAAGATACCAAATAGCACTGTATTACAAAAGGGTCAGGTGGCCAAGTAATTAAATCTTGTACTGATAATCCTGCAAAGACAAGAGTCAGCATTCAACCACGGTTCTGAATTCCTGGCTTTGCTCAAGCCAATGGGAGACCTGCTGTATACTTTGATGGAGCAAAGGCTTTACCCCTCTACAGTTTGCAGGGGAAATTACACAACCTTCATATTAGATCACTAAAGGTTTCTTGAAATTTGTTACATAATTACATTTCCACACACAAAGTCAGTTTTTTAAAATGCGAGTTTATCCCTGAGTTACACTAATCTCTACTTAGTGAACTAGAAAAAATCATAAGGAACAGTGTGTCATCTTTCAGCATAAATGTTTTGCCTTTTCCCATTTGAATTCAGACAACATTATCTTAACATTCTTCATGCGTGATGATCTTTCACATCAAGGACAAAGATAACACTATAATGTCACTTATCTTGCAAGCCACTTTTTTATCATACAGTACCCCATTTCACTCAGTGATGTTATGACACTTAACAGAAGTGCCATGACACGGCAAGACATGGTGCATTTCAAAGAAATTCTCAAGATGACTAAGTCATTTTGCATTCTCTACAAAGCACAATGTTATGAATATTCTGCAAAAACAATGATTTGCTACTTTTCCTTTTATTTTGAAGAGAAAACTGAATTCTGATTCGGTTTTCTGCTTCAAAATTCAGCACAATTGCAAATTTCTCTATTTACTTGCTTTTTCAATACCTTTCTATATGTATAGCTCTCTATTCCTTGGCTTTTCAAAAGAAAACTATTTGATTTAAGAATACTTCAAGCTGAAGAGAATCTATATAATAATTCCCTGAGAGTAAACACGGAAACTTGTCTATCTGTGCTGACAATGAAGTACACAGTGATAATATGCTGTCCATTCTGTCAAAAATATCTAACTACTCCAACAGGGATTATTATATGTAAATATTTCTTCTTAAACTCTTCTCACAGTCTTGAGATCACTGCAGCTTTCAAGGAAGTCATGTTTCTTCAGTTATAGTTCCTCCCCTTTGCTCTTCCAACTGATAAATTTACTTTTTCCTGTTACAAAATCTGTGCTAAACATTTAAACAGTTTCTTCACCAAGTGTGTGCTTCTGACTGTAGAACATCTATTATTATCCAAGCTTAATAACGCACAGATAGATCACTGTTCCAAGAGATTTTTATTTACATACACATACATGTAATGAACTATATTTAGAACAATGAAATGAACATCCTTCTGCATTGGTATTCTTCAGTTTGGTGGAAAGAACAGATACATGATCTGATAAAGATGCTGCTCTGCATTCTCAATAGCTATGAGACTTCTGAGTTACAAAATAGCATTTGAGAAGGACCAAAGCTGAAAAATGTGAATGAACCAAAAAAGGTGTAAAGGTTTCACCTGGCAAAGCCGACTCCTCTGCTGACTCCATTAGCATCTCTTAATATTCTGGTGGAAATGACATGTCCAAAGGGTTTCAGCATATTCTCCAGTTCCTGCTCATCCATGGAAACGGGTAAATTTGAGATGTATAGATTTGTGGGATCTTGCTCTTGTTGCTATGACAAAATGAGAGAAATATCCTCCGTTAGACTGAGCACAATAGAATAGCTTATGGCTCATACAATGAGGGCTACTCAAAACAAGACCAAGCCAAGAATTTATAGTTGCATTAGAAGCAAAGCTGGGCTATCTGTTAATGACAACAACGTATTTGCCAAATTTCTGCAAACTTTCATGCATGTACTTAATTCTGTGTGATTCTTACTGAATTCAGTGATGCCACTCATTATAGAAAATTACTCATGAACAAGTATTCTCAGGTTTGTGCCCTGATTTAGCAAACAGATTGTGAAGAAAACATGATTTCCACAAAAGTGCTCACTGGTAACATAAACAAAGAAAGAAAACACGTTTTAAGCAGATGTGCTTTCCAGCCTGCAGACTTCCCATTCAACATGTTCATCATGAGCAAGCTTCACTGAAAACCCACAACACTTTCCATAGTACTTTTTGGGTTTTTTTCCCCATCAGAAATGTCTTGGTTGATAATGTGGAACAAGACCTAACTGGACTGGGGGGAGCTCTGCAGTTCAATCTAAGGACCTGCTAAGACAGGTCACATGTTTATTCTCAGACTGAATTAAAATATCTTGCAAAATATAGCCTTTAGTCTAAATAATTGAGAAAGCAAATGTGAAGACATCTTTCTCATTCTAATTTGGATTTCTAAGCTGAACTTTCATTTTTGGCAATCATTCCAACTCCGGTTCTTGCTTGCCGAGCTACTGCTACTGAAACACAAAAGAGGCATAGATGCTATGTCAAATAAATGTATTAAAGCAGTAAATAAAAACCCTGTCTAAAGACAACCAGGTCTTGATTACATTAAATCAGTTTAGTTAAGCCCTTGCAAATTTTCATGGCTCTGTTTCAATTTTCACTGATACGAGCTTTACGTACTATCGGATCACCTGTCAGTACAAGCCTGATTGGGACCAGACATGACTACATAATTTTAGTTAATGCTTGATAACCAAAACCACAAGATGCAGTTTTTATGCTGTGCAGTAAGTCAGACAATACCTTACTTGTCAGAGCCCTCTGCGATAAATTCTTGGATTCTTTTTTGTTACACATTTTAATGGGCAGAACTAAGTTTTACTTGCTCAATGCAGAGTTGACAACAGTAGTGCCTTTTTTTTTTTTTTTTGCTATGAGGTGTCCTAAAACCAGATTAATAATCTTACAGTAGCACCACAATCTTGCATTGAAGAAATTACACAAAGCCCTGCAGCCATCTGCCCTGGTTTAACTAAAGCAAATTACAGGCCATTAAAATCAGTGCAGATTTGTCTTGTCAAACACAAAGAATCACACATTCTGTTTCTACGTATGAAGATGGGGCAGAACCAAGATGCCTGCTCCATCACTGCCTTGCACATTCAAGGCCTTGAAAATGGAAAGAGAAATCATTTCAAGCTGTGATTCATGCGTCTCGTCTTCGCAAGGCCAAGAATGACTAAGCAAAGTCTAGCGTGGTTAAATACTGGAATCAGAAGTCAAAGAAAGTTTTCAGCTTTCCTTACCCCAGGCTCAAAGGAAACTTTAGCCCCTTTGGATGAGAAGAAAAGCTGCAAATGGACACTCAAAGGGTCAGAAACGAGAAGGCGTGTAATGGTGTTTTACTGCATAATTTGGATTCTGACCTAACAACTGCAAACACTTGCTTTTGGACATGCTGCTTAATGCTCATTGCGTTCTAGGTTTGCGTCTCCAAACCCATTTACCCCATGAAACACCACATTACTATGTAGGTCAAATTCTCCACTATTTCACAAAACAGAAGTAAAAGAACCAAGTATGCACATTTTCAAGCTGCTCTCTACAGAAATATATCCAGTTATTACCATGCTTTGTAGTAAGGGACAGAGAATACAAAAACCACACACACGCATGAGGAGTGAACTTACTGCAAACTGAACTGAAGTTACAAACTCCAGAACTAGAAAAACATTCTTTCCCTTTCCAGTCATCTTTCCCTGCAGTTACCTTCCTTTCACTCACATCAATTTACATTCATACAGCTCTGAAAGCTAGTTCTTCTCCAATAACCCAAACATGTTAGTGAAGAGTCAGAACTGGAACAGTATTGACAACAAGAGGAAAATCATGCAAACAGTCCTGGAGGGAAGGTAGGAAAGAAAAGGGAGGAATATGAGCTTCAGATCACACTTTTAGCTTTGGGAAAAATTAACAAGCAAAAATCTGAAACATTTTCTTTCTCCTTTACTTTTTTCCACATTGTTCCCCTTTTCTGTGTGCAAACTATTTAACTTCATTGCTTGTTACTTCCCTTCACATATCCCCCCATATATGCCACAGAAAAAAGGAAAGATACAAGACTTAGGAAGCATCTTCATGATTTCCAAGTACTTTGAAAATGTGAACAACAGAGGCAGTTAAAGCAGAGGCATTACAGAAGCAAGTGGAAAGGTTTGTAATTCCAAATAATCACATTGTTATGCAAACCTCTCCTCATTGGTTGGCTAGGGGCTTCAATTCATCAACCAGTCAGTGCTCAGTGATAGACATTCCTTGTCAGTATTTCGAAAGAATATGCAGATGACATGGCCATAACCAAAGGAAAGACTAATATGAAGAAAGCAGAGTTATACACCAGTAGCTGCACAAGAGCCAGTGCTTTTACTGAAGCAATTCAGTCCCACAGAATATTAAAATGAGAACTTTTATTTTGACTACTCAGTTTTCAAGCTGGGGCAAGCAACTAAAATAAATAAGAACTGCAGTCAATGTGTCTCACTTCTGGAGCAGGAACACATGAGCCTTTTAACTGTGTTAGAGATTAAATGCCATTATTTTAAACATCTGTGGGAAGTTTAGCTACACTCTGAGGATGAATGAAAGACCAGCAGGCCATAGTAATTCTCCCACAAAGATTTACCCAGCCTATCTTTTATCAACATGATAAACAAGAGCTGCAAGCAGAAAGAGACAAATAAGGCCACTCATGCTACCTCCACAGCACAACAGTGTTTTCTAAGAAAGGAAAAAAACACAATATTTTTCCTTACTATACAAATATAACATTTAGAGAAATACCTCTTTCCTTTACAGAGTAATATCACCCCACAGAAGCCATATATCAAACACAAACTGAAAACAAGATGAAATCCTTCCCAACGATGAAGCCTGGAGCTGAGCAGGCTGTACAGGAGTGGTGAGGAGCCTGGCTGTCCTATCACCATGCAGCCAGACCCCACAGCCACCTACCCTCATAAACCCCAGTTTCTCAGGTTCAGCTCCCCCTCCCAGCCTCTGGCACCAGGGCTCCTTGTGATCCTTTTCAGTTACACAGAGTCCCCTCTGCAGCACAGAGGTGCTGACATATGCTCATTATTTTGCCCAAGTATTGTCATCGCAGATTCCCCAAGCTCCTGCATGAGATACTTGCTTCCCCAACCCAGTGTAACTGTTGAGCTTTCCAATGTGAAAGGCAGGTGTCCTCCTGTTCATGTGCCTATCTGTTGTCAAGATGAGCCCAACCAGAACCATAAGCCCAAGCACTCCATGAACTGCTAGTCTTTCATAATCCTAACTAGTTGACAGTCAGGTTCCTGCTATCACTGAAGGATAACATTTCAAGGTTGCAGGACTCATGGTGTGTGGTCTTTTCCCAGACCCTGTGTGCCAAATCAGCTAATCAATGGGTACATGGCCAGGCCAAGTTGCTGCTTCTTGAAGAGAACAGGAAGGAAGTTGTGGAGCCTGCCGTGTGTGCCACCTGTAAAAGCATCAGGGCTCAAGGCATGCAAACTTGCAAGTGCAGTCTCAAGGCACTGTCAAAAGCCTGCTCCTGGCTGTCCTTACTGAGATGCATTTTACCCATGATCTCCCATTTGACTGCTCAAGAAGGGTCACATTTCCCAAGTGCACTGCAGCCCCAGAGAAACAGGGGTGAACTCAGTCAGGTCCAATGCTCTCAAATCCTGACACAGCCTCACACTCTAGACGAGCTCATTCTGGCATCCTGGTGCATGCCAGGCTGAGTGGGTACATGGAATGCCAAAGAAAGGGCAAACAACAGACATGCCAGACAAGTGCAGGGATCTTTGCGACTCCCTTTCCTCCAACTCCAGCCTGTTTCACCGTTGTTGTAGCCCAAATACCTTAGCTGTTCTGGCCCGTGGGCTTCAGAGGCATTAGCTGCGTGCATACGTTGTAGTTAGGCCATTCTGGCTGGGGAGGCGATAGACAGTCCAAAACTGGTCAAAATCACAGGTAGGAAGGCTTAAACTTTTGAATATTGCCAACTAACAGTAGGTCAAACCCAAGTTTTTAATTAGTTTAGAGCACTTCCAGCATTCAGCAGCAGGCATCCTGCTGCAAGGCTCTGGAGTTCAGCAGTCAGGAGCAGTTGTTCCGGGGAAACAGCCAGAAATGTCCCTGTCTTTTAGCAGTAACTGGGCCAGTCATTCAGCTCCCAAGGCCTGTGCCAAGAGGCAAAAGAAGTTTTATAATGCAGAGGATTTGAAATGCACTACACCAATAGCATCTGAAATGGATAAAACCCAGCTGAGGGGGTGCTGCAACTCAAAGTCTGCTGTTTGTTATTGCTGGACCCTCTCAGGCACTTTTGAAAGAAAGGACAATGCTCAGATGGGATTTTCCCTCCCATCCTGAGATAATCTTTGGAAACAACACATGAAAAGCTGAAAGAACAATTCCTGCTGGTGTGAAAAGAGGCTGAGCCTCTTTACGTAGTACATTTAGTAATGCATTCTTTAAAGACGTGCTGGGAGGGGCGGGCAATTTTTCGCTATGATATTTTTCCCCAGAAGGAGCTCAAACCTCCTGTAATCTCAGTGGGCTGGAAACCGAGTGTGTTTGGTTTATGTGGGAACCCTATATACCAATTCTTTTTATTCAACCTAAATTATTTCTCCTTAGAAATGCCTGCTCTGGGAAGCTAAGTGCTGATTATTAGTTCAAACGATTCCTTTTTCCATCTTCTAAACTTACTCTGGGAATATAACTTTGTATTTGGATCAATATGAGATTCTGAATTCCTCTTTTTAAAGATATAATCAATATTTATATTAATAGATCATATGCTTGTCCTTAATAAATTGAGACTTGATCATACCAACATTGACACAGGTCAATACTACAGCTCACCTTTAAAAGCATGGTCCTGCCTTTATGAACATTTTAAATCCACATTCAAATCACCCTCAATTAGTACTTTCCCCAGAGTAGTTCCTCTCTGCCTAATGGTCACTGCCCAAGTCTTCAGGCTATGTATGCAATTTATCTCCTTTAAAGATCTTGGTTGAACTTCTGTCTCCCCTCAACATAAAAATACTCAGACTTTTTATGGAAAAAGCCATTTATGTGGAACCAGTTACATGAAACCAGATTATATATATATGGAAACATTTATATGCCACTTCATAAATTTCCCAGTGTTTGCTCAGTATTTTGAAAACTGTAGATGCACAGTAACATCAGTCTCATCTTCAGTTTATTAGATTATTTCTAAACTGGATTTGATACAAGCCACTGAGGTTAAATGAAATTTAGAGGAAGCATGTAATACTTTCTCTCAGCAGATTCACATTCAATATCACTTCTTGTTGTTTTATTATTTAATATTTACTTTTTTAGTACTGCAGATCAGGAGAAATTTCCAGGATATCTGAAATAGACGTTAATTTGAAAATTGATTTGATATGCATTTGATCAGATTCACCCCCCAAAAATCTGAATTAAAAGCATTTTTCCCCAGTTTTCTGTTGTTTCTCCATTTATTACGGCTGCTTTTTCATATTAATGTGTCATATTTTTGCACATATGTAAAAGATGCTTGATTTTCAAACAGGTAAGTTACTGAATTTATAATTCAGGTGTTTAACTTCAGATCTAATGCTTAATATCTGCAAGTAACATTTGGAGAGGTCCTCTCTTCAGTGACCTATCCAAGCATAGCAGGATGCTCCTAACTTCATTATCACAGTTAGATAGGATGAAGAGGAGATGGTGGCTTGAAAGTTAAAAGAAAGTCACTCCAAAATCCATCACCTCACAGTATTACAGAAGTGATGGCAGGAAACCCTTTTCCTCCTTCTCAGTGGCAGTGGGAAGGAGGAGTTCTGTGCAGTGGCTGAGGGGTGGGATCTTGCCTGTGTACGTCTGTGTGGGGCCTTTCAAATCAATGAAGATACACCGATTTGAATTCAGTAACAGTAACCCTGCCTTCAAAGATTTTTCACATTATTGTTTCTTTTATAAAAAGAAGGAACAAACAAATTAAGAAACCCACATGAAACACTTGCTATAGCAATGGTCCAGACCATGCAGCCTTTCAGAATTGTTAATAACAAATTTTGAGCCATCACTGCAGTAACACAAAATGAACAGAATGAATCGAGTGCAGCTGCCAGGGTTCCCTTTGACTTCCCTTTGTGTGGGCACATTTTTAGCAGTGTAGACAGCTAAATCAATGGCCAGTTAACTATTGATCCCTGGCTGGTTTCACTCTTTTGTTGAGCAGCACACCAAAAGGGTTACAAGACTCTACAGAAAGCCTAAACTTTGCATGGATTTTATTAGTGCACTAAGCACTGATAATGCAACAGATACAGAAGAAGGAAACTGGTAAAAGTGATAGGGGCCTCTTCATCGAGAGTCCTTCCAAAGTTTTTCAATAGAATCACAGAATTGTTTAGGATGGAAAAGACCTTTAAGGTCATTAAGTCCAACCATTAACCTAGCACTGTGAAGTTCACCACTAAACCATGTCATCTTTTAAATATGTCCAGGGATGGTGACTCAACCACTTCCCTGGGAAACCTGTTCCAATGCTTGACAGCCCTTTGGATGAAGAAATCTTTCCTAATATCCAGTCTAAACTTCCCCAGTGCAACTTAAGGCCATTTCCTCTTGTTCTACTGTCTGTTAACTTGGGAGAAACCAACACCCACCTCACTACAACCTCCTTTCAGGTAGTTGTAGAGAGCTTTCCCCTGAGCCTTCTTTTCTTCAGGCTAAAAAACCCCACTTTCCTCAGCCACTCTTCAAAAGGCTTGTGCTCAAGACCCTTCATCAGCTGTGTTGCTTTGACATGCTTAAGTACCTCTATGTCTCCCTTGTAGTGAGGGGCACAAAACTGAACACCGGATTCGAGGTGCAGCCTCACCAGTGCTGAGTACAGGGGGATGATCACTGCCCTGGTCCTGCTGGCCACACTATTGCTGATACAGGCAAGGATGCTGTTGGCCTTCTTGGCTGCCTGGGCACAAGCTGCTCATGTTCATCTCTGTCAATCAGCACACCCAGGTTCTTTTCTACCAAGCAGCTTTCCAGCCACTCTTCCCCAAGCCTGTAGCATTGCATGGGGTTGTTGTGGGCTAAGTGCAGAACCTGGCACTCAGAATCATCAAAACTCATGGGCCTTGGCCCATTGATCCAGCTTGTCCAGATCCCTCTGCAGAGCCTCCCTATCCTTCAGCAGATCAATACTCCCAGCCAACTTGGTGTCCACTGATTAAGACATCAAACAGAACTGGTCCCAGTACTGAACCCTGGGGAACACCATTTGTGACAAGCCACCAACTGGACTGAATTCCATTCACCACCACTCCTTGGGCCTGGACATCCAGCCAGTTTTTTACTCAGCAAAGGGTATGCCCATACAAGCCACGGCAGCCAGTTTCTCCAGGAGAATGCTGTGGGAAACAGTGTCAAAGGCTGCCATCCCCAGGCTTATCTCTAGCAAGAATGATTTTATCCCTTTCCTCCTTTGTTTTTTTTTTTTTGCAGCAGGTACTGCTAGAGGCACTACCTATCTCCTCAACCAAGACCGTGTCTAAACACTAAAGGGTTTGCAGAAAAAGCACTGAAGAGCAGAGGGTATTGGGGTATTCAAAGAAGCTTATTTTGCCTTAGGTACCTTCAAAGGATTTTTTTGTGTTGTCTGATGGCCTTCCAAAGGCTCTAGTATGTAAGGATTTAACATCCTGAGGTGTTAAGTCTCTCTTTCACCCTGATACATCTACTTCATGGAAGTCATTGTGCCTTTTTAGACCAATTGCTGACTACACGCTTCATAAATGATCTTTCTTCCATTTCCAGCCATACCCAACTTTTACACAATAGTTTAAAATTGATTAGCAATGTGCTTAAAAAAAAGCACAGCAGCGCAGGATATTTGGCCTCAGCGTAATTATGCAACTATTGTACAGAAATAATTAAGCCAAATCCATCAAACATTATAAATATAGCTAAAAATAATCCTGCAGTATGCATTTTCTGTGTCAGCTTCATTGTCAACAAGTCAGGTCAAAAGCCTGTTAATAATGACAAGGACACTTTCTGAAAAGACACAGTGGCTCTGCACATGAACAGAGAGAACATAACTGCTATTCTGAAAAAAAAGCATTTTCCAAATTATTTTAAGAAGTATCTTATTGTTATTTGCATGAGCAAATTTAAGCAATTCTGAGCTTTATAATGACCCAAGAATTGAACTCCTGCCACTAGAAATCCTTTGCCTGGGACCACCTAATCAGGAATGAGATGTGACTCAGGCACCTAATCTTACTGTGCCATCACTGAAGCTCTCTTTGCAACTACTTCTTAAACAAGGCATAGGCTAAAATTTGCTTTACCAAGTTTTGTCAAAAAATTGCAAACAAGCAAATTCCTAAAAAACATGACCAATTGAGAGAAAAGGAACAAGAGTATTGTAGGAAGTTATTTGTCACAAATACCTGTATCAGCTCCATAGTAGAGTATTACTTATAGCTACTGTTTTAATTAAAACCATGTACTTTAAAAAGAGTTCACAGTTTGTATACGCCTGCGATTTCTTCTCGCTGTGCAAACTGTGAGGGTGCTGTGCCGTGCTGTGTAAGCTGGACTCAGCTTTAATTAAGTTTGCTCATGGACAGCACAGCATTTGCTAAAGCTAAATATTCCTGGAACCAAATTATTACTGGTCTGTCCAGCACAGAGCTGCTGCAGAACCTTCCATCATGCTTTTAATCTGCCCATGGTGATTTTATTTGCCCTTCATCTCGTGTGGCAAACATGGACTTGAGTCACTATGGTCACTGCTTCAGAGCACTGCATAAGATACATGGTATATCCTTTTATGTCCACCAAATACAATCATAACCAGAACTATGAGACTGATATAAAACCCTATTTTTCATACATCTGTCATTACAAGGTGAAATTTTTTAGAAATCCTTACTTCTTAGCTTTCCTAGAAACAAATTTCCACAATTTCCACAGTGCACAGTGCACTGCAGCCAGAAACGCAGCTCAACCTCAGAAAAAATCACTGTGGCACGCTAGCTCTGATGGTGTTCAGTTGTCTCCATATTCTCTTTGACACTTGTTTTAATGACCGATTTGCTGTTAAGTAAGAATCAATTAACAACCTCAGATTATCTGAAGCCTGTCTATAACAGTTTCTGAAAATGCTACAGTCTCCTAGCAGTGAACCCTAAACGAGTAACCCACTAATGGCCCTAGGAAGCCAAAAGGAGATTTGCCTGATGAGCTGCAATCTAAATTGAACACCTTACCTATTTATTTTGATCTGTCACTGTGTCCTAGTGAACTTAAGACACTGGGTCCTACTGCACGTTAAACAATATCCCATCGTGTATGTTTATTTGCTCTATGCTATACTGCATTGATGACAAGCTGACTGATGCATATTTTCCAGGACTTCCTTATCAATATTTAGACAGAAGTAAAGTCCTTTGCCCCTGCACAGCAAATCTTGTGATTTAACTCCTAATATTTGCTTTCTCACTGAACTGTGTTTTACATGATGCTGTCCCACAGAAAGTATACATTTCTACATGTGCATATATATACTTACACAGAGAAAGAAGAGGTCACTTTACAGAGGACATAGCATGAAATCAGGCGACAATATAAACTTTCTGTTATCAATAATGAAGAAAACTAATCTGAGCTAAAATGCCACATGCACTAAATTAATAAAAATAAATTAACAGCTTAAACTAAAGTGCTTAAAAAAATAATCTCAGAAATATACACAACAAGCATCCCATTATCATGGATTCTTGTGACTACCTGGCATTTCAAGAAACATGGTGCACACAAATAGTAAGTACTGAGTAGCACATCAGTTTTTTAAAACAGATCTGCAGTGCCAGTGACACTAATTAGCTGAAATACAGTTTTTTTAATATGCAAAATGTTCAGTGCATGCATGTCCAATTGTAATACTATGCAAACCAGAAAATTACAATTATTTTTGCTCTACTTAAGATCATAATACTCCCAAACACCTGACATAAACACAAAGAGTTTCAAGGTGGAACTCAGTCTTCCAGATATAAAAATCCTTCAAGAATTCTACAGATCTCCTTTACAGAAGCTGGGACTTGTTCAGTTATGATAACAGACCCTGAAAAGCCGGGTTTGTTGTACAAAGCACTGGAGATTCTAGAGTAAATGGTTACAATTATGACAGAATTTCTACATCTCATTTTTTTAGTCTATATTTGTTGAGGTGGCAACTCTCAAACCATGGTCTGGTGACTCCTGGAGCTGACTGGGCTGTGCTACTTTCTTACCTCAAAGTTGCAAGCATAATGACTGTTCTCAGGACAGTAAAAGTGGACCTAAAGGATTACAAATGGTAGTGGAAATAATGGTTTTCTCCCTAATGTACCTCAGGACATAATACCACTTGCTCAATGCAGAAAGAATCTAGCATTGGAACTTTATGATCTTAAGGTCCTTTCCAACCCCAACTATTCTATGATTCTATGATTCCACAAAGCGTTTTGATCAACCGATGGATTAACCCCTCCTATGTACTTTGTAGAGACTGTGCCACATGTTAGAGAAGGGGTTCCATGCTGCACCTCATGATCAGAAAAGGAAGTGATGGGATTTTCTAAATGACAGGAATGTGGCAAGGGGAAGGGCTTTGCTGTCTGATTTTCCAGTGGCCATAGGATGTGTTAAAGAAGCAGCAGAGGCACAGATTACAGATGTTGTGCATGTGTAACCTGTACTTGGCCAGGGTGATGTTAGGATTTTCTATTCACTATTTCCAGCACCTGTCCTCCCTAAGGACAGTGTATTTGCTCTGTCATGGCCTGATCCTTCTCTAACTGAATTCCACAGCAAAATTTTCATCATTCTTACTTGGCAGTACCAGGATCTGTACTGGAAAATATTTGCAGACCTATATTCAGACTTATAAAGGTGCAAAAAAACCCAAGTGGATGTATCTTTCCTAATTTTTTTTTATATATATTTATTGCTCTGCTTTCAAAGCTTCCAGCAAAATGAAAATAATACAGATTTGAAAGGATACATATGAACAAAGGGTTAAATTATTATCCATATGTGTAGACCAATAGCAACTTGTGCATTTATCTTCAGAAGCTTCTCTGGTTGGGGCTAAGTCAGGAAATTCAGAATTCTTTATGAAAATTCAAAGCCTTAGCATTTAACTGTCTACAGTTGCAGTGGAAAAAGACTGTGGGCATTAATGGTAGTAAATTATCTGCACTGGGAAAGCACTAGAAGCTTTAAGAGGACTTTTTGGGACAGTATAATGCTTTTTAATATTTGACTTATTGACCCAAAGGCAAATTCAAGCAGCACACAGATCCCATGTGATTGCTTGTGAAGCAAATGGAACGCTTTCTTTTGTCATGTTTTGTGTTACTTCCTATAAACCATAAATGAAGTCAGAACTTTCTTGTCTGGGAATTCCTGTTGGGATATAGATTGAGGTCTGATTAGCCTGAGTCCATACAAACTGCTAGATATTCATCTTGATGCACATGCCAGAAATGGAAAACTACTAGTCCTTGAGGATGCATCAATTTTCAGAGAGTCTGGATCCTTTTAACTACTACATAAACTTAAGAGAAAATCTACATAGATACTGCTTAAGGAAAACAAAATCTGCCATAAAACACAGCCTTGACAGTTTTATTTCAAGAAATCTGTATTTAACACAGACAAAAATACCGTTCCCGTTTAAGATCAAGCACAACTCGCAGAACATGCAATGCAGAAATACTTACGCTTTTCCTAAATGCATCAGATATAAAAAGACAACCAAGTCATGTTTCAAATGTGACAAGGGATGGTTTTCATTCAAAAGCAGGACAGACATAGCAATACCACATTTTCCCTGTGCGTGGAATTCCCAGTGCTGAGTCAGCAAGTCCCAGCAGAGAGTTAGCAAAAAGGACTTGAAATATTTATTTTCCAGACTCACACATTAAAATGAAGAAATATTATTAGTAAGTGAAGAAACTGAAACTTTGCTTTATTAAGAAAATAATAAATATTAAAATAGAACAAAAAGGCAGGGCTGGATTCTGTGATTATCACTGCTGAATCCCTTTGTACAGAAGCAACTGAGCCCTCTGTGCTCGCCTCAGCACCCATCAGAGGAAGTCTTTGTATAATGAGGTTGCCCTGGTAAATGAAGTTGAGATTAGGGGCCAATGACAGGGAACCAATGACAAAGGGCTAATGATGGGGCTAAAATCCTGCCCCTTTGCCAAATCAAGCAGGCACAGTTCCATGCTGTCCAGGCTGCAGTCTCAGCAGTGCTAGTACTGTCCCACCATGTTTTTGCTGGCAGAGAAGTCCACTGCCCCACAGCTGCAGTCAGTGTAATAAAGCAGAGCCAGCAGGTAGCTTGAAGGGGTTACTGGATAGCATGGGACCACCGCCCTCCCTGCTCTGGCCACAGCTAACCTGAGGCTGTGACCCGCTCCAGGGGAGCAGTACAGGCTACAACTCGTGAAGAAGAAAAGCACAGCAGTGACATGAGACAAATCAACAACCAATGATGGCCACTGGACAAGCGGCAAAAGAGGACCATATCAGTCTCTATCTGGACAACATAGAGAAGAGGGGTCAGGCATCTGTCATCCATTCCTGCTTGGGAAATGGAGGTGAGCAAAGTGTCAAAGCTTCCCTGTCCTGATACAAAAACCCCAGCACCACTGGGGAAGAAAGCGTTATTTAAGGTTATATTATGCTTTTTGTAGGTAGCAAATAGGGATTGCAGCGGCACAATGCATTAACTAGAGGTATTTGGAAAGGCAGCGGAGAGTTGTGGACACTCCTACAACTCTATAGTATTGGTGGGAAAAAATCAAGGACAGAGAAAGCAGAAAGAGGAACATTGTTCTTCTCTTGCCAGTTAATGAAAGTAGAGAGAAGAGGGAATTTTATTGTGCTTTTCGATCTACAAAGAACATTGCCTCTGCACAAGCAGTGGGGCAGTGAACCAGAAAGGTATGAACTTACTTCCCAAAACCAAGGAAAGCATGAGTTCTTCATGAGAGTTTTCCTTCAAACCTTTCATTAGTTCCTTCTGTCTTTCATATCACCTAAAAGAGTGCAGTTTTCTGAGCAGCGAATGCTGACTCTAGTTTTCCAAGCCAATGAATGTTTCCAGTTGCATATTCACATGGAAAACACAAAGTCAACAATTTTCTGCAGAAAGAAGCAGAAAACCACTCTGAAATTATAATAGGTATAGTAAGGCAGACAAAGTGGCCAGTTCTATCCACCTATTAAGGATCAAGACAGACCTGTAAAGCAAATTTTGTTGAGCCATAAGGAGCCATAACCTGATCCTGCTGTGGCAAGAAAAAAGCATTTCCCTCTGCTCAAGAAAATGATGTGAAAGGGCACATGTGCTGTTCTTGTGGCAGAAATTAAGAGCTTTGAGAAAGCCATTAAGCAAAGATGTCTGGCATTTGAAATTAAATAATGGACACAGTTGTCTGCAGTCAGCTGGTGAGAACTGGGGTGGCTGGGAAGGAGCTCTTCACAGAGCAGTGAGGACACCTCAGAGGCTTGTATGCATGAAGGTTGCCTACCTGCAAAAGCTCATGCAGTTCACCTCCTTTACTACCGAAGACTAGGAAGTAAACTGTACAGGAATGGCACAAGATGATAAAAGAGAATGGTAAAGCAGAAATTTTACAAGTTGAAATTAAGACAGCACAAAGCTTGAACCCGAGTACACGTGACCAGTCTCTGTGAGGAGGAGGAAAGGAAGAATAAGATGCTCCAAGCCCTGTACTCTTTCCTTCTGCTTCCAGAAATCTGGACTTGGCTGCCTTGCCTAGCACAACTGGCTACGACTGCTTGCATGTCAACAATTTGCTGCATTGTACTAAGTTGGCCTACAAGAAAATGCATCAGCATTCCAATAGTAAGCTCTCCATGGCTCATGCTTATCTGTTGCTACTATGTCTATACAATATTTCAGCTGTGGCTATGTATATATATGTATATCTCTGTGCCTCTGTGTGTGTGCATATGCATGGGGATGATGTGTTTAAGTACACATGTAACAACAAAATGCATTATACACATAAAAGTGCATTCCAGTTAAAGCATGTTTTCAGTTTTGAAGATCTGGGTAAACAGATGTCGATGTTTAAAGATACATAAGACTGCACACAGATTTCAAAAAAAGGAGGCACATTTGCAATTATGCATACATATGTGTGAGTGACTGCATACACAAAGGAGGTTCCCCCATAGCCACTTCATATGCTTCACTGGTGGTACGCTTGTGTGTGATTAAATACATCTGCATGTAATTGTATTTCACATTTATTTGTATACATGTATAAACTGTTCATATAAAACCTGATGGCTGTATCAATGCAACAAGTGAAGGTTGTTACCCTCTTTCTCGCTTATAAATCATAAGTAACCATAAGAACTTACTGCAGTAATAAAACTGAGACAAGATACACAGGCATTCTTGAGTTCCAAACTGGAAAGGAATTGCAAAGAAGGCATTTTGGACGTAGCTGATGGCTGGGAATTAAAGACAAAGGAGAATCTGCAGTGGGGTGCACTCGACCTGGCTCTTGTGTTGATCCTTAAGTGATCTGAGTCATTTTGCTCCTGCTTTAGAATACTATAACTAAAAAGACAGTGTTAAAGAAAGGAACTTGAATTTCTGAACATTTCTCAATTACCTCACCCAAGTGCTGTATTTGCAACTTGTTTTCAAACCAGTTTTAGTGAAGAGCTGAAGGTTTACAAACCAAACATCTTAACCTCTCAGTTAATAATTGCACCACTAGGTCAAAGAACTAGAATAAGAGAGAGCTGTAAATTAGGAGTGTTTTATCAGAGGTACATTTCTGATGCCAGTGCTTACCCTTGCTGATAAAGATGGAGAACATCACCCAGTACTCAGGAAACAACTTCACCCATTTCTTGAGGAGGTAAAACACCTCCTAAAGGAGGTAGGACTGAAAGGTACCAATGTGAAACACCTTTACATGGATGCCTATGGAATTCCATAGTTTACTTGTGAAGTTACCACCATGACTGCAGCAATTCCTGGTGGCTCATGGTAAAACACATACAGCTGTGGATGTGTGTGCATGTTCTACAAACCATGTAAACACTTTAAACCTGAGGGACCAAAGTTGACAGTCTGCAGTCCTGAGAAATTTGTGCTCAGCTCAACTTTGTCAACAGACCAGGCTAATGTTACGTGTATTCTGTGGGCTACGTGGGTTAAAAAAAAAAAAAAGAAAAATCAAAATTCCAAAAAACACCCCTATGTTCTAAATACAGAATTTGGTTGTATCTACACAAAAGCCATTAAAAACTCTCAGGTTCCTCAAAAGAACAATAAATTGCCACTGGATCCCACTGAGTGGTCTCTCAGCCTGAGGCTGACTTCGTTGTAGATCTGCAGATCAGTGACTGTCTCAGATGGACACACATCCAGCAGCCTCACAATGGAATTTGACATTCAGAGGCTTCCCAATCTGCCCTTGCCCGGGACAGGATGAGGCTGGATCCACTGAGAAAAGGATCAACAACCTCTGCAGGTTGTTTGATTTTTAAGGGAAGTAACTTCAAGTTGTGTGACCCTATTTTTGGAGATCAATCAAGCTAACCTGCTAGGCTTCCTTTCACAGGTTTTTGAGATACTACACTGTTTCAAAAGACCAAGCAATTGGCAGAGGAAGTGAAAAGTTAAAGAGCAGAGCTATTTGCACTTACTCTGCTATTAATATTAAGACCTAAAATACTAACACTTAAAGAGTTCAAAATAGTGAAGTGTGGGGAAAACATTTTCAGGGATCCAACCAAATCAGAAGGTCATGCAGTAGAATAGGAAGATAAAATGAAATACGCAGCCAGCTTCTGTCTATGTGCATCTTGAGATACACATAGAAAATTGTGTTGCACTGTCACAGTGCTGCTGATCCCCATTTAAGTAAAAAATTTCCCCACTTTTCAATTCTGCTAAGCCTGCCACCCATACTATAAGCTCCAAAATTAACATGAAGAAAAAGAAATACTACTCAGAGACAAAGCACACTTGAAACCAAGGTCCTGACTACTCTGGGACAATTAAAATGCAGCCTGGGTATATTAATCACAGTCTTCTAGCCTGGTTCCATGTTGGGCAATTACAATCTGCCTACCTCAAATTCTCCCCAGAGTTTCAAATGCAAGGGTTATTAATGATTTCCTTCCTATCAAAAGTGTTGTTTAGTGCAGCCAGTAAAGACTGGTTTCATCCAAGTGATAGGTGAATGACCCACATTGACTAGAGAAAATGTGTAAAAGCACTTTGGGATCCTTCAGGAAGGACACTTATTACGTGGTCATTTTACAGAGCTTTTATTATTCCAAGAGGAAGTACTCCTATCTAGATGTTTTTTCACATGCCTTTTAGTAACCAAGCAGTTCAGAGTTTGGACTTGTTTTTCTAAAAATTAAATTAGGCTACCTTATTTTTTCTGTAAATTTAAGATGACGGATCTGAAACGCAAGCACTGTATCACAAAGACAATTTAGGAAAACATACACAATAACTTCTACTTCAAAAACTATTCAGATCATTTTTTGAGCCAAAAAAGATTAATGATTTATTATGGGGCTCATTAATCAAAAATTGTGTGTGCATGTTTTTTAAAGGACCAATTCCACTGTTCAAGTCAATTAGGTCCTCTAAAGCTATTACATTGGGAAGGAGACGCAATATTACCAAGACTTCCTGCAATATTGTTGAGACTTCCCCGAGTGTATTTAGAGTATAAAATACTTGCTATTATTCAGGAGATACCAAATTGCTAAGCTTCTTAAATTTGTACAATTGGGAACTTGAAGTACATTAAAATGCTGAAACTCATTAAGAGCCCTTTTCACAGCTGCAAAATCGCTGGCATTCACAGCACCATGCAGAACAATAAAACACTCCCCACACCTTTGAACAGGGCGACTTCCGTTCCTCCAGCTCTGCTTTAATAAATCACTGAGGCAGAACTGGTATCTAACCTCTCCATCAACCTCCTCCATTGAAAGGGAGAAACAAAAACCCACAACAATACTAGTATTCTGAACAGAAAAGCAAAATGTAGGAGCGTACTGTACTAAACCCCCTCCAACACAAACCCCAAAGCTATTGCTGCTACTTTGTTAGAATATAATTCAATTTTCTCCATCAACACCAAACGAAACACCTTCAGAGGCAGAAAACAATCCACGCTTTATTCTCAAGCCACCCACCAAACAATGCCCAAGTAGACTTTCTTTCCCCGGGTATCATTTTTCTGGACCCAAAACAGAAGTCTCAGTATTTCAGTGGGTGTTTTCACTACTGCTAGTTGCACGCTGTCACTCTGCACACTGAAAATGTCCTCCTGCCCTGTTCACTGAAGGGTTGGATTTTGCGCCTGCAAAGTGGCACCAGAACAAACAGCCTGAGTTCTCAGCAAACCTGTGGATGCCCCATATATGTTTCCTATATGTTCTCCAGCAGGCTCACGGTGTCAGTCCTGATAGCCAGAAGACAGAACCTTTCCAAGATTCATCAGAATTATATCTTCCTCCAACTGCAACAGGATAAACAGAGCTCAACCCTTCACAGCTAGAAGCCCGCCACTTTGCATACTGAGAGACTGCAACTGGCACTTAAAAAAAATCCTTCTCTTTGATCTGGTAGCAGCACTTTCTGCCTCCTCCTCAGTCAGGAAGGTCACAACTGCGCCTCTGCTATCTACAGGTCTCACCAACCCCAGAGCAAAGAAGCCCAAGTCTTATCAATGCATCAGTCTGATTTCTCCAGCTGAAGGATTTGTTTCTAAGTAAATTTCCATTGGGCTACCTACCACGTTTCCTTCGGTATTTGAAAAACAGAAGGAAAAAAAAAAACCAGTAACTGACCAAAAATTAAGTGTGAGTAAGAACTACGGGAACAGCGAATACTCTAGAGATTTCACAAGATTCATCACAAGCTTGGTGCTGGGCAAATGTGAAAGAAACAGTCTTGGGATTATTATTTAGCTTGTTAAATTCTATGTGCAAATTCTGTTTATTCCAAACTATTCCCCAAAGCAACGAGTGGATTGTCTCCCTGAGAGGGGGAAATTGTTCCCTTTCCCCCTCTAAACATTTTTTAAAGGAATGGGTGAATGTGCAGTGCCAAACTGGTGAAGATCATGTATTTCAAAAGTGGGTTTGAAAGATTCACCAAGAGATATTCACATTAAAGATTACAGAACTAATTACAGGGAAAAAAGGGGGTGCGGTTCTTCATGGGTGTTCCTGTCAACATCAAACAAACTCCAAGAATACAACATTACGAGGGAAGACTAGAATATGACAAACACAAGGCATGTAGTTAAAGCAAAAGATGCTTTGATAGGGTACAAACTGAGGTCGTTTTGTTATAGGCAATGAAAAATGTAGCTTCGAAAGCCTAGGTGAAGGGTACTACTCAAGTCCCATGGCTCTTGGCAAAACCCAATACGATTGCTCTTGAAGTCCAACTAGTTTGGCACACGATTCTGACTCTGTATGTTCAGTTGGAATACCCAACATGTGCCAAATGAGGAAGAGTAGGAAACCCTGCCTCCTAATCAACACAGGATCACATACACATGCACCTCAACACCTCCCCAGCTGGGATCACATTTCTCAACTGCTTCCAAGGCATAGAGGCTTGCGACTGCCATCAGCAGTGTGGGTAAAGGAGATGTCTACCTCTGTGGGAAAAATTGCAAGTGACACTGCAGTGGCAAATCCCAACTTTTTTGCTGAAAATAGGCCCAGTAAGAAACAGGCTATACCAGTTTCAACTGGCAGTTGTTTAGGGGTTGGAACTGATTGATATTCACATGGAGATTACAAAAAGAAGAAGGAAGAAGAAGGAAGAGAGCCCTCTAAGCTTTTCAACATGTAACTTTCTTAACAGATTTTGCCCTGAGATCAGGAAAAGAGTACTCAGGAGGAAATGGCAATATTTTCAACAGCATTTCATCCTTTTAGTGTTTGAAATTTCCATCCTGAAACCATCTTACTCCTATCAGATCATTTTGTTTCAAGAAACCGGGGTGTGCAAGCTGACAGCTTTAAGTAAGAAGGGATGCGACAAGAGGTTTTCAGGGAAGGGATCACTGCGGAATTCGTCCCCCTTGCTGAGTCCAACAGAGATCAACAGCATCCACCTTCAACTCAGGGCTTTACTCATCCAATAATTCAGAGTGATTGAACTTTTGCAGACACTTTAAAATAGAAAAGTAACCTTCTATCACAATCTTAAAAACAATCTTAATTAATTTCAGCTAAGCTTTTATTCTCTTGGAAAATAACGCAATCATGCTTAGGTGCAAGCAGTAAAACTAAGCATCCCTCCTGCAGTGTGATCAAGTACACCTTCAAAAGTATGGTAATCTTATTTGTTCTAGAGAATGAGTCAGTATTTTTACACAGCAAGTATCCTTCTGGAGGGAAGATTTGGCTTGCAGAGATTTTCTTCAGGATTCTTTGAAAAAATACAAATTACAGCCTTCTCTTTTGCACCCCAAATCATTGCATAAAAAATGGTAGCACTGCAGTTGAATAATATGGGGTATTTGGAGCTGAAGGTACATGGTTGCACTTAAAGCTACTTGCTAATGACTGAACTGTACACAAAGGCAGAGGTATGTGTTCAAATGTCTGCATCCCCATACCATGGCTGTTTGGATGTGCAGTAAGCACCCAGCTTTGTATAACCCCCCCTGGCTCTTCAAGTTACGGGAAGAAAGCATCCCTGATTTTACACACAGTGCCTTCCAGCATAAAATATTTTCTATTTTTCAGATTAATCTGCAATTACAGTTTGAATTATCCACATTATTCATTAATTATGCTTTTGCCATTAATGTGGGCTGTGCTTTTCCAAAAAGAAGAAAGAAGACCTAAATATTTTCCAGGTTTGGTCCAGACTGCACACAGTGAAAAGAAAAACATTTACTGAAGTTTCAGGTTCACAACAGAAATATTAACATTTCTGTGCAGTATTTGGAGTATCTGGTTAAACTGAATACTAGTGTGGGAGGGGAAGCCCCTCGGGCAGGGGATGAAGCTCCTCATGCAGGGGATGACAGCCTCTTCACCTTCCCTAGTTGTACACAGTGGCAGAAAGGCAAGAGTTGGGAGTAGGTACCTCATCACATATGATTTCCCGCCGGCATATGTGAGCAACATTTAAACTTAAGCTATTGTCATAAAAACCTCTATTATCATAATCCAAAACTGCTCTGCTTTAGCACCTGCCCCTAGTGCTAAAGTCCACGTGAACAGGCAAGTAGGACTGTGTGGATAGCAGACCTGAGCCTGAGGACTGTGTCTGATTCTGAAAGCTTTTTTCTTTCCTGCCTATGTTTAACCTTTTAGAGATAGAAATTCTAAACAACTACACTAAATTTAACTTTGCTATCTAAAGCCATCTCAAGATTTTTTTTGCTAAGAGTTTGGGTTATGTTTGCTAAGTGAAATACAGCTTGATCTGCTTGCACCAGCTGAAGGTGGTACCATCCCTTCAGACCTCATCCTCATACAGGTCTTAATATCATTCCCTGCAATCCCCTGTGGTTTTGAGCATCTGGCTTTTTCTTGTCAGATGACATTAAAGGGATGAATGTAATGCTCAGAGTGGGGCAGATGAACAACTCATTTTCATGAGCAACCCCTACTGTGCAGATATGGCTTGAAAAGTATATGCAGCACTAGGACTTGTATTTCTAAACCAGACAGTAAGCAGAAAAAAAAAACCAAAATGAAACCAACCCCAAAACAGCAAAAGAAGCCAGAAAAAAAGAAAAAAGAGTAAATGTATAAATGCATTTCTGTTTTCATTGCTTCAAGTATGTAAATCAATTATGTCCTAACCAGCTGCCCATTTTTCTGATCTAACTTAAACTAGCTATCTGAAAACCTCTACCATCAACAGGACCTAAATTAAGTTGTAAAGGAATGCCTTTCCTAATCTCTTGCTCTAAATACTGCCTACCTAAGTAAATCTGGAAATGAAAGACATCTTACATTTTTGATACAATTAGCAAAACATCTTTTTTTTTTATGCAAAGTAGTAAGCTTTGGTTACATCTTTGATACAAAGTAGCAAAGCTTTGGTAACACTTCCCTGAAGCAGTTTGTCAATTACTTAAGTTTGAAGTGACAATAAAAAAACAAACAAAAAAAACTTGACCATGCAGGTTCAACACCAAATTATGCTGAATGGGATGATGGGTTATGTACAAGCTGAAGCATAATACTTGTTTGTAACTCCCAGGATGAAAGGCTGTAAGAAACAATAAAAGAATGCACATCACTGATCTCATATGCTCCTAAAGAAAAGTAAGGAACATTTTTAACCAATGTTGGGAAACCATGTACCAAATGTTGCTCTGAATTACTTTTGAAAATATAGCTCTCTGTTTTGGGGGTTTGGCTTTTTTATGCTTGTGCCAGCTTTTATAACGAAACATTTATTTTTTTCCCCCAACTTTTTAATACTGTCAGACTTCTAGCTATACTTGGGTTACTGGACTCCCACATTGTCATGGTTATTCTTTAGTTTGCCAGCATAAAAAGGACCTAATTTAGTTGAAATCTTCTTATGAAAACATGTTCAAAGCTGGGAAAGATTTCTGTTCCTATCAAGCTGAACAGAATTTGCAAGTTAGAAATTAAGCATAGTTCAAACCCCCTGAGAACCACTACAACACCACTTTCTTTCTGAAGATACATAAATAGTTAATAGAGGAGTTAACAGTAAATGATGCTTCAAATGCGGATCTTAATTCATGAACTTTATGAGAATAATAAAATATAGTCATGGGCTTTTCTAACGGCTTCCACAGTTCAGCCATCATCTCACAATGGGTAGGACCTTAGGCTTTATAGTAAGCATAAAAAGGCAGCATTTGCCATCCTGGGTGTGGTTGCTGGTCCACCAAGCTGGAGACCATATCCCTTTAGTATCAGTTTTGTCATCAGAATGCGAGAGCAACAGCAGCTTTATACCAATATAAGTGGAGTTTACTCATATATAAGGGAAAATAAAAATACAAGTCATCACTGCTTTGTGTTGCACATAGAAAATAGCCTAGATTAACTTACATTTCAGACCTAATTTTTTTTCAGGACTGCTTTTTGTTTGCCATTAAAACAGAAGGCTGGGTTAGGAACTTCAAAGGCTGTATGTACGTTATGACATTGGGTCCTGCCTGGCCCCCGTCTCACCTGGCACAGCAGCAGCAGCAATGCAGGAAATCCACCATTCCCCTCTTTGGAGAACCCAGGATAACACTGCGGCTTCTGCCACACAAAGGAACGGCAAAATGTTTCCAGCAAAGTGCATCTTTTAAGTTGACATTATCCTTCCAGGATATGTCAAATACAGACCCTGACACTGCAACCTACATATGGTCTAGATTAAAATGAACAAACAAACAAACCAGCCCTTAAACTATGAGGCCTTCCAGAAGCAAGGAGCCAAAAGTACAATAATTGCTTTATACTGTACTAAAGGGACTGACAGTGGAGCCGGCCATGAGTGCAGCGCTGCAGCATATCTGGTAGCACTCAGAAAAGAGACTGTTTGCTGTTTTCCTGGGAGCACAATGGCATAACACCCACTCTCAGGGTGAAAGGGCTGCCAGGCTCCTCTCCTCCATGCTGCACCCTGGCTGGCAAATACCCCTGAGAGCATCTGCACCAATGAAAGAGAGAAAAACATAAGACAAACCATAGAAAAATGAATTGTGCATAACCGTGTGCAACAGGTTTCAGACCTCAGCCTGAAGGAGCGAATTGCTCCAGGATGGCTTGGTATTAATAACAAAAATGAAGAAATTAAATTTGTGCAGCTCCCTACATTTAGTAAAGGAAATTATGCATTTCCCACAAAGCCTAATGCCAGCTCCACAGGGATTATATTAGTATTTATTGTTTTGTATGCTCAAATAAAACACCTGTTGAAGTCAGCTATTTGAAGAATTTTTAATATACCAGCCTTATACTACAGAGAATAAGAAATGTTTATAGAGGCACTCCTGGTAAGACTGCTGGCTCTTTTTCCCCCCAGGTAGGTGCATAATGATTTAATAACAGAAACAGCATGCCCACAGACCTCTGAACCTCAGATTTAAATAAAAACTAATATATCTGAAATCTGGGTATCAGTCTTCACAGCTCCTTCGGCCTTCCCTGTTATAGAAGGAGGTGTAACCCTAGGTTACGACATGCTTCTTTTATAAAGTCCCATCTTAAAATGTCAGGAGTCAAGGAATTAAAACCAAAAGCAGCATAAATCGCTGTTAATCATTAAAGTCTTTGATCTGCTCTTTGCTTCAGAAGGCATTGTGCCTCCTAAATGGAGGGATCAATCACCATACACCAGACATGCTGCTAGGCCCTCTTGTGCCATGCTGCCCGCACAGAGGGCAGCTCATCGCGGTGCATTCCAGCTTGGCTTCCAGTCAAACCAACGGGCAAAAACATGCCAGCAGGAAAGCAAAACAACACGACACAACCCACTTTGTCCATCTACATGACACAACTGCTTCCCCTTTGGGCATTTTTCACGCTTTTCTATTAAATGGCAACTTGCTCCTGCCTCTGTTTCCCAATACATCCTCACTGGGTGTTCCACCATCACTATTTCTCATTAGCAAACAGGATTACTGTTAGTTGTTTTCTTTTTTTAAAGAAAAAACTATTTATGTTTCCACTCATTCATAGCCATACAAAGTATTACATTGGCCTGCCTTGACTTGTTTGCTGGCTTTTTACAATAACTAAATGGATTGCATAAAGAGGGAGAAATCTATTTACCTCCATCTCAACTACAAAACCTCCCAAAATGCAGCACATTTATTTTGCTAAGAAGAATGCACAGCTAAAAAAAAAAAAATAAAAATCCAGAAAGAGATGAACTTTCTCAACAAAAGATGTGACAGCTATTTTGATATAACAGATATGTATGCTGACTTAGAAAGCTGGGGTTCAACCCAGACAGGCTCTTCTGTCCTGTGGGGATGGTTCCTACAGGAAGGCTCCAGAGGAAGAAGGAGATGCAATACACTCCAAGTAAATACAGCAGGATTAGGCCTTAATTACAATGCTGGCTAATGATAGGGTTGCATGGATTTGGTGTAACAATAGCAAATGGGTTCAGCTGCAGGCCAAGAGACAGTATGAACAGAATATGTGTCTATTAAGGTTGTACTTGGCCTGTAACAAGAGTTAAACAGTTTTTCATCCTAATTCAAGCAGGTTTGTCACTTTAAGGCTGTTATTCCTCACGTTTCTTCCACGGCTGCTGCCCTTCTTCAGTTTGAGGAGTACTCTGTTTCATAAACATTCCCTTTAATTTCAGATTATGGAAATCCTGGGCACAATCTGGTCTTTATAAATAGGGAGTTGAAGACATAAACAAATGTCAAACAGAGATAAAAGTAGTACTGAACTTTTAATTATCAAAATATTTTATTTCATTTAAAGGAGCAGATTCACTGGTCTTTTCCAGCTGCCTTGCATCATCACAACAATGAAAAGCATTATATATCCAGTTCAGTTGAATGGTTACAGTGAGTTAGCAGCTGCTTTACATCACTGGAGCAGCACAGAGATACAGCACGTATTTCAACCTCAACCAGTATTCTTTCAAGGCACTTTATCAAAAGGGAAAGAAGTGCTTAGCTGCTTAACTGAGACAGTAGAGACATCTAGTTAAGATGAATTAAAGACACCATAAAAATCTCTGCAAATGATTTTGAGGTGGAATTTGCTCACTCTCCTTTGGCTAGCAAGAATCTCATCAGAATCACTGATGGGAGAAAACTGTTTAAACTAATATGCCTCATTTTCAAACCTGATTTTAGACAGTTTCTATTACAACACTTCAACACAAGTTAGAAGGGCAGATTCACTGCTGCTTATGGCTTGGAGCACAGAGAAACCAATACACAGATATAAAGACAGATAAGCACTTCGGGCAGACAGGAAATAGGAAGAAAATACCACTCTCATAACCCTCCTGCTTAGCTAATGCAGTTGTAAATGGAAGTATAGTATCTTCCACAAGATCTTCACTTGCTTTCAGTCTCATGTCCATTCAAGGCTCCCTCTGTTCATCCATTGCACTATGGCACAACTAGCTGAGCAATTAACTATGCCCTATGTTATTCTTTTTTTCACCTAATTATTGCTTCATTTCTCAACTGGATGGAGCAGTTGCTCCTGTTTGCCTAAGATCTTAGGAAACACAACTACTAATTTCCCAGATTTTTTATTCTAGTGGAAGACAACCTGCAGCTCAGAGCGAGCATTTTCTTCTACCTGAATGCCAGAAAGAATGGGGGAATAGCTCCATGGGAATAGCCTCCCTCATCAATGTGTGCATGCACACATACACACTCACTCACTTTCAGTTGTCTTCTTTTACCCTGCCCATGTTTAGAAGCTGACTAGAAAAACAAAAGTAGACTTTGTCCCTGTCTCTTATCAGTAAACAGTGGCTGGTTTATTTCCTAGGGAAATAAGGCAAACATGCTGTTTCTCTGTGTTTAACATTACTTAACATAACGGCAGCTTACTGACAAACCCAAAAGAGAGCTAAGGGTTTCAAAGATAAACTATAGTTCTACACATCTTTTGCCATAAAGGGAGATGAGAGAGCAAGCAAGTTCCCTTGGCTCTAAAAACCCCCAACTTGTATGTGTTCATACTTTGTTAGACAGCAGAGTATATATGTAGGAGAGATGCCTTATAAATGCTTTCATCATGAAAACGTTTCACTCAGATCTTGCGAGCTTCTGAAACAACCCCATCAATCAACTTTCCAGGGAAATTTGCAGGAAACTAAGCTTTGCTAGTTCTGGAGCTCAGGGAACAATGTGTTAACAATACTGTTGCAGCTAACTGTGCAGCATCCTTTCTAGGCTCCTCTCTGATATGCCTGCGCCATGGGTGGCTGGGTTACAGGAACATTCAGGTTATCTGAGTTACCTTTATATTTGTATCCCTATTGATCTGCACCAACACTGCAAAATGCTGAACTTCATTTACACACAGGGCTCTGTGCCGGAAATTGTTCAATCTTGCATCCTTCTCTCCCACTAACTGCAGCAGTCTTAGATGAGGTACAGCTCCACGCTCTAGCCTGGCTGATGCGTCTTCCCAGATGGACATCCCAGAGCACTGAACTGGCTTTCCCATTCAGAAAGTAAACATGGAAACTTGAACACAGACAGTATTTTCTCCAATTGACAATTACTTGAGTGCTTTCTTGCAAGCCATTTCAACTCAATTACTCCAGAGAGTAGTAACATTTAATTTTAGTCTGGGAGCACAGTGATTCTGTAATTCAAATGTTCCTGGAAATTTCAATCATTCTACAGTTTTCATGCAACTTTCTGTTCCTGACCTCCAGCAGCAGAAACTCACAGAATTTATGCTACTTGCCACAGTTGCACATGCTCATAATCATGCTGTCACAACAACCTGGCAACCTGGTGCCCATGCCACCACATCCTGAGCACATCCATAGCTCAGTACTACTTGTCCAGCGAGACAAAAAAGACACCAGATGATGGGGAAGAAGGCAGAGCTCTCACTAACACACTAGCTGCTACTTCAGGAAGCCAACAGCAGTAACAACAGCAATATCCTCTCCAAATGTCCCGTTTTTTGGTTTCCCTACAACACAGGAACACTGGCACATTATATCCCAGAGTTTCCAAATACAGCCCATCATGCCAGACCTCCAACCGCGTTTCCCACTGTTGGCAACATCTACTCTGAATTTGCTGTAGGGACAAGTGTTCTCCCTTCCTCTACCTGCACCACAAGGAGGGACTCAGTGTGGTGGGACAATGTGGTGATTCACCAGTTAACAACACAACTGTGTGCTCTCACAGTTGCATCTGCTCTACATTTCTGAAGGGAGATGGCTGAAGCTTACATCTCTAAGAAATTAGGACCCTGCTTTCAGAGACAAGTAGAGTTCCTGTCACTCATACATCAGAAATGTGTGCGCTCACAGTGAATATGTGTTAATCCATTTTGGACGGTCTGGACTCCTAGTTTACTAGTATTGACACCTTCACTTTCTATCTCCATGCCGGAGCGAGGTAGAGATGAGTGATGAACATGGACAGTGCCCATTTAATGTAGGCACCATACAGAAAATTAAGAGTTCATTTTCCTCCTTTTTGTGCCAAAATGAATAGGAATGAGATTCCTGCTGTGGTGAAACAGAGGGTAGTTGAATGGAACGCCAGTGGCAACAGTGCCATTTTGCACATGCACTCGTCCATTCCTGTAGCTGCAGCTCCCCTTGCCACCTCGCCAGCATACAGCAAGGTGAGCTCGAAGAGAAGCAAAGGATGGCTGCCTGGCCGCCAAGCACAGGAAAATGCAGGGATGGCTCAGCACCAGGCACAACCCTACTCCTCCCTCTGTCTAGTCTAAACACAGAGTAACATTTCCCAGTCTTCCTTGCCTTCCCTGCTTCCTCCACCCAATCTCTTCTCCCAAAGGACAAGCATTTATCACTAGGAAGGTCACTTTAGAGAGGCAGTTTCTCTGGCTGTGAACATCTCAGCTGAAGTTGAAGTCAGCACACATAAATAACGCTGAGTGTGAGGTAGATCCCTGCAGACCCGCTTCAATCCAAATCCCCAGTGCTATAATTAAAGTAATTGCTATGTCCAATGAAAGAGCTCTTATTTCACAGGAATTTAGGCAAAGCCAGAGTGTATCTTTCCTTCCTGAGGGCTATATAACAAACTCCAATGGCATGGGATTTTTCTTCTGTCATTTTTATTAATTTCAAGGAAAACACCTCAAATGTTTTCCACAAATATGATATCGTGCTTTGGAAAGTGTACTATCTGCAACTAAAAACAATTATAGTCTATGTAGAAGAAAGCACAACAGCAAGTCACTTCTTTCTCAGGAAAAATAAAGCCTACTCCAAATGAAAATGCTTTCCATGAAGCAGCAGTTTTACCTCAAGAAAAAGTTTGGCACTGATGCAAGCATTTACTCTTGAAAGACAACTATTCTTTGAGTTGTTGATGAAAAGATTAATAATACAAATGAAACCTAAAAAAAATAAAATTGCAAGCAAAATAAAGAGACTCAGTGCATGACATCAATGACATCAATGCTACTTATCCTACCCATGCCGTATGAACTTCTCCCCTGTGGACTCCAACAAGTTTTATTCAGGATTTTTTTTTGAGAGAAATCTATGCCCATAACCATTGCACATACTTGGTAAACTCAGTTTAGGAACATCATACTTCATGTGTTCTTTACCAACGGTTGACATGTCCACATGTAAATCCCAACACAGGAAATACTGGATTTATTGTTTTGCGCAAATCATCTGGATGAAACATTCATGGTTCAATGCTTTGGATTTACTATGCATTGTGACGTAGTATAGCATGCATGAGCAGTGGCTCAAACCACACTGCCCAACAGCCGCACACTGTGGACATGGCTGTAGTGCACAGAGTTGCCCCAGGGATCTCTAAGACAGCTGGCAGTGGAAAAGAGTGGAAAGGGAGTTGAGTTTAACAAGGGTCTCATATACTGCCCTAATAAAAAGCCTTTAAAATCTCCCCTCTGACAATTTTGTTTGGAAAAGAAAGACATTAATGAGAAAAAGTACATAATACTCCTTTCATGAAACTCCCCTCCATACCTTGGTCATCAAGAGTTGACCACTGTATGAGCAGGAGGACTGCTTGGATGGTTACCCGTTTCCCAGGGAGGCAGAGGTTCTGTGTGAATGCACCATTTCCAGAAAAGTAAACTCAAAGCGCCTGGAGCTTTTCTTTCCTCCCAGATTAAAAATTAGTTTAATCCTTAAGAGCTCTTGAAGACTTGCTGTTCAACTACATATAAACAAGTACTCCCCTTAGCATGTGGAAACTGGGGGGCTGTGGAAGTTGTTGGGTAAAAAGGATGAATGCACGTTTTTTCCCCTGAGGCTGTAGTTTCAATACGGCTCCAGAGAGCCAGCGCTGTTCTGCCAAACACCATTTCAGTTATTCCCATGAAATGATGGATGGCCTCAACCTACTCCCTAATGAAGATTTTCACCAGGAAGGCTGCTATTGCAATCACCTTCTTTTTTAGGGCAGCCTTAAAGCACCCTCCAAAGAAGGAAGAAAAAACCCCACCTTACCTCCCCATGCACAGATGTGGGGCAATTTTGTGAGACTGGAGTTTAAGACAAAAAGCTGGGGAGAGTCCAAAGTCCTACATCACAAGTTATACCTATTTTGAGGGTAGAGTACAGCCACAGCTGCTGATCTCTCCCTCTGCTTCCTCGTACCACCATCATGTAAAGATAAACCCAGGCCCTCAGAAACTCACACCATCTCTATACACTTCTGAAAAATGGGATGCTAAATGGCAGTAAGAACTTATTTGAGAGGTTCCTCTACTGCATTTACTAATGTCAAGGTGGGGCGAAGTGACAATAATAAAAGGCAGTGGCAGAGGAACCCTATCACTTTACAAAATAGTGGCACTTAAGCTTCCCACTATAATGCTGTGAATTCAGGAGGCCAGGTAGTTATAACAACAAGGAATTTCTATTAAATTGTATAGCACCATGGTGATCAACAGGAAATGTTTCAAAGGATATTCGTGCAATAGCTGTTGCTGAGTGCTCCACCCAAACCTCTCTCAGGTCCCTCTTCTTTTATCCAGTAGTGTTTACAATAAACTTGGACATGCTTTACATTTTACTTGAGAGAAAGCCAGTTAGGAACAGAGGAAGGCTATACTCTTAACACATTATACCAACCATTAAAGTAATAAACCAGAAAAAAAAAAACAAAACAACACCTTTTCAGGGTCTTTTTCATGACAATGGCTGCACTAACTGAAGTGCAAAGAAAGATATACTAGTAAAATTAGAATTGAGAATGTTCATCTAAACAAGAAAATAGAAATTATTCACGTCTTGTAGCCTGAATGATGTATATAAGAAATAACATCACAGAGAACATTGCACCTGCTGCAATGTGCAACATTTTTTTTCTTTTAATTAACCCAGTGCCTCATTTTGACTTAGGGGAGGGGGAAAAAAAAAAAAGAAAAAAGAAAAAAGATCCATCTTGCTCAGTGCTTTTGGCCATAAAATATGCTTTACATGCAGAATACATAAAATATTTACATAAACCTCAGCATATTTTAATAGATCCACCTCATTTGATTCACAGTCCTTCAGCTGCTGTTCACTAAACTTGTACTCCCTTTTTTGACACAGTCAAATACCTGAGTTCTCAGATGGAATATGACATTCAAGTGCATCAATTTCATTACACATTAAACTATTCTGGTTGATTGCTTTCAATAAACAGAGTACACACTGTTCCCTCCTGTTTCCTACAGATCACTAAGGTCTACCACTCACTTTAGACATTATTTACTCTTATTCATGATCTTCCAGTAAAAGCACATACCACTCCACCTCCTCACTCCAGTTCTAGTCATGGCATTTAGCACATGGAAAGTATGACAGACACACATCAGAAAACATGTGATACAGATATACGAATTACATTTGTATAGCCTATTAAACTAACATTTATCTAATTCACCACCAACGCTCAAAATGGGCCACTGGAGCTGAGCTCGGTCTATGACAGTCTGACCCATTCCCCAGCTCTGATGATTCTTCATCTAGCAACTCCCTCTCTCCACAATCTTTTCAAGACTGTAGACACTCTCGAGCATCATCTCAATTGTGTTCCCAACTCCCCTGTATTATTACTGGTGCTTACAGCTGCCTCCTCCAAGTCTCCTGACAGGACAGCAGACAAAATCCACAGAATCGATCAGAAAGGAAGAGAGGGCCCTGCTGTTGCCCAAGAAAATAAAGCAAAGTACAAAATTGGAGTTTTAATTTGAATGGTTACCAGCCAAATTTCTAGCATGTCTCTGGCTGGTTGGGTTCCAAAAGAATGAATGAGGGTTCAGAACATTTCTAATATTATCTGAAATGGGCAATGCAGCCCTACTTCATATAAAAGGATATAGCATAATTAAACACAATATTATTTTAGCTGATGAAAACAAGAAAAGAGCAGTTCTTACCTTAAACAGCCTCTTGCATTATCCAGATATAACAAGGACAGACCAAAACCTCAGCAAAATAAATACAACCAGCCATATAAAAATTAATGTTTCTGATGGCTAAACCATATTATCTCAAGTACTATTGTCATCTTTATCCATCTTTTGGGGAGGAATAGGAGACTGTTAATCATAGAATCATAGAATAGTTAGGGTTGGAAAGGACCTTAAGATCATCTAGTTCCAACCCCCCTGACATGGGCAGGGACACCTTACGCTAAATCATATCACCCAAGGCCTTGTCCAACCTGGTCTTGAACACTGCCAGGGAGGGAGCATTCACAACCTCCCTGGGCAACCCATTCCAGTGCCTCACCACCCTCACAGGAAAGAATTTCCTCCTTATATCCAATCTAAACTTCCCCTGTTTAAGTTTTAACCCATTACCCCTTGTCCTGTCACTACAGTCCCTAATGAAGAGTCCCTCTCCAGCATCCCTAAAGGCCCCCTTCAGATACTGGAAGGCTGCTATGAGGTCTCCACGCAGCCTTCTCTTCTCCAGGCTGAACAGCCCCAACTTTCTCAGCCTGTCTTCATACGGGAGGTGCTCCAGTCCCCTGATCATCCTCGTGGCCCTCCTCTGGACTTGTTCCAACAGTTCCATGTCCTTTTTATGTTGAGGACACCAGAAGTGCACACAATACTCCAAGTGAGGTCTCACAAGAGCAGAGTAGAGGGGCAGGATCACCTCCTTCGACCTGCTGGTCACGCTCCTTTTGATGCAGCCCAGGATACGGTTGGCTTTCTGGGCTGCAAGCGCACACTGAAGCCGGCTCATGTTCATTTTCTCATCAACCAACACCCCCAAGTCCTTCTCCACAGGGCTGCTCTGAATCTCATCTCTGCCCAACCTGTAGCTGTGCCTGGGATTGCTCCGACCCAGGTGTAGGACCTTGCACTTGGCATGGTTAAACTTCATGAGGTTGGCATCAGCCCACCTCACAAGTGAGTCAAGGTCCCTCTGGATGGCATTCCTTCCCTCCAGGGTATCAACCGAACCACACAGCTTGGTGTCATCGGCAAAGTTGCTGAGGGCACACTCAATCCCACTGTCCATGTCAGTGACAAAGATGTTAAACAAGACGGTCCCTACACCGATCCCTGAGAGATGCCACTTGTTACTGGTCTCCAGCCAGACACTGAGCCATTGACCACAACTCTTTGTGTGTTATACTGTAAAAAAAACCTAAGTGCTATTTAGTCACCTCCTCTCTAACAATGTTTTATAGGAGGATTTTTCCCTCTGAGATTAAAGACAGAATAATGCAAGTAGACATGGTACATTTTCCTAAAGAAAAGAGCACTGTCTCCTTTAAAGTAGAATAAAGAATAAAAAGATAAAATAAAGAATAAATCCTTCCACAAAGCTAGCAGCTGAGAGTGGCACAAGGCTGCCCCACTATCTTCTGAGAAGCCACAAAACTTCTTGCTTTCAGAGCTTCAACACTGTTGCTTTTAATGTACTTCCAAAAAAATGAACCTCCCTTAAATTTGCCCATTTGTTAAGTGGGCACAAACCGGTCATCCCACCACCAGCAAACTAGCTGAACAATTTATTTCTAGCACTCCTTCAGATGCAAATATGAAGTTGAGTGTGTCATAGCCTGAGGAAGGTGTGATTTTAAGAGTGCTGAGACCTGTAGAGTCCAATGCACTGTCTTTACCCTTCCTTCCACTGCTATTAGCAGAGGGGAACTGCAAAGAATATTGGTAGCCACTGTTTCCATGGCACAAAACCTAATGAAATATTATCGCTTCACTTCAATTCCCATAGCAATTGGTTATGAAGAAGTGTCGTTTCAGACAACAGCAATACTGATAATGCTAGACTTCATAACAGCACTGCACACGTGACGACTTCAGGGCACTGTATCTCAAAGTGCCTGATGCACTGTAGGCACTACCATTAATGATCATAATTTCGAGTTCAATATGTAAACTTCAGGAAAAAACAGACATGTCCTCAAAGTAATTACATTCAAATGTAATCCATGATTTTACTTTGTGTGCGTTTTGAAACAGACTGCCAAGCTGCAGACTGTATTTGCTAGTAGTAACAGTCCTTCTTTGCACACTGGTGATACACTCCCTGTATTTGTATATCACTTGCCATGGATAAAGCCAAATCCTGTGCTCAGTCAGATGTTTTGGGATTAATGCAGACTGGATAGGCCAGTTTTGTGCAAAAAGCCATCTGTTGCACCAATGTCTACAAACACTGTGGATGCCCACTACTTTTAGAAAGACCACATGTGAAGAGAGGTAGCTGCTCACTGAGACAGACATTTTTCCACACAGCCTTTGCATTTATTAATAGGCTCCTTCTCATTTAGTGTTCCACTCACACCTAAAGCGTATGCGAGGATGTAGACTTCAGCATCATAAATAGGGGACAGGTCTTTTAGGAATGTGTGTTTCCAACAACTTTCTTATTTGCTTTTTTTTATTACTCACCGGTTTCCTGTGTGGATAAGCTTCCCTTGTTAAAAAGTGTTTACCAAAGGAGGGCAGAGAAGAAGAATAATTAAAGATGTTTTAAAGTTTTACAGAAAATTCAGGGATAAAAACAAATCCTAGATCATTAAGATGCTGGGTGTTTCTTTTCTTATTTTATGGAAAAATAACTCCCTCCAAGCTACCAAAAGTTGATTCGACTGCTTAGAGAAATACACTACCATAGTTTCACAGTACTTACGCCTCTTCCTTATAAGCATCTGTTAACAGCTACCCTGATGAGCTACTGCAGCTGGCCAGGTTCAGCATAACTGCGCTTTCTTACCTTGCGTAAGAGCATCTTACGATCATGAGATGGTTGAGTTCACGATCCTCAGCACAGTGAGAAGAATGTGCAGCAAGCTCACTGCCCTGGACTTCAAAAGAGCAGACTTTGGCCTCTTCAGGAACCTGCTTAGTAAGGTTCCATGGGATATAGCCCTAGAGGGCAGGTGGGCCCAAGACTCTTGGTTAATATTCAAGGATCACCTGCTACAAGCTCAGGAGTGCTGCATCCCAACCAGAAGGAAGTGCAGCAGGAGGGACAGGAGACCTCCTTGGATGGATAAGGAGATGCTGAGGAAAATTCAAATGAAAAAAGAGACTTATAAAAAGTGGAAGCAAGGACAGGCACCCTGGGAAGAGTACAGGGATGTTGTCTGGGAAGCTAGGGACCAGGTTAGAAAAGCTTAGGCCCAGTTAGAATTAAACTTGGCTAGGGATGTTAAGGATAACAGGAAGGGATTCTGTAGGTACATAGAGAATAAAAGACAGACTAGGGATAACGTAGGCCCCCTCCGGAAGCTATCAGGAGAACTGGCTACCCTGGATTTGGAGAAGGCTGAGGTTCTGAATGACTTCTTTACCTCAGTCTTCACTAGCAAATGCTCTGACCAAACCACCAAGTCTTGGAAGGCAGACACAGGGACTGCAAGAATGAAGAACTTGGGCCCACTGTAGGAGAGGATCTGGTTCGAGACCATCTTAAAAACCTGAACGTGCACAAGTCCATGGGACCTGATAAAATCCATCCGCGGGTCCTGAAGGAGCTGGCAAATGAAGCTGCTACGCCACTGTCCATCAGATTTAAAAAATCACGGCAGTCAGGTGAAGTTCCTGCTGACTGGAAAAAGGGAAATATAACCCCCATTTTCACAGAAGGGGAAAATGGATGACCCAAGGAAATACAGACCAGTCAGTCTCACCTCTGTGCCTGGCAAAATCTTGGAGCAGATTCCCCTGGAAGGAATGCTAAGGCACATGAAAAACAACATGCATGCTGGATGACAGCATGCAAAGAGTTGTGGTCAATGGCTCAATGTCTGGCTAGAGACCAGTGAGTGGTGTCCCTCAGGGATCAGTGTTGGGACCGGTCTTGTTCAACATCTTTGTCACTGACATGGACAGTGGGATTGAGTGCGCTCTCAGCGAGTTTGCCGATGACACCAAGCTGTGTGGTTCAGTTGATATCCTGGAGGGAAGGAATGCCATCCAGAGGGACCTTGACACGCTTGTGAGGTGGGCTGATGCCAACCTCATGAAGTTTAACCATGCCAAGTGCAAGGTCCTACACCTGGGTCGGAGCAATCCCAGGCACAGCTACAGGTTGGGCAGAGAAGAGATTCAGAGCAGCCCTGCGGAGAAGGACTTGGGGGTGTTGGTTGATGAGAAAATGAACATGGGCCGGCTTCAGTGTGCGCTTGCAGCCCAGAAAGCCAACCGTATCCTGGGCTGCATCAAAAGGAGCGTGACCAGCAGGTTGAAGGAGGTGATCCTGCCCCTCTACTCTGCTCTTGTGAGACCTCACTTGGAGTATTGTGTGCACTTCTGGTGTCCTCAACATAAAAAGGACATGGAACTGTTGGAACAAGTCCAGAGAAGGGCCATGAGGATGATCAGGGGACTGGAGCACCTCCCGGATGAAGACAGGTGAGAAAGTTGGGGCTGTTCAGCCTGGAGGAGAGAAGGCTGCGTGGAGACCTCATAGCAGCCTTCCAGTATCTGAAGGGGGCCTTTAGGGATGCTGGAGAGGGACTCTTCGTTAGGGACTGTAGTGACAGGACAAGGGCTAATGGGTTAAAACTTAAACAAGGGAAGTTTAGATTGGATATAAGGAGGAAGTTCTTTTCTGTTAGAGTGGTGAGCCACTGGAACGGGTTGCCCAAGGAAGTTGTGAATGGTCTGTCCCTGGCGGTGTTTAAGGCCAGGTTGGACAGAGCCTTCGGTGAGATGGTTTAGCGTAAGGTGTCCCTGCCCATGTCAGGGGGGTTGGAACTAGATGATCTTAGGGTCCTTTCCAACCCTAAGTATTCTATGGTTCTACCTTGTAGTGGACCACAGTCCAGACCAAAATTGAAACTTCCATCCTTTTTAAAGTGAAAATGAGATCTCAGCAGAGAGAGTATGCTCTCCTTTTCAGATCACAAAAGTGATGAACACTTTATGCTGTTGAAAGGTCCTCTACAACCCTAACTATTCTATGATTCTATGAAAACAAAACAAAAAAAAAAAAACAAGCAAAAAGAATCCCAGTGTCCTGGGTTCAGCAGTAGCAGTCATTTTTCTCCTTCTTGGTAGCTGGTGCAGCACAGTGTTTTTGACTTTCAGCCTGGGAAGAGAGCTGATAACAATGATGTTTTAGTCTGACCAAGGACTTTGTGAGCCTCATGCTCTGACAGGGAGGAGGGGAAGCTGGGAGGAAGCAGGGACAGGACACCTGACCCAAACTGACCAAAGAGGTATTCCATACTACAGCACATCATGCCCAGGATGTAACTGGCAGTGAGCCGGAAGGGCTGGTGGACTGCAGAGTTGGATGAGGTATCGGTCAGAGCTTGGTCGGGCTAGGGGGGTGAGTTATCAGTCAGCTGGTAGTGAGATGTTGTATTCTCTTCCCTTGTTATTTCCTCTATCATTGTTATTATTGCTGGTAGCAGTAGTGATCTCTGTTATACCTTAGTTACTAAACTGTTCTTATCTCAACCCGTGGGAGTTGCATTCTTTTCAATTCTCCTCTCCTTCCCTCCGGGAGCAGGGAAAGAAGGGGGGGAGTGAGTGAATGAGCTGCCTGACTGGTTTTAAAACACGACACCCAGGAAAGCCGAACTAGATGAATATGCAGGTCAAAAAGTCGAAAATTTGTCTTGTGCACAAGCTGATGTACTTAATACTTTATTTTTGCACATTTATTTTCTCTTACATGTTAATGCAACTTCAGAATTCGCTGTCATATTCTGCAGTCAGATGTACAGACAGATGTATAGACACAATACTGCCTTCACTGGTAGCTGATATTATAGTCTAAAGTATACTTGTATAAATTATACTTGTTTCAATAATTGTTGTTCTTTTCCTGTTTATATTAATCCAGATTTTTACCTAAACGTTATTTTATTATTACTTATCAAACCCCTTATCAGATAAGAAACTGGAAATTACTCTCTTTATTAGCCCTGTAACTTTATAGATGCAATGCAACTAAACTCTAATAAAAGGAATAAATTGTAATAGATGACAAACTGGCATTGCTTTGTAGCTCACTGGGGTGTTGTGAGGAGCAGTCCAACCTTGGCAAGCACTGCTTAGTTTAAGCACGTTGTAAAGTTATCTCATGTTGGAACTTAGGCAGAAACTGAAGATTCCATTCAATCCAATAGGCTGTGTTAGAAATTTATCCTGTCTGGTCTTCATTAAATTTGTAAAACATGACTGATAGCGTGCACTGCATAACACTCTAATAACACAGTTTAAACACCAGTCAACACAACAGAAGAGGTAGAGAAACGTGACACAAGTATTAAAGCTAAGTCAGCCTTGAAATGTCTGGAGTTATTTAAACATCTATCAAAATCTCTTTGGACTTGGAATCAAGAAGAGAAATCTTGTGTGAACATAGAAATGTTTTTCTCCAATACCTGTTTGCAGTCAGGCTTCAAATACCAGGAAAAAAAAGACCAAGGATATAAAGGAAAAAAAAAAATATTGTTTAAATAAAAAGAACCATTTTTTTCCTTTTCACCTCTCACTGCCTGAAATCAGTCTGTCACCCCACAGAATACTTAATTCCATTGAAGCGCTTCACTTCAAAGAGTTCCTCCATTATCTCAAACAGGAAATACGACGCAAGTATTGTCCAAGGGAGAGTAGTCATCTAACTTGCTGCTGAATTTTAGGCTGTGGCCTGGGGGAGAGAGCATTCAGTAAACACCAAAACCAGCCCCAAACAAAATGAAACCAAAATTTTGACAAAAGCATAGTTTACAAACCCAGTGACAGGGCAAATTGGTTTTGAAATAGAAGACACCTTCCTCCTTACTGTTTTCAGTATTAGGACAATTATCTCTTAAAACTACTGTATTACATGTCTCCAAGCATTCCGAAAGTGTATGTGTGGGCTTTTTCTGTAGCTAGATGACTAGCTTGTGGCATTGTGAACAGAAAGTTGCAGGATACTAAGGAGGTTTAGTTTCAGAGACGTCTGCCTAGTCAAACTTTCAAGTTTTGCAGGAAAGAGAATGCTTGCCTTTAATGTTTTTAATCTTGAGTTTTTCCCTTTGAGGCTGAGATCTACTAATATTCCAGTGCTGTTGACTTCACAGAACTTATCTGATTTCAAATTTCAATATTAATAAAAAATCAGAGAAGACATCTGAAATGACACATTGAACTTATCTAGACCTACACAGATGGATAGGAAAGTAATGTCCAATACGTAAAAAATGTACAGAACATTTGTAAGGATCTGAAAGACTTCCATCCAAAAAAAAAAAGGATTGTTTCAGTAAGTCCTTTTCTACTTTGTTGCTTAAGTACTACAGCGATAAAATTACTTCCACAATGTTTCTTCATAAAGTAAGTGTTCAAGTGAATCAGTACTTGTAAACAAGCTCTACTGAGAATTCATGCTGCCAATTTAGGATAAACTATTTTGTATATTCAGTTCCATTTCTCTGGTAAAATTTCCCTAATGAAATGTAGTAAAATTCACAAACCATCAGATCAACACACACCAATGAAATTAAACCCCTGAGAATATTCACCGCTTTATTTTTATTAGCACTGCTTTAAATATTCAGAATGTATGGGTCATGAAACTATGCTTAGGGCAACATTTTCTCATAAGTTCATTTGTGCATGTTTCAAAATAGATTTTAAAAGTAAATAATTTTCATCTCAACCTTACTGTGAAGACAACCAACAGAAGTAGTGATGGGGGCAAATCTTAATAACCCCCTCCTCAAGTTGTTAATTTTAGGGTATTTCAGGGCTAAAGAATATCCCAGGCAGCGAAAGGAATGCATTTAAATGCTGAAAGCAGTTTATATAATACTTCAAATTTCTAAAGCAGTGCCCACATTCCCTCCTTCCTTACAAACACAAGATAAAATTACTTGGAATTTCCTTACATTATTACTGAATATAGGACAAACAACAACACTGTTCAAGAGTCAGACAAGGTGACCTGTGATTATTTTTCATGGAAAGATCACAGGACAATATAAAATCTGACCAGTCAATTAGAAAAATGGGTTTCCGCATACTTTACACACATAAGCCCTCTGCATACAATTCATCATGTCACTACCCTGGTCGCAAAATCCAAGTGGAAAAGTTCATGTCTACTTTCTTGCAGGAGATGTGGCAGAACACCATGCGCTTGCACACTGACTTGCTGTCAGCATATCCAGTGAGAGCACAGCACTATTGGCAGCATCCAGACTCAGTACCACAGACTTATACTCTGTGTATATCATGGAAGTATCCATTGGCATCATGGCAGTCCTATGCACAAAATAAGTGATGGAAAGTCACAATGTGACTTGAAGGGGAAGATTATTTTATTTTTTCCCCTCTCAAGTGAGCATTATCTGCAGGATGCATTATCTGCAGTCACTGGGAGAAGGGTGTCTTTACAGTCCCCCAGGAATCAAAAGATGCTAGACCCCAGATTAGTCACAAAGGACAGCTTTTCAACTCCTTATGATTTTTCTTTTTGCCAGATCTGCATGTAAAAGAAAGGTTGAGGAAGAGGCAGAGGGAGGCAGCAGTTTGCGCAGGGAACCTGGCAGGAACCAGAGGAAGAGAAACTGTTGCTAGCAGGGTCTGCAGGAGATGTGACACATCATATTTATCCACAAGAGCTTGGAAGCATCAGGGACAATACTCAGCGCAGGCTATGCAGCTCTACAAAGCACACTATGATTTGAGCTGCAGTCTGCACAACTTTTGGCTTAGTGTGACCTAGAATGTAGAGAGGCCGCTACTGAAGCCTTATGAGGGACATCACGAGAAGACAGTAATATATTGTTGCAGCAGTCTGTGTGCCACCAAGAGAGGGTGCAGAAGCTGCAAAAAAGCCCCTATGCACAGCCACCTCAAGCATACAAAAAAAAAAAGCTTTTCCTTCTTTCTTTCATTCCTCGCTCTTTCCTTTTTCTTTCTTTCTCTCTTCTTTCATCATTGTGTCTTCTACAACAGTCATTCATTTTCTTTGCTTGCAGGCAGGAGCAGAAGCTTCCACAAACAGTTCTGATGCTAGAGACTCCTGGGTATAGACAGTGCAACTTCCCAGTGCTGTGAGGGATTCCTGGGGTGAAGTCAGTTGTGAATACCTAACGGTGTCTTGGCTTTGTAAAATATGTCGCTACAGTGCAAACCAGACTGCCTGGATGGATCCTTCCAGAGATCCTGGCTGAGGAATCTTGGGAAGGAGCAACAGGTTAGGGGCTTGGATTCAGCAGTTATCACCAGAAGTTTAGAGCGAATTCCAGACCACTCCTTTGATCTTGAGTCAGATCTAGGTGCAGAGATTAATTCTTCCATGTTACAAATCTTTGCATTCCAAATAAGCCTGCCTTGGCTCACCCTCACAACAGGCCCTAAATTACTTTTTATTATCCCTACAGGCCCTATGCAGAAGATAATTTTTCTAAGGAAAAATAATTAAATCCAATGCACATCACATAGTACAGGGCCTTACAAGAGACAAATGAAATGCACAGCATCCTATGCCAGAAAATGATAATAAGATAGGAATCCAAACTGACTGGCCATATAAAACTTTATTTGAATACACAGTGAGTTAAGAAGAAATTTTTGGCTAAGAGTTTAAAAAAAACTCCTTGGGGAATCTAGTGAAGTATCAGAGCAGACAGCAAGAAGGAATGGCACTGGGAAGGCACAGACTATTATAACCTTCCTGTACAGAGACTACCCCAGAAACACTGCATGATGTTATAGCTAGTTGAAAACCATTTTAACAAAATAAGCATTTCAAATGTGGAGAGAAACAAACAAGTAATGATTTTCATAACATATTCTCAGTATAATATTATTTAAATATTAAGACTTATAATTGATGAAATTGCAATTATATTATCTTAGCAATAATATTTCCTGAGACCTCCTCCTTGCATTATACTGCTCTTTATCCTCATTTCAGGCAGCCTTTCTAACATGAAATGCCAACACGGTACACATCAGCGGCCTCAAGGGTATAATTAACACTTGTTATTTACATTTATTTTTTTAAATAATTAACTAGGAGCATGTCTAATGAATGGTAATGGGGCTTAAATTGAGACACAATATGTCAACTACCTTGCCATTTAGAAGTGAACTCCTGTACTGCTTAGGTCTGATCAGGAGGATTGGGCTAAAGTATGAGCCCTGTGGATAACACTGCTGAAGACATTTGCCTGTCTTTGCCAGTATAAAGTCACATGTTGCCTGTCTATCAGTAACTTTGAAGAACCACACATAAACCTAAGGCTGTGGTTTGTTTCGTGTAGGCTTGAGAGATTAAATAGAGGTTTACCCATTAGTTAAGCTAAACCTGCTGTGATCCTTTGTTACTACACTCTCTCTGCTTTCCACTACTCACAGGTATGTCCTCAGTTGACACATCTTATAGGACATGGCATAAGCTACTCATGCCAGAATAAGCTTCTGACTCAGAAAGATGCTATGCATAAAGAAAATCCCCACACAGTGATGTACTTCCAAAACGCATGACCTCATTCTTCCCCAATCATGCACTCAAAGGGAAACAGACACAAACAAAACATTTTGTGGAGTGAAACATAAAACCAGTGTCTGTTAGTTCACTTCCAAGAGTGAAAGGCAAATTATAAATGTGTAATCAATGTAATAAGGATTCTGTTCAGTTAGCAACGGAATAAATCCATTTACCCAGCGTCCTGAAAGATTTTTCCATCACAGTACACTTGGGGTAAAAGCAAAGAAAAACACATATTCATTCAAATCCGACCACTGGTTGGGGGTTCTGGTACCAATCATGTCCATGACTTAAAACAAGAAATATGAGGATTTCTAGTGTTTCTCTAACAGACTCATTTAATCAGTTTGACTCACAGGTTTACATGAACTCCCTAGTTTTTCATGTATGGCTTCAAATGTATGTTCATAAATGATTAGCACCTGTTTCCATGTAATATGTATATTCCATAAGAAGCACAAAAAAAATCAGTAGGAAGAAAACCAGAAGGTATTAAATTAAAATACCTACCACACATCAAACAATCATATGAATGAAGTTCCAGGTTGTAAATATGAGAGGGAATTAGAAAGAAAGTGATATTTTTCAAACACAGCACCCATATGCAGAAGAGTATAGTTACATTGTGTATCACTAATTATCTTCCTTTGCACACTTTTAACTTCTTCCACCGGGTCTGCCCACTTTCATGCTGTTTTCCTTCCCTTCAAACTTCTCCTTTTACCCCCTCCTGCCACGTAATTTTTCTGGCCTATTTTTGTGGGCTGTACTGCTAATATTTGATGCATCCTACTTATGTTAGTCTTGCATATACCAATACTCATGACTACTCATGGTAGCAAAGGCTGTAATACCTAAGTTGACATCAGCACAGCTATTATACGTAACTCTATGGTGACATATGATTAAAGAACCGCAATATGAGGATTAAAGAAACAGAGGGATTTACTTTCCTAGGTCCACATTATGCTGTGTGCTATATACAAAGATACAGTAGACACTGCCCCAAATAATGGGGCAGAAGACCATAAGCTCCTTAGTGCAGCTAAAGCAAAAATGCAGCCCATATATTTATTGCTTCAGACTATAGCAAGTCTATTCTTTTGGCACAAGTGTCTATTCATCTGTGAACATAAATGTGCACATATGTGCATCAGCTCAAAGTAAAACCAGAAGAAAAACAATGTTCCTATTTAAATTCTAAATATTTGAAGTTTCAAAATGAATATTTTTGAATAATTATATAAGCAAGATCAGTTGCTTTAACTAAAGAATGATAGTTTTGACTACCACATATAATATACAAATAAAAAAAAAGGAAGCACATATGCACAGCCAGGTGCATTTCTATACTGAAAGCAGGAAAACAGCAACCATAGTGCATATGCTAAGAGAAACTAGAGGGTGGTACTCCAGACAGAAAATGTACTGTACCTGTAATATCTGTCAGTGTGAATAATTTCTTGGCTGCTGGCTAGAATATATTCTGCAGTTCATTTTGTTTTATCACATTATTCACACATTTTTCTGGAACAAGCAGTTCTCTTCTTATAAGACTACACTCTAGTGGAACAAATGAGCTCAAGTCTATGATTGATTCTCTAACATAGTTGAAATGCTATGGCTTTATTCACTTTTTCTTTTTTTTAAATGGCTTTATTCATTTACTACCTCCAGCATGACTCCAGTGTCAGCTGCTGAGAAACTGCACTGTGAAAGATTCCCTCCTTGCTCAAGGAAGTGGTGGTGGGGTTTTCTAAATAGTAAACTCCATGATAAGGAGGAGGAGGAGAAGTGCCTGATACAGACAGACTGTCTCTGCTCACCAGTTCAAAAAGTGCACTCCCAGAAATATTTTATAACAGCTTATCAGTCTAAACATTCCTCTTCAGCTCTGTTTCCCTGATGAAATGCTGTGCGAGTCTATTTGGATCAAGGCAGCAACTCCCTGTTTTATTTCCTGCTGGGGAACTGGCAGGAACAAGAAACCAGCAGCATCCTGACCAGGGCCCCTTAAGAAGCTAAAGCTATGCTATGGATGAGAAGGTTTTGCACAATGCTACTTTGTTGTAGTGTCACCAGAAAAAAAACAACCTCAAGTTTTTTTGCAAAGCCTGTATGTTTTTATTTACCTTTATAATAACCAACAAAAATACACATATTTGGGGGAAAAAGAATTCACACAAAAGTTACCACATTCTCTTTTCGCATGACTCTCACGCCAAGAATAGAACAATAGAATGTCTAGGAGTACTGTGGATTTCTGTTTCTCTGGACTCTCCTTTTTTTTTTTTTGGTGGAAATCTTGTTTAGAGAGAAACAAAAAAAAAAACCCAAAACCAAACCAACAACCCAGAAAGGCCATTTGCCCATGATTTGTCCAAGATCTTCTTTCATGTTTCAAACCTACAACACACTGGCTGAATGGGTCATGTACAGGTATTTCTACTCAAAACATCCTGTAAAGAAATATGGAACAAATTTACTCATTCTCATTTTTAAAACCAGGCTATCAGGATATTCCTGGACAAACAACTGCATTCCTGAAACTTCCTAGTAGAGCAGAGATTTCCAAAAAGCCAAAATTGTATCATTTGCTAGTTTTACAACTCACACAACCAGTAAAAAGATTAAAGGAAAACATTCTTCAGGTTTAGGTACAATCTAATAGTGGCCCATTTTGCTTTTCTGTATAGCCAAGGCAAACAGCTAAAGTGAGATGGGCTCCATCAACTGGAAACAGTATCAACATACAGCCAATTATACAATATGAATGAAATGTCAAATAAAACTGTTTTTAGAATAAATTGTGAATATAATGTTGCACAAGTAGAATGATAATATGCACTGGTATCTCGATATTTATGCTCTTATTTGTTCAAAGGAATTTATTCTTTTAAATGCAAGAACTTTGCACTGCATAGAAATTACGCTTTATAAAAATGTAAGTCACTGAAAGGGAGATGAGAAGTAAACACATGCATGAATTTAACTCCAATTTCTTGTAACAAAAATGACCTAAGTTCCACTTAAACAAAAACATATAGAAAAGCAGCTGCACGATTTACACAGCCACAATCTTTAAAAGGCTCAGGCAGTTGGATAAGGAAAAATATTCAAACATTTGGAACTCAACCGCTGGATTTTGGACTCCTTCATTTTCCAAAGTCTTAACTTTGTTTATCAGCAACTCTTCTGTTGTGCAAATAAAATTATAACCATGTAACTGAGGAAGCAAGAGATGCCTTAAATTAAAAGTGCTCTCTGAGAACAACTGCGCAAAAGCAACACGCACCAAAAAAGCAGAAGCAAGCAGAAGCAAGCTAAGCAAGCTCATGAGCTCAAGGATCACAATAGGAGAATGTTTTCATTCTCTAAATGCTCTACCCTCCTACATTTCCAACATACAGGACACCAGAAATGAGGCAAGCAGGGCTTCCCAGGGACTGCAGGATCAGAGAAACAGAAGAAACCAAAGCTGATTATTCCTTCTTGCTCGCAGAAAGGCTCCTTCCTTTTAGAAAATATCTTAATCATGTCAGATATTAATCCTGTTATAGGGAGAGACTGAGCCTACCTTTCTGCTATAAAACTAATACTAGGTGCTACAGGAGTGAAAAAAAAAAAAAGGGAAATAGTAAACACCACCTTTGTGTCTCTGAAAGACTCACTGGCTTTACACAATTCACTTTAAACTTGTGAACTTGTAAAGAACCATCAAATCCTTTCCTTGCAGTAAGGAAAGTCTTGCAGCACTGCACCCTGCCTCAGTGTTACACACTTATCTGCCATTTTCTGCTGTTACAGCTGGTATGATTCACCTCAGGTTTTCTCTAAATTAAGCTTCTTTCTTTCTTCCCATTTTTAAAATCGCCAGTGTAATTTTTGGCTTACAGGAGAGCCTGTAGCTCTTCTGGGCCAGCTAGAAGCCATTCAAAATTTGTGGTTCACATGTGTGCTTTGTTTTGCTTCTTTTGAGCTCCTTGTAAGTAGTTTTGTAAGAAAGGGACTTCACAGTTACAGAACCTCCCAGAACCCTTTCACCCCATCCTGACTGCTGCCATAGGCTCCACAAAGCAGTGAGCTGCTGCAGCAGCATTTTCTCTCTCTGCCTGTAAAAGAGGCTGAGAATTTGGTACTCTGCTGAATGTTTAATTCAACTATAACTAATCAGAAGGAAATGTGTGCTTGATCTCAGCCTCCTCCTCACAAGCAGGGACTTCTCATCTCTACTCCTACCCATTCAGCGCTGTAATTCAGAGCACAATTCTGGGTCTGTTATGCACTATTTGGAAGTTATCATTGCTCCAGCTATTCATGGCTCATAAAGTATTGTTCTCTCAATTGCATTGTATTGCTTTTTGTGTGGAAATGATGGATGAAATGGGATACATATTACTTAATGATTAGACTTCTGCAAAGCATGCTCAAACTGATATGCCAGGCTTGATGATACCTTATTATCATCAGCGGAACAGAGACAGCATAATGGTGCCATGTATGTATTTCTCGGCAGTAAATGCAAGTGAAATGTTTCTGTTTCAAACCCTGACAGCTCCTTAGTCTCAGTTATTTCAGTTCAGCTACAGATGACATGCTAAAATGAGGGCATTCATTACTAAGTGGCATTAAGAAGGGGGATATTTAACCTACCATTGAAATGCTTACAGCAATGCATGGAGAAATCATCTAATGTGCACTGGCAGTAATTTATGACATTGGAAAAAATGCTATCATCTTTTTTCCACCGTCTGTGGTCTGGCTTTGCAAACTACAAGCCCTGAGGAGCAAGTTTGATATAATACAGCTAATGAGAATAAGTGAGCACACTGCAATATTCTTAAAGGGTTACACTGCTGAGTCTTTGACTCTTTATACTTTTTAATTTCCTTGTACAAACAGTGCAGCAAAAATGGCAAAATCCATTTGGCTGGTCTGTGCTACAAATTAAATCCTTGATTAAATTCTGGCAATTACTTCTCTGGGTCTTTTTCATTTAAACATTTTTAATTCATTTGAATAAGCTTCTTAATCATGATTCTGACAATCTATTGTATAGCAAGACAAACTCTAATAAATACTATAATGCAGCAACAGACAAACAGAAGGATGGATGCTGAAAAGGAAGGATTCTGTCTTTTGTGTTAGTTTCTGTGTTTTTTTGGTTTTTTTTTTCTAATTTTTTATTTTATTTTGATAAGTGTGGCTTATATCCATCCTTTATGAAAGCTGTATTCCAGTCTTCAATGATGTTAAAATGTATCTCATTATGTGTTGACATTTCCCTTTGTGATGTCAAAAGCTAATAAAGACTCCAGGTAGGGTTTCAAACACTCTTAATAAGAGGGTGGAAGGAAGATTAAATCATCCTTAATGCACAAATCAATACTATAGTCAACCAAAGGGTATGAATTAAGAAGGAAATGTGTAGGGCTGTCACTCTTCTAGCGGACAAGATGCTAGATGGACATTTTCAGTGAAGGCGTTTGAATTTAACTACTCAGCCTTTACTGCACAGCATTGTATTACCTACTGAAAAAGTATCCCACAACCTGAACTATTCTCTGGGGGTTTTGGTTTTTGGGGATTTTTTTTCCATCTTTGAATACAGACATGAGATAGAAGGCAGTAAAGTACCTCCTTAGACAGAGAGGAAGGTCCAGAGCCCTCTGATCATGGACAGCAGCACCATACCATTTTCTGTGCAAAAAGGATGTGGGGAAAAGCAGTAGCAACTGGATGACCAGGAAGAGGCAGAAGAGAATAGAAATTAAAATAACCCCCTCCAGACAAGCAAAACTGAATGGATGTTAACTATTTATATTTTTATTATTGTGCTACCAATTTACACCTGGTATAAAATGTAGAAAATACTGATAAATATAGAGGCTCAAAAATTCACACAATGTTTATTAGTGGCTCTAGAAAAGAAAGAGTTAAAGTCTCCCTGCAAGGCCAGCTCCCTGTTGCACATGAAATATGCTAATATATAACCTACAGCATCCCTACTCCTATAACCTCTGGAAATGTTTAATCTCACCAAAAGAGAAAAGACAACCTTTGTAATCCTGAGAGGATAAACAAAGGGTTCGCAAATGCCCTGATTTTTATTTCTTCCCTTTAAGCCAGAAAACACTTGTGCTTCCTTTTCTACTGCATTTCAGAGGCCTGGCTTAATGTAGTTTAGAAAGAAGTACTCAAAAGCCATGCATTTCTTTAGGTGCAATTTCATCTACACCTTACATTGTGAGCTCAGTGTGAGGTAAAGGCATAAAGCGGCCAGATAAATAAGAGACCAAGAAAATAATAAATAGATTATATTGAGACTTAAAATGCGGGAGATGCTAACTATTGGCAAGATGTAGTAACGTTGTATCTGCCCCTCCTTGTCTCCAAAGACAATGAGATTGAGTATTGGGGACGTAAGTTGAAAGGTGAAGGTTGTGAATACTTGTTAATTATCATGCAAGGGATATAAAGAGTGGGCAAATTTACCTGTCTTGCATAAAGCAGCAGAGAATAATGATATATTACCTAAATGAGAAGTCTGTCAAGGCCAAATACCCGTGGCATTGACATAATACTTTATTTTCCCAACAGAGGCATTTTAAACTCCCAAGTGTTGGGCCCCGCAACTTATTTCACAAGTTAATAAAATCATGGTATTTTTTTCAAAGCCTTGTGTCAGAATTTCATTTTCTAAAGTGTTCTTATCAAACCCATGTTATGATCCTGAATGAAAAGCTGGCGCCTGAATAATACCACAATGGAGAGAGGAAAAAAAATCCCAAATGAAATACAAGAAGGAAAAATTCTTACCAAGTGGACAGAGGGCCCCATATCTTGACCTGACCAGACTCACAGGGATGCAATATATTCTGAAAACTAAGTTTGGCACAAGTAAAATGTCATGTATAAATGCTGGTGTTCCAAATGTTAGGCCCCTCATGTAAGTTTAGATGATTGAAAGGGTAAGATGCAGAAGTCAAAGATAACACTTTCAGGATCAGTATTGTATCGCAAATAGATTTTTATTTCTGTTGAATCAGTTTAATTTAATAAAGACTGGTAGAAGATGCAAAGACTTTCCCACCGTGTTTAGAAACCAAGGCCCAAATTATACTTCTTGATGCACATGGGTGTCTCTAAAAGAAATGCAGTATTATGGGGGAGACTCATCATCTTCCCTAAGTAGCCAGTTGATAACAACGACAATTCAGATTCTACTTGTAGCCGGGCTTCTTACAGGTGAGTATCATTTGCTGGCAAGACACTTTTATTTTCTACACCATCTGAATATCAGTTTTGGTGTGAAGGAAAAGGTCTTCTCTTTAGAAATCAATAGGAGATATAACTACTGGCCGATTAACTGGTGCATCAATAATTTTTTTTACATCAATTATTAGTTATTAAGCTTGGCAGCAGAAGGAACGTATGACTTCCACAACCAAAGACTGGAGAAAGATGACTATTCCCTCTCCAACTAGCAATCACCTGGCAAGCTTTTTTTTCACACATCTATTTTTTCGGTTGTTTTTTATTTTATAACAAAATCTTCCTCTGAGCTTCAACTCCAGCATGTCATAGCCTGCCAAATTCATCTGTTTATAATCTTAGGCTGAAGCTTCTTTTAATACTCATTTTCTACAACATCTGAGAAGGACAGTTCCTAGGCCTGTGTTGTACCCACTCCTTCCCTACCATATCCTGCCCAGCTGGCACCTCCTGGCCAGCCAGAGGGGCACCTTCAGGATCTGGCGCTGACAGAGAGACACCCTTTGTTACCAAACAGGGGGACAGGCTGCAGCCCAGCACTCATGAGGACATTACCATGCAAGCCAGCATGTTCCTCTTCTCTATTCAGTCCCTAAAGGAATCATGTTTGACAGAAGTGAACAGCTGCTGTGTATTTAGAGATGTGAATGCATTGCATTATTTAATGAATTGTGTCATTTTAATATAATTATTACTAAAAGTCTGAAAGTAAGCCCATTTTTATTTATGCTTTGAATTTTTACTCACTAAGCATTTTCAGCTCTGCTGCAGCCAAAAGTGCTTTCTTTCCTTTCCAGATAGTACCAGGACTGTAGCTGCACTTGCTTGCACTTGAGCCAGCTCCCCTGCATGCCACTAATATTCCTATCTTGCATATAGTATCTCTGGGCAAATTACATCCACACAAGGATTCCTGTTCTTCCTTTTTTTGTGAAACTCTTACTACCCCAGTGCCTCCACCTACATATTTTCTCTTACTTAATACCATGACAGTAACATCTGTGCCAAAAAGACTTGCACGTGAATTATTCTGTCATGTGCAAAGCAAGTACCTCATGTGGAGGAAAGGATGAATTTCACAAGCCACTTGATGCTGCCAATATCTTAACAGACTTTCAGCCTAACAGGCACCACTGCAGCTCAGCAGCTCTCCCTGTCAAGCTCTTAGTAGAGCTCGGCTCCCACCATGTACAAAGGCATGACAAGGCAGTTTTGATCCAGGCGTTCGCTTTCCATTCAGAATAGCACTGCTAATAAACTCATGGGGTTTTCAGAACAAGAGGGAATAAAAGGAGAACACAGGTCATGACACTTTGGTTCTTTATTACAGAGCATGATTTGACTGCCTACTTGCCACCTGAAAATCGAGTGAGGTAAAAGGCTTTTAGAAGTAGTGTTCTGCTTCTATCAGGAGATGGATACAAACTGGCAACCATTTGCAGGCATATCCTTTCAGGCACTTATGCAATAACCTCATTTTTAAAAGTCATCTGGAATCCTTCTCTGGGGCCAGGACCCCGGGCCTGACGCATGTTCTTTTTGGAACGTATTTCTGGTTTCCCAACTGTTCTGCATTGCTCTAGGGCTTACAGACATTCTAGCGCTGGACACAGCCTCATGCCTCATTCACATACCTTTATATTGCTACATTACTGGGTGGATACTGAATCACTCATCACTGACTCATGGGTCACTGAAATATTCACCTATTACTTCATTTGCAGTAGATGTTCCTATGGACACTAGCCAAGTTTATGCTGAATATGTTTCTCGCTTGCAGTATTAGGCAGAAGATGCCCTTCTTCTCTAAAGCATCTGTTGCTACCAGAAGGAAAATAAATCTCTGTGTATCTTTCCATGTATGCCCCACATATCTAACATTCAAAATCAACCAACTGAAGACAGGACTGTTGCTAGCCTGACTTACAAAATGCTTAAAGGTAAAATGTGGGCACCCCAAATTACCCCACTAGGGTTTTCAGTCAGACTGAATTACCTGCTAGCATAAAAAATCCAATTCAATCTTAAACAGCACAGAGAAGGTGACCACAGAAGGGTAATGCCCTGTTTCTCTCTAAAGTAGAGTACATCATATGAAATTATCAGGCAACAGATCTAAAACAATTACAGGGAATTAATTAAACTGTAGAACTCACTGCCACAGGACAGTTTAGATGTGTGCGTTCACAAAGCAATAAGCATGGAGAAAAAAAGCTAACCTGTGTGGAGCAAACCACCTCAGGGACCTTGATATGTGTATGTCTGTATTTGCATACCATGCCCATACATGCCTAGAAGAAAGACAAAAGCACATCGAAAGCCTTCTGCATCAGTGTACCCAGGCATGACCTGTTTAAACTGTCTCTTATTACTAGTTTTCATTTGCAAATTGAAAGGGGAAGCTGTGGGCAGAAGGGATGCAGCTTGATCCTCCCAAAGGGGTGCTTAAAATCCAGACCCCTTTCTGAGCAGCCACAAGTGCAGAAGGCAGCAGCAAAATCCTGACGGGCACTCTAATGAAAACGCAGTCTGTTGTAGTCCCTGTGATACAGAAAATTTCAAGGACAAAGAAGGAGCAGCCCGTGGGGCTTCACAAGGGACTACTCTTGAGGGTTTAAAAAAACAGGTATATTAGAAATAAAGAGGATCCACACAAAACTACAGAGAATCAGTTAAGACTTGAATGGAGAGTAAAAGTAACAGAAAAGAAAGTGGAGTTTGCAATAGCCAAAGGGATTAAGGGGAGTAAGAAAGGCTTTTACAAATACTTGCTGTCAGGCAGAAAAAAGGTAGAAGACGTTCGCCAATAAATGAAGGCTGGGACAAAGAAGAGACAGTGACTCTAAAATGAATAAATTGGCTTTTAACAAGGGACATAAAAAAGAGAAAGCTGGATAATACAGAGAAAGATGGGAGAAAAGGTGGGTAGAGGAACAGCTGCTTGCTGTGTGCCAGCACTGAGGGCGCAGGAAGTACATGGCAGCAGAGGAGGCTCTGCAGCAGGCACCCCGCAGGCAATGTCCCCACATGGCCCAGCAATGACTCCCTGCAGGTTTCGTAAGCATGTGTTGCCTTCTTCCACAGGGCAACAGCAACCCTCCTACTCCTCAAAGGAAAGATGGGAAGCTCCTCCCAGGATCTCTGATAATTGTAGAGATAGTTGACTGTATGAAGCTCAAGATCTTGGGAAACCAGTACTTGCTAGTTTTGACCAAGAACCATGCTCTGAGGCCACTGGGCAGAGGATTTAATGATGATTCCCTGCCTGCAATGTCAATGTACGTATGCTTTCTTCTTATGAAGATATGCTGGTCCCAAAAATCCTGTTTTACAGGCCAAACCTGTGTGATACTTCTTAGGGCACCTCCATCAAGAGTTTCAAATTTAACCTACTCATCAAGCTCAGGCCTTTTTCCAAGGAAACAGAAAACCTCAGTGGATAGCAGAGAGGGGCTAGCAACTCCCCTCCATCAAACCAGGCCAGACTTGGCCTGTGAGTCACTGTGAATGCTTATGGAGGTGGGTGACATATAAGGGCTAGCAGCTCAGGTAGTGGCTTCCAGATCAAAACTAATGCCATTGCAGAACATCTATAACACAGATCAAAATCAGCCATGGCTTTTACACTGCCCTTCAAGCCTGACTTTGAAAAATGCCTCTTTGGAAAGGATCAGACTTTCCCTGATCTTTTATTTTTGGACTTCACTTGTCAAGAAGAATGCTACAAATTTAATGGAAATGTATGGGCCATTTGGTTTCTATGTGCCCTCTGTCATCTCTAAAAATAGGCCAAATGGCAGCAATACAGTAAGATGTCAGCGCCTGAAGAACCACACAGCAATTTCTGAGAAACCTCAAGAAACTTTCTTACAGAGGTTAAGATATTAAATAATTTAAATTATTCAAATACATTTATGGAAGTTTTCATGATAATCATCTGACCCCACAAACTAAACATCTGTTGAATGTAAACTCTGTATTGCTGGACTCTCCAGCTTGGCTATATTAATTTTATGTCTAGGGAAATGTTGCAGTTCCTGAGCGTAGCCCAGATCCAAGCAGCGGAACAAGCCTGCAGTTCCTCCGTCTCTTACCCTCCCACAGCCTCATGCCTGTAAGACAGTTTGAACAGCATCAGAGTAAAGCAGTGTTCCACAAAGATCGGCCCACATCAAACACACAGCTGTTAACCCGAAATCACCCAATGGTTGTAAACCTGAGCATAAAGCCCCAGCTTTGCCTGCAGAGGTGGTGGGAAGATACCTGCAGCCCTTGGACTCTCTTACACAGCCTTCATCTCTCTGTGTGACCCCTGCCTGCTTCCCCTTCTTTGCCAAAAAATGGGTCTTTTTACAATTTAGTCATGTTCTGCATGGAGGCTCTGTCACAGGCAAGGAGGGCTGTGGAGCCCTGGGGAGGCATGGCTTCACCCCTGCTCTTAAGAAGGCATGTCTCCTGGGATGCTCAGCCACCTCCTCCACTGCTGCATTTACTGTTGGCTTCCTCCTAATGATCTTCAGCTCCACACTAGCAGACAGATTACGACAATTTATGCTGGCAAGTGGAGGTGCACACAACAAATGTACCAAACAGTAGAGCTATTTCACTTGGTCTCAGTGAATTCTACTTTCAAATGCACCTGGTATCTCGAAGCTGCTCATGAGAGATGATCAACTCAGTACTTCCCTTCATTTTGTCAAGCTTTCCTTTGATTTTCCCTATCCCACTGAATCTGTGCAAGAGTTTTACTCAGTTTAATAAATTAAAAAATAAGCAAGAATGAGTGGAGTCCTAATACAATTGGTACCATGATGAAAGTATGCAGAGCTGAGCTATCCCATTGCTGGAAAATAAGCAGACCCCACCATTTACAATGTATCTTTCTCCACACATCGGTCTCTCAACAAAAGCATCTGAAACCACTTGTGCTGTTTCAGGTTGGACATAAATTAAGTTATCTTTAAACAAGCGTGAATACTTAAGCTCGGGATAGATTAAAACCTTGGAGTTTGATTTCATGTACCAATGAGATTGTTCTAAGTAATATCACAGTATACATGAAACAATACATGTCAAAGACTCCAGAAATTTCTAGGTATTCAGACACAGAATGGTGCTAAAGCAGTAACCCAGATTAATTATTCCGCTGGAAACCCAGGAGCAGTCAACATTACTCTAAGAACAGACACACCGAACTATGTCAAACAAATAAAAAGTTACCTCAAAGGCCTATCCATTATTCTTTGTTAATACGCCTAACCTTCCCCTAGGTGTTTTTGATGAGATAATGATATAGGCTGCTGGGCAAAAAAAAAAATCTGCCATGGAGAGAGAATTGGGTGAAGCCAGAAATCACATCTCATATGGGAGTAAAAAAAATCAAAACCTTTTTTTTGATATTTAAACAGACTAATTTATGCACTAATTTCGCTTTCCAGAACAAATCTGTTGCCGAAGCCCCAAGGATGCCTCTCACCGAAGTAGAATATTATCAAACAGGAATGAGTGCTCTGCTTTCTCAAAATCCCAATCAGCTCTAAGAAAAAAAAGCCAAAGCTTATTTACAAGCATCACTTGTGCACCTTCAGCCATGAGTAACAGATTTCCATTGACACTCTGAAAAAGAGCATTTGACTTTTACAGACAAGGTACAAGCTGTATTTAACTTTGAATGCAGTCAGAGACCAAGCTAGATGCTTCAATTATTAATTTTTTTTGTGAACCACAATTATCATGACAATGTCTGTGCTGTTTTCCTCATTTTCTGATTTTTCACTTTCATGTATTTATGCCAGAGACTTCAACAAAACAGATTTATAAACAGGGACATGCATTATCACCCTTGACACATTCAGAGAATCACAGAATCATAGAATGGTTTGGGTTGGAAAGGACCTTAAGATCATCCAGTTCCAACCCCCCTGACATGGGCAGGGACACCGCACACTAAACCATGTTGCCCAAGGCTCTGTCCAACTTGGCCTTGAACACTGACAGGGATGGAGCATTCACAACTTTTTTGGGCAACTTGTTCCATTCAGTGCCTCACCACCCTCACAACAAAGAACTTCTTCCTCATATCTATCCTGAACTTCCTCTGTTTAAGTTTAAACCCCTTGTCCTAATGCTACAGTCCCTGATGAAGAGCCCCTCTCTGGCATCCTTGTAGGCCCTCCTCACATACTGGGGAGGCTGCCATGAGGTCTCCATGCAGCTTCTCTTCTCCAGGATGAACAGCCCCAACTTTCTCAGCCTATCTTCATATGGGAGGTGTTCCAGCCTGATCATCCTCGTGGCCCTTCTCTGGACCTGTTCCAGCAGTTCCATGTCCTTTTTACATTGAGGACACCAGAACTGCACACAATACTCCAGGTGAGGTCTCACGAGAGCAGAGTAGATGGGCAGGATCACCCCCTTCAACTTGCTGGTCATGCAGCCCAGCATAACACCCTGAGTCCTTCTCCGCAGGGCTGCTCTGAATCTCTTCTCTGCCCAACCTGTAGCTGTGCCTGGGACTGCTCCGACCCAGGTGTAGGACCTTGCACTTGGCATGGTTAAACTTCATGAGGTTGGCATCAGCCCACCTCACAAGCGTGTCCAGGTCCCTCTGGATGGCATTCCTTCCCTCCAGGGTATCAACCGAACCACACAGCTTGGTGTCAGAGGCAAACTTGCTGAGGGCGCACTCAATCCCACTGTCCATGTCAGCGACGAAGATGTTGAACAAGACCGGTCCCAACACCAATCCTTGAGGGTCACCACTCGTTACTGTTCTCCAACTAGACATTGAGCCATTGACCACAACTCTTTGCGTGCGCCCATCCAGCCAATTCTTTATCCACTGAGTGGTCCACCCATCAAATTGATGTTTCTGCAGTTTAGAGACAAGGATGTTGTGTGGGACAGTGTCAAACACTTCACACAAGTCCCAGGTTCCTCTTCTGAAATAATCTAACATCTAGTATAAACTTGGACAAAACCAATGATACACACAGTTTTTCTGCTCGTAATAAAATTACACAGGATAAAAATGACTTAAAGATTATTTAATCTTCTCTCATCTTTCATGTAAATTGGATTTTACTACTATAAGCCCTTTCTACCCACACGGGGGAGAAAAACAACTAACTTTTATGGTATAACGAACACTTAGCTGCAGAGAGAGGCAGTCAATTGCATTTACATTTGGCAATTATTTAATGTCACCTATTAATATCCAGCTACTGTCTCCAGCAGCCCTACCTTGCATGGTGGCTAAGATTGCTAAATGTGCTAAAAAGGAATTTCCTCCCTATTTCCATCTTTATTATACTTAACCAGAGCTCCCACTTTCCCTGTGCACCTTTCCCCATGAAAAAGGCAGCTTGCCCTTAAGTGCTCCCTCAGTACCACAAGCCTGCTGCCAGCACACTGCAGCAGATGAATGCTCCTGCTCCTCTCTTCTGCTCGGGCATTACAGTACCTTACTCTTTCTGTTGTGGGTTTTTCTTGTTCTGTAATCAATATTCTATTGTTTCCTGGGCATTTAAGCTCTTTGACTGCCTTGGAAAACAAAACAAAAAATAAACAAAACCACAGATTTGAATCCCCCAGGTTGTGATCTTGTCCTATCTTTCCATCTAAGCAGAGCTAGAAGATGCAAGTGCAATGTTGAGACTCGGGAAGCCAAATTCACACCCCACCACTGATGTTTCAAGGATAATTTCTGAGAAGCAGGCACCTGTCTAAGCTGATCTCATGGACAAATTCCAGTTTTCATAGTTTGGATCCCTGCACACCTTAAGTTTAAGTCTTGTTTTCCACCTGCCTAAAGCACTGAGTGATATTTCTGTACCTTGAAAACCTTGTGGTATACTTGTACTAACATGGATGAATTTCCGCAGTGAAGATTCATGTAAAACTGTGTACAGAGTGATCTGAGGTTCTGCAGCATTAGAGGAAGTTCGTAGTATATTTTTAGAGCTTTACCATATTACTGACCTTTTTCTCTCACTTAGCCTTTAAAGCTTTAGTTTCTTAACACACCTTCCTTCACCAAATTCATCTAATAGCAAGTAACTTCTTTTATATTCTAGCACCTCTGCATGTATCATCTACAGCAATCTGGTATCTTATAGGGTAGAAAGTCTGAAGCCAAACAGCTCCCTGATACAGAATAAATTTGCCCATTTTGAGGAAGTGTCAAGCCCCTTCAACACCAGTAGCAAAACTCCCTTGGCTTCAATGAAGGCAGAAATTCATCCCATAAGGTTAATTGAAAAAGCCCCAGGCTTACCCAGTACTATTCCTCTGAAAGCTCATACACGGATTTGGACCAAAAATTGCAGAATTCCCACAAATTGACTATGTACCATGACCAGCACAAAAAATACCTGGCTTTTAACTTGGAATATGAAAACAAAACTCCAGAGAAAGGTCTATGGTAGACCAACTGCTTTCCTTTCCAATTAAAAGAGAGACCAGCAGAAGTTTATGTAACATTAGTGGCATCTTTTAGCTACAACTGTTCTAATGCTATCTATTGCAGTTACGTGTGGTTTAGTTGCACGTTTTCAACCCATTTTGCCTGAGTGGGGATTTATTCAGATACACAGGTCTGGAAAGAGAATTTAAAATCCAACAACAGTTACTCACTTTTTGGAAGAGGACTGGAGAAACACTGATACCTAGTTTGGAGAGAGTGGGTCAGCAGCCACCCTAAATGTAATTCGGAAGCATTGCAGATAGGAAGAACATATGGAGGGTGTGAAGCAATCTCACAAAAAAGTAGAAATGGTGAAGAAGTCACTACCAGTGGAAGATCTCTGCACCACCAGCACTAAGCCCATTCTACCTGCAGCAGTGGAAAGACAGCAAAGTTCCCATGGATGTAAGGAAAATCTGAGTTGCAGTTTGAAATGTAAAGATTTCAAGAGTGGTATGGCCAGCTCTACAAAGTCTCTGTACTTGTTTCAGGGGGAGTGAAGAAAGGAGGAGGCAGAATTTTGCTCCTTTTGTTTCCATTCCCAGACAAAACAAGGAAGGAAGAAAAGTTCTCAAAGATTCAAATTTGGGTTTTAAATAAATATCCCACTGTCTTTTGAGAGCTAGTCTTTTGTGGAACCAGTGTGCTCCCTCATAGAAGGAGAAAAAAAGCAAGGTTTTAGATCTCGACTAATAAAATGAATCTATGATACAATGATCAGAGCTACTCCTCACAAAACTGCTACACAAAGACATTTTGTGTTGCTGATATATGACCAAAGGCAAAAAGGCTGAGCAATGTGCCTTCATGTCAGGAAAAATAATGCAATGCTTAGATTGTGCCAAGAGTGTGGTAGCCCACTGGGGCTGAAAGGGAGGAAAAGCAAACAATAAGCCTTTAGTTTCTCACTCCCCAGTGTTCCTCCAAGGCTGAACATCCCAGACCAATTTCAAGTGCTGTCCTCAGAGCCAAAAAGTCTTTCTCCTGCATGGCTGAAGCAGCTCTACTTTCCTTGGCTTAGGGCTAAACAAAAAATAAAATAAATATTAAATTAAAATTGTCAATCACAGGTTACCCTTTTGTACTCTGAATCATTAGGCATTGCTAGTAAATCCATCAGATAGGGATTTTGCCCAAACATCTTACGGCCTGAGGCTCATCCTTGCCAGCAGTTACATTCTGGGATGTCCCCCTCACCCCTGACATTATGAAGGCTTTGCAAATTGTTAGCCTGATATTCCTCATCCAAAACTGACAGCTAGAATGCTACTAAGCTACTACTGATGAAAAAAACAACATCCAAATGCCCCACAGAGAACAAAACTCAAACACCACTCTGCCACCACGCTTCTGAGCCTTGTTGCAAATTAAGCTTTGAAAAAATTAACCTGTTCTTTTAACTTTTTTTTAATTAAAAAATGAATTAAAATGAATTAAAAGTATTTTTGAAATTAACCCGTTTACCTCTTAACTACTTTGAGACAAAGTGTTTGAAACACATGTAAAAATGAATATTAAACTCTAAGTATAAAAATACCTCCTGTGGATTTCAATTTTGCTTTTAGACTCCTCTTGGGAAAATGATTTTAAACACAGGTGCAGGTAACAGTAGGCTTAGATAAAAAGCATGGTTTTCAATAGTTCAGGGCTGGATTAAGGGCTAGTAATTCCTCTATAAAGCCCCAACAGTAAAGATAGCCTGGACAGGCCTTGGAAGCATACATATGCACCTCATAAATCTTGCACAAGATTAGATATTGCTCTTAAGGGTGTTAAGAGCCTAACAAAACCCCCACAGCTACAGCGAACAGAGCCAAGACAGACAACTAAAACCTGCAGTTTCGGACACCTTTTTCCTCCCACAAGAGGCTGAATTGTCCACGAGAGAAATTCAGCACACAGCATTAGCCCAATACTTTTCAAAAAAGCAGTCTGGGTCAGTTTTCAATTGAATTTACATGCTTAGGAGTCTGGTACCTATCTGCTTTTTAAAATGTCCCTGCAAACCTATCTGCATCCTTAGACATCTAAAATAAATTTTAAATTCTGGGCAATAGTGTCCCATTTTCTCGCATCTAGCCTCCATAAGTCAATCAGCCAACTCATCATTTTGAAAGCAAGAGCAATTAAATCCTAGTATTAGAATTGGGTCCCATTAGATCTCCTCCAGCAGCACACCTTCTTAAATGAGATATGCAGGAAAAAAAGAGATCTGCTTGAAGAAGTGGGCTATAAATTTGAATGCTGATGGCATTAAAAAAAAAAAGAAAAAAAAAAAAAGAACTAAAAGCATTTAAATTTCTATACGTACTGAGGTGTGCTTTTTAATTAGATGGGAGAGTTGACAAAGCTTGGAATAAAAATATTTTCATGTGCTGTGCCTGCAAATAGAGATCGCTCTCTTCAGTTCTAAGAAAACTATCATTTGGATGCACCTGTGTGCTAACTCTATTTATGGTATAGTCTAACACATTCCACTAACGTGTTCCAAGAGACGACTCCCTGGGAAAAGCCAGAATCCATGCAAGCAATGAAGAAAATTTGTCTGCGGAAGGCATGCCTTGCAGTGCAGTGGGAGCAGATGAGTTTGAACGTACTGCTCCATCGTGCCTGTTTTCAGATTGCCCTGCGCTCTCTGAAGGCAGTTAAATATCTCCAAAATAAGTACAACCCTAGTGCTCCACATATTAAGTCAATTTGCCCTGAAGGAGGCTGTGCTAATTATGGCAGAAAAAAAAACCCAAAATGTCTCACTCTTTGCCTGGTCTGAATTTGGAAATAAATCTGTGACAAAATAAACATTTTTACCTGATCCAAGTAAGTTGTTACTGAATGAATTTGGCAGACTGATAACACTTTCTTTGATGCAGTAATAAAAACTTTCAACCAGAAAACATGATGGCTCTTTTTTGTTTTAAACAAGGAACCTGAGAGGCCCAGTATATTCAATTCAATATTCCAGACATACATTCAATTAAAGGAACTCAGCAATATATATTTGTAGTTTTTGTTGAGTAGTACAATCAAGGAATGCTGTGGAAGGGAACCTTTTACTTTCTTACCCTGTAGCTAACACAGAAATGCCCAGTAATGGGCCTGCCTAAGAAAACAGTAGCAACAAGGATTGCAGAGGTACAGAAATGTCTTCAAGAGGTCTCCCACCTACCAACCCGGCACAAGGCTGAAGAATGGTTATTCACTGTCCTTTACAGAGCAGAAGATGGATTTCAAGTGCTGGATAAGCAACACAGATGAGTTAGAGGAGAAATCAAGGTTAAGGTTTGAGGAAGCATTATTATGCACACTGGATCTCTACCCACCTGGCAGGCCATCTGATCAGAGATGAAGGGAACCGCTTGCTCCCACAAATCTATTTAGAGTCACAGTGCACCGGCTCTGTTGTGATGAGCAATGAGGGATCAAAGCAGATCCCTGAGGCTGCCATGTGAAAGATGCTGAATGAGCAGAAAGGTCTCTTATGGACACCTGAAGCCTGGATGTTTCTTTCTTCCCGTCTTTTTTTTCTTGTCCCTTTTCATTCACAGATCCCCAAAGATTTCAGCAAACTGCTGGGGACTACCGGGTGAGTAAATGGCTGAAGAGTCACAGTAACCACCTTCCCCTCCTGCCTGGATTCACCAGGAGTTTCATATGCCCTGGGAGCTCAAAGAGCAGCATGGGTGACTGGCTGTCTTGTGAAATAAGGAGGACTAAGTCAGATCAGAGTAATTGTTTGCCTTTATGACCCACATCTAGTCTTTTATCACATTTACAACACTTAATCCTTAATAGGAAATGCTCCGTTAATTTTGACCACTGATGTATTCAGGACAGTCTCAAGGGTCAACATGGTTTCCATCTCTCTTCTTTCCAAGCTACATTATTTTTACTCGCCCATGGGAAAATCAGGCTTAAGCTTATCACACCCGTTTCTTGCAATCAGGTGAAGGAGTTCCCTGAGAGGCAAGTGAGCAGGAGGGTGCTTTCCAGCAAGGGCATGAACTCTTCCCCAGCCTAAGCATGTCTGCCAGAAAGGTGTGACATGAGCTTTGGTTGCTAGTTTACAGGGAAGTGCCAGAAAGGCTTGGCTAACATCAACAGCATCTCCCCCAAAATACAAATGGCACAATATTGTTACTCCACCTCAATTTGCATTAAAAATGGCATTTAAGTAGCACAGCTAACCTGGGGTAATAATGAGTGGTATTAATAATTCTGTTTATACTATCTAAATGTTTAACATATTTGAATGATTCACATTAGGAAAATAAAGAATGCATTACGTTTAAGGAAAAAAACCTTACTTCTCCCTTCCAAAACTGTTGTTCTACCTAGTATTAACAGAAAACCAATAGATACACATTTTTACATCACTAAATTTTTACAAAGGCCTGTTCATTTATCGAGTTTTGAAATCAAGGATTTCACATCTCAGATTCAGACTCTTCAACCTGACTTCCCAGCTTATTTTGCAGAGTTTTTGACCAGGATAAAATATTTTGCCTCACAAACACAACATGGCAGCTTTGCACTCTGTATATTTTACATATTTAAAATAATGCAATAATAATAAACAAACAATGGAAACCTGACTAAGAAATACAGGCTTATAAAAGAAGACTGCATAGATAGGTACATTTAGTAAAGTAATTTCCTACCAACCTATGAGTATCGAATATCTAAATTCTTAGGTCTTTATTCATTCACCTTTGGAAGGTTTAGCTGCCAATTCATTTTCTCAATCTCTCTACTTCATAAATTTTCATTATTTGCATTTTAATACAAGCACGACCTTCATTTGAGATTCAGAAAGGATTAAGATAAGACAATAATAAAAGAAAAAAAGCATGCTTATAGGTGGTAGAAGTAGAGTGAGACAAACAGAAGGAGAAAAGTTGATCATGGATATGGAAAACTTAGATACACTGGAGAAAATCTATTTGTTGAAAGATGGAAAAAGGAGAAGGAGAAAAAGCAAAAATTAATGGAGTAATTGTTAACAAAACTATAATACAAACCAGGAAGGACATAAATCTAAGTTCTTTTAAAATAACAAAAAATAATGTAAATATCAGAGGAAACCATAGGCAGGGGACAGCCTGAAGATGAGGCTGTAGATGGAGAACACGGAGTGCAGAGGAAGAACACCCTTAAAAGGTCATTCTTTCCATCCATTGCATAAGTTTGACTTTGCCACATATTTCCAATACTCACAGCATTTTCTGTGGTATGTGCTGACCTTTTAGGTTTGTCTACTGTAGTATTTTATTTTACTTCAATATTTTTCTTTAAACATTTTTAATCTATGATTTAATGTCCTGTTAGGTAGAGCTCTAATAAAAATAAACCCCCACACAGAACAAAAAGAAAAAACAAGAAAAATAACCCTTCAGAACATTTCCAGCTTTGGCTCTGGATATGGGTGTAAGACCTCCTCCTCAGAGCTAACCTTTGAGGGTTACTGGGGTAGCTTCAGTGTTGTGTTGGAAAGCTGCCTGGAATAAACACTTCTAGCATCTCTTAGGTCACTAAAAGCTTAAGGGTTGATGCAGTGAAGGTGTAAGCCTGTGACTGGTCTGACACCTGAGTATCACGCTGGGAGCCAAAAAGACAGGTCAAAATGCCAAGCCCTGACATAATGGCTTCAACCAAGTGATTTAAGTTCTTTGGGCCTCTTTCTCCTCCTATGGTCTTATAAATACCGTACAGACCACAAATGCTTTTGTATCTCAACACTGCCAGCTCATGCTTGTATGACTTTGGGTACACACAGCCAAATAGCAGTCCAACTACCGATCTTTAAAGAAGGAAAAGTGAACATTTTCACACAGAGCAACACTATCGGTGCATTGGTATTTATGGTCTGGCAGTAGGGTTGAACAAGTCTGACAGAAACTAAGCTATTAAATGAGGCTGGATTCATGACCTGGCTAAATAGAAATGTTGTAGTTCCAATCCAAAGTATTTCCACTTGATGGGGGGAAAACAGATTGAAAGACCATAGGGGCTACATGGATAAAATCAGTCTGGAATATGACCGTAGTTTATGAACATGAAAAAGAAAAGCAAGTTAAAATTGTATAATAATGGAAGGCCTTATATATTACATCAAGATTTGAAATGATAACCCAACCCTCATTTTCCAGAGTTCAAAGTCTTTATTTCCTTGTTATACAGTTATTTCCTTGTACAGAAAGACAGACTGATAATTCCCTTACATCAGTTAAGGTCTTTATTTCCCTCTACTCTTTCCACAAAGCCGTTCTTGTCACTGGGAAATTCCTTAGACAGCAGCAGGCCCTCTTGTTAAGAATGAACAAGACACAAAGCTCAACTTTTGCAAAGCATTGCTCATTCAGCAGATATTAATTTGAACACTGAAATGAAAGTGTCTGCTGACATGCAGCTCAATATAACTGAAGAAACATAAGATCCAAGGTATAAAGCAGTGAAAGGACCTTCAGATTTGTACATACCCATGCATTGTTGCTGCACTGTTAAGCAGGTGTTTTGATGCTCTGATGCTTTGAGTTTCAACATCTCACTCATTAATCATAATTTAAATAACCAATTGAAATGGACCTCAGAAGACAAGGATGCCTTTCATTTCTCCTATCTCTTTTGGACCTAAAGTTTGAAGATGCTTTTTTCTGCTTAATGAAGTTGGTTCCGCAGGCCCCTACCTGCAGATTGAGGTAATTTTACTTACAAAATTTCTTAAAAGAAAAAAGCTGAGCAAAGCATGTGTATTTTATTTATCCATGTAGGGAATATTCAAAAGAAAGCATAAATCTCTAAGAGCAATAACAAGTCATGCTTCTTTCAATACGCTGGTTTCATGGGCTCAGAAAGTCAATCACATAAGTAAATTGTGCACATAGGTAGCATATCCAAGAGTAGAAATTTAATTTATTTGTACTTTGTTAAAGAATAACAATGAAAAAGGATTCCTGAAGAACTTCCAAAGTAGAATCTCACTGGTGTTTCCAAAGGTTACAGATGACTTCTGACCAGGAAAAAAATAAAAGGGAGGATCTGAGGCTCCTGAATATAAAATAGTGCTTACAACCATATCCACATATTAAATACATTGCTGCTTATTGCTACTTGCTATAAAAACTTAACTACTTTGGGCATATTAACAATTGCTTACATGACTCTACAAGATCCTGGTATTTAATGATGGCTCCTTCAGTTCTTAGAAGTGCTGCGTAACTGCTGTGTCCACTAAGTTAAACTTAAAAAAGGACCAATACTTTTGTAAAGCAAAAACATGTTCATAAACTCCTATATATTTTGTTCTCAATCTCTGCAAATGCATTTTTGAAGATCAGCTCAGATCTGGTACTCATTCACAAATGAAATGCCAAACTTGGCACAAATTTTATCTCAATTCGTCTCACAGGATCATTTCTTCCCATTCTCCTTTCTGGCACGTAATGCCTCCTTGTTGACTTCTATTTAGCCACTGGCGTTTCAAAGGAGACACTGGTATCTCTTTTTAAGGAATTATTATTTTTAATTGGAGCCATTTGCCTTTCTGTAAAATCCACATCACTGATGCCAGCTCTTCTGTTTCTGACTTCCACCACCTCCCTGTCAAACTGGAATGGAAAACAATCAGCTTTTCCATTTAAATCAGCTCTTGCTGTCATGCAACACCCAGAGTTACACAAGTAACAAGAAAGCTGAAAAAATGCATGACCAGTCTGTATGTGCTGCTGCAGAAACTCAGTTCAACTACTTTAATCCAAACAAAGTGAAAAAAACGAAAGGAATTCAGGTAAAGCAGAAATCAAATTGAACTGCAACATGTGCATCCAAAGTATTCTTCTCATGTCATTGTTGGAGGGAGAGACAGGGAGTTTCAGGACAGAGCTGAGATGCAATTTAAAGCCCACTCAATGGGAAGACCATAAAACTTCAACTATTTTACTAATCAGGTTGTTTCTAGAGATAGAAGAAACCCCATTCCTGGCTTTCTAGACAGAGTTGATCTGGCCTGGTTCAAGAACAAGTAGCCCTTCTGGCAAGTCAGGTGCACTAGCGGTCTTCCAGTTAAGCAAGGCTTAGGGAAGGGATCTGACTGTGTGTTTTTCTTTCTTTTTTATTCTTCTTATTGAAATTTGTTTCAGCTTTACATACAGGTTATCTTGTTCATGTATCTTGATGTTATCCAGAGACAAACCATTGTAGCCCCACAGGGACTTAACCCTCTGTTCACAGTTCAAACCCTCTGCTGTCACAGGGAAAACTGAGAAGCCATCACTTAAATATCTTCTGGCAGCCCCCAAGAATCCTCCTTCAAATGCCAAGTGTAGGAAAGTCACACACTTAACTGAAATAAGAGTAAGACATACCTTGCCCACTTGCAACAACACTGAGGTGGACCACAGAAATAAACAAATATATGATAGCAGAAGGTCTGCTGCCCTAGCAAAAAATGATAAAACATTCAGGGATCAGCAGTTTTCGCCCCAACTACTTGCAATCCAAAGTAGGTATCTCAGGCTGGCAAGTTATGAAATAATTTCTCCCATGGCTTGACAATACATTGGGGGGGGGGGGATGACAGGCGGGATAAATGTGCCTGTCACACAACGAGCAAACAGTAGAATCAAGCCTTAAGCACAGCTGAATAAAAAAGCAAAAAGAAGCAGAAAACCCAAATCTCTGAACTTCTGTCATAAACTATATTAATTTCTCTCCCTGAATAATTCCCCCACCCTCTATACCATAGATATGTGACACTGTTTGACACCTGGTCTGAAGATAACACGACAATCTCACTAAACACTGAGGGTTTTGCTTCATTGTTTGTTTGGATTTTTCATTGTGCCCCCTAGTTTACCATAGGACATGAAGGAGACGAAAAAAAAAAGATGGATGTAGGACAATTTCTGACAATATTATCAATGGCAGAGAATGATACCCCTTTTCCTCCATCTTGGGTCATGCAAAATAAAGAAGTTTCTTTTGTAGTTAATGACTGATGGTGAACTGAGAAGTTGTCACAGAGGGTTATCTCAAATAGTGAAACCAAATCTGGACAGAAATACTTTATCATTATTTAGAAAAAAATAACCTGATAGCAAACAAAGCCAATAACATGTTGCTCCTCATGTGTCTACCATGGTCTACACTGCGCTAAGAGCTCATCTCTAAAAGCTCTGCATGTGCAGTTGCTAATGCAGGGGAAATGTGATTAACCAAGGCCTAGAATTACTCCCATTCTGACTAGATTACTGGATAATTAGATTGGTGGCACTCTTCCCTTACTGGGCTGTCACATTAAATCCTGCTGGTTTTCTTCAGATAGCTGTTATGTTCCACAATAACAAACAGGGACTGACACCAAATGCTTTCCATGTTCAAAAGATGTAAATGCCTCTTCTACCTCTACTGCACCAATAACAAAAATGCCCAGTGCACTTACTATTTCATTGCAAATGTCACTGAATTTGATTAAAACATACCTACTTGATGAACCTGGCCAGAAACATTTAATTTGACTTGATAAATGGGAATCACACTGCTTTGAATACTCATTTGGCTGATTACCTAATGGAAGGGTGAAATCAAATTACACTTTAATGGGCGTAAAGAACGAACATTTCAAAGTTCTGCTTACAAAGAAACAAGTCTTTCATTCACATGCTCTTTCTGGGGTCTGTTCACTTGAAGAAAGGAGCTGGCAAGTATGTCTGGATCTTCCACATTTGCTTAATGTAGGAACTAAAAGCTTTACATATTTCTGATTCCCTATAACTGGTACTGCACCACATATTAAAATGGTAACTGGTAGATTTAGGGTATTTGGTTCCTCTCTTCTCTCCTTGAAGACATGTTGTGGTTTAAGCCCAGCCAGTAACTCAGAACCACGCATGGTTTAAGCCCAGCCAGTAACTCAGAACCACACAGCCACTCTCTCACTATCCCCACCTTCACCCCCCCCCCCAGCTCCTGGAGGGATGGGGAGGAGAATCAAAGAATGTAACTCCCATGGGCTGAGATAAGAACAGCCCAGTAACTAAGGTATAACACAAATCACTGCTGCTGCTACCACCAATAATAATAATGATAAGGGAAATAACAAGGGGAAAGAATACAGCTGCTCACCACCCACGGAGAGATACCCAGTCCGACCGAGCAGTGATCTAACCACAGCATGATGTGCTGTGGTATGGAATACCTCTTTGGCTAGCTTGGGTCAGGTGTCCTGCCTCTGCTTCCTCCCGGCTTCACCTTCTCCCTGGCAGAGCATGAGACTCACAAAGTCCTTGCTCAGAGTAAACATTACTGAGCAGCAACTAAAAACATTGGTGTTATCAGCACTGTTCCCAGGCTGAAAGTCAAAAACACAGCACTGCACCAGCTACTAAGGAGAAAAATGACTGCTACTGCTAAACCCAGGACAAGACATGACATGAACTCCATTATCTAACCAGAATGGAAAGCTGAATTACTAATTCTCAAAATAAAATAATAATGCTACTATTGTCAAATCTGTACACTAGAATCTCATGAAGATCAGTATGACTACGTTGCTCTCTGTTGGATAGCAAAAGCCTTCTGAAAGATAGCAATGGGTGCATGCAAGATCTGGGTCAGTATCTGGATTCAGAGGAAAACAGTGGTGAGTCTCCCATTGTCCTGAACAGAAGAGGGGAACAGCCCTTGCTGGCCCTAACACAGGGGGCTTTGTTGCCTCATTGTAACCCCGTCCCAACAGCAAAGCAGCTATCCCTGCTGAGGCACCCTCTAGCTATCATAGCACCACTGTTCTTTTTCTTTTTCATGCAGATTTCAAGAATCATAGAATGGTTTGGGCTGGAAGGGACTTTAAAGCTCATCCAGTTCCAAACCCCTGCCATGGGCAGGAACACCTTCCACTAGACCATGTTGCTCAAAGCCCTGTCCAACCTGGCCTTGAACACTGTCAGGGATAGGGCATCCAAGAAAAACATCCAGGAAGGATCCAGTGTTTTTCCTTCTTACTTTAGATTATGTAGTAGTGCCATATTTGGAGACTTTGCACAGGTATTTAATAAAAGTAAAGTTTTCTGTACATCTGTTCTCACTGGCAAATTTATGCAATGTGATGAAAAATGCATCTTTTGAAATTTGCACAAGAAAGAGGAGATTGAAGCCAAAGAAAAGGTGGAACATCTCTGATAACATATGTCAGAATATCAAAAACATTTGAAGCTGTAAAGTTGTAGCCGATGTGCTTTTTCTTTTTTTTTTTTTGCCTTCTAGTGACTTCTTATTTTTTAAATTTATTTTAAACTGTAAAAGCAGTTTACACTTGTATGAGATTATTTTCCAATGAAACAGAAAAAGGGGTAGAATTAGAAACAACAATGCCAACAAAGATAAGCATCAAAACCAGTAAACTATAAGCATAGGGAGCAAAAGCTGATGTTAAGAAACAAATCACTGTTATATACCTTGTATTTACAATACTAATGTATATTTATCATATCTGATAGGAATAATAGTTTCAAGGACTTGCAGCAATAACTAGAACAACAAACTTAATGAAGTTAATGATAAGGAGAACCTATTTTTACACCCACAGGTTCTGTTTTTTATAAAACTAGATAAGAATCGTTTGTCTTTATGGCTGAAACAGAACCACACTGGAGGGAAAATGAACTGGCCAATTTACAGTGTCCAGCAACATCAAACAGCAAGTTTGGATAGGAAGTGACACTTTACGTAAGGAAAACAGCGGAAGGATTATAACATGTTTCTTGAATTAAAATTTGACCAGAATGTTAAAATTAACTCCTTCCAATCTCACAGGTTGGGATAGCTGGTAAGCACCGTGAGATCCTTTCTATCAAGGTACAATAAGAAAGAATATATGCTCAGGTATTTATATTAACTCTGTGAATATATGCTCAATTCCCACAGAAAACTAATGTTCCCAACAATTAAGGCCCATGTGAACATAACAGAGAACTGGTATAAAACCTCAAATCTCCATTCACTTCCATGGACCCAGGTTGATTTGCATCCATCAAGACCATGATTTGTCACATACCCTCATGCATTCTGATCCCAGAGCTATGACATTTCTTACGAAACTATGTGTAAGAAAATTACTGATGAACCAGACTCCCTTGGGTTCATAATTTTGGGCTACTAGGTATAAATATATTCTGATCACTACTCAGTGTGCCGGGACTAAAATAAATACAGAAACGGGCTTGGAATTATCTTTTAACAAATAATTCTTTGTCTAAGGAAAGGAAGGAAAAATGCCTTTCACTACTTGACAGAAGCAAATGGCACTTGTTTAAGTTCACGTGGGAATTGGAATGGCAGGAAATTACCTGTGAGAGATGGATTAATATAAAGTTAATGCTGCCATAAGTACAAATATATTATTCATCTGTCTATGCTGTTATCAGATGGACAGATACATATACATGCAGTTAAGCACTCACAAAAGCTTCACTAAAATTTGAAATACTCTGTTTTTCCTTAACTTCCTTAATTGAAAGAAACCTTTACTAGCAGTGGCAGCAGGGAAACTCCATTTCCCTGGGCTTTCACCCTTGGGCTCATTCAGGAGCACGTGTGTTTGTGCTTACCATGATGGAGGTTGTTTCTGATGTGAACACCTGTCCAACATGAGCTGAACGGAAACCACCGACACCTTTCAACAGTGCCTAAGAACTATCAGATGTTAACACATTTTGGCTAATAATGAGTGGGATTACGATAAAATAAAGTATCATAAGAGTAGAAGGGTTTTAATCCTGCTTTTTTACGTGCAGTGGGGAGTAAGCGCTCTTCATTTGAAAGGCGATCATCCAGTCGCTTCATGAGAACTAAATGCATTAAACCACTAATGTGAATAGTATCCACCATTTCACATACTTTGGGTGGCCTTATTTCAACAAAAAGTTATTCAAGCTGCTACATTATGAGGATCCCTAAAACCTCATTAGCAGCAGTGAAACAGATCCAGTGGCAGTAATAAACTCCAGTTTAAATTAGAAACAGCTACATTTTGCACATTCACACACATACATACGATCTGTTTGCTGATAACCCCAAATAACGAATTAGTTAAAGTTTGCATAACTTAAAGAGGAAAAATAGTAATAAACAACCTCTGTATCTACAGCAATAAATCCTTTATTCATCTTACAGCTGAGCTGTTCCTCTGATCATTAAGGAAAAACTAATTAAAACAGTGCTTCATACACCTTTACAGAAAACTGCGTCCCAGGGTGAGATGTGGTAGAGCCAAAGTAGGCTCGCATTTATTTGCAGTGTGTGGTCCCTGCTGTTAAAAAACACACAACTTAACAAGAGTTGCTCTCATTTTAAATATTTCCAGCTTGAGTTTCCACTGCAAAACATCATTTGCCAAGTTTGTATTCAAAAGGCAAGGCATAGTAAAAGTTCTCTTTAAACACAAAAGGAATGCTTTTTGTTTAACAGCAAAACACCCCTCTTCCTCTCCCTTTATTCCATGGAGAAAAATGCTACATACTGCAAAACCCTAAATCAAGTCAAGTTTTCTTTCCTCTATGAAAATTTCTATTTCAACATCACAACTGCTATTAACTTCAAAGGAAGCTGACAGTCCTTCAGTTATTAAGTTAAAAGATGGCCAACTTTCAGCTGGAGTCACTGCAAATTAATTCTGCCTTACAAGGCCACATTAGGTCATTTCCTGAGCTGATGGTAATAAATTGCCCTTTCTGTAAGGTAAGAACAAACGAGTATAGGAAGGCTGTCCTGATGTGAAAACAGGAGGACTGGGCTAAGCTGGTCTCAGGGAAATGGTGTAGGGCAGCCTGACCCAGCAGTGCTCAGACCCGTCCTCACTGCAACTCCGCCTGCAGCTTGAATCTGCACCTCGATTTACAACATACTCGGGTGTATGCTCAAACTGGAGTGTGGCACTAGGTATGACCTGAGAGTACCTCTTCTACTTTGTCATTTTACATTTGTCCTGTGGATTGTAACTGTACACTTGTCAGCTACAGCACAGAGCAGGCAGACTGGAAACCAAACAGGCTGAGATTGGCACGTTTTGTCTTACAAACTTGATCTCTGCCATGCCCTCAGCTTTGAGGGGCACTTATTTATTAATGGATATATGGGAAGAAATAGAGCTGGCAGGAATATGCTGTGTAAACAAGCATCAAAGTACTGACATTTTCACTTCCGGATGGGTAATTTGCCAGAGTCATATGAAAACATCAGTTAACAAAGCCTGAAAATCCAGGATTATCTCTTCCCACTAAACTATTCTAACAGCTTCATTTCTTAGAATGCATTGACCTCCAGGCAAAACATTTCCTCAAGGGGTGGGAAAAATCCTGCCTAAACCCTGCATGGCCTCAATCTTGTGCAGCCCTCTCTCTTTCTACACAGAGACAGCAGTGGAGACATCACAACATTCAGGTAGGAGGGAACCTCTGCCACATGATAACTGTTATCCTACATCTGTCATAACCTGCTGCCTCCCACCTCAATTTCTTCAACTATTTGGGGCAAAAAGCTATTCTTCTCTTTTGATCTGTACAGGACTTCGTGGAGTCATGGTCCCAATCCATTACTACTCTATCACAAATAATGAAGTCTCCCTGGTGCCCAAATGACACAAGATGGTAGAGAGCCAGTTTTTACGAAAACAGAGGCAAAATGTACGGGAGTTTTGCCAGTACCCTCCGTGAAGCTATCACTTAACCCAAAGGGTCCACAGCTCATATTGTGAGCTGAATAGCAAGAAGTCTGCTGGGTCTCTGACACCTGCCTCTCATTATGGGAACACAGAATTCCTCTCTCTCGCATTTCTGCTTTTTATCTACTGAAACCTCTATATCTGCACTCTACGCTGGTTAAGTGAATTTCAGTGAAGAAGGCACAGATTAGTTCTCATTATTTCCATTATAAGCATTATCCCTCAGTTAGTATGAAAAAAATCTAAAACCCCCAACTCTGACCACCAAATGAGTTTAGGTTTAATTATAAACAAAATGGGCTTAATGCTAGGTTTTGTACAGCCTCAGACAATCAAAGCTACTGATAAACAACAGGCACTGCTTATGATAGGGATAAACTGTCTTTTGTTTTGTACAAAAGAAGGAAACCTGAGAGCCAGGAGAGCAACAGCCTGTCTCTACGGGTTAAGTAATATGTCTTATAGAATATGAAATATTAGTAAGAAAACCTATACAGAGATGGCTACACAACCCAGTGTATTGTCTCTCTGAGGGAGTGATGTGAATGCAGGTCAGTAAGAATAACTGGCAGATTATCCTGCCTTTGCCGAAATCAGAAAAGAACATTAACGTCTAGGGCAAAATCTGACAGCAAGATGTCCCACAGGGACTCAGGGTTTCTTCAAGCAGGATGCAGGAGCTCAGGGTTCAGGCCCTACATCCCTGATAGCTAGCAGGCTATAAGCTTTTGTCTTTTGCAGTGCCCCTACAATTATTCAATTATTCATATGAAATGGGAGAGGTCTAGGTGAGTAAAACTGAGAGAGACTTCTTGCCTCTCTAATAATTTGAGGGAGGGGCAAAAGGTCTATCACCTGGCATGTAAGAGACCCTCCTTAGAGCTCCTGCTTCAAATTAGACTGACAGGGGACTGAGGCCAAGCCACCAAAACCTAACTTTAAGTTCTGAATTATTAACTCTTCTGAAGAAAAAAAAAGGTTTTTTCACTATTAAAATTCATTCTGGAAGCTCAAAGTTTTTTTGTCTAAATACATTTCTAAAGGGCTTTTTGTGTTTTGCTTTTTTTGGGTTTTGGGGTTTTTTTTTGGGGGGGTGTGGGGAGGGAAGGTCAAAAAACCTTCACAGTTTTCACCCCCGTATTTACCTACTGTTGTAACTGTAAAGCAAAGTGAGTTTAGGTGGTCCAGTCAGATCCATGATGAAGGGTCCTCCACAGAAATAAGAAAGATGTAAAATGAGGAGGAAGGAGGTAGAAATACTGCAAACTAATAAGCAGCCTGCATAAATTAAAGTCATTCAGGAAATTGCCTTGGAAGGACTTCAGCAGTGAATTGAAATATTACAATGTTTAGGATCTTGATAATTTCTTAATGGAAAATAAATTCACCTAACATATTGCAACAAAGAATGCCTAACTATTCTATTAGTCTATAATGCAGCAAGCAGTCAGGTGATGCTGTGGATTAATATATACAAGTAGAATAAAGATAATCTGTTCACACAAAATGCCGCAAAATAAATCAAGCAAGCTGAGTATCTTCTGTTATGCTGAAGTCAGAGATAATTGCTAATACATCGGCATATGTTATTAGTCATAATACTCATATCTTAGAAAGCAGCCACTCATTGTCCTTTGCAAGCATTTAGTCACTTCCATTGCTTTGAGATCTTCATATTCTGGTTGTCATACAAAAGGCACTATGGCTACTACACAGTCAAATGTTCTGAGAATGGAAAGAAACCCAGCAAATATAACCAAGTGAGCCTCAAAGAGCTCAAAGTCCCAAGAGAGCCGTACAGTGCAGACTGTTAGTTTCTGCTTACTGGTAATGTTTTGCAGGCAAACACAGAAGAATCAATCCCAAAAGATCCACGCATAAGCAAGGAGAACAGGTAAGAACTGTGAAAGCGGCAAGCCACAAAGAACAAAAACCAGAAAAATAATTTGAATCAATCAAAGCTTGCCTGTGATTCACCTCTGTAAGGTCTCTCCCTTTATTTCTACCTATCAATGCATATCCTGCACTGACATTTTGAAACAACACAAAACAAAGCAGGTTTATCTGGAATAGCATCTTTCATTGTTTATTTACTCCTAAACCACAAACTGCTATGCAATGCATTTGCTGCAATTGGAAAAAAATTACTTTTTATTGCAGTCTGAGTAATTTCCTATTTTCTTCCATTACTGAATAATAATTTAACACAGTAAACAAATATACACTCATTAAAACTTCTTAGCAGACTAAAGCTTTGAGTCATTGTTCTGGCAAAATTTCTCTTAAAGCTCTTGGAAGCGCTTCGTGAGCAATCTTACACAGGTAATGAACACAGTACATGAAGATAAATAACTTATCTTCTCTATTTCAGGACACTGAGAATACTACCATGGGCTGCAGGAGAGCTGTACATTCATTAGGCCATGCTCATTTCACAGTCCTCCTTTGGCAGCTCTCAAGGCTGGCAATCTCTAGCCTTGTCACCAGTTGAGCCCAGATTGACACTATGTTGGTTTCATCAGAAAAACACCTGCTAACCAGCACACAGCTCTGAGAGGCAAAGTCTTGGGTCCATGGTGGGTACAGTAATGCTGGAGAATAATTCTGTGAACAGCACATGTAACATAGGCAGTGACAACTGTGAAATCACAGTAAATGATTCAAAGGTATTTCCTGACAGCCTTGATTAATCTTAACACAAACCAGGGTTCAAACCAGCCATTTTGAGATACATGGGGTAGTGTGACCAGGTTTGAGAGGCCCGTATCTCATCTCCAGGACAAGCACAAGTTCGCATGAGCAAGTACTGAAAGTCTGGAGAATAGCAGTTAAAAAAACAGGCAAGTGAGAGGAAGCAGGAAGCCATTTTCTGTCACTCTTCAAGACTACACATAGCACAGACGATAGCAAGTCTGACGGAATTTGGCCTTCTCCTAGAACTTAAAGGAGAAGAATGTGCACACACATTTTTTGCTTAGATCTGTGCTTTCTTCAGTGTTCTGGTACTCAGAGAATATTACTGGGGTTTAAGCAAGGTTTTTGTCATTTATGACGGTCACTGTTTATGGTGTTCCCAGAGGGCAGAGAGCAGGTGCTGAGTCCAAATTAGACCTGCTGAGATAATCACCAGCACATGTTCCTGCTCGGGGTATTCAAATCCAGATATCGAAAAATTGCACAACCGTGTCCCAAGATAGGCAGTAAGCAGGAGGCTGAAGGCTGGAAAGGGTACTGGAAAAATCAGGAAGCAACAGATATCAACCTGTGACACAGACTATTAAAATGCTGATTTAAAAATTAGAGAACAAATCCTCTTGTACTAAATGCCTATGTAAGCCTTCAGGTAAGGATAGGAAGATAGTGTCCATACATCCATGCAAATGAAGTTTCAGCAAACTGGGTAATAGGAAAAAACACTGCCCAGCCAAGGCAGCTGAAGTCAGCATCCCTGGCCTAGGAGGACAGCGGCTTAAACTCGCTACTAGCATTCAGTCAGCTGATCGGAGCTAGCCTAGCTAGAGCCACAGCCGGCACGCTTCAGCGACCGCGAGGGTCAACGGAGATCAGGAAAATCAGAGAGGAGAGCGCAGAGACATCGCGATTCCCGACATCTCCCGATCCCCGAAGCCCCAGCAGCCCTTGCGAGAGAGAGGCTCACGTGGCGGGGGGCGTTCCCACGGTGACGGCGACCACTCCCTACTGCTTGCCTTGAAAAAGCCTTTGAGAGGGCAGCGACCGGTCGCTGTCCACCGGGTGCAGAGAGGAACAAGCCGGTCGTGTTGCTGGTGTCCCAGACTGCAGACCAATATGGTTGTCTCCAGAAAGAGAGCTTGCAGTAAGACGACTACAGCAACTCAGACGGAGACCCCGTCCCAAACCGTGGCTGTTCAGGTCTCTGGGTGCAGGGAGTGCCAGAGCCTGATGCTGCCGGGGGAGGGAGGACAGCATTCCACCTGCGTGAGGTGTGAGCAGGTAGAAGATCTGCTTAGCCTGGTGGCAAGACTTAAGGAGGAGGTCGAGACGCTGAGGACCATCAGGGAGTGTGAAAGGGAGATCGACTGGTGGAGTAACTCCCTGGAGTGCCGGTCGGAACGGTTCCAGGGAGATACCCCCCAAAAGGGGAAGGACCCCCTGCCCTTTCAGGCAGAGGGGGATGGCCCGAGACAGCCCCTGCCCTGTAGCTGTAGCGCAGAGGTAGGGGACCAAAAAGACGACGAGGGTTGGAAGCGAGTTCCGGTTCGACGTCGGGGGAAACCCTCCCCCTTCCTGCCCTGCTTCCCCAGGTGTCCGTCCGTAATAGGTTCGAGGCCCTGGATCTTGAAGGAGAGGTAAGTGAGAATGTGGGGCAAGGCCAGCCCACAAGGCCACATAGGAAAAGGGGGTCGACTCTGCACCTCAGGACTGCCTCTGTTAAGAAAGAAAGAAGGGTCATTGTAGTAGGGGATTCCCTTCTGAGAGGAACAGAGGGCCCGATATGCAGAGTTGACCCTCATCACAGGGAAGTGTGTAGTCTGCCTGGAGCCCGGATCAGGGATATCACCAGGGCGCTCCCCAGCCTGGTGCACCCGACAGACTACTACCCGCTGCTGGTCTTCCAGACAGGTGGGGAGGAAGCTGCTTCCCGCAGTCTGAGGGGGATGAAGAAAGACTACAGGGCCTTGGGGAGGATGGTGAAAGAGTCTGGGGCTCAAGTGATCTTCTCCGCACTCCTTCCATCTTCCACTGATGATGTGGGAAGGAATGGGAAGATTCAGTTCATGAACAATTGGCTACGAGACTGGTGCTACAGGCAGGGCTTTGGATTCTTTGATAATGGCTGGTTTTATAGGGCACCAGCCTGGACAATGTCAAGTGAGAAAGGTTTGTCTCACAGAGGCAAAAGGATACTGGGGCACGAATTAGCAGGGCTCATTTGGAGAGCTTTAAACTAGATTCGAAGGGGGATGGGGTTGTTGCTGGGCTTGCCCCAGTGGGGCAGCGCTCCAGAATTAATGAAGACTGGGAGGCCTCCTATAATCCTAGGGTGAAATCGGTGTGCTCAGCTCGCTCCCTGAAATGTCTGTACACCAATGCGCGCAGCATGGGAAATAAACAGGAGGAGTTGGAAACCTGTGTTAAGTCAGGAGACTATGATCTGGTGGCAATTACAGAGACTTGGTGGGACAGCTCACATGACTGGAATATAGTCATGGAGGGCTATGTCCTTTTTAGGAAAGACAGGCCAGCCAGGAAGGGTGGTGGGGTTGCTCTTTATGTGCGGGAGGAACTACAATGCACCGAGTTCTGTCTGGGGACAGATGATGAGCGAGTTGAGAGTCTGTGGGTGAGAATTAAGGGGCAGGCTGGCAGGGGCGATACTGTTGTAGGTGTCTGTTACAGACCACCAGATCAGGGTGAGGAAGTTGACGAGGCCTTCTACAGGCAGCTGAGAGAGGCCTCACAGTCACAGGCCGTGGTCGTCATGGGGGATTTTAACTTCCCTGATGTTTGCTGGAAGGACCACTCGGCAACCCAACCGCAGTCCAGGAGGTTCCTCCAGTGTGTGGATGATAACTTCCTCCTGCAAATGGTGGATGAGCCGACCAGGAGAGGAGCGCTGCTGGATCTCATCCTCACTAACAAGGAGGGTCTGGTTGAAGCAGTAAGGGTAGAGGGCTGCCTTGGTTGCAGCGACCACGAGATGGTGAAGTTCAGGATCTTGTGTGGTAGGACTAGTAGAATACCAAGTAGAATTGCAACCCTGGACTTTAGCAGGGCAAACTTTGGCCTTTTCAAGCAATTGCTAGGGGAAATCCCATGGGCAAGGCTGCTTGAAGGTAAAGGGGCCCAAGATAGTTGGTTGACATTCAAGGACTGCTTTTTCCGTGCTCAAGATCGGAGCATCCCGACACGTAGGAAGTCAAGGAAGAGGGCCAAGAGACCTGTGTGGCTAAATAGGGAATTGCTGGGTATGCTCAAGTGGAAGAGGAGAGTTTACAGGTCATGGAAGGAGGGGCTGGCCACTTGGGAGGAATATAAGGCTGCTGCTAGGGGATGTAGGAAGGCAGCTAGGAGGACTAAGGCTTCCTTAGAATTAAACCTGGCAAGAAGGGTCAAGGACAGCAAAAAGAGCTTTTTCAAGTACATGGCAGACAAAACTAACACCAGAGGCAATGTAGGCCCACTGATGAACGGGATGGGTGCCCTGGTGACAGAACATACAGAGATGGCAGAGTTACTGAATGCCTTCTTTGTCTCTGTCTACTCTGCTGCAGGCAGTCCTGAAGAGCCCTATACCCCTGAGACCTTAGATGAAGTCAGGTCGACGGAGCGACTTGCCTTAGTCGATGAGGAATGGGTTAGAGATCAGTTGAGCAATCTGGACGTCCATAAATCCATGGGTCCAGATGGGATGCACCCGCGGGTGCTGAGGGAACTGGCGGAAGTCATTGCTAGACCACTCGCCATCATCTTTACCAAGTCCTGGGAAACGGGAGAGGTGCCTGAGGACTGGAGGAAGGCAAATGTCACTCCGGTCTTCAAAAAGGGCAAGAAGGAGGACCCGGGTAACTATAGACCGGTCAGCCTCACCTCCATACCTGGGAAAGTGATGGAACACCTTGTCCTTGGTGCCATCTTAAAGCATATCAAGGATAAGAGGGTTATGAGGGGCAGTCAACATGGCTTCACCAGGGGGAAATCATGTTTGACCAATCTCTTAGCCTTTTATGAGGAAATAACACGGTGGATGGATGATGGCAGAGCGGTGGATGTGGTCTACCTTGACTTCAGCAAAGCCTTTGACACAGTCTCCCACAGCATCCTCACGGCTAAATTGAGGAAGTGTGGACTGGATGACCAGGTAGTGAGGTGGACTGCGAACTGGCTGAAGGAGAGAAGCCAGAGAGTTGTAGTCTATGGGGCTGAGTCTAGTTGGAGGCCTGTAACTAGTGGAGTGCCTCAAGGGTCAGTACTGGGACCAGTACTATTTAATATATTCATCAATGATTTAGATGAGGGAATTGAGTGTACTATCAGCAAGTTTGCTGATGACACTAAGCTGGGAGGAGTGGCTGACACGCCAGAAGGCTGTGCTGCCATCCAGCGAGACCTGGACAGGCTGGAGAGTTGGGCAGGGAATAACGGGATGAAATATAACAAGGGAAAGTGTAGAGTCCTGCATCTGGGCAGGAACAACCCCAGGTTCCAGTATAGGTTGGGGAACGACCTGCTAGAGAGCAGTGTAGGGGAGAGGGACCTGGGGGTCCTAGTGGACGACAGGATGACCATGAGCCAACACTGTGCCCTTGTGGCTAAGAAGGCCAATGGCATCCTGGGATGTATTAGAAGGGCGGTGGTTAGTAGGTCGAGAGAGGTCCTCCTTCCCCTCTACTCTGCCCTGGTGAGACCCCATCTGGAATATTGTGTCCAGTTCTGGGCCCCTCAGTTCAAGAAGGACAGGGAGCTGCTGGAGAGAGTCCAGCGCAGGGCAACCAAGATGATTAAGGGAGTGGAGCATCTCCCTTATGAGGAAAGACTGAGGGAGCTGGGTCTTTATAGTTTAGAGAAGAGGAGACTGAGAGGTGACCTTATAAGTGTCTATAAATATATAAAGGGGGAGTGTCACGAGGATGGAGCCAGGCTCTACTCAGTGGCAAACAATGATAGGACAAGGGGTAATGGGTGCAAACTGGAACACAAGAGGTTCCACTTAAACTTGAGAAGGAACTTCTTCTCAGTGAGGGTGACGGAACACTGGAACAGGCTGCCCAGGGAGGTTGTGGAGTCTCCTTCCCTGGAGACATTCAAAGCCCGCCTGGACACATTCCTGTGTAACGTTATCTAGGTGTTCCTGCTCTGGCAGGGGGATTGGACTAGATGATCTTTTGAGGTCCCTTCCAATCTCCAGCATACTGTGATACTGTGATACTGTGACAGGCTACAGGGTAACACTGAAGAAGTAGCTGAAGTTGCACATAAATTCCCTCAGGAGCAGAGCTGGGAAGCCAGGCAGTCATGGCATCATCCTCCACAGGAATGCACCTGTGCCCTTCTCTGACAGTATGCTCATAGGAGAGCTACTGAGGGCTCCTCCAATTTGCAGCAAAAGCATAGACAGAAAGGCAGAAAGAAAAACAAACAGAACAGGCCAGACACGCCCAATCCTGTTTTTTCCATATATTACTAGTGAAGGATTTTGAAGCCATGATATACTTCCACAAAGCAGGGCTGCTGTCCTACAGCAGCCCTACTGGAGGCATGTCTTCTGTGCAGTGGTCCCAGCTCTTACAGAGCACTACAGCTCTAGGGGAAGCAAAAGACAAGAACCCACAGCAATACATGCCTCCCACGGGCATACCTCCCATGTCCTCCCAAGGGAGGACTAGCACTCACGGACCCTCCCACAAGCCCTTTGTCCTCTACCACCCACGTTTTCTGTACAAAAAGGACTTGAAAGCCTCTCTCTGAGTGAGCTACTACAAATAAATAAGGTATTAATACTAAGACAGATAGTGACCTTCTTACAACTCTGATTTATTTTGGCTTTCTTGCTGCCCCAGAGTTAAGACATCTGGTAGGCTGAAAATGCACACGCAACCCAGCACTGGTATGTACAGTGAAACTGGTAGCTCTGAGATTTAGAAGCTCTCAGTTTTTTTCCATTAAGTATCTGGGACTGGTTACTTCTCAAATCAGCTAGCAATTTAACAAAGGGCACTTCATCCTCTCTCCCTCAACTCCTTGCAAAACATTTCTTCTTCAAACCATAATCAAAATTTGCTCAGCAGGTATTTTAGCATCTGGGACTCAAAGAGGCTGGGGAGGAAAGAACAAGCTGAGAGAGATAAGCAGGTGGAGCAGAAACAACTGGAGTTGAGAGGGAGGAGGAGGTTCAGGCTGGTTTTGTACATTTCAAAATATTTTACATTCTAAGATAGGGCTGTGAAGGTCCAGATGACACGGAGGTCTACGGTGATACTCTCCACCACAGTAATCTACAGCACTGATATAAAACACCGGGGGAAGAACACATGTAGCAGCCAGCCATTATGAAACAAACCAACACATGATTTCTCCCCCTCCCCCCCCCTTTTTAAAAAAAATAATCTTGAGAATTCAGGAATTGCCAATCCTCTGTCAGGAATAGCTCCAGAGATTTCTGAGCTCTATTTTGAAGGCCTCCTTGTTACTTTATCATCTTTTCCACTTCTTTAGCCTCCTGTCTCCCCATTTAATTATGGAGGTGTCAATGAGGTTGATTAGAGCACAGATTTTAGGAGCCAGGGGACTGCCATGATAGCAAATCTAAAGAGACAACCCCGATGAGAATCTCTTAAAAATAGCTACAATTTGCAACAGAATTTTAGTCCACTTGAGACAGGAGGCCACAGAAAAAGGCATCTTAACTCTCCTTATTTCTCTGCCACTGGCCAGGTCTGGCACCATGCAGGACACCTAACTACACTTCACAATTTAGCCTTTGAGTACCTGGACATACCCATCTTCACGAAACTCCCCAAATGCTTAAAACCCACAGTAGCCCTCTAGTAAATGTATATCAAGTCACCCTGTGAGTCTGAGTTGACGAACCTGCGACTATTTAATATGAGTGCTTAGCACTTTAGCTTAGGCTGTAGCACATCAGACTATGCTTTGAACTCTGTGTGTCCTCAGCCCAAACCTACACAGTGTCAGGCATTACACATTTTTTTCTTCTCCATGCTTTTAGATAACTGTTATTCTAGACCGTATATGCTGCAATATTCTACAGATACACTGAGGAGGAGTTTTGTTCCAAAGGGCCATCAAGCATCAAGGGCCCACGTAACTAAAAAATACAGTTTGCACTGTAATGAACAGATAATGATACAGGCAAAAGAGAATCCCTATTTCCTTTTAACCTTATAAAGCAATCTACTTGCTCTATTAGCTGTTTTTCCGATAATGGCTCTATGAAGTTATTTACAACATAAATTAAGGCAATTACTAGCCTTGATTCTCACTTACTCAGTGTGCAATTATTCCCATAGCCTAATCTACTCTCATTTGTTTCCTTCACATTTTCCAAGATGTGCAAAGTAGCCTGAGCATAAACAGGCACAAAGCTCACTGAGGATGCATCTACATTTGCATTTCAGTGTGAATCAGGAATGTGTCTTCGATGCAAATTTCCTAGTTATTCCCACTTGCCATGTGCTGTTCATATCACAGAGTGGCTGTGGAGCACAGGAACTCAGGTCTTTTCAGATTAAATTTACCCAGAAGTTCAGTTCAGGACTACACTTGATGTATTACCACCACTACTGAGCATGCAGTCTTATATGACCTGACAAGAACTAGTGTGAAATAAAGCCCCGCTCATATCAGATCTGCAGCACTATTTTTGCCTCCATATTTGCTCCCATTAGTCCATACTGCCTCTTACTGTACACACAACCTGAATTCTAGACTTGGGCAAACCCCTACAGCCTAGTCTAGTTTGCTTAGCTCAACAAACATTGCCCAGCTGAAAACAACAGACCCATTCTTCTCTCTGTTAATTAATTAAACAGGATTATGCTGATCTAAAGATGAAGCAAATGAATGAGGAACTTGGGATCAGAAATAATGTTGGTCCCCTTGCCTCACTCAAGTATCATTCTTAGTAGCAATGTCCAAGAAGGTAACATACAACATCTTTCAGTCCTCGGTGAGATTAAGATAGAAAGGTTGACTGCTCACTACTGCCCCCAGGCCTGAACAAAAACGTTGAATGCTTTGGAGCATTTAAGAAACCACCACACTGATCTGATTGCTAAATGGTCCTTCATGATTTCTGTGACAGTACTAGTGCTACTCCCAGAGAAAACTGGTTTTATTAATGAAGACATAATAGGTTTCACAAGGAACATGTCCTGAAAAATGCCAAACCCATGAAAAAAAAACCCAAACATTATCGTAGGTTCCACTTTGAAACAGAACTTACAGCAATGCGGTCCCAGGGACCATTAACCAAGATCTCCTTCTTTCATTGCCATAGCAAATGCACATGCTACTTAGAGTAACAAAAACCATATCCGTTGGACATTGAGTAGACTTACTATGTCCCGAACTGGTTTATAGGACATTTAGTAGTATCTGAATCTTAAATCGGCTTAAATTGGTAAGATAAATAAGACATCTGTACCTAACTTTTTCTAATGACATTAAGCAAATACCTGTAAAGCTTGCCCACATACTTGCTGTCTACAAGACACAAAGCATCATCATACCCTCCTGGGGCCAAAAAAAAACCAACATAAAATCTTTTTGACAGGCTTTTTCTTGTCAAAGACTATACAAGGACAATGTAAAACACAGAACACAGAATAAAATTAAATACTTAGAAGAAACCTTGACCTATCAAGTCATCCTTCTGTCTTTATAGGAAGAGGCTTGTATAAAGATGGCAGGACCCTATCTTGTCTAATGTGCCAGTTTTGTGACATAATTACATTAACTTTGTGTATTTCCTGGCAGTTTTACTATGAAGGATTTGCACCTATTCAAACATTCTCGTTTGTTTCTGATCTATGTGAGTTCTCTCGCCCAACTCCTCCACATCTCTATTTGCCTTCACAGAACGGAATGAAGGATTTTCAAAAGCATACCCCAGAAAACATTTTCGTTGCAGTAAATTACAGAAAAAAAAAAAACAAAACAAAAAACAACAACCAAAAAAAAACCCTAGTAAAGCAATGTTCCAGCAAAAAAATCCTTTTGTTTTTTTGGGTATTTCTTTTTCCTCTCTGGAAAGGCTGAGCAACAAAGCAGGTGCGCTGGGGAAAAACACATCTGCTGGCTTTGCACAAAGGAACTGCAAGTCCACTTTGTTTTATTACCATTTCAAGCTGCTTACAGACTTCAATGTGGAATAAAAAAAAAAAATAATTTAACAAAATCCAGATTTTTCTTGCATATTCTTTAGGAAATTCCCTTGTTAAAGCAGTGCAGTAGAGCTTTTCTCTTGTTCCTCTTCCCTCTTGTCCCTTTTGAAAGGACTGTTGTGATCCTGAAAACATAATCTGGGACAAAACATCTGGTCTTCACTTTTTAATTACATTTCAATCATCTCAAATGCTTTCCTGGAGGTAGACATACCTACAAGGGCTTACTGTCAAAACTATAGGAGTTACAGGGCTGCTGTATAAATGGATCAGCTATAATGGTGGATTTGGGACCAGTCTAAATAAATAAGATCATGCCACATAGAACTTCTTCAGAAGTAGGGTTTGATGCTGACAGAAGCATGGCTTGGGGCAGGGAAACCTCTGGAGTGAAGACAGGGCCAGGGACAGAATGAGCATCCAAACTGGATGGTATAAGCATCCTGGCAGCCTGCCTCTGGCTGCTGCTCAAACCTTTTCACACAGGGAGCAAGAGTAGTCCCTTTTAAATGGCAAAAGCAGTGCTCTCCCTCCCTTACAATTTGTATTTATCTCCAAATGAAGACAGAGGGGAGAATGGTGCAGCAGCAATGGCAGCAGGGTTGGGAGCCAGGCAGTCACGCAGGTGGGCTGCAGCAGCTTGCCCTGTGGCTGGTACTTGCTTCCTGAGCCTCCCCCAGCCCAGGTGCTGACACTCTGGAGACTATCCTGGGGAAGCAGGAGAGCTGCCAAGGTGTTATCCCAGACAATAAAATGCCTTGTTGCAGCTCTGAAGCATGCAGTAACGTAGATACAAGAGGATAAGGAGTTCACAATTTGTTTGGGCTGTGATCCAGCAGAAAGCACTTAAGCAGGTGTATTACCAGCAAAGCCACTAGCTCCATCACACACAGGAAGCCAGCATCCAGCTTCCCAACAGCAGGATCCACACCATGCCGAAGGAGCAGGGGGATCACTTTGAAAAAAAGCCCTTTTTCTTTTTCTTTCTGTACATTTCCAAATTTCATGTCAACCTGGCCTAGAGTGCAATGGAAATGACACCAAGTAACAACCAGAAGTGCTTCTCTCTTTCTCTTCACTAATATTTATGCTACAATAACTGAAGCCAAGAATGGCCCTGCTCTGTGTTCCATTCCATACAGAAAGTCATAAAGTGTCTGAAAGCAAAAAAATATCATACTGAAAAAACCTAAAAGGAGTAACAAGGATGGAAAGATTAAGTAAGTTGACTAGTGTCATGCAGGAGACCAGCAACAGTGTGGAACAGCATCCAGGCTATCCCGAATTTGAATCCAGTAGGCTACGTTGCCTCTCAACCTCAGGGGTGGGTGCTATCCACTCTGAGAGCAGTGTGGCAGCCCAGAGAGAAGGATCAAAATCTGAAGTAGCAGATGCAGATGTAGTTTCTATAATCAATACTACATGCCATGCTTCAGAGTATTTCTGAAGCAATACGTCCTACACCAGAGCCCTGAATCCTGGCAAGCATTCTACAATTTTAAATTATTTAGTAAAAAAAAAAAAAGGGTCAGATATTCCTCTTTCTAGAGCTCTGCGTGTATATATATATATACACACATATATATACGTATTTCAATATTAAATCTTGTCCTGGGTTCAGCAGTAGCAGTCATTTTTCTCCTTCTTGGTAGCTGGTGCAGTGCAGTGTTTTGACTTTCGGCTTGGGAACAGAGCTGATAGCGATGTTTTGGTTTGGCCAAGGACTTTGTGAGCCTCATGCTCTGCCAGGAAGGAGGGGAAGCCAGGAGGAAGCAGAGACAGGACACCTGACCCAAACTGACCAAAGAGGTATTCCATACCACAGCATGTCATGCCCAGGAGGTAACTGGGAGTTAGCCGGAAGGGCTGCGAGACTGCAGGGTTGGAGGAGGTATGGGTCGGAGCTTGGTCGGGCTGGGGGGGGCGAGTTATCGGTCGGCTGGTGCTGAGGTGTTGTATTCTCTTCCCTTGTTATTTCCTTTATCATTGTTATTATTGGTGGTAGCAGTAGTGATTTGTGTTATACCTTAGTTACTAAACTGTTCTTATCTCAACCCGTGGGAGTTGCATTCTTTTCAATTCTCCTCTCCGTCCCCCTGGGAGGAGGGGGAGGGAAAGAAGGGGGGGAGTGAGTGAACGAGTTACCTGACTGGGTTTAAACCACGACAAATCTGAATAATACATATTGACAAGACACAGTGGTTTTCCCCTATTCTTTCCTTTACCTTTATATAAACTTAATAAGGTTCTGTAAAGAGGTTATATCTCAAAGTACTATCAGTAACAGAGAGGCAAATAAATGTTTCATCAGCACCCATTTTAAAGACCTTTGCTCATAGTGTTTCTTGCTGCTAAGGTCAACCTGACATAAACCAGTTCTCAGCAGACATCTCCCGCCTTTCAAAGAAGAAATAAAACTTAAACTCTGCAGATGATAAAGCACTTTGTTTCAAAACCAGTGCTTTGTGACTTTGCCCTTGCAGTTAAACCTCAAAGGTCTGTTGTGAAGTGCTATAATTCACAAATTATCTGTGTTCATTACTGTTTTTCAGCTTTGTACTGGTGAATAGAGATTAACCTCTAGATTAACAAAAAATCACGACAGGCTAGAAAAAACATATAGGTAAAAAAATGACAGCAGGAATCATCTTTTAATTTTCATCATCCTTCCTTACTACAGAAAATTTGCAAGATGGAAGCAGTTGATGCAGTTCTAAGTAGCTTAAGGCATGGTAAACAAAAAGAAGTTGTATCTCCTACACAGATTAGCAAACCAAAGCAAACCCCAGTAATCTCAGTTATTTGGTGTTCACAGGTAACGAAGAATGGGTATGACTTTTCTTGTCTAGAACAGAAGTGTGCTGACCCTGAATTTGAATGGGCCATGTTCAGGGGATGGAGTTTTCCCAGCTTTTACATCTCCTGTTGGCTGTTTTTAGTTTGTATAGCCTTTCAGTCAGATACACAAGACTCCTCAGACCTGAGCTAGCTCCACAGTCCATTTTAAAAGTAATTTTCTAAGCAGCAGCAGCTGCAATTAACACCCTTGCAATGTAATCCTGCCCATATTCATATTCAGTTGCTTTACCCATAGTGGCAAAATACTCCACAGATTCAACTATGTAGCAGCAAAATATTTCATGAACATGATGCTCATCCAGTAGACTCACATCTGGCAGTGATGGATACTGCTGGCAGGCACTGCTGTTGGCTTAGTCCAGCCATAAAAGAAGGCCAGTTGGGGTATGTATGTGGTTTCTCCACTACACTGATTAATTTCAGCAGCTTAGATGATATGTGATATTTATGGATTAGAGGCAAAGATAGGAAACATTAACTTATGTTCTAAAACTGCCAAGCCTTAAATACGGGATGAGAAAACATTCAAGCTCAGAGGGCAACTTGATTTTGAAACTGCTGCAGCCAGAGAAAGGCATGCATTTAGACAACATTTATTCTTATGCACCTTGGGACTGATCAAAGTAGAGCCCTGTCACACTCCTTCCAAACAGCTCACAGCAAAGCAGTCAACAAGCCAAATTGCTTCATTCCCTCTCCTACTCCCACTTCAGAAACCCTGCCACACATAGGTGACAGGTTTCATGAAAGGATGTCAGGGAATTTGGTTTGGCCCTAAAGGCAGGATCATACCCATATTATTTATTTTACTAACCACTTACTTAAAGAGAGACCCAAAATAATTCACAAAAAAGGCCTGAAGCTGAGGTCTCCTGAACATTTTTGAGAATAAACTCTCCAGGAATATAAAGTCTGTATATTTCAGAGTGAAGAACTGTTAAGAAAGACAAGGAAAGAATCCTGGATATTCTGCGTATTTCAGAAGCACAGAGGATTTGAAGCAGGGCGCTACACCACAGGAAATTCGAGGCATTGGTGCTGCAATGCCCTTTGGATTTCCATGAAGAAAAATCCTGTGAATAGAAATATTAACACTTACGAAGGCACACAAAACATACAACTGAGAGTGAGAACAAGGAAGCTAACAATGCTGCAGTTAGGGCAGCACCAGCAACAGTGTCATATGTCTTTTTGTTACCAAAACATAAAAACACATGTACAATACTTGTATCCTCCACCAGGGAGCCTAAGCCCTGCAAGGTTATCCTGGGGTGAGAAAACCAGCATAGAATTTCTAAGCCGGATGTAGCCTCGACAGGCACAGTACTTGGGATGAACAGCTAATGAGGGTTAGTTATCTGCTAGCTGCATAACTCTTTGGAGAGGATGCTAGGTTACAGCATGAGTGAGAGCAGCATCTCAGAGCTACTAAGCCTCCTTGCAATGACATGATCCAGACACCAGTGTCTTGTTTCCACACTGCAGCTCTGGGCCTCTGTTTCCTCTTGCAGTGATCAACAGTGCTCCAAATGGAAACACAGTTACAGGAGTTTGTTTCATTAACTTTCTGCACAAACATTACATGTTTCCTTCACACTCCTTTATTCTTAAAAAAGGAGCTACCGATTCTAAAGGTCTTTGGTATCTCTCCCCCTTCAGCACTAGCCCATTCAGCACAAGTTACAAATGCCTCCATATTTCCTTCTGAAAAAGTCTCTGGTTTCTAAAAAAGAAAGAAAATGAAAAAGATGGGATTCTCCCCTGAAGTCTCTGTGGATATTTGTTTTCTCTGGATGACTATTTTCCTACATTTCAGCAAACATCCCAGCTGCATGACCCTCCCCTCAGCACCTGGGAAGCACATTGCCAACTCTGGAAGTGTTTATTCTCTGTAGATTAAACAGCATTTGCTGGACGGTGATCACAGAAAGTTGTAAAAACAGATGGACAATGATCTGTCCAGACTTCCAGAGCTCACCATGAGGAGGCTACTTAGATAGAAACATTTTGCTGAAGGATCAAAGGGTTTTCTTTCCCCCATCTATGCTCAGTTACACGAGGTCTGTTTTATAAACACGGGAACATAAACCAACCATCTTAAATAAAACTCCAATTTTTAAACTAATATTCTGAGTTAGGCTATCAGAATTAATGTGTTGGTTAAAAAAAAAAAAAAAATTATAAAAAAAAAATCACACAAACCAGAACCAATCCTATACATGAATCTTCTCCCATTTCACCTGCAACTCAAAATAGTCTTCTTTTTTCCAGATACACTGTCACTCCTTGGTTCAGTGGAAATAGCAAGACTATTTATTCCCATTAGTACTCCAGACAAAACTGATTTAAAAGTTGATATCAGTGTGGTCTCGCATTCACTGACATAAACAACAATGTGCTATATAAAATCATACAGGCTTTCATCTAGGAGTAAGACATTTTAAATAGCATTTTTTTAGGTGGTGAGCTTGACCCTGAGCTGTGCCTCTGACAAAGTCTTGAGGTCACACTAAATGACAAGACGAACATCAAGTCTTGTCACGCTGCTGTAAGAGGCTAATGTCATAAAGGGGAGATATATGATAGACAAATACAATGCTGACTCAGCCTTTGGCTCCAGCACTTGCAACACAGAAACTGTGAGGTCCACGTTCTCATTTCCACACTAAAAAGGACTTGGGAAAAAATAGAGAGGTTGCAGGGGAAAAAGCAAGAAGGATGATGAAAGGATCAAAGCATTTGCTTCACAGTGTGAGAAGCAAGATGATCAGTTTATTTAACTCATCAAAAAGACGATTTAGAGGTGGCTTGTTCTCAACCTATGAGTACCCATATGGGAAAGAGAAATTTGATAGAGGGCTTTCCAATCTAAGAAAAAAATATTAAGATCAAACAGCTAGAACCTAAGGCTTGTTCATGTTATAAATCATTCACTCATTCCTCACCACTAATCCCGATTCTATGACCATCTAGTACTTTTTCAAACACTTCATCTTGAAAACTAACCAGAAAACTAACCAAAAACTAAACAGAAGAAAATGAGAAAGAGAACTCCGGAACTACATGAGCAGAAAAAACACCAGTGATTTGAGCTGTGTATGAACAGTATTTTCCAAGTTCTGACTTCCCTTCTATACCATGTTCATGTTTTACTGCTTTCTATATTTCTGTTAACATCATTTAGAATACTAACTCCTCTGTCAACCAACATTGCCTTTATACTTGTCTTCATGCAATCAGGTTTCTATACTATATGGGAACTAAAGATTAATAGTACTCGTAATTTGCATTCCAGGAAGGAGGACCTAATCCTTAGCCTGGAGAACAGCGGTTTTCAAAATAGGGATAGAGGACTGCCACTCCAGTGGCCCTTGAGAAGGTTATCAAGGGGACAAGATGACTAGAATTTCTGCTCCTACACAAAACGTGGCCTCCCAGACTTTCAGGAATTTGGGGGTAGTGTTTTGGAGTATCCATGGCGCATGCAACTTTGCACAGCCAGAGAAGAGTTTGGGAAATTTTACTGTACACGAATGTTACAGTGCTACTGCCCAGAAGGCAGGTGACATGAGAAAGACTTTTTGCTATTTTGCTAAAGAGAAATGTTGTATAGTGTATTAAAAGGCCTGAGTAACCCTGGAAATTGAGAGTAATTGCTGGTGGTTTTTTGTTTGTTTTTTTTTTTTTTCTATTATGGTAGTTAAGCATTAGATTTTGTTGGTTTAAAAATAAAACATAAGGAAACTCCCAGAATAGGTTTCACTCTAGACAAGCAGATCAAGGCTGGGAAAGGGAAAAGCCTCACGTCAAGAACACTTTATTGCCTGGTATGCAAAGTAACAGTGTGATGATTTGGAGCTGCATGCTTTCTTCGTCACATCCTCAATACCATTATGACCTATCCAGGAGCATATAAGGAAGCAGGCAGCATGCCAGCCATTATCACAGGAGAATGCTGAATGCTTCAGTATTAAAAGCCACTAGTGCAGTATCACTGCATTAAACAAGCTTGTTTAATTCACAAACACCAGCACTGTGCAAGCTCTTCTGAACAAGCATTTTACCTTGTAGGTTGGGTTTTGTTTGTTTGGTTTATTGGTTTGGCTGTTTTTTTTTTAATACATTTAAAACACTTTGCAATAGTCCTGAGATACATACACAGAAAAGTATTTGCCATACCAGTGTGTAAAATCCCTGAGCTGACAAGCTGCATTATAACACAGAACAAGTGAGAGAAACTCATGCTTTTGTACCATTACTGATGAGCATAAGGAAAGCCATAATTATTAACCTATGGAAGCTGGGAGAAGTTAAGCCTGTTTCCACCTTTCTAATGGAGTAAACAAGTAAATTCTTTTTCTTTTCCTCACCATCTGTCTCTGCCCTTCCCTTCTCCACTACTGAGTAATACATAAGGTATTATATATTAATACAAATATCAAACTGGGTTCTTGCCCCCTGCCACAGGAAACACGACATGTTTGGCTAATTTATGGGGAGGAACTACAATGCTGACTAGCATTTATAAGCAAGATTAATGATTTGACAATAGGCCCTTTTGTACTTTCAACTACTTATAAAAAAAGGCAGCTCTTTGTTTACAGAAAACAAATAATGTTCTGAGAGAAAATACAACATAATTACCAGTTTGGTAATTTTCTCCAGAAAACTACAGGCTGAACATTTTAAGACAGCACTATGGTAAGCCCTGCTTTACACACTGTTTGTATCAAGTATAACCTACCAGGCAGAAACTCCACTAGCTACTCAAATCCTAGCACCACAGTGTTGCAGAGGGAAACCCTCCATCAGAAGGTAGTGAGCAAGATGCAAGATAGACAATGAAGCCAGTTAAGCTGCCTTAATGCTGATCAACATTTTACTCAAAATACTGCCACTACAAAAATAGTTCTTGGACCAAGTAATTGAAAAATCAAGCAAAGATTATTTTTTAAAGTACCTTCTCTCTGTCAATGAAAATATTTTGGGGTAAATTTAGAAATTTTGGTAGGAAATAAGAAGAGTGTCACTGATTGCTACTGACTGAAGCAAAATATATTTTCCTTTCTGCAGGTCCCTAGAAAGCACCAGCATGCTTTCTAGGTGTCACTGTCCTGAATGTTCTTTCTCTATATTAAATTCTTCACCTTTTTGTAGCTTAAAATTTAACAAATCCTTTTTAACAAATCCTAATTGTTATATAGTCTCAATTATCAATACCGAGAAAAAGTAAGAAGAGTTATTCAAAATAGGAAGTATGGTGCAGAAAACAGATTTATATTCAATAGAACTATACATAATGCGCTCAAAAATGTTTAGTTCTATCAAACACAGCTCTAGCCTCCCATACACACTTGCATATAGAGAGGACAGACATTTTCAGTCTACATAGTATCCTGCAAAGAACTGAAAGCTTTCAAATCCCATTAAAATTGGTGAGAATTACTGGAAATTAATCATATCCCAGAATTATTCTGTGACTTGGAAGAATAAGCAGTAGAACAAAAGAAATACATGCAGCAACTAACATAAAGACATGAGTGATTTTCTAATAAAACCAAATAGCTTAACAGGGGATCATGCTTCCTGCCAACATGTTGGGGTTTTTTTGTGAAATCTATGAGGAAAAATCACGTTAGGAAATCACTGTAGGTATTCCCCTTGTGACTACTTAACGTTTCCACAATAAATATACGCATGATAATTTCAGTTTGCTACTGATTTGCAGATCACCTGAAAAATGGGGTGCATATCAAGCACCTGCATTTGCCTAGACAAACAGGTCTGAGTTATATTTTTAAACATTCCTACCTTGTAACTGAAAAAAAATTCCAAGAATTGCAATTTGTGCCATTTTACCTTATGCTTGGTACTAGATGTCTTACTCTCTTTCTAAAAATATATCTCTTCCTGTTATTCCAAGTAGTTAAACTAAATACATTTTCCCTCACCTAAGATGTCGAGGAACCACAGTCTGCCTAAACACACAGGCAAGGCTGTGACCAGCTCTTGCTTACACATAATGACGTAGAAGTCACCATCCAAAACTGACAAAAAGTCACGTCCAAAATCAACACGGTTAATAGGAAACTGCATACCCAATGAGCTGGCTAAGCTCACTGCATACAACTCCGTGCTCCAAGGGCAGCTTCACTACTTTTAGTTAGCAAAGGTGCTGTGATTATGGGCTAATTTTGTAGGGATTTCCCCAGGAACTCATTCTGCCCATGTTGTGAGTAAACTGAAAACCAGAGAGCTGCAGTTAGAACAGCACTGAGCTAGAGACAGAAAAGCTTGCTGAGCAGTAGTTCATATACTTCATTTTAAACATAGTTAAGCTCCACTTGTGAAGAGAAGTACTATCAGATGCAGAATATTTTAAAGTATTTTGCTGAACTAGGGTTTGAGTTTCAATTTCTCAGAGAACCTGTTAAAAAGATGAAAGCTTTATTTGCTAAGCCCAGTCAGACATAACTTTTAAATGACTCATAATTCAGTTGCTACTAACAATAAAGCATTTAAACAGAAGATGATACTGAAGACAGCACATGTAAAATAATGCAAATGGACAAAAAGAAAGACCAGAAACTGAAATGTAACCATAGCATTGCAAAAGCTGAGAAAATAATTACAAACTAAATAAATAGAGGATGAGATTTAATATTCAATCACAGTGCTGTTTCCAAAATGCAATCTTTTTTTCTTTTATTTCTTCTCTTTAACAACTGACCTGCATTTCAAGTAGAGGAGCATGCAGGGTGGGAGTGATTTCTGAAATGAGTATTTACAGAGCATTAACTGTTATTTTCAAAGATTAAATAATTAGTCTTAAAATCTGACATTTCAGAAATGACAAGACAAATACTGCTGATTAAAAATGCTTGAATAAGTTAAACCAATTCATGATTATTTTTATGAGCACCAGAGTAGAGTTTGCAGAAACCACAGCTAGTTTGTAGCTGGTTCTAGAGTAAGACTTTTGGAAAACTCTGCTTTATATGAAACAACTCTAATAAATGAAGGCAAGCCATCTATTTAAATAAAAACTTTTTTTCATCATCAAATAAAATCCTTTGGCTGAACATCAATCTTCCTTACAGAAATGTGACCTTCCAAAACTATTTCCTACCTCACTAATAATAGGTTACATGGCTATGGATAGTAAACACACAGTCTTGTATTTTAAGTATTTTTTTAAATGCTGGGCAAAACACCCAAGCACTAAAGAAAGATACTAAGGCAGTATTGTTACAGCAGTCTGCAATTTGATTAGTGGAACTAAGCATATTTCCAACTATACTTACATCTGTTTTCTGCATAGCATATGCCACATATATCTACTATCAATATTTCATACACATTCCTGTTCCACAGACAGTGGATCATTTACATCCTAGAATGTTCAGAAAGATTAATGTTTCTTTTATAATTGCTCTCTTTTCTATGCTACAAACCTAAGGCGCTGCCAAACACTGGAAAAGGCAATTTAAATGAGGAAGAGGAAATGCTATAGATGTACAGGTATAATGGAATAAATATCACTTGTTGGAAAGCAAGAAGCCTTTCTTTTCAGGATAAGAAAAGGCCAAATTTTCAAAGAGGGATCATCTTAGGCTCTACATCTGTGCTATTGCCATCTTCCACATGATGTGAAACAATTTATACACAAAGATCAGTACTTCTCTGTGGAAAGAAATCTTACTGCAGAGTTCAATTGCCTATATGTATAACCATTTCCCATCATTTCTTTATGCTGGCAAACTTTTTTGTGTATTACATACACAAGGATGAATCTTAGTGGGAGTGCTGTGAATTTACATAGCTTTTTATCTGTCACCTAAGGACCCGACTGTTCTCTCTGTATGAAGCACATGCTACCATTTATGCATTTGAAAATTCTTCTGCCTACAGGAAACCAAAAAGAAAAAGCATTTATTTCTGTGTTATATCAGTTCTTTTCAGAAGTTTCCTTAAGTTCCTATTCCTCCCTCTCAATCTTTTCTTAACCTTTTTTTAGTTTCACTTATGTCTTTTATCAACATTCTATTAAACATGTCCAGGAAACCTCTAGATAAGATGGTGACAGATCCAGGAGAAATAAAAAATGCATAGCACCAAAGGCAAAAAAAATACATGAAACAACGTAAAAACTGCAGAGCAGGCAAATGTTCTCTCTATTCAAAGTTTCCCACAATCAGCTCCAACATACTTCCCATAAGTAATATTATCTCACAAATTGCATAGATAAGGCAAAAGCCTTATCGTGTAATTAGACAAACTCTTATAACGCCATAATGCACATTAAATGTCTGATCTGACACCCAATAAATATGTGGGAGGCTTTCCTTCAAAAGTTGCTGGACTAAACCCTGAGTGTGTGGACTCACTAATGAGCAGCCTGACTTGTGCCCATAAGCCAGGCAGAGGATGGCTACCAGAAAATGCAATCCCTATAGCTCATAATTGTTTAGACACGGAAAATGGAAAACCACAGAAATAATGAACACAGCCTACAACACATTTGCTTTTCATGTATTCCACTAATCAAAATTTGTGACACATGATTGGAAGAATAAAAGGTTTACAACTAGAAAAAATTGTGCTTAATGTCTAGCATGGATTGACAGCTCATCCACAACCTCAGCAGAAAAAGCCACTCATTTACACCATTGTGGAGACAATGCAGAGGGAAGGCACATTTAGGTGTATGATTACACTGCAGTGCAGAAGAAACCCAGCCATGGTCCTGGAGAGCTCACCACAAGCTAATTTAACTTGCTAAGCAAATTAGATACAGAGCTAAAAGGAATTAATTTTCCCCAAAGTAACTTTAACCCTCATACATGCACTATGCAGAATCAATCTAAAGCTTCTTAAAAGCACCAAGTCTTAGAAAGATCAACTTGAATTACAAATTTGCGATTGGTCCTTTGATTTACTTTGTGCTAAAATACAGCCAGCACACAACATCGGCTTTTTACTGCTTTATGGAGTATACAATTACATGAAATAACATCAAACTCATCTAAATAGCTGGCCATTTAACTGTCTGTTTGGAGCAGTTGCACACTCTGTCATCCTGTGTGATCTAAAGCACAGAGTCAAGTCTGGATGCTGTTTATAATTTAAGACAGGCAGATCTGAACAACAGGGCCTTTCCCCCCTCCTCCCTCCTGAGGAAGGGAAAGTTCTTAAAAGGTCAGGCACCAATGCAGTTTACTGAATAAAGCTCAAGTTTGAAGAATGTGCCTTCTAGAGTGATTTTACTACCTGGGATGTAATGAGTTTTACAGGCTCTCTTTGTTAAATTGCCCTGACAATTTCCATTTCCACTTGCTTCAATCATATTAACAGAAGCTAAAGTTCACAAGTAGTAAAATATTTCAGTGTGCTGAGCTGGGTCTCTAAAAAATAGATCACACACTTGACAAACATATAGGACATAACATTTGGCATTCCATTTCCTGTTTGGCTTGGCATGTCTCATTTAGGGCAGGACAATATGCCCTACCATACTATCTCATTACTCATGGAAATAAAACATGGTTATACCAAGGATCTGATAAATCCCATTAGGCATGTCAGAAGGACAAGACTGTCCCACTGAATTGGTGAGGGAAGAAAAAGGGAAATATTGGAGATGCTCCACTGAAAGGAAATGTACTTAATACAAGCTCAACCATAAAAAAAATCTGGGTAAATAGTAAGAATTGAAACAGGAACTCCATCACTGAAATGAGAAAAATGAATGAAAAAGTGAAGCCAGTGGGGAAATTCTGCTTCTGATTAAAATAGCATACACACAACTCTCTTACTACCTTGTTGTGTATTTATCTTTGCCTTTTTAAATCATAAAGTAGAGAATGGCATGGCCCTTCCTCAGTCTTTGCTAAGTGTCTAGCACTTCTCAGAAGGTACTGCAATCTACATAACAATGACCAACAAATGATAGCTTCCTCTTTTCCAGTGCTGAAATAGTTCAGTAAGTTTCATATAGTTTGAAGAATATAGCAAAGAAAACTTCAGGGAATGATTATGTGATGCAAAGGAGGATTTCAAAATGATCTTGCACTAATTCAAAGCAAAAGCTTGTAATATGCAGCACAGGATTCTCACTTATTTGTATTTTGTTTTATAAATTTGTATTTTGAGTTATAAATTTTGCTTCCAAAGTGCTTTTCTATGTTATTTTCCTAAAGTGTCAAAGCTCTGACTACACTGTAAGATTTAGCACTATACGGAGATTTAAACTAGTTTACTGTGACTTCAATTTAAAGTGCAACTTGGTGCAAGCAAGGGAAAAGCCAAGAAATGCCTGTGCTAAGATGACCCACACTAAGGGACACATAGCAAATGGAGCATCTTGACCTATGTGAAACATCCAAAAGCCATCTACAAACTCACTGAGAAGGTGAAGTGAGTGATCTTTAGGAAGCCAGTCAATGGGCTACTGAGGATCTTTAGAGGCAAAGAGATAAAAGGAAAATCTATGCTCTCAAAACAACTATAAAAGAAAAAAAATTGGAAGTATGCCTTATCATCCAGTCATTCTCCTAAACATTAATAATGCTGAAACAGGTTCAGATACTGTCAATACTTACCATAAAAAAGAAGCAGTACTTCAATAAATGCTGCACGCATCACCCATTGCTCATCAGGCCCAGAACACAGTAACTGGTTTGACAGCACAGTAACCAGCTCTGATGTAAAAAATCTTTTCATATAGACTTATCTGGTGGCACTGACTGAAGGCGGCAGATAGTATGTGAAGGGAAAATGAGTGCATAATGGGAATATGGTTCCCCAGATCCCAGAAGGAATAAAAACCCGTAGCAATTGAGGTTAAATCAAAGCTGTACGAAAAGAAATGCTCAGCTTATTTAGATGCAAATATATCCAGACACCACTATGCACCGCCTCTAAACAGTACTGCACATCCAATATTACTTCCATTGTACCAACAAATGCCTGTCTTCTCTATAATAATGTTCTCTTTGATGAACAAGCTGTGAAAGAGTTAGCACATACTTACATTCAATCAACAAACTTCATCAGCACAGCAAGATGAACAAAAATCATATCCATAGCAGATCATATCCATCTGACCTTTTCATCTCTCTCTCCCCGAATGCACATGTGTGAGGCAGGCAGACGTGCACATACACACAAGCAGGAACAATACATAATGTCTGAAGTCAACTTCTGGTCAAGGACTCTCAGTATTTTTTCCAATGGTATTTCATTCACTGCAAGAACTGAATTTTAATTCGTACCATCTATAGAGCTATGCACAGAGTTGGCACTCAAGTAATGAAAGGGAATAGAAAAATAGTTTATTAAATTAATGCAACCCTTTTAATCTAAATAACTTATTTACTAAATTACTAATCTACTAGTTCACAGCATTCAGCCAGGATGTGGCCTACTCGTCACAGCTAGCAAAATTAAACCTGTGCATGTTGCAGGACTTTAGCTCTAGAATAGGTTATTGCCAACAGCCACTTTTCAGAAACCATCTACATGCATATTTTTCTCCAAAAATACATGCAGCAATTTGGGGTAGTTTATCCTTCAGCAAAGGAAGAATGAATCACCAATTTATTACTTTGAAATAATTTGTTGGTATGTCAGAATCTTTACAGTTTTTCACAGTTGGGCCCTGCTCTGACAGTCATTTACCATCTAGAAACAAAATCTTTACACTTAAAGTGAGTGGTAGAAGTTAATAACACTCTTGACTCCACTGCTCCAGCTTGAAAAACACAGGACTTAGCAAGCTGTAATGGTCTGACGGGGTTCTGGGCAGCCAGCTTTGGTTAACAATGCTTCTTTTTCAAATTCTGCTTCTGTAAGAAGCTATTGGTCTCTTAATTTGCAGCAAGCAGATTAATTGGGGGTTTCTACTTTCTTAAGACTGGTTTTGTAGACGTTCAGATGGCTTAAAACACTTGAAATATTTGCCTAAATGTACACTGCTTATACAAATCAGATGGGATCCTCTTTCAGACGTGGTTCTTGAAGAAACTGCTGAACATTACCTATGATTTAGGTCCCAGCATACCTTAGTTGCACCTCCTTTCAGCTCTTCAGATTGGTGAGGGAGAAGGCAGTTTGTGGATTCAGCAGGCCAAAGTGCACATCACGGGCTGTGGCTGGTAATTTGAAAGGTGCCCAGAAGGATAGACTCTAGATCCTGGTTCCAGCTTGATGGGCCAAGCTGACCTCTGTGCATGATTCTGTTACCTCAGCTTTGCCTTTAGGCTTAAAACTAAACACAGTAGGCATGCAGGGCCCCCACTGATGGGCACAAGACTTCTGTGGAATGACTCAATAAGGATATCTTCTTCTAGCTGCAACCTGAGTTTTAAAAGCAAATCTGACTCCTCATTCCTGAATCTTCCAGGTTAAAATCTTGCACCACACCACTAACGGTTTAAAAAAAAAAGCAAGGTCTATACAAAACCAACGTTCATCGTTAGCTTTTAAAGAAAAAAAATTGGTGTTGTTTAGGGTTTGTTTTGTTTTGTTTTTTTACTTTTAAGTAATATGTTAAGTGAGGGTAATTAATTAAAATTAAAAGATCAACAGAGATCATTTGTTGATTAAAAAACTCCAAAATATTCCATTTCTGCTCCAAAAGAAGACAATGAGATGAGCCATCAAAGCATTTTACATGGGTGGAATATCACCTAAGGATGTAGAATAACAAAATCTTGAAATAATCCAGTACATCTTCCTAACAGAAGACTTTGTATTCCTGTATTGTACAGTGAATTCACCTGTTAACTTTGTGTGCAAACTATAGGTCTGTGTTCTACTCCGTCAAACTTCCGAACCACAAATCGCTGCTACGTAATTCTGAGCAATTTTACTTTTAAACATGATTAGAAGTGACAGTACCAAGGCTGAGGGTCATCTGAATCACCCAAACTTCCACATTTGAGTTCTTACTCGCAAAAACTGAGTTTTGTCTTAAAACAACTGAACTTGAGTCCCTGAAAAATATTTGTACATATATCTGTCATCCAGATATTTGTATTGGGACAGCAAGACTTCATAGTCATCTAACACAAATATTAGACACAAATATCTCTCAAGAATGCCAATTTGAACAGGGTAGATCATTCTCTTAGCAAATATGTTTTGCATGCCTCAAGGTTTTTCTCTACATAATATTCATGTGAATAGTAAATCTAACAAAAATAAAAAAATCAAAACCAAACAAAACCATGAAAGAAGTAGTAAAATACCCATCTATAACTCAGGCCTGTATTTCACACTGTTCTATCTTCATGTTAAATCTTCTAGCAGTGAAATATCTGCATGGATAATAAAAAGTCACTGGTGTTCTTTATTTTTAAAAAATAATCTTAAAGCTAATAAAACCCTGCCAAACCCATGGAACCTAATCCTCATTTCCTAAAGCATGTGAGCTTTTACCATGATTGAAGTAGATGTTCCTCACAGCAAAAATACCAAGATTTAATGTTAGGAATTCATCTACCCTTAACTGGCATTTTCTCATTTCTACCTTTCTTTTTGAAATGCAGCATCTTAGAAAGCATTTAAAGCTTAGAAACACATATATTTAACTTACATTCTAAATCTGTTTAACTTACTATATTTGTGGAATTATAAGCAGCAAGAAATTAAGCTCCAGGACACAAGACAAGACTTTCCCAGCATAACTCAGGATACTAAGCTGTCGTATCTATGGTGTTTAACAACAGCAAACCAGTTGATATAATCATTAAAGACAAGCTGAAGAACAGAACTTTCAGCTGTGAACATTTGCGAACACTTGGAGGGTCACTTTAAAACCTAACATCTGTGTTTACCTCTAGACCTGGCAAAGCATTCAGAGATTTAACTTGAAGACTCCAAATGAAATTTTCCATTCAGCATGCAAAATAATGCTGCTTATACACTTGCTAAAAATAAAAGTTTCTGCTGTAAACACCAGGGTGCTCATCGATTGACTTAAAGGTAGTACAATATACGTATCAGGCAAGGCACTGCCCAATTGAGAGATGGTATTACAGCACTGCAAAGGCCCTCTCTGAAAAATAGTGTATAACCATGTTCAAGAAAGATAGATGACGAGTGTGAAGTAACATACTAAAAAGAACGTGGTATGTTTACAATAGCAAAAGGAAGGATGCAAATACAGTGTCATTCTGCTTTAGAAATGCTTCATGTGGATTGACAGAGGTGGAAGGACCGAAGTGAAAGGACTGCCCTCACATGGGAACAAAGGTAGATGTTACAGGAGGGAAGACATTTGTGAAGGCAAAATTTCCAAAATATGAAGTGAAAGGCTAACACATAAGGGGTTGTCAAAGAAATACCAGTAAACAGGTAATAAATAGTATTTACAGGTATCATTCAATGCCTGATCTGATCTATGGACTGTTAAGACCAAGTGACTTCAGAGGGCTGTGTTCTGTGAGAGGTTTTTGTCACAGTATAAAGTGTTTCAGGTCTCAGCTATTACAAATTTAAAAGACCTCTCATCAAAGAAATGGAGAAACTTTTAGTAAAATCCAGTATAAATGATAAGGTACTAGATGATGTTTCCAGGAGGAAAGTGCCTAAGTTGCTACTTTATCAGACCGTGTCCTTTAGATAAGCCTGCACCAGGCTTCCCAGACGTTTTGCGATCAAAGAGAACCAGTACAATAGTCACAGGAGTGCAGAGGTACCCTTGTAACTAATCTAATTGCTGACTGACATAAAATGTCCAGCCTCTTCAATGTACTCCTGTAAACCAATCTGGAAATTACATATATACTCAAGAGAAGTGAATAGCAAGCATTAGCACAAGCACATAAGATGAAACTATTTGAACTTCAAGCAAAGCAAAGCGTAGTCTGCATCCAACACTCCTTTTTAACATAGAAAGCCTGAGTTCAAGAATTAGAAGATTGATCATACAAAAGAGAACCATTACATATTCCAGCTAATGAAATTTTTATTCTGAAAGGGAAATATTTCCATTTGCATAGGCCCAGAAGACCCAGGAGAGAGGGCAAGGCAGCAAGACCCCTGTGGCCCCATTACAGCCAGATTTCCACCTCATTTGGATCAGTTCTAGTGCCTTTACCAAACCCATGATTCTACCATGTGAAATGTGCTGTACAGTAACAAGGCAGTCTGACATAAATTAGGTCACGCTGTTAGCAGTGATGACCTTTCACTGGTGAACAGTTTTTAAGCAAGAGAAAGGATTTTTTGCAAGCTAAGACGATGCAAAACCCTCCCTTCACTGACTCCACATGCTGCTTTATGCTGTGTTGCTATAATAAAGCAACATAGCTGTACAAATGATACTTCTGGTTTTCCATAACAAGCTATAATTGGAGTAGGTGACAAGGAAAATGTTTAGATAAACAGTGGGATCATAACCTTTTATGCAAAATGGACAAATAAGTTATGGAAATACCTGTGAAACCCTGGGGCTGAGTAGCTCTACTTCAAGCCATAGGCACAGCTAAAGAAGACAGTAAATCACCAAGTCTCATCTCAGACTTTACAATTTTGTTGTTTTGGTTTTTGCCAGTTTTTGCTGACAGATGGAAAAATACTGTCTGAATGTGACCAATATTTAATTTACCTCCACTTTCCTTTCTATTTCTACAGCACATTCCTAAAAAACCACACAACATTTTATTCCCAGTGCTTAAAGAACTACTAGTAAATAGTCACGCTCCAACAGTATATACTATAAAACCACCACTGTAATACTTTCTGTTACTCAGGAGAATTGTGTTATATTACAGAATTTTCTCAAGAATATATCTAAATGATCATGTATTAATGCATGCATAGATTTGTTTATACACAGTCACCAGAATACTTATATACAACTATGCATGCACACACTAAACCGCAAATGTTCATATACAGAGAGGAAGAACTGTGATACTACACTTAAACAGCATCTTGTATTAACTAAGCGGGATAGTAAAGTGGCAAAGATACCTTTGAAGATGGAGAAGCGTTCCTTCAAAGCATCTTCTCTTTACTTGTTTATCAGCTGCATTTAAGAACCAAGAATGATTTAACTGCATGAAGAAATGACACCTAAGACAGACTTCAGTGACAGATCTCAGAAAGATGCGTTCACTTGTTCTGAGGAATTTGCAGTCAAGTTTTCCAGCAGAAAGCCTTAACTACCCCAACTTCAACTTTCTAACTTTATAAATGAAATCTCTTATACTCCCTTTCTTAGCTATTTCTTTTTCTTTTGGCATCTTGATAAAAATATCAACATTGCATACTGAGAAATGGTAACTGTTGAACATGCCCTGCTCTGTTACTTAATGGCACTCAGATAAGCATAGTTATGTCCATTCTAACATGGAAAAATATACTTTATATCACATACTATATACATTCTAATTCTGTATTCACTCGGGGGAGGTCCAACTTTTCCAACTACAAAAATGCATTTACAGCTGCTATCATCAAAGTCTTTACTGTTCTCCATGGTATTCAAGATGGCAAGTAGCACAGGAAATAACTGTTGTACCTGTACCTCCCATTACTGCATTATAGGGGGTATTTCTGGTGGATGTAAACCTCCCCCAGGTCCCTGGGACATATCTCTGTTTAGGTTTTTGGAAGAATCAAAAGAATTTCTTATGACTGGATGTTCTGCTGCCAAAATTTTCTATGATGGTGGTGTGGTTTAAACCCAGTCAGGTAACTTGTTCACTCACTCCCAGTGAGTGGTGCCGGGCTGACAACAGTCAAGGCCCCCGACGCCCCCACCGGGGCTCTCCCCTTCCCCGCTCCCGGAGGAACGGGGAGGAGGATCGAAAAGGTGCAACTCCTACGGGTTGAGACAAGAACAGTCCAGCAACCAAAGTACAACACAAATCACCACCGCTACCACCAACGACAACAATGATAAGAGAAAATAACAAGGGAAGAGAATACAATACCACCGGCCAAGAAACGAGTCCCACCCGGACGCCCGTGTCCTTCTGGGTAACTACCAGTTACCCCCCACCCCGGCCATGACGTGCTGTGGTATGGAATACCTCCTTGGTTAGTCTGGGTCAGGGGCCCCGTCTCTGCTTCCTCATGGCTTCCCCTCCTCCCTGGCAGAGCATGAGCCTCACAAAGTCCTTGGCCAAACCAAAACATCCTTGTTATCAGCTCTGTTCCCAAGCCGAAACTCAAAACACAGCACTGCACCAGCTACCAAGAAGGAGAAAAATGACTGCTACTGCTGAACCCAGGACAGATAGGGCTACAGAACTGATGGACAGGGGTAGAGCAGTTGATGTCAGCTACCTGGACTTGTGCAAAGCATTTGACACTGTCCCACACGACATCCTTGACTCTAAATTGGAGCGACATCAATTTGATGGATGGACCACTCGGTGGATAAAGATCTGGCTGGATGGCCGCACACAAAGAGTTGTGGTCAATGGCTCAATGCCCAGCTGGAGAACAGTAACGAGTGGTGTCCCTCAGGGATCGGTGTTGGGACCAGTCTTGTTCAACATCTTCATCGCTGACATGAACTGAGTGGGATTGAGTGCGCCCTCAGCAAGTTTGCCAATGACTCCAAGCTGTGTGGTTCAGTTGATACCCTGGAGGGAAGGAATGCCATCCAGAGGGACCTTGACTCGCTTGTGAGGTGGGCTGATGCCAACCTCATGAAGTTTAACCATGCCAAGTGCAAGGTCCTACACCTGGGTTGGAGCAATCCCAGGCACAGCTACAGGTTGGGCAGAGAAGAGATTCAGAGCAGCCCTGCGGAGAAGGACTTGGGGGTGTTGGTCGATGAGAAAATGAACATGAGCCAGCTTCAGTGTGTGCTTGCAGCCCAGAAAGCCAACTGTATCCTGGGCTGCATCAAAAGGAACGTGACCAGCAGGTCAAAGGAGGTGATCCTGCCCCTCTACTCTGCTCTTGTGAGACCTCACCTGGAGTATTGTGTGCAGTTCTGGTGTCTCAACATAAAAGGACATGGAACTGTTGGAACAAGTCCAGAGGAGGGCCACGAGGATGATCAGGGGACTGGAGCACCTCCCGTATGAAGACAGGCTGAGGAAGTTGGGGCTGTTCAGCCTAGAGAAGAGAAGGCTGCGTGGAGACCTCATAGCAGCCTTCCAGCATCTGAAGGGGGCCTATAGGGATGCTGGGGAGGGACTGTTCATTAGAGACTGTAGTGACAGGACAAGGAGTAACAGGTTAAAAATCAAACAGGGGAAGTTTAGGTTGGATATAAAAAGGAAATTCTTTCCTGTGAGGGTGGTGAGGCACTGGAATGGGTTGCCCAGGGAGGTTGTGAATGCTCCATCCCTGGCAGTGTTCAAGGCCAGGTTGGACAGAGCCTTGGGTGACATGGTTTAGTGTGAGGTATCCCTCCCCACGGCAGGGGGGTTGGAACTAGATGATCTTAAGGTCCTTTCCAACCCTAACGATTCTATGATGCTATGATTCTATGATTCTATGAAGTTCTTTATTCAGGGGTGGGGAGGTAGTTCTGCAGAAGGCTAATCAATACAAACTCAGGAAAATCCAAACTGCAAATTACTGGAGTCTAGGAGAGTACTCTGGGGAAGTATCCTGAGATGCTTGTCTGGTTCTTGTAGTCCTGTGTAGGCAACTGCTATAGGACACTATCAGAAACAGAATCTGATGTCGGGGACCTTTGTTCTGGCCCGATACTGCCAGTTTTACGTTCTTCTATCACTTGCATTTATTTTGATCACATCAAATTTAGCCTAACATGACTGCAAATAGAATTCAACCCTTCATATCATTATTAACTCCCTTTCTGAGCACAAATACATACATGGAAAGTCCAAAGACTAAAAAATTCAATGAGCTGCCATCACGACTCAGTTTGTCACAGAGCCTAATCTGATAATTTTATACAATGGAAAAATAGAGGGGTATTTTTTCCAGCAACAAAAATTATCATTCATTAGTGAACAAAATTGCATCTAAACCTAAATTTATTTAGATTACAGCCAAACCACTCAGACACGTTGGTTAAATGGAAGACATTCATTAATAAGAAAACAACAGGCAGAGTATTTACTAATACAGTAACATTTAAATATTCAGAAAGGGATGCATATATGCACAGGGAGTATCTATGCATATTACTAAGTAGATCTGTGTTTACCGTCAGATTATGCACCTGTGTATTTCCAGACTGATGAGCTGTTACTCTGGCACTTGCATCTACTCAGATGAAATGCTACTGAAGTTTGCACACCTGCTTTCCAAATCAAACAGAATAACCTGAAAGTGGCCTGATTTTCATACAAATCTCATTGCTTTGTTGAACATATGTCTCAGTCCAGACTAAGTGGTTTTACCTCTTAAAGCATGTACATATCCTCCTGCTGGTGGTCATGTGAATCATCTCCTCCTCCTTCTGAGGAAGCATGCTAGATACAATGATTTTTTTTGTTTCTCACCTTACAAAAGCATTATCCTCATGCTGAGCTACAGGAGAACATGATTAAATGATATGTCCCTGAAAGGAAGGCTACGTCCATTTTCTACCACAGTAATATTTTCTAAAACCACAGGGTTTTGGTCATTTCAGGGTGCCCTGGGTTTTTCCTGGTGAATAAAGATGTGCTTACTGAAATTAGAACATAGTTTCTCTCAGTTTGAGCTGCAGATTCCCAAGCTGCATAGCTGTGGTCGGCTAACTCCTTCGTGGGGCGTTTGGAGTTTCCTGAGTATGGAGGAAAAAAAAGGATTAATCTGACTCCAGTGTTTAACTCATTTTCAGGACTCAGATTTCCTCTTCTACAAACATAAAGGATTTGCAAAGAGTGCGTAAGAGCTTCCAAGATGTATAGCTATATGAGTGCTAAAGATAGGGAGCCCCATTCTTCTCTTCAGCTTAAATTGCCAAAGCTCTGTGGATTTCAGCTGTATTATTACCAATTCAAATGTGTTCCAAGTCAGAGGAAAGTCAAGAACAATGTGTATTTACAAAAAAAGGCCAATTCTTGTTTGGCTGAAGTTCATAACCTGAAAAGAACCCAGTAATTCCACTATCCTCCAAAAAAATTCTCTAAAAGTTGGCTACATCTTTTACTTACCAGCAACTGTTCTGTGGTGCAGGGCATTAGTAGCATGGAGGTGGATATATTTACTGATTATTTACATTGCAATTTTCAAAGGCAGAGGAATGTTTTAATCTTAGATGAAGTTACAGCATGAACAAACCCAAGTCATTCTAGAAACTAACACAGGACTTGAAAAGGGAAGTAACATACCACAGCAAGGTCTATTTGAGGTGATAGCTAGAGAATAAACATGATTGTATGTGCTGTAAGATTTTCTAACCTAAGTTAGTGGCTAAGAAAGGTGCTGAGCTAAGATTTTTGGGAACAAAGGAACACAGCACTGACCTAATTCCTCTCATTAACTAACAGTGAAGTCCCATTCACTTCCAGAGAGTAGAATTATGCTAAGCTAAGCCCTTCTGAAAACCCCCAAAGAAATGTTTGTGTATAAATTTGTCAGGTGTGGTACAAGTACTGCAGACGCACACCCCCTTTCATACTGACATACATGATTTTAGGAGCATTACATGCAAGGGTAAAAAGGCAGTTCTATTTTATTATCCTCAGGATCACATGATGCTCTTCTGGCTTGTGAATGTACGTCTGAAAGCAGGAACAGGATCATTATGCTCAATTCACACAGGCTACCCTATAGTTCTCAGGTAGAAGTATGAAATTTTCCAGATGACACTATGAAGCCCTTCCATTAATGTCATGTATCTTTGCTATCAGGCCAATCCATCACTGTTTTTAGAAAGCTGCTCTTTGCTTTAGTCTTGATTGTCTAGGACTCTCATAAGACACAGTCATCTGCTACTGCAGATTTTCTGAAATATAAAGTTAGCACTTTGCTACAGCACACCTGTGATTTGAATATTAAATTTAGACAGCATTTCATCTGGAAAAAAATTCCAGGTTTGGAAAGGCACATCTTCCTAAGAAATTTTGTGATAAAATCGGACACAAACAAACGATTTAGCATCTCCTCAACGCTTTTACTTCATCAATCATTATCCTTTAAGGAACAGAAAAATATCCTGTATTTACAAAATCTGCACTTCAGGGCCAGCTCTAGCTGGTAAACTATGACTCCATATTATAAGAGTGAAAGATAATTTATGCCAAACAGCAACACAGTAAGCAGGTGAGAGAAGATGAAGAGAGCGTGGCTTTGGTAAGTGGCACTATATGAAACCTGGGGCTTGTGGTTGTTGCTTCTGCAGGACTCCTTTGGCACGGTTAACTTGGGAAAAGAAATCAAAGGAGAGAGATACTGGCACCCGTAATTTCCAAATCTAAACAGAGCCACCTCTGACTTCTTTGCAGCTGTAATTTTTCATTATCATTTAACCCAGGATTCTTACTGATTCAGGTCAGTATTGGTCAGTATGTACTGTGCACAAATGCAGGGAGAGATATTTAACGTTTTGGAAAGATAAGAAGAACATTTAGTGCAAGAGTGCTACACACACATACACACAGTTGTGCCAAACATCTCTGGCAACTGGTGAAGCAACAGCCCACGCCTGGCTGTGCAGTTCATTTGGAAACAATGTGGAAAGTGGCCAGCATTAGCACAGCACAGTTCTCATCTTCTCCTACACTGCTGAGTATGCCGGGGCTTCCAGAGCCACCAGCTCCTGCTCTAACACCAAATCAAGAATATCTTTTAGAACTAGCCTATACAAATATTTGACTTCATAGAACAGTTTGCTCTTTGTATGTGTGTGAAGGGGGAAGAGGGGGACGGGGATGATATCTGATAATTACAGAATGAAATTAAACCAAAGCCTGACAATTTCAATGTTTAAAAGTCCTAGCATCCTGCTTTGGTATCAGAAGGAAAGCTGACTCAGTCAGTAGGCTGCAATCCATAAATATTGTCCAAAAATGCAAACAAGCCGTATCCTGCAGTTTGGTTAGCTAAATTTTGCAGACACTTCAATCATAAATTAAGAAACCGCTTGTGGGGTTCAGTATATAAGATGTTCAGTGTATAGGCCATATTTCACATTTTGTAAGGACAGCACTTTTATTAAATATTTTCATGAATTTTGAAACTGCAAAATATAGAGAATCAAAACTTTCCATTAAAAATATAGATTAAAAAAAATATTCAGAAGAGGTGCTTTTACTGGAAAGTCTTTCTATTTTCTACAGTTCCCCTTTTAAGCAACAGCCCCTTAGAGTATTGGTATATGACATAATAAGAATAAAAGGGATAGAATTTTAAGAGAAAATGAAGCTGAAAAATGAGCAGGACGAATGGACTCATTTTAGTTGGTCAGCTGACTCATACCACAGCAATTCTTGAAACCCACACAATAGCCTGGAAAACAAATAAGATTATTCCATGGGATTTCCTCTTCCTTAGCCCTTTGAGAAAAAACTATCGATTTAACTATACAGCAACCAACTCTCTGTTCCTCTTCAAAAGTTCTTACATACGATTCTGTTCCATAAGAAACAGCTCCCTTTTATGTTTCACCTAGATGGTGATTACTGCCTGTATTTAAGCTTCTGCATGACGGAGAGATGAGAAGAGTATGACACAAGAAACAAAATCACATTCTGTAACTCCTTTGTCAAGCAAAACACATCAGAACCTATCAGCACAGTCCTTTTTCAGAAGCAGCTCTGTAGTATACCCTCTGCATGGCAATTACTGTAGCAGAGCAGTTGAGAGATGTTCCTTGGTCTTAGACAACTGCCAACACTAATAAAATATTTCTTCAATGTCCACACAGTTGCTGAGGATGTCTAAATGCATTATACATACAAAAGAAAAACCAGAGAAGACATCCTTCATCAAATACATCTTTCAGTACTTATAAATGCACTGGAAAAACAGCAGGATTGGAAATACGTCCTTTGTGAATTCATTTGTTTCAATGCTCTAGACGGGCTGCTAGATACTAAAGAAGATACTAAGTACTCTCTGCAAGTACCTGTCATTGCCTGAACCTCCACTTTATGCAATCTTACAGCAGACTAGAACTGAAAACGAAAGAGGACCACAAAATGTCCATGAAGGTATAAACTGATTGCACAGTCCACCAACTTCAGGCTAACACAACTTCAGACATCTGATTTACCTAGACTTGATTCTTCAGGTGATTTAGACTCATCGGCATCATTAAAAGCTTACATACAAAGCAGATTAAGAAGTCTCCTCCTGAATATGTAATTCTGGGTGAAGGACAATTGAAAATCCCAATAATAGATGTGGCTACAGGTTTTATTAGAACACTGATAGGTTTTTCATGTGTACTAGCTTCTTTGCCAACTTCTTCAAGCCAACTCCCATATCAATAAAACTCTCCTTATTAATTTTCCATGTTCTGTCTACAACATTTTCTAGAAAATGCAGGGAAGGAACAGATGGAAAAAAAACAAAACTGATATATAAACCATGCACATAAGCATTATCTTTTCTATGTTGTGTTTGTGTAGTCCCCAGCACAAAGAGACAAATCAATTGTGAGATTATTCAGTGACGTATTAGATTTGCCATTTTCAGTAAGAAAACAAAATTAAAAAACCCACCTTGACCCTATGACCCTGGAGAAGCAGGCACAACATACATACAAATGAATCTGCATGTCTGAGTTATCTCCAAAGGCAAGCAGGAAGCACATAATAAAGTAAGGTAGCCAGCTGAGAAACTATCACTTCAGCAGCTCCATAGCATTAATCTTCTGAATAAATGAAATTATTAACAATCACTTTTGAAAATTATAGACAACTAAGGTGAACTTCACTGGGTATAGGAGAGTGGCAGTAGTCAAAACTACTGCTTTGGGTGCATGTGTGAAGGAAATGAGAGAAGCAAATGAGAAAGAAATGAGAGAGGCGACAACATACATGTGTACAAGTCTCACACAGATCTCACATGGGTGAGACACCAACAACTTGTTATACCAAGTGGTCCATGGACCTCTTTCCAGCTGTCACCCCTACCTCGGCAGGCATAATACTGCTGTTCTCCCTCAGCTGAATCCTCTCCTGACTACTTTAGATCAGAACAAAAAGAGAGATTCAAGTACATTTAATGATGTTTTTCCCTGCATAGCATTATGGGGTATATTAGCCTTGACAGAACAAGTTTTCCAACAGTGATGGGACGTGGAGCATAAATCCACCAGAGTTTAACCTTCTTCCAGAAGCAGCACTCTCAGATAAAATCAGCCAAAAAGGTGTCCAAATGCTATAAAAATGAGGGAGGTGGCTGTATTTAAGCATCGAAAAAATTAGTTTATTTTACTCAAGTATCCACAAGATACTTCTGCTAGCCAACATGGGCGGGGGTTCAGGTCTGCTTTTCGTTTTTCAAAGACGATTCCTGGATTTCTTTGAGAAAAATTATATTGTGTTAAAACTTACAAAGAACTTATTTTTCCGAGCAAGAGCTCTCTCCAGGAAAACATAACAGACTATAGCGACACTTCAGCATACCTTCTCTCACTACTGGAGAGGCCAGAGCAGAGCAAAAGCTGGCTGACGCCTCTTTCACCTTTATTGAAAAGCACCCATGACTGGACTGAGGCTTTTGACATTTGCTGAACACAGGCTGCAGTCTTCTGCTGGGCCTCTATGTAAGGCAGCTCCACTGCTTTCCAATGTAGAACAAAAGATACAGGACACTGACTGTACTGTTTAAAGGTATGGCATTAAAAGGTTTAGGTAATTTTTTCACACAGTCTTTTTTCTTTGATTTCTTTTGCTAGTCACCACTAATTATAGCAATTCTTGAAACAAAACTGCTCTAGATAAACTTCCAAAAGTGGAAGTTAAATCCTTCTTCTGCCTCTTTCTTCAAACCTCTTCTGAGCCCTCACTGTTAATTCAGACACTGGCAGGTAACTTTGTCTTTCAGTCTTGTTACGCAATTTGGCTTTCACCATGCGCAGGAACTAGCATGCTTCTCCAGATAGATTTGTGTTCCCAGGCTCCTGCCTTCTCAGCAATGTGAAGTACTTTGTGTAGAGTCGTCTCAATTTCCTTTGAATCCCCATTTTTTAAAATACTTTTAGTTTTTTTTAGAGATAGGAAAAGTCGGTTGTATATTTATCTTGAACTATCAAATGCACTAAAAAGAACCTATCTGGGATTCCAGGCACCATGGCTAAATAACAAAAATAGAGTCAGCCTTATGCAAACAAATGTGTACACACCAGCTGCCACAAAATCATGCAGGGCAAAAACAATTCTCCCACCACAGATCCCCCAGAAAACAAACCTCAGCGGCTGGTACAGCTCATCCCACTCTGAAAGTGTCAGACTTTGCTTTTCCCCCCAAAATACTTGACAATCCAAAACACAGTATTCTAAGTCACATTGTTTTGATATTTCCACACATGCAAGTGCTGAAATTGTTCCTTGTTCTGAATCATGAGAATACCAAATACAGATTTATCTTTCAATCCTATCTTTAAATGTCTAATTTTAAATCTACAACTTTACAAATTAATGTACTTAAAGATTTACTCGTCCCCAAAAATGGCTGATAATAACCAAGAGGCCAAAACATATCTCCTCTCTTTTGTTTCTTTTTCACAGCTTGACTAATGTGTCAAATTGCCTCTATTTTAACAAGGAGAGGCAGTATATCTGAGAAAGGAAATATCATCGTTCTTAGTAGGTGTTCACATTCTTCAGTTTGCCATCTTTTACCCATTTGAAGCAAATATTTTTATTGCCATATGTCAATAAAAACTATAAGCCAATAAAACAGCATAACTTTCCTTGTGGGGTATGGTTAAACAGAAATATGTGGATGACATCCAGTTACTTTAAGGCACAGTGAGTGAATTCAGTAGAAGGCAAAAGAACCTCATTTACCACAAAGGATTTTTAAAACCAAACCAAAAAAAAAACTAACAAAAATATATTTAGTATGCCTCTGTTGAGAAACAAAAGTTTTAAATCACCAACATTACTATAAATAGTATCGGTGATGGTTTATTAGTTGATTTGCCCCTGTTTTTGTAATTACCTGTTTGTTTTCACTGTTTGAGATTGTAGGCCGGCACCATCTTTGCAGAGACTAAAGCAATATTAAGGGCTTTTTGTGATTCTAGGACAAAGCATTTTTGAAGTACAAAATAACAGCTATTTTTGCTGACTGATAGAGTCTAGAAAAGGCTCCTGATTATGCCTTCAGAAAGGAAACAGCTGGAGCACATGATGGCTACTGCTATAACCCCCATCCCCTTCATCTACCCGTTTGCTTAGAGACTAAGGACAATTCCAGGATCAGAGTATCTGTGCTTACTATGCTTCCTACAAGATGTACAGCATGGCTCCTGCAGCCTCTCTCACAACAGATGCCAGTCACCTCCAGACAACCTGTAGCAACTATTCATTCAGCAACCTACTACACTTCCATTTACATCCTCAAAATAAAAAGACAGAAGCCAAACCGACAGACCAAACAAAACTTTCCTTATGTTCAGTCACTCATTCAGAGAAGTCCACCAGGCACACCAGAAAAGAATAACTATTCCCAGGCAAAGGAACCAAATGAAGACAACTCGAGGTGAAGAAAAGGCAACTTTTTCACACTGCAGTCAGCACAAATGCATTTCCAACCGCTCTGCAACTCCAGCACTCTCCATCTTACAACCCTCTCCAAAGTACCAGGGCAGAACCCATCACACAAGACACAGCTCTCAAGAACACAGGCAAGCCATAGTGTGACTAAGGCACTGCAGCCAAAGGACAAAAAAAATAACATTGGAAAAATTGACCAAGACCTTAAGAAAAATAGGAGCAAACCCAATTTTAATTCAGATAATCCTGCAATAACACAGTTACTCTTACCTTTGCCATCTGCGCCTGCACGCCATTTGCTTTCAGAGATGCTACTGCTTTCTGTGCTGCTGCTGGACTGTCAAAATCTACAAAGCCGTAACCTGAAAGAGAAACAGACAAACAGACATTTTCATTATCATCCATGTGCATTTGCATACATGAAGATGTTATTTTTATAAGGAAGGCAATCCTTTCCATTCTCTCACATTGTCTCATAGTCTTCCAGTAGCACTGCCACCACCAGCAAACATCACACCTCTGTTTCTCACACTTTTCCTCCTGAGCTTCATGGTGTTTAAGGAAGTGCAATGACCTGAAGCTTCAAAGTGCAAGAAGATATACAGAAGAGGCGGACAGAAGGCAGCTCTTTGTCTGTCTTAGCACATAAAAGGACTTTGGCAGCCCAAGAGCACACTCTCATGGGGCTGTGGAGTCCTGCCCCATCTCCTCCATGCAAGGAGGCAGCAGTATGGCCTCCCTGTGATACCAAGCTATAGCCTGCAATGGCTGGTTTCATGAGAAAACACCACCCTTTGCCTGTCCCTTGAACCCATATGAGGATTCAGCTTAGGAAGAGGAGGGTAGCAGGTCTCTGTAGCAGGCTGCGGCTATCTGTGTAGGGGCAGAGAGTGCTATTTTAGAGCAGGTGGAAGCAATTAAGAGAGAAATCACAACCTGCACTCTACAAGTGACAGCAGAGAGCTCTAGAAGATGGTAACATAATAAAGTCACAGCCTGGTTAAACCACATCCCTTTCATCTCATGGCCCTCTCTACTGAAACAAGGGACACATCCCTACCAGCAACTGCTCCAGGGTATCATCTGAACAGCATCTCAGTGAGGTTTGATCTTAGGGACTGGCAAGGCATAATTATCTGCTTTTAAGTGGCTTTCCTACCCCCAGTATTTGGATTAGTTTATTAATCATACAGTCATTCCCTATCTTCTCCCCTCTCAATTTTTCCATCCTTTAACCAGAGTGGTATGTTCAAGCAAGACCAGTGCTGTTAAGCCCTTCCTAGGTATCAACAACACTGGAAGTATTTTTATTTTCTTAAAGACACAAAGAAGGATGAAGAGGAACAGAATGGACTTTTCACAACTTCTCAGCACTCAACTATCTGTGATCTTCAAAGAGCATTCAAATGCCTTAGAAGCAAGAATGGTTTGGGTTGGAAGGGACCTTAAAGATCATCTAGTTCCAACCCCCTGCCATGAGCAGGGATACTTTCTGCATAAAGATTTCAATAGAGTTACAAAGATTTTAAAATCTTGCCAAGCACCTATTTAGGCAGCTGCATGTATTTCACAATCCATCCAGGAAAAAATCCAGCCTAAATCTTATTAAGCAATTACAGTACAGGTAGGCATGTGCTGCTTAGACAAGTTGTGGCCAGAGGCCACCTCTTTGGCATCTCCCTGGGAAGCCATACAGACAAAACTGAACTGCCTGAAAGCTTTAATAATATTAGCACAAGTATATTTATAGCATAGCAGCTCCTTCGCAGACATCTCCATTTACTAGGTCAATATACATCATACAGGAGGTAACCACAGATATGCTTTTCTGCTGTATCCATTTTTATTTCTTTTGCCAGACTTTCTTCCTCCTCCTGGGAGGCCTTATCACCCTCCTTTCTGCACCAAAACTGGTAGAAGAGTGTGTGCTTTTGATCACCTTGCCCCTGAAGTCATAAACATCTCTTTATTATTATTTTGGTATGCATGCATGACCTGATAACGGGTTAGTCCAATGATGAACTAATTTTGTGCACATACACTTTTTTGTTTTCTTGTCTTAAATATCGTTCACAAAGTTCTAAGAAAATTGAAAATAGTAAGAAACAGCCAAAAGTGTTAAAGACACTGCTGACTTAATTAAAGAGTATGCAAAGCACTACTTTGATAAAGTCAAGAGCTGAATCTCTCTGTTCTTTTCTTCACTCGGTTTTCTGGGTTTGTTTTTTTGGTTTCGGGGGGGGGGTGTTTCCATTTTGTTTGGGGTAAAGTTTTTAGTAGGACATTACTACATATTGAAGGAAAGCCTGAAACAACCATATACTGGGACAGAAGAGCTAATAACACCATGAAGAAGTGCACTAGAGTTTGGCCAGTTTGGAGAGGTGGGGGATGTTTTATCTGCTCAGATTCCACCACTTGATTTTCCCTTTTTATTGCTACCATGCATGCCATTTTTAAATCAACTTGTTCTGCATCGCATTTTGCTTTGCAGGATGCTATCCAACCTTACTGTTCACTGCCGAGTGGCAGTGAAGCTAATGCTGCTTTGAAACAAACAAACAAAAAAAAAACCCAAACATTCTACAAGAGAGCAAGAGTCCTCTCTGGATTTCTCTAATGCCTTTGCCCTTTGGGAGAGAAGCTTCTGGGGGGAAGGAGGAGATACAATTAGGTGCAGCTTCCATCTTCCTAGATGGGAGACCCTGACAAGAAGCCAGAGATGCAAAAATGAAAATCTGAAATGCCTTTGGAAGTCATGGGATGGCATGGATCAAACACAGAGCAAATTATTTTTAAGGCTAGGAAGGTACTCTTCTCAGGAGACTAAATTTCATTTTACTTCTCACCATGTTCATGCCCAATAGGTGGTAAAAGTGAAAAAAAATGTTTTAACTTCAACATCAAAAGCAGGTAATAGAGTTGGATTTTTATATTTATCATCAGTGTACAGTGCAGGATTCATGTATGCAGTAATAGAAGGGAAATTATTTTTAATACAACTTTCCAGACAACATGGTAAGTATTCACATCTAAGTTAGTATTGCTTGTAAGTATAAACCAGAATGTATACAAATATTCCAGTGCTGTATTATAGGGATTAGGTATATCTAACATAGTGAATTACTCAAGGTTAACATCAGGCCAGATGTTAATCAAGAAACATGTTTTAATATTTATCTGTTAAATATCTGTTAAAACTACATATTCATGGTTTTATATCTAAAACCATGAATATCTTCTAAACATTTATTCAATGGGCACAAGTGCCTATATAACCGTATCAGAGTTCCAGTGAGAGTCTCTAGACAAAAAACCTTGCATCTTTAGCCACCCATTACGCATTCTAGTACTACTACTCCCAGTCTCACTTTAAAACTGTTCTTCCTTCTCTCAAGTTCATTTTCATTCCATGTAATCTTTTTTCTGGCGCTCCCCCCTCCCGACACATCTCTCCACCACACACAGAACATCAGGACAAAATCACTCCATGGCTGAAAACCCATCCAAAGAACATTAATCTGCTGCAAGGGAAGCCAAGTTCCCAGGCTGTTTCAGCATTCAAGTATCCTTACAAGAACCCTACAATGCTATATAACAGAAAACCAGGCATGCTGCCTTTTTGTACAGTTTATGTTCTTCCATGTAGATGTTTACAGCTTATGCTGGTGACCTACACTAACATATTTCATTTGTTTACAATCTCACTTCATTTTTTGAGTTTTACACACTGACAAGGTAGTGCTGGCTTTTTTGTCTGTGTTTTTGACTGTTTGTGGGGGTTTGTTGTTTTATTTTATATAGTTTTCAGGGTAGATTTAGTCCCCACAGAAGCTAAGGCTCTGTATCAGAACAAGCCTTTCCAGCTCTTCCCATAGAATCCCCAAACTCCCTTTGCCAAGAGCCCTTCTCTGGCGCCCAGGCTGTGGCTGGAGCAGGTATAGTTTGGGCTCCCCTTTGTGCTGCCAGCAGAGCTGGGCTGCTCTGTCTGCCCCTGGCAGGTGCAGCATGGGCGGGTTTGGCTGCTCAGGCTTGGATAACTGTTCCTTAGTTCCTTCTGGGAAAAGGCAGCAGGCTGGCTGGAAGCATCCTGCAGGAGAGATTCAGACCAGGGTCTGCCAATGGGATGCTGCTGCTCTAAGAAAACATCTACATATCTTTCTGCTCCTTGAAAAACAAGTGCAAGCCCCACCAGCCCCACCCTCTGCTACCCCAAAATTCCACAGCCTTTTTTTTTCCCCTCTTTTTCTTTTTTTTTTTTTGCGTGTGCACCACTGCCTTCTAAACATTCTGGTCAATGCATTATACATTCCCCCCCCCCCCCCCCCCCCCCCCCCACCCGTTTTGTGCAGAATATCATGAAAAACACACTCGGATTCTAAATCAGGACCTTCAGCCTTCAGACTCTGCTCACAAGAATCCATCACCACCACAGGAAACCAAAACTATTTCCAGTTTTTTTCATGAAGCATCTGCCCTTTTCCTTTAAGAGCTCCAAATGCAAAGAGGGAAAATTTTGTTATCCCCTGCTGCTTCGAGAGATGGGAATTGAATTTATCATGAATGTGAGCCCCTCAGCTCAAGTGTACTTATACTGAGGGTGACTTTGGCACTCCAATGCTACAAGTATTCCTGGATCCCAGGCAAGGTTTTTGTAGGACATATCACTAGTTTATACATGCAAACACACATACAAACAAACTCGAGATGGGACTACCTAGATTAACTGTTAAACTTTTCCTCTAAGAAATAAAATGCCTGCAATGTTGTTTTGGCCTGATGCCATTAGAGCTAAACAATTCAATTTAAGGAATAAACCCAGTGTTTTAGTACCTGTGGGGGGAAGAAAACAACTAAGCATCAGCAAGAAGTTTATAGCTAGCTGCAATAAGTGCTACCCAAACACACTGGCAGACACTAAACATATCTGTCTCCTATAACCTAAATGGCTGGGGGCCTCCCGGCCTCAGTTTCACAGTTCCATAATTAAGCTTGGCAGCAGGTTCAAATGAATTAAAACTGAATGTCACTATTTCCTCAACAAATCCCTCATCCTTGTTTTTTCTTACTTGTCAGAGGAAGACCAGCAGAACAGCAATTAGTGGTAAGCAGTGCAGTGAAAAAGAACCAAGTATACACTAATTAGGTCACTTGCCAAACACGTTCATTTCATTGGCAGATTTAATCAATGTTTTCCTGAAATGTCTTAAATCTCCTATGCTAATTTAAAGTTTTGCTATTGTTGTTACTTTAAACACAGATGTTTCAAAATAACAACCCCTCATATAGTATATAATCAAAATTTAGGCACAGCTTTTAGGAAATAGCCTCTAATTTTATACCAACATTTTTGTGCCTGCAAATACCTATGGGTGAAATTTTGTTGATTTAAGTAATTGCAGGTGTGTAGAGCTCTTAGACATCAAACTCTGAATTGCCCTGACTGATCGGGTACTTAAGGGTAATGCCAAATAATTTAAGGGACTGCCTGCCACTTGCAGCTCCCACAATTATTGCAAAGTGCTGGAGTGGTGGAACACAGCAAAGGCAAGCTCCTGCTGCTCCATATGGGTTTCAGAGCCTGTGTCAGGGGAGCTCCATTCTCACAGTGATGGGAGTGAGGGCTTGGCTGCCTTTTTGGAGATCTGAGGCAGCTCCTCTGCCACTGTTGAAAGCAGCATTAGGTACTGTAAGTGAATGGGAACACAGGTTTTAGGGTATCCTGGAAGTTTGGTCATAGAATCATAGACTAGTTAGGGTTGGAATGGACCTTAAGATCATCTATTCCAATCCCCCCTGCCATGGGCAGGGACACCTCACACTAGACCATGTAGCCCAAGGCTCTCTCCAGCCTGGCCTTGAACACTGCCAGGGATGGAGCATTTATCACTTCTTTGGTGCTCCAATTAGTATTCACAGCTAGCACACCACGGTGCTTTTTCGCACGGAAGACTCCCTAGCAGCAGACGTCACTGCTGATGCCATCGGAAAGGGACCTGTCACAGTTGCTGAACTAATCCGCCTCTACACCAGCCGGACTCTACCGTGCTTCCTGCCCTCGACACACCCCCTCAGGTCCCCACAGTGGCTCTCTCCTTCCTGCTGGCACTGAACCAGCTCACCCACAGCCAAAGAGGAGTGTGAAAGGGCCACACACAGCCAGGCACAGCTAGGCACAGCTCTGCACCCATGGCAGCTCTGTCCTGATGATCCAGGTGAAAAAGAGCAGGAAAATGTGAGGAACAGAGCGCCTTAGCATGCCACTGAGCAAAGCACCTCACAGCAAGCAAAGACAGCAACTTCTGCTGGGGGCTGGGAAGGAGAAGCAATGATGAACAAGGGAGGATAAACTGGGGCTGGTGGGCTGTCAGCTTCACCCTGCCACAAGGCCAAACATTACACCTGACCTCTAACTAGGGTGCTGCTGTAAATCACTTGTATTTAAGTCAAGTCCAACCGTAGTTTCTGGACATCTCAAATTCAATATATCAGATCTGAAAACCAGAACAGACAACGCTGAGCATATCATACATGTTGGGTCTTCAAGAAATGTAGGGACTGTTTGAACAAAAAAGAGGATAAAAGCCTCTTAAGAGAGTGCTTGCTTTTCTTCATTAATCTTTTTTGGTAATGCTGCTTAGAGACTGGAAATTGAAAATCATTCCCAAAAGGTGCTGTGATGAGGGAGAGGAATACCAGCCTAGGGAAGAGACAGCAGTAAAAATTACTTGGTGAATTTAGAAACCATGAAATAAAATGTCTTTTTCTAACTTATGATGTCACCTCCATACCTATCTGCATTACACATATGCACAAAGCTTTTACACAAACACTAATAGATATACACCATTAAACAAATATATACAATCCTTTCTCCTTCATGCTAAGATGAAACCACTCGGATTTCAAGAGAACCAAAGTCAATTTAAGTTGTAAAGTTCACTTTTGCCCAGTACTTATTTAGAGTGTTTTTTAAAAGGCGGCATTCATTCTGACAATCAGAGTAGTCCACAAAAAAGTGATTATCCAGTAATTCACTATACAATTTTCAGACATTGTTTTATGTTCAGATAAAGAATCAAATTAAATTCTGATAAACCTCAGAAAATTAAGAGTTAGAAAGCAAAGAGGTTGAATCACCCTTGAACACAAAATTACTGAAAGCAGCTTTTTCTTTCATTGTTCCAATTGTGCCAAGATTCCTTCAGCTCCAAATGCTCATGGTAAAATAGTCTACATTATTACTATTTTTAAACCTCCACTTTATAAAAATGTTCTCAGTGGCTAGAAAGTGGTGAATCATCACCTTTTAATTAAAACAGCTAATATATATAGTTAAAAAATAATTGGAAATGGAGAGCTTAAATGCAAGAAGGCAAAGATAGTCCTTTCATTTCAGATCACTCCCTAGAGATACACCTACATTGTTAAGTATGCATATAGAGCCAAATTTTTTTGTTTGCTTTAGCTTCATATGGAAATACAGCACAAAACTGTCACTTTGATTATGCTCCTGCAGTGATTTCTTTTGTTTCTTGTGTTATGTGATACCCTTTATAACAGAACCAGAGAAAAACAGCACTGTAGGTAACAACCAAACACATTTTGGACACCTGTTTGCAAACACATTCTTAATTTGAACATTCAGTTACTTTGATTTAAATAAAGTATATATGAATGCAGGTTATTATTAATTGCACAACTGATTCATGATAATATTTACATGCAAAACCGAAGTATGGAACTCATGATTATCTTCTATTTTAAAATGTTACTAAGTTGAAAAACTTTTGGAATCTCCAATAAGTAACAGTACAAAAAAGCCTGTAAAACTATGGTATGTGGGAAAGAAGTACTTATACAATAAATAAATAACTAGGTATATACATATATGTGTGTATTTTTCGAGAATATGATTCTTCCAAAACCCTGCTTTCTGAAAGAACAAAAGCAGACCCCAAAACTGAAAAAGAGCTCTCTGTGAAATAGGACTGCAGTAACAATGGCAAGTGGGAGAGGGGTGAGCAGTACAGATGTAGCAAATATACCTATCGAGAAAACGATATTGCACTTGACTACCCTCTCTCAACATTTACACTGCATTTCTGGCAACTCAGAACCACAAAGACTGGTAAACTGAAGAAAATTTTGGAAAGAGCCATAAAAATCCAGATTTTGCAAACAGCAGAACTCCACTTGATTATCCCTAACAATATATAAGTGTTTGGGGTCTTAAAAGTAAACCTAAATGTAAGTGAGGACCTATGGGTAACCAAATTGCAGCATATGACCAAGCATACGCAGTGAGATGCAAGCTTTGTGAGGACTGGCCAAAGAACACAAATGTTGGTGAAAATAAACTGAGAGGGAAGTTCAGAAACATTTCCTGGTATTCTGCTAACAGCACGAACTTGGATTAATCATAAATGCAGTGATGAAAAACTCATTCCTAGAGTTTCTAAATATCGACTGAATAAAGAAGAGAACGTACTGCAAATCTTGCAGTGGCAAAAGGACAAGAGGTAAACACACTTTTCCACCTTTAACTTCTGAAGTTACTCTCTCTGCAAGTCCCATTGATTCACTGTCAAAATCCAAAATTAAGATTAACTCTATTCTTAAATACAAGGATAGCTCACACCTACAATTTCCATATAAACATATGTTTTCATATGACAGTTATTTAGTACCATAACTTTACTATTGGTGTATCAGTTATATAATGCAGTCATTAGGTTTAATTTTACTAAACTTTTTGGTATGAGACATTCATTGTGGCTCTGCAGCTGAGATAAATTTCACACTTGAAGCAGTGACTGAAGCAAGCAGAATGTTCTCCCAAAAACAAGTACTCCAAGAACAGTCCTTAGTTACATATTTACATAAAAGAGAGGGAAGGATACAATAGCAGTTTCTTCCCTTGACTGAAGAAATATTCTGTGGCTCACAAGTGATAATGTTTTGCAATACCCAGAGCAAAATAGCCAGAACTTGCAGTTTCAGATTAAGACCTATGTACAGAGCTACAGTATCAATTAATAGCTCTGCTGAAAAACTTGACAGGAACCTCACACCCAAAACTGAAAAAGGGTTTGTTTTTTCAACAGCTATTTTTTGTGTTAGTTTTCCTCTCTGATTACAGCAATATCCAGATGCTGAAGTTCCAAAATACCACAAGAAAGACTATTTTCTTGGTATTTCCAGCCAGCAGGAAACACTGACACTCTCACGAGAAAGTCTGTTCTTCTGAGGTTTCATGCTCAGTTATGCAGACTCCAGAGCTTTACTTAGCTTGGGTAATGTTTGGGTAAGATACGAAACCAAATCTCTTGAGATCTGTCCATCACTTATTTTAGAGCTGAGTGACTTGAGTAAAAAACCTGGTGTACAGAAACAGTTTAGGAAAAAAAAAAAAGCAAACAAAAAACCCACAAAATTGTTCAGCCATTATCTCTGAAAGTCCCCAGCGCCTGTATAAGACAAACTATTTTCTCTTCTATATACTGGACCTCAATTTACCTGAAGCTAAGCAAATTATCCACCAGCTGTTCACCAAAAGAGCATATAACTTAAGAAGCTATGAGACTAACTCCAGCAGTCCCGTGGACTAGTTAGAAATGAATGCTGATATTGCCACGCACCTCAGGCTTGATATCTGGCATGGCACTCCATCAGGCATTGATGGATACACATGAACAAAACAAGAGTATCAATGAGAGCTCTATTTCCACAGTATGGTACCCATGGAAGAAAGCAATGAAATCTTGAGGAAGAAATTTAATCCTTCAGCAGTCAACTCTTCCAGCATTAGGTTTAAAGAATGATACTGTTCTAGGAGGCAAAGGAGGATGTTCTGAATCACCCACTGCTCTTTGTGAGAAATAAAATATTCCATCTCTTCCTCCCAACACTAGATTGCTCAGCATTCGTAACATTAAGTAACCGCAAATACTCGCAAGTAGGAAGAAACAATCTGACAAGAGAAGATGCACTTGGTGATCACACTGTGATTACTGTACTTTATTAAAAATAATTTTCATTTCAGTATGTTTTGACAAGAAAATAGAAAGCATCTTGTGCAGGCTTCAGGACATATTAAAATAACCCAAGGTGATGAACCTGTTATTATTCAGCCTATTCCAGAGGGATGATGCTCGAGTCCTGAAATGGTTTTCATTTCAAATACACATTCATTTTCAAGACACCACACTTGAAAAATTGGATGGTATGTTTGTCATACAGTAAGCAGTGATAAAGAGCACAGCAATTTATGTTCTTTATGCAAAGCACTTGTACTTCAGAAAGCAACTATAGTTTCTAAAAGGCAGCAAAGCGATAGCACTTTCCCAAGAAAGTGAAATGTGAGGGTTTTATGCCAGTTGGCCAATTCTGGCATATCAACCTTTGTTATGATAAACATTATGGATAACATGCAAAGAGTTCCAATTCCAACCCATCAACACTCATGATATCTTAGAGCTTTAGGCAGAGATGAGCAATACCTGCTGAATATTTCATGATCCTGATACTAAGAAAAGGATCCTGATACCACCATCACCATAACGCTAAAATACCAATAACCTTTTGAACAAGAGGACAGTGTGCTGTGGGCACAACCAACATTACACCTGTGCTGTGGAGAGGAAGCACAGCAGGAATGGGCAGCACAAAACAGGATAAGCCGCAACACACAGGTCAGGGAAAAAAAAACATTAAAATTATTGTATAGATTCAGTGCTCTACAATTCTGGTCTTACAGGGTACTTCAGACAATCAGAATTTAAGTATCCCTATAGTGTTACAGCTATATTGCCCCATTACTGTTTATAGCGTGATTTTTCCAATAGAACCTTTTGCAGTTAAATACCAGTTGCACCATTGTATAGCAACCACACTTACCTGTAGCCTGAAGTTCAAAAATGCTATTATTTTGGGTAACCAGACATGAAAAAGACAGGTAAGGAAAAAAAAAAAAAAAAGGGGGAATGGAGAAGAAATACCATCAAAAAATCTGTTTTCAAGATCTCCAATCTATTTTTTTCAGATTCAAGATAGTTCTACAATCTAGGTAAGCTGAAGATGCTGATAAAATGGTTGAAATGCTGTCTTTTAATCTAATCTGAATTTCTGAACCTGTATAAGTTTTCTTATCATTACAAATTACATACCTCAAACATGAGAAAGAATCAAGTAAATAATATGTTTTAATCTTAAGCAAATACATTCCTTCCTTCTTTTCTCTGATTTCAGGTAGCTAGTTAGTGCTATTTTGACTGTCATCTTGTATTTAAAATAACCTGCTGGTACAGCACATGGCAGTCACACACCAAAAAGGTACGACAAAGGATGCTATCTGGAGGCCATACTGAAGCCACCTGGATGATGACTGTGAGGCATCAGGACATGAAACCAGCAGAAGGACAATCCCCTGTGCACAAATGCCAACATGTATGAAGCCTCTTGCACACCAAAATTCATGTCACAACAACCCTCTGCACAGCTGTAGAGAGAGAAGGCACAAATATGGGGCTGGAAGATGCATCCTGGGTTTTTCTGTAAAGTGGATGACTAACCCTACACTAGATGACCTCACACCAGTGACTCACATAATTTCACCCTTTTATTACCCTTTACCTGCTGGAAGGATCTCACCTGATACATCCTTGCAACATATTTGTTGCTTTCACAGCTATGCCCATTTTCAGCTTGGGAACTTACAAGAAAATCTAATGCTTCTGTCATCCTTTTTCTTTATTCCCTATAGATACACTTCCATCTTCCCATGCAATGTTTCTCCTATTACTTCCTAAGTAGATTAATTTACTATTGGATTTGTTCCCTTTCTCACAATCCAAGATCATCTTCAGGATCATCTAATTACTTTTTTGTATAATTGCCTAATGCTTTGCGTAACGAGGAGGTATCAAGGGAGTTTTGGTAGCAATACCATTTAAGATAAGATGGGAAATCTAGTATATGCCTTGGAAAGAGAGAGGTAGGTGGGTGTTGCCAATGATGCTGACTGATATATCTAAGCCTGTATCCAGATCATAACAACAAGAGCAAAAAGCTGCATCAGTAGCTCCTAAATATTCAGGCACCTTCTGAACATAAAACTGTTTAGGATCTCTGGTGAATCTTGAGGGTTTAACTAAAGAGCAAACCCATTGATATACATCAGCAGTGAAAGGCCAAATATACTATGGAGAACAACTATCACCCCATGAAGTCAGTATAGAGAAAGGTATGTATTTAGATGCTTAGTAATAGAATATATATGGAAGGGAGAAGGAATTTATTTGCAAAACTGTTCTTTTTAATAATGAAAGTGAGGACAATTCAGACATAATAATAGTCTCTTACTTATGAGGAATATTTGTTTTTTAAAATCCCAGATTTTTTTTTTATGAAATTATACAGGAAATGATTGAGAGCTCAAGTCTATAGTAGAATCTAAGTTTGTTTGAAGACCACGGTTCCATATGAGCTTAGTACATCAAATAAACCAAAATGAAAGAGAAAACAGAGAGAAGTTTTGCCAGGACACACAAACCCAGGAAGGTTTGTTTAGGAAGCTGAAATGACTGTAAAGAGAAAAAGACATTCTAAATGCCCAGCAGCATCCTCATACTTTGTATCAAAGAAATAAATAACCATCAATCCTAAATTGTTTTTTAGTCTTTCATGAAATAGTGATGAATCTTCCATACTTGTGTGTGCAGGTTCCCAGTCAGTCACTTGGCCTACGGTTGTTATAGCAGGCAAGACAGCCAATAGTCCAAAGGACTGCAGCACATCTCTTACACAGATGCCAAATACATGTTGGTGTTGTCAATACGGATACGTGTAAATGTTTTGAGACTGAATGTCTGCTTCCTGTCAACAGCAAGAATTAGCCAGATGAATATCCGGCAGGCATGGTTGTGCTTTTTTAGAGTATAAATATTTTACTATAAAATTTGCAGGCTGCTTATTTTATCACTGTTGTTCTCAAAGCCATTTTTGTGACCAAACACAAACGAAAGCAACTTCCCACACCCTGGAAGCAGTAAGGTGTAGGGGGAAGAAAATAATGAGGTACTACCTGGCTGAAAAAGTTAAGGAAAAACACATTGTTACTCAGGGCCCATGTCCAAAAGGGTGTCTGCAAAAGGCAATCCATCTCATTTTCATTATGCAGAGATGGCAGCAGCTTGCTACTCTACTCTTAAACCTTCCTAGTCACCATTTCTCATTTCTGGGGCAGACCTGGGACTCTTTTTTCCAGAGCTTCCATCAGGCAGGTGGTGCATGAATCAGGAAATGACTTATCCATCTATTTCTGTATATAACACTATTGGAAGGTACTGCATATTTCTATTACATAGAGATGACATAACATTATATGGCCCTGAAAGCAGGTATATTTTTCACTGCTAATAGGTGAGGGTGAGTGGGACGTGGACCTGCTCACTATATTTGGCTAGGAAAGGAAACACAGTCACTGTATTCTTACCCCTCAGGGTGGAAGGTGCCTAATTCAAGTAATCATTCCCCAGAGGTGCTGATTCCCTCATAAACCAGGCTTGGAGCCTTTGAAGAAAATAGGGATTGCCAGTATCGTTTCTAGTCAAGGAGTGCAACAGACTCACCCTCCCTAGCGCTCTGTCCTGTACTGGAAGGCAATGAGGCTCCAGCAACAGTCATAGAAGACGTTTGGAAAATGGACACCTTCTAGTCTTCTAGAAATGATACCATCCTGTTCTCTCATTTTATTAGTTTTTTTTGGTTTTTTTTTCACCCTGGATGCTTGGGACAAGCAGTGTACATAAAAAAGAAGTAGCCTTTCTTTGCCTTTATCTAGAAACAAGCAGATGGGCAGATGAAGAACCACATGCAAAACACAATGGTGCGACATGATGGGACAGAGGCTACAGTATTAGGCAGCCCTTCATTCCCTTAGTCTACACTGTAACTACATCTAACTCAGCATGCCCACTTTAACTTCCTATCAGGTATTTTTTCACTGAAGAAATCTGCATTTATTGCATTAAGGCATTTTTGTCCCAGATAATGAAAATCCTTTAAAAGAACCTCAAAACAGACAAAACAATAAATCATGTGATTCCAATATCAGTGCATACATGTGGCACAAGTGCATTGCACTTGTTTAACAGGCCAACCAACAGAATCAAGCTTCCCTCAGGAAAGTCAACATTTTAGTGTATGCTAGGAAAATTGAGAAAAAAATCAGCCTCCAACCAAAAAATAAACTTCATATTTAATAGCTTAAAATGAAGCCACTGAAGACTAAACATCTGGGCTTTTTGGATATCATCCCAGATACTGTGTGCAGCACCAAAGCTCTTCATCACTGTATACTCTCATAATTTTGAATAAAATCATTCCCCTGATATATGCTGTTTCTCTGCAGAACATCACAAAATAGTGCCTGTTGCAGTAAAATCTTGGGACAAGGCCTGGTTTTTACTACATGTGGAGAGCATGCAGAACCACAGTGCTTTGGTTTTCTTCAGGATCTCCATGATTTCCCATAATACAAATCACCCATTCTGCAACAGTGGCAACAGCAACAACCCCCACAGACCACATAAGAAGCCAATTAGAGGGGGATTATCAGAAACACTAACAAAATCAGCAATGCTTCTAGAAGTGCCACTGGTAGTCAATGGGATTTTCTGTTCCCGAAATGCAACAGGCACATCCACAGCACATCACACCAGCACCCATTAGAAACCTTCCTAGCAGCCCAGAACAAGGTAGTATGCCTATGTGGCACAGAGCAGTGCATTAACTCTATGATCCTTCCATAGTATTTAGGCCTGTTTCTCATCAAGTATGAAAAGATCTACTAGGAAAGCACCACCGTGCCACCAGTTTCAGTCTGGAGAGGTCTGCTCAACACAGCATTGTTCTATGTGTTCCTAGATGCTATGGGGCTTTTGAAAACCCCAGGTTCCTGGACAACCTGCTTTGAGATCTCCACTGTCCCCATCTGCTACAGTTCACACCTAGTACCAGCCATGCTCAGATGCAACCTGAATTTACTGAGATTGCTGCACAAAAATTCCATAGCTGGTTCTGTGCAGGAGTTCAGATTAGATAGGTGCATATATTCAAACTGTGAACTGCTGAGAAAGAGCATATGGAGCACGGCCACTAGAAAGCAACTGAACCAGCACAATGTTTCATAAGCCAGAGGCACATGGATTATAACTACAGCCAAATTACACAGCGCAAGAGAGCCACACAAAAGAAAAAAAAAAAAAAAAAAGGATTGGATAAGGCTGAAACAGAATTAGCCTTAGTAGACAGTGCCTCCCTGGAGCTTTTATGTTCATGGCCAAGCAAAACGGTTCTGTGCAGGAAGACAAGAACTGCAGACTTCTGGCATGGCTCTTGAGACACAAACAGTGTGAGAGGCTTGCTCCCAAAGTGGAACAAAGAGGTGAAACACAGCCCCTTGAAACAAACAATTCCTGGCCATCATACCATCCAAAGATGCATAAATAAAATGGAGTGTTTCATCTAAGTTTTCACTTTATTTTCATATATATAAAGTTGAAAAAAATAATGTTTATAGCCTTTATTTTTAAAAAATTGACCTTCCTCTACTTTTCCTAGCAAATCATATACAACCATAGTCTCCCTTTTTTCATAGATATATTGGAATTAGGAAGCTCTGTGGTAGGCTGCTCTTTTTGTTTCTTTTTTTTTCCAGACAAGCTTGTCCATTTTCCTTCCAGCCCTGACACGATCACTCCTATTCTTCACTTCCCAGCTCCTCCTCTCCTGCTCCTCTAACATGACTTAAAAAGAGAAAGACTCATGCATAGGCTAGGAAGATGGCTTGATCAATGACTTTTCCACTTCAGTAAGTAATTTCAAAGGAATCATTCTATCCAGGGATGACAACAGGGAAGATGTTTCCATAAAACCCTGCATGCTTCCAGCAAATACACAGTCATACCAACAGAGGCGAGGAGAGTGCAGATCTCATGATCTGCAACCCAATTCTTTTCCATTTATTTGCTTTTTCTCCCCACAATTTCTGTTTTTCCTATATTTCCTGCTATGCTTTAAACAGATCTTTCCTTTACTGCATTTTATCTATTTCTGTCATTTTCTTCCATCATCAACATTTTCCCTGCCTGTTTTTCTAGTCTCTCCAGCCCCTAATGTCTGCTAATTTCAGCTATTAAGATGGAAACAGTAGTTCTCAAAAAAAAAAAAAAACAAACAAACCAAAAAACACCTAAACCCAGCAACCAAACCAACCCAGTTTCCAAAATTGGAACAGAAAAACTAGAGGCAACAGATATCTTAGGAGTCCAGTACAGAATACAAGGGCTTTGAAAAATGGGTGAAAAGTAAGCAGGAAGGTCTGTTTTGAAATGGTAGTGCAACAAAGGAACCAATTAGGAAAGAAATAAAGTGAAAACCAACCCAAATCTTTGCTTGGAATTGAAGTATTTTTTCAGGCAAAAAGAAAAGTTAGCATTCTACATCCATTATTTTTCTTGTCCAATATGTTTCTGTACTTAATGATTATATTCAAACTTCGGAGCAGACTTGACAAAATACTGTGAGATCTTCTCTACTAATGAAACTTTCTGACAGAGAAAATGACAGAATTTCTAGATAAATCAGAAATAGAAAGTACTAGGTACTAGGTACACAAAAGAGTCCAGCACTTTATCCCAAGCAAGACCAGGCCCATGAAGTGCTGATGTACTTACCTTTTTAACACTCCAACATGTTTACTTTGTAAGATTCAGTCTAGCTGCCTCAGGAGAGGTTTTGCTACCAACACCCCTCAACACAAAGGACAGCTTAATGCTATCTGAAGGGACAAGGGCACAGGACAAAGAAACTGAAACCTTATCTTAATGGATGCTGCAGTTAAGGGTTGCAGCACATTTCTAGGGCAGTGAGAGAAAGCCAATACTCTGCTACTGTTCTGTGGTTCTCTGCTGCTACTTGCTTCACAGGTACTTGTTTCAGTCCCATAAACACAGCTAGTAAATACTAAAGATGGAACTGGGTCCTTGTAAAGTTTTTTAACAAACGTAAAATAACTAATTTTTATCCAAGAAACATCTATTAGAAGATTATTATTTTGCTTCTCAAAGTACGGTTGCTACGGAAGAAAATTTGTTCATCAGAGCACAGCTGAAGGTAGCTTCCAAACTTCAGTTATGCCCAGCTTCAGATAATGTTGACTAATTTAGGACAGTGTCGTGCTTTAAGCTCAGTCGTAAATCACGCAGTTGCTCTCTCACTCCCAGCCTTTCCTTCCTCCACTCCTGGAGGGATGGGGAGAAGAATAGCAAGAATGTACTCCCACGGGTTGAGATAAGAGCAGTCCAGTAACTAAGGTATAACACAAACCAATGCTGCTACCACCAATAATAATAACGATAAGAGAAATAACAAGGAAAGAGAATACAACCGCTCACCACCCACTGACCGATACCCAGCCTGACCCCAGCAGTGCACCAGCCCTTCCAGGCAACTACCAGTTTACATCCTGGGCACGTCATGCTGTGGTATGGAATACCTCTTTGGTTAGTGTGGGTCAGGTGTCCTGTCTCTGCTTCCTCCTGGCTTCCCCTCCTCCCTTCCAGGGCATGAGACTCACAAAGTCCTTGGTCAGACTAAACATTTGAGCAGTAACCAAAAACATCAGTGTTATCAGCGCTGTTCCCAGGCCGAAAGTCAAAAACACAGCACTGCACCAGCTACTAAGAAGGAGAAAAAATGACTGCTACTGCTGAACCCAGAACAGACAGGCACCACAGGTTGCTCATGTATCAGTAGAAATGGAGAGCAGCTCCTCCATAAGACATCTCAGAGCACCAAAGCTAGATTCATTTTCTGAGCCATCTCCTGAAGGAGCATCTCTCTTCAGGTTATGTATAGAGAATCCACCTTTCAAACTGAGAGGTTTTTATTTGTTTCTAAAACTGGGCAGGGTGAACATTCCCCTCTGTATCACTATTCAGCCTTTATTGAGCTTATAGCGTGGAGTAAGAGCCAGCTCATGGCATGTGCCAAAGGGAGAAGAAAGGAAGTGAAAGGAACACAAGACTCTCACGCTGAAATTGTGCACAGAGGAAGGGACAGGGCAGCGAGGGACTCAGGCAAAGCATGGCATAGGTGGATAAGGAAAAAAAAAAAAGCAATAAAATAGGGGAGACTTGCAGACCGGACTTTAGTTTTAAAAAATTAAAATTCGGGCAATGCAGCCATTTCTATCACAAGGCTCTGCTAATGAGAACACTGCTAATGAGAACACAACATGGACAAAAGCTTCTCAAAGCTCGTTCATTCAACACCAAACACTTCCCAGTCAAAATCCAGAAAGACTTCCTAATAGGGATTAGCTCATTTTCATTGTGAGCCAGAGGGCTTTGGAACAAAAATACCAAGTGTTTGGTCAGGAAAACTAATTTGGGCCAAATATTGTTCTCATTTGCTCTCTTTTTTCCCTCCCCTCTGTACTCTCTCCCAGTGATGATGAAGGGTATAACTGTCACCACTACTTCTTCCTGTTAGCACATAGGAAAGATTCAGGCAAAGAGCTTTTACACAATTCTTTTCATTGCAGCTGGGCCATGCAGGCAAACCACAGTGAGCTCATATAATGAAAAGCAAGTATTAGCTGCAAAGCATGAACTTTTTTCCTAAATTCTTCTGCTCCCTTAAATCATTTTAAAGCAACATGCTGCTGTGAATATTTTAAGAAGCTGAATGAAATAAAATCAATTAACCCTTTCTTCCTTAGCTTTTTTTCTCCTTACAAAGTAGGCAAAGTATACAAGCATGCACATTATTCTATGTATGCATAATAACTTTTAAATAAAAATAGGTTAAATTTTCATTTGATATAATTTACCCTATTGACAACATGTCCCCCTCCCTCAGTATGCAGCACCCTACTAAATCCTGAAGTGCCCTCTTAAGTTTGTGGAATACAGATATACTATCAATCAAATCCAAAGTGGATTGATACAGACATAACAAGGAACACACAATTCACTGCACAGATGCAGATGAAATCATTCACTGATTGTGGCTGATGCCCAACAGATTAGCAAGCTTGTGCTTGCTAATACAACTCTGTATCTACCAAGCTGGCTCAATTTAATGAGCATTTTGCTCATCCTCAATGAGATTCTCTTTGAAATAAAAGTGCAAAAACCAAAGTGTTACAGATTGTGGTGGTCTTTTACTTAATTGAAAGTGGAAGAAAGAATTACAGACTTCAGGTATACCTGCTGAAGTTCATCATTACCATAGGAGATCAAAGCATTTTCCTTAATCTCTTCTTAACTAAAGTAATTTAAGCCTATTTTAATTGTTACTTCCTCAGGCTGTACCCTTTCAAGGACAGTTCCACTGTTTTTAACTGAAAATACAATAACCTGCTTCATACACAACACACAGATTTCCAAATCTCTCTGTACCAGGGAAGGGCAGTAAATTGAGAAAAGGACAGCGACAGTAAATTCACATGTGCAAAGCCTGTTTCCTAGCAGGGGATCAATAACAACTGACTGCATGACAGTCACAGGGAAACCGGCATGGACATCACTAGTGCCCTCAGTACAACCAAGCCTGACAGCATACATACATGTCACAGGGCAGACACATGAAGAGGTCCCTGAAAAAGGTCTGAACAGCCAATCTGGGTACTGGAAGCAATATAGATGCAGGGTCCAGGGAAACTGGTCAGCGCAGGCCCAGGTTAGCACAGTGAATGCCTCACAAATAATTTCACTCCTTGTACAGCCAAAGTAGGACTTTTTTTTTTTAACTTTCTGTTAGCTCGAGAGGTTATAATTATTTTTCTGTTTCACTCTGGGCTTGAAATGTAGTTGGTCATGAAATGTAGATTTCATGAATGGTCACAAACCTCCAAACTGAATAGAGGAAGGATTATTTTAGCTGAATTTTGCACCACTTTTCTGATCATGCACTGCAGTAAGATCTGCTCTTTGTTGCTCCCATGGCATTGTTGAATTTGCTAGCACTATGAATGCCAGCATGTATTTTTCACCACTGTTGCCAGGCAGTTGTTCCCCTTCTTAGTTTAACGTATGTCCCCAGTATGACCTAAACATATTAGATTACTTTTGTTGCAAAATCTCTTCTTACCCCTTTTTATTCTTACTATTTATATGATAAAGTTAACAAGGGAAGGAGGCAGGGAGCTGAAGGCTCATATCAGCAAATCACCGTAAGACGGCAAGTTCTTGCATGCTCCTCAGTGACTGTTCAGGTCCACGCACCACTCAGGGTATCGGCGTAAATGCAGGTTATTTGTGAGAGAGGTTACCTTCAACAAAGGAGCAGCAAGCTGCTTTGTGTTTTTCATGGAGTGAGAACTTGCAAAGGGGGTAGCTCACGGGGCTACAAAGCAAAGGCTGAAATAAAAGATACAGTTCTCAGTGATTTTCCTAGATCACCAAAGAGGGAATGTTACCTTATTTCATCCCCCTTTCTATTTATCACTTGAGCTTATCCTTTTTATTCCTGTCACTACACCAACACTACACAGTCTGCAGACCTTCCTGTAACTTAACCTCTTGTTGCCTCAATTTCTTCTTCTGTAAATTAGGAATAATACATTTATATTCATCTTTTGGCAATTAGACTAATCCAATTAACCAGTTACTGTATGCTCCTCCGATGCAAAGCACTACAGTAACACAAAGTTTTATTGTTATTGTAAAAATTATCAAAATTCAGAAGGGAAGGGAAGATGCCAGCTGGCAGATTGAATACCCAATCTCACTGGCAGCAGTTTCATTGTAATAGAAGCAGGACCACTGCTGATTATGCAGGCTTGTGCTTTCAGTCTTCAACTGGTTAAGGAGCTGTTGTCAGCTTATTTCACAGAAAGCTCCTTGTGGCTCAAAATACTGTCCGATCAGCTTTCTTCCATGGAGCTATGATTCCCAAAAGCAGAAGTCTTTAAGCACATGCTTAGAGCAAAACCAGCGTTTAGGTGCTTTGGTTAATCAGATTTACGATAAAACTCAACATAAGAAAATAAAAAGATTTTTCCCTCCCCAAAATACAGATATGTTAGCATATTCAAGGCCAAAAATCCTCTTGATTTAACTCATCTGTAAACCCCACATTTGCTAAAGTTTGTTTCAGCTAAGTATATGCATATATATACATACATACAATCGTAAATTTACATATCATTAATATTTCATTTAAATAAATCTTTTCCTTGGCACTTGTGCCTGGATGTTGCAGAAAGATTCTCAGACTGTACAAGGATTTCACTCCTCCTCATGACATCTGTATTACGCAGGGCTAAGGGGTAGATTCCAATTAAAAAGGGCTTTCTGACTGTCCAAGAACAGTCACCCTAGCCAATGCTGCAGAAGGATGGGAAAGTGGCACAGAACATACCAAAGAAACAGGCTCTCTACTGGCAAGCATGGGTTCTTGTTGAAAGCTGAAAAGTAACAAAATCTCTGAGGATACACAACAACTTCTGAAAGAGATTTTTGGCACATTTGGACCATGGCTGCATCAGCAAAAAAAACAAAAAACATGACAAAAGGAGTCAGAATCTCATCCTCGAGTAACTTCCTGGAATAAGCAACAGTTAATAATGAGAATCAGACAGAAAGCCACTGAAAAAAAACAAAACTAAACACAGTTTACTCAAAGAGGCAAGACGGTTACCACTCACAGGAAGCAGCATTAATTAGGACTTCTAAAAGGAGATTTTTCATCTTACAAGATGAGCTTATTAGTAGCTGATTTCTCCAAGCAGGTTTCAAAACATGTTCAAATGACAATTATATAATGTTACTAACTAAGAGACAACCATGACGACGAGATCAAAGATTAATTCTACATTTTTTTCTTGGCAAATTGCCATAAATTAGTACGGGAAACTTCAGCATAGTGCTGAGGAAGTTGACAACTGAGTAGAGAAAAAAACGGGCAAGTCATATACCGGTAGCCACCGCTCAGGAAAACTCGATGCTCTCACAGTGTGAGGAAAACCAATAGCAGAAGGCTGGAGAATACAGCAGATGATTTGATATCACTTGAGAAATCCAAGCTGAACTAAATAAGCAAGCTTCAGTGTTCTTAGTTCAGATCTCAGGAAGTAACTACTGACACACCACAATTTAGTCTATATGATAAATGAAAGGCAGTGAAGCAGCTACAGCTGCAAATAGTTTCCAGAGAGGCTCATGTGAAAGCCTGCATGAGGCAGGATACCAGCACTAGAAAGAGAAAAAAAAAAATCAAACCAAATGTTAATTCCTCAAATATATGTCCTCGAAGAAAAAGGCAGGAAAACAGCATGTGTAAATCAAAGGTGATCTAAATGACTGTGATAATTGGTGACAGGCAAAATAGATGTCTCATATTAGCATATGTAAGGAACAGCAGACCAGATTTCAGAGTCTAGAAGATCATGTGCCTACCAGATTTTCACCTTCAGAACAGTGAGAATCACACAAGTGGCGAAACAAGCTTATTAACTTTATTAGTTTTTGATAGGATCCGACAGCCTCCATCACTACTCACTTAAACACTAACAGGGACATCTGAAGGTTGCTCAGGAGCAGAACAGATCTTTATTGTCCCAGAAGCAAGGGGCCATGCCTGGGTTGTTCTTGTAGAGGGAGAACAGCATAAACTGTTGTTTTTACCGTCTTGAAAGACAATGCAGAAAGAGCCCCGTTACACTTCCCACTGCACCTGTAGTAGCCACCTTCACGCTCATCCCAACACCTTGTTGGCCACAGCACCAATATATGTGGTTTCGCCAGGGCTCTGCCATAGGCAACATATACAACTGGGCCATTGCCATTTTAGTCCAGGCTGCTGTTTAGTTTGCTCACGAGCAGCAACTCTGCATCTTTATATACTATGGGTTCCTACTAAAAATAATGATGAGTCATCAAAGTGAAGCAATGAAATAAAGGTATGGGAGCAAAATATGCTGTTTGTCCTCTGTAGGACACTGCCACAGATTTTGGTATGAAGAATGGATAAATGGATACTACCTAACCACTGGCTTAGCCCTTTAACAGGAGACTAAGGTTTGGCACCCAGTGTCAAAACAGCAAAGTCACCATTCAGCTACCGCAGAGGCATGCCTCTAAACTTCATGTACGGTAATAACACAAACAACATTCTGTTAATGATAAGTTAACAAAAACAACAAACTAATTTGGAAAGTAAAAAAGCAGAAAACATGACAGAATTCATATATGTTGGCACTGGCATGAATGTTAGGAGGGATATTCATAAAGCCCTATTGCCAAACTGCTATGCATTTACTCATTTGAATAAAACCATAATCTGACTACCAAAATCAACACTTAATACTGCAAGAAAAGTACTCTTCACCATAATAAATAGGTATAGACAAATACCCTTAAAAGATATATTTGTTTTATTTTATTGCAATTTCATTTTAAAAACAGCATGAAAATACTTAGTTCATTTGTTAAGAACAAAGCCTTACCGTCTATCTTAGCAAGAGCACCAGCAGGCAGCTGGGGAACATGTAAGGGCATCTCTCCATTGGTCCTTCTTCAGAAGGGGATAATAAATGAGACCTAATAGAGAGTACGTACCAAGACCAGGCCAGAGGTGTCAACACATGTACAAGAGCGAGCTACTATTTGAGATAGTTGTATTCTATTTGTAGTACATTTGTACATTTGTAGTACAACTAGTATTCTAGTTGTAGTACATTATTTATATACATTTATGGTCCTTATTCTATCATTGCCTACACCCCACAGGATATACCACTGGACCTACAAGCACTTCTGTTGTGGGTTTGTGGTCTTTTTTCTCTCCTCGCTATGAAAAACATACTGGGTTTTTGCTGTTGGCAGCTCTTTCATCTCTGATTTCTTGGTATTGGTGACATCTAAAAGTCGAACTCGAGCTTGTTTTCCTTATCATTTGTGATTTACTGTTGTTTTGGTGTGGGGCTTTTTTATGTTTGGGTTTGGTGAGAGGAAGCTTGAGGAACTGGAATAAACAAACCTGACTAAGCACATAACACTACCTATTCAAGTGCTATACAAAAAGATGATTAAAAGAACAGGATGCTGCAATAATAACTGATTACTTGTGTTATAATACAGAAGAAAAGCTTATACTAAATTTGAGCCCCACATTGCAAAGCCTTACAGAAACCAAAAAGGGAGATATTTTTCATGTCTTAAAGAACTACGGATAAAATATGCATGACAATTTAAGCTTGGGAGGCCCGGAAAGGTTATTTATTTTTCCTGTCTGGGAAAGAGTTATTCGTTTGTTTAATTGTACTGTGCCTTTTAATAAAGAATGTTAAGGAATCTTCTGTTGACAGGAAAAACAATACAGTCCAAACCATTTCAGCAAGCATGCCTATTATTCACCGGGTAGTATTATTCATATGGCATGCATTGTATTTGCTGCAAAAAGGAGAAACATTTGCTGTTTTGCTCAGCTGAACAAAGAAAGCTTCTCAGCCACATTTTATCTATTTTTTTTCCTCAAATATTAAATATTACATCACTGTGAAATAAATTAATTGACCTGTGCTGTGAACAAATAAATTACAAAATTCAATATGCTGCTTTGAATTTGCAGCTAATTTCAGTAAGCTGGCTTTGCAGTAGCTCTAACATATGAGTTAAGTAAGCTTTTCTGACAGGTGTAAAAGCCTTTCATACCACTTGCAAGGTTATGCTAGCAAAATATGACAGAAAACATGGACTAGTCACAATATCATATGTTCCATATCAGCAAGTATCATAACAGAAAGGCTCACTACACCAAATAGAATGTAGTATGTGGTAAAACAATGGGTGTGCAGAGACGACATCAGGCAGGAGCTGGGGCTCCAATTTGGCAGATTGCTTTGCCATAGGATTAACCCAAATGAGACCTAATTGTCTGGGAAAAATAAAAGAATGACCTTATCCATCAGGAGCATTACACTGTGTTTGGCTAGGAAGAGAAGAAGCAACATTTATTTATTTGTTTGCCTTTCTAACACTGAAAAGATTTATGCAAGATTTTGGCAGGTTTCATGAGTGGCCTTCCTCTGCCATTCTGTTGCATGCATTTTTTTGAAGGGACTTTACTGATCTCTCTTCCCAGATGTTTCATATTTGAGGAAGTGCCATAAATCACTGCTGGAACAGAAGACATTGCTGGCTTTGACCCATAGAGTGTTTCAAATCCAAGGTTGACTTTGTTTTGCCTAATTAGTGGCTTACACCCACCCTTTGGCTCACGTGCCTGTACCCAGCTCATCCAAGCAATACTCTGCATAGTTTACAAAGAACATTTTAATGGCCTTGGCCCGGGGATGCTTTTGGTTGTAACCAAAGGTCTGCCGAGCGCCTCCATTCAGAAGAATAGCGAATACTGGAAAAGAACTATTTCTCTATCACAAGACTGAAGAGCTGAAGAGCCAAACAAACATCATCTAACTACTCACTTGTGCTCTGTGCTCTTGGAAAGAGCTCCAGCCTGGAAAAAATGAATCTGTGTGGAACTGCAAGCTGGACTTCAATCAGGGTCTCTGTGCTGAGGCCAGCCCTGCATTTGGTATGCAATCCAGAAACTTTCAACTTCATGTTGAAAGTCAAGCAGCCAAAACATACTGTTCTAAACATCCTTGTTCACATGAACTTCAGCCACTATTTACTAGCATTCAATTAAAAAAAAATAAAAGAAATATGACTCTGATATAATACATCAATTTTTTACTAGCGGGACAGCTGTTCATAGCAGTCTGCCTCACATCCACGAAAAAGAACAGCTTACCAGGACAGTTGAGGGCGGGCACCAAGCAGAACAGAAAACCAGGTGTTTTAAGCTCCTCAAACATGAATCCACACAAACAAAACAGATTTTTTTTCCTGCCTCCCTTTCAAAATAAAGCCCTAACAGTTCTTCAGAGAAAGAAACAAGTGAAGTATCAACAAACACAAAACCAACCCACCAGGATAAACTAGGGTTTAATCGTTTTGCTCTATGACCATCAAAAAAGCCTATCAGCTAATATCTGTTTCTAGAACTTCCAATTCAAATCACATCTAATGAGTTTACAGTACAATTTTTAAAGGGTCTCGCCTGAGTCATAAAGACTGAAGCAACCATTAAGCCCCATTTGTTAACAGCTATGATAACTACACCGCCATTACACACACTGCAGGACACTGTGCTACACATAGGACTAATGATATTGCACCAGACTAGAAGCATTTTAAAGTCATCTTGTGCAACTAGCAAGACAGGCAAAACACATTTTCTGATCATAAAAAACTACTGGAAATTGCTGAAAATCATATATCAGCATCAGCTGCACACGCAAAACATTACATTATTTTACCATCTAAATAGACCATGTTCACCTTGCCAGCATTAGCTTTGCAGCTTCTGTTAACTATGGTTATCAAAACACACAACTGTTGTGGTTACATTTTTGTTTGAGCTTCATGACAGTTTTGCCCTCTTACTCCCTTTAAATAATTTTAATTTGAGGGAGTAAATTTGCATGTGTGTGTCCATTTTTTTTCCTAACATTAATTAACATGTCATTCTTTTTATAACTGCTCACTGAATCTAGACAACAAGATGCTGTGTAAGCATATATGTTAATGAAAGTGATGAAACCATGGAGATATACTTGAAGCTTGATGAGTAATCAGAGCTTATCTACTTATAATTAATTTGTCACCACACTGAAGATTTGAAATTGAAATTTACTGACCAGACTCTGACCTTAATGTATAGCTGGAGAACACTCAGGATATGAGATTATTCTAATTTACAGTAATGTAGCTAAAAATGCATTCTGAGGGTTTGTATCTTCAGTTTTAGAAAATCAGGATTTTCAGTAAAGCACATGAGATACTGTTAGAAAAACTAGCTTGGTCTGAGTCTTAAGGAGATATTCTCTTCCCACTTAAAGAAAACAGAACAATGGTACATCACATGATCTTGTGATGTCAGGCTACAATCACACAGGATACCTTTGGTAGCTCTTCTGGATCAGAAAGATGTCTCTGGCAGCACTGGCACGGTATTGAAGCAGTACTGGACCAATTTTGAGGACTGGTGAAGGGATAACAACTGCTACCCTGTTGTATGTTCATCCCAAGAAAATACACTGGATTCATGAAGTGAATGTGCGGCTAAGTGTATGGTTTCACTTCAACATTTCACCCAAGATACTCTCAGAAAGCCTAATGTCTTAGATCCAAAGAAAACAGATGTATAGTATAAGATGCAGTAGCTTATAGAGACAGATCAATCACAGCACAGCATTCTGCTTTGCACAGAAGAATGTTAAAGACAACTTAGAATAAAATGAAGAAAAAAATCAAATCTCTGTAATCTTCAGTCAATGATGACTTTACATATAGCTTTAACTATGATATTTTGATGATTTGTCCACCAAAAAAAAAAAAAAAAAAGAAAGAAAAAAGAATTAGCACACTTTTTATATAGGCTTAGCAAAAATGGAAATAAGGAAAAACCTGGCCAAACCTGTATGTTGAAGGTAGCCTTTGTATTCTAGAGAAGGAATTATTGCACCATTTGTTTCCTGTGCTTCAGAATAAAAAAAGGCATTCCATAGGGAATGAGTCCTTGTCCTGTCTTAAAAAGTCTCTTTATCATTATCATTTTCTGAAAGAATTATTTATAGAAGACTCTCTATAGATATTTATTTGGGTGCATATGCCTAAAACGATAATCATTTAATACAACAAACATCTTAATTTAGAGTTAACGTTCGACATGCTCCTTTTAATGTTCATCTGGTAAATACCAAAATGACTCAGCTTAAAGAGGGACTTTAATCTGAAGGAGGGCAATGGAAGGTACACAATGCCTAATGGCACAGCAATGTTCTGATCCTCTTATCAGTGATAAACCTTATGTCATACAGTGTTTATACTAGTTACCATAGCTATTTAATTTCTAATCAAAGGCTTTCCCACATCTTACTATGACCTCTCACTAGATGCGCCTGCCTGTAAGGTTCTGACTTCTCCTTCCTACTGCCCAGTGGAGTCTATATCTGCCCATTAATGCCCCGCAGTTTCAAGTGGTCAAGGTCACAACTTGCTCTATGATGGTGTTTAATTGATGCCTGTAAGTTGGATGTTTACTTCTTCTCATGGAATTAAATTTCCAGGCAACACTAGTGAAATTCTTATTGGTTTGCTCAAATTCCTTCTAGTCTTACATTCTTACTGCCAGTGCAGACTACACCAGCCAGCTGTGGGCTTTCCTCAGAGTGAGTGCAGTCTGAGAGCAGCTCTGGACCCAGACGCATTCACTGTCCTGGGCTATACAATTCAATGCTTTGGCTCTCCAAGGCGTTCTTCATTTTGCTGCAACTTGTTCCTAAGGCAAACACAAATACTTCAGGCTCAACAGCAGAATGGACTGGGAAGTTGCCAGACAAATAGCTTTCCTCTGAAAAATACCCCAATCCATTTAAATTAACATAAAACAGTATAGCGGTTTCCACAGACCTTTCACTTCCACATTCTTATTTGTACTCAAAGTTGCAACAGGGCTAAGGGCGGCAAAGCAGCCTGAGGGTCAGGACACCATCGGGTGGGGGTGGAAAAGGTCAGGCTCGACACTGACTTAGACCCAGAGCTCCCACCTGAGCTTTTCACCTCTCAGCCAGCTGTCTGTATGGGGTTCTCCCTTGTGATGGCTGCAACACTGTTAACAGTGCCACATTAAGGACAGGCAAGAAGCTGGTACAGAGAAAACACCTTTTTTTTTGACCAACAGAGGGTTGAAAAGATACTTTCTCACACACAAGCTTTTCTTCAGACTTCAAAAAGAAACACATTGTTTCCCCTACTGTTTAAAAAGATCTTGGGTTCACCCCAATACAAGTTAGGTGAAGAAATCCTCAAAAGGTTTGAGGATCTTCTGTTTAAGATGGGTATCTGTAAACTTATTTATAACTGAAATATTTACAGACAAGAACATCTATGTTTGGGAATGGTCCATTCCTGGCTTTTTAATGATAGCCAACCAAATAATCCTTCCATTAGTTCAAACTCTGTATCGACACAGAGCTTTTGCTATCCGTTCAGTAAAAACACAACTCAGCTGAACTGTGCAGATGTTTTGAACTGCCCCAAAAGGCCAAACAATGTAATCAACACCCTATCACCTTAAAGTTGTTTCCCTGAGCATTCAAGCACACACCTGTCCTGCGTATTTCTTCTTTCACCAATGACATCCAATAAAAAGCAAGTAACTTAACAAGCTTGCCAGTAGTTGCTTCAATATTTCAGTTATGTCAAATAGAAAACAGATTGCTTTTTAAAAAACATAGCTATTTAATACATCATTGCTGCTTGGACCTGGAAGCCAGGCCTCAGACATGCAGTTTACAGAGGTCACTGAAACCAGGGAATAAAAATATATTTGTAAAACAGTATATTGATTGTTTTTTAAGGGCATGTGGAATTTTCCCTGGGTATAATTCAGCACGCCTTGTCAAAGAAACATTTTCTTTGTGCGTGCAAATTGAGCATTTATCCTCTCAGCCATTTGGGAGCCAGTGGCTTTGTGCTCTTGGTGTCCCTTGCGCCATTAGCATGTATGTGCTTTCTTCGTCCATTTCATACCAACCTTCCAGTACTGCGAACACCCAGGCCACCCTGAAGGCTTACTCTTAACTGCATTCACTTCTGATATCACTGTGTTTCCTTTGTAGTCCTTCAAAATGGAAAAAGGCATCTAATACTCAAACTTTAGAAAGATCTGTTGTGTTCTCAGCTTGCAGTCACCACTGGTGCCCATTGGTCTTGCACAAAGACCAAAACCACATTTCCAGCAAACGGGTATATTGCCTTCTCTCACCTTCCTATTCACAATCCAATCCCCTCTTTTTTTTTTCTTATTTAACCTCTAAGTATTTCTAGAGCAATTTGGCCCTTTCATTTTTACTATATGTGAACTACTAGCTGCATAACTTTACAGACCAAGATTTAGGTTTCACAGTGTTTCTCAGGCACCTAAAACCTCAGAAGCTGAGGGTGAAAAAATGGAGCTAATTTGTCTGGCTGCCCACACCAAAACCATAAAGATGACATGAAAATCAGAGAAATAACTACACGGATAGGTAGTCTGGCTCTAAAGATGATGGTTCTTGAGTCCTAACATATTTGGGAGCAATCACTTTCCATTACAATAAGCTCAGCTGTTTATTCATATGAAAGCATTTTACAAAGGGAAAAGTAGCGTGGAACAAATGCCAACTAAAAAAAAACACAGATCCAGCAAAAAGGAAAAAAAAAAGAAATCAGAGATATTTTTCATATTTAATAACTTTTTTCCCATAAGCATAAAGCATTAGTTCTCTCCCTCTGCAATAATTTGATAGCCATGGTATTCAAAATACAATGAAATGTTTAAAGGGGAAGTGTTTAAAGTGGAAAAGATGCCAGCAATAAATTCAATTATACTGATAAATGATAGAAACATTCTATCATTTAGATAATGGCATTCTCCAATTAGAAAAGTGGCCAGCATATTTTTCCCTTTAATTTTTAAAAGAAGTTTAGTATTAAGAACTATTCATGATGTCCTGCACAGACCTTCTGAAAATGTTTAATTAACCCCATAATTTCCCCTTATTGTCCAGCCATTGGAAGCAGGTATCTTGACGCTGGAAAATTATGTGCAAGTGCTGAAGTGTTTAAGATTGGGAAAAAATGTGGGAGCTAGGTTGGCTGTGGGATACTGCCCTAGCCTTTCACCTCTGCTAAGCTGGAAAAAAATGTCTGTCTTAGGTCATAAGTCAAATGGGCTTCATGACATGAGGGAGTTCCTTAGGATTGCAGGCAGAAAAATGAGGAATGACAGACACAGGTACTAGGACTCATAAGCTACTTCTGTATAGCTGTGTGCTGGTTCCCTACGAAAACCTCACACAAGCATGCTGCTTCCTATCGTATTTTACCTGGATGCATCTTAGGAAATTCTTGAAAAATCTAAGCTTTCAATCACTGAAATCACACACGCACATGCACAGACACACACAAAAAGCCCTTTAACGGTTTTTGGGCCTGCAGCCATCTTTATCCAGCAGGCTGAGCTCTTGGCATGGAAAATGCTGGGTTAATTCCTCCCACCCCTGCCTGTATAAACAGGAATTTGTATCTCATGCCCCGCTGAGTTCAGTGAGGTGACTCAAACAGCAGGGTCCCTCACACTGTCCTCAGCATTCTGTGACACAAGCCTCTCAGGAAGTGAGGTTTGGATGTTGAGCCTCATATTCCTTCTCCTCACCTAATCCTGTAAACCTTCATCTTACTCTCCTAAATCATTCTCCAGGCTGGGCAGTTAAGAATTAAGTGCCAGGAGAATGGTGCACCTACAATTAACTGAGTGGAGAGGCTTTCTCTACAACACTTTTCCTCTCTGCCATAAGCACTTAAAAAACCAAGGAAAACCCTAATCTTAGTAGGGAGTAGCAGTGACTTTACCTATTTCAGTTCACACAGCTGGAAGAGAAGAGGAAAGCTTTGGGGCACAAGTGACTTTTTCAGGGCTCCCTGTATCAGCATTGCACTACTGCAGTTACAACTGTGTAACACAAAAATTAATACACATATTCATATGTGCACAGGCATATATATAGATACATGCATCACATGCAGCACAGGAAAAGAGCTAGACAATGAGATTTTACAGATACTGTAATGAACAACACATCATACTACAGGCTTTGCATTAAAGGACGTGTCTAAATAGAGTTCTTTCTTCCAGCTACTAAATGCAGTGCTTAGGTTGGACATATTGCAACAGGCCTGTAGCAACCATATTAAAATTGTATTCTGACAAGCAATAGCACATTTTCATGAGGCTTTACACATGGTCAGGGATTCAACCCTACCATTAAAGGGAACAGTCAGCCAGTAAGTATCTTGAGCCCGTTCTTCCCTAGCATGAATGTAATTACACCCCAGCACACCAAACCACTCTATCTCATCTGTGTGACCTTTGTCCTTTAGCAATCCCACAGAGAAAAAGAAAAAAATAAACCAAAAAGCTGGCATTCTTGCTACAAGAACATCACATACTACTTTGAATCTGCTTCAAGATTTTGCTGCCCTTAGAAACACTGAACTCTCTTCTGTATGAACAACCTGACAAGAAGCCAGGCAAAGGGCCACTCGTCGGTCAACAGGAAGTGAGCTGGGACAAAAGGTCCAAGTTGAGGAACGCTTCTCTGGGCTCTCTGTCGATGTGCAGCCTCGGCAGTCTGTGCTTGGGGTACAGCCAGCATAAAAATGTACTCTGGGTAACTGGGGGCTTTGATTAAAAAGCCACAGTGCTTAATAACAAAACCCAACTGGAGAGAGGACTGAAAAAGAAAGAGCCAAGCTCATGAAAAATAGCTCATGCCTTCAGGCTCATTTTAAAAATGTGTTTTATTGACTTTTTACTCGATTAAAGGATACTCTTATTCTCTTCTTAGATACTGTCCACCGCTTCATACCTCACATCAATAGATGCAATAGGCTTATGTAAAGCAATCCAGAGCCACTGTGTGAAAGAGTTCATGTTTCTCTCAACATCTCGGAAAAAATGAGCTCTTGAACTATTCGGAAATCCCATTAAACCCACACATGGATAGAAAATAATTGCATTTCCAGAATGTGTGTGTGTGCACTGACACCAAATACTAAGTACATGTAGACCCAACCAGTTTATAACCACTTCTGAGTTAACTGTTCTGAGAAGCAGTTGCTTTCAGGCAGCTGAACCAAGTGGCATTGCCAGTGCCAAAAGATGTTTGTTCACTGAAAAATCTCTGAAGTGGGACTTTGGGCAGCCACATGAAGGCTCTTTAGATATCATAGCAGGCATTCAAAATTAGGTGCTTAATCACAAAACCAAATCACTTACCTCACTTGCAGCAGACCTTTGTATATACAGAAAACATGTAAAGTCTCTTGTGTGGGAAGATCTATCCATAGCCATCCCTGCAACTTCACTGTTTGCAGCTTTGGGGGATTCAATTAGATGTCTGGGTTTTTTTCCCCCCTTTCAAAAAAGCTTCTAAATTTTTTTTTGCACATAAGGAAAAAATATCCTCGAGACTCAGAGCTCAAATATAACTTTCTCAAACAGGACTGTGGATTCCTCTCCAAGTAACTTTAGCTAAATGACTAAAAATTTCAACTGAATTATTAAAAATAGAAATATTCTTTTTCCTTACTACCAGAAAATTTCTGAGTGCCCTGAAGTCAGTTGGTTCAGAAAGCGTCACCAATAAGCAGAAAGAATAAAAATAATTCACAATTTAAAATTGATCATGATTTTTAATTTTGATGAGAAAACTTTTCCACTACATTATACAGTATGCTTATAAAGGCCTTGGTATTTAAGACATTGTTAGCTAGTTTTTGTTACTAGTTCAGGATGAAACTGAAGTAACGATACAGAAACACATTGTCACCCACCATCTGTTGGGCTACCCCCTTTGCAAGTTCTCACTCCATGAAAAACACAAAGCAGCTTGCTGCTCCTTTGTTGAAGGTAACCTCTCTCACAAATAACCTGCATTTACGCCGATACCCTGAGTGGTGCGTGGACCTGAACAGTCACTGAGGAGCATGCAAGAACTTGCCGTCTTACGGTAATTTGCTGATATGAGCCTTCAGCTCCCTGCCTCCTTCCCTTGTTAACTTTATCATATAAATAGTAAGAATAAAAAGGGGTAAGAAGAGATTTTGCAACAAAAGTAATCTGATGCTTAGGTCATACTGGGGACATACGTTAAACTAAGAAGGGGAACAACTGCCTGGCAACAGTGGTGAAAAATACATGCTGGCATTCATAGTGCTAGCAAATTCGACAATGCCATGGGAGCAACAAAGAGCAGATCTTACTGCAGTGCATGATCAGAAAAGTGGTGCAAAATTCAGCTAAAATAATCCTTCCTCTATTCAGTTTGGAGGTTTGTGACCATTCATGAAATCTACATTTCATGACCAACTACATTTCAAGCCCAGAGTGAAACAGAAAAATAATTACAAGTTGAGATAGTATGATTTAATAAGAAAGACTAAAATAATCAGGGTCAGTTACTGGAGAAGACAGAGAAGAGCCTTCTGGCAAATTATCAGTTGCTGCAGTATGTAAAGATAAAGCTATTTTTCCATGTTCATTTGGAACAGTAGCCTAAAACACATCAAGGAAAATAAATCAGATGCCAGAAAAACACCCAAACTGTGGGTAAGCATAGCATGCACTGCCTGGGAATGTTCAGGAATCCCAATCATCGAACTTTTTGGGATAGGATGCAGGAATAACTGTAGGAATGAATCAGCTGCTGTTAAGCTTACCTGATCAGGTGGATGGACTACATAAATTCTTACTAGCCCTATCTTCTCTAAGTATTTTTATACAATCCCACATTAATCTTACTTGAAACTAAAGAATTTATGCTAATATTTTACTAGTTATCTCTCACAACAATAGGTTTATATGACCTAGCTGTCATTGATAATTTGAAGCCTGTAATAAATATTTTGTGACTAATAAAACATTACACATTAAGCTAATTACCAGATGAAGAAAGACCACATATTTCATTGCAGTATTTTTTCACTTCTAAGGACACACTCATATTTCCCATGTTAACCCCTGTAAATTAAAAGACAGATTAGCAATTGAAAGCTTATATATGAAGTGGATTAAATACAAATCTCAATTGTACTTAAAAAACTGCCTAGATATAAATTTCAGGCTATTCAGACAGTCATCACACAGCTGGCACTTCTGTTACTTTGCCTGTTACAGTCTGTTTGAAATCACTCTCCGTTTTCACTGCAAAAGCTTTCAAAAAACTTGAGAATGGTTCCTGATCCCTTTTATTGTCAATGCCCAGTAACAAGACCCATGGAGGACACCTGCTTCTACCTTCTGGAAATAACTTTCTGCAATTTAATTTGACTGGCAGAAAATAATAAACCTCCAAACCTCCCTATAGTGGTAGCCAGGTCTGTCACACTGACTTGCTGTAGTCATCCCCTCTAGAACTCAGAGCCCTTCAAATAGATTTACTGGGAAAATCCAAAAGATATTTTGAAGCACAGTGTCTGAAACACTAGGAACACTGATTTTCTATTTTCTTCTTCTGTGTGCTTTGTGTCATTTTCCCCCTTGTTTTTTCACGTATTATACTGTCCAGCACACTGGAATTAACCAGGAGATATGACCCAGATGTCAGTGCATTTGTAGTGGAAAAAGGCAATTTCAGAGTCTAGCGCTTAATAAAATTTTTGCACGATTTCCGACAGCTGCTAGCCATGTGTTATTTCAGGATAGCTGAATCACTGCACTATTAGAGAACTGAACCACGCAGAACAGGCTGAAAATGCAAATCCACAAGTTACTTTAATGTGGGATGTAAGTGCAACAGAGCATTTAGGGCTAACACTGATAAATAACCACTACGTTATCCTTGCCACCAGATTCTGGATTCCAAAACCCAAAATCTACTAAACATATGTATTTGCTGTATGTAATTATAACATTCTGATTTAGTCACTGGAATCTCTTCTTTCCTTTAGGTTTACTCTTGTTTACTTGTGACACAATGTGGGTTCTCATTGCATACTAGAATCTAGAGACAAAATAAAAGCCTGTGTTTTGAAACAAAAGCTAAATAGAAATCCTTCCTCTGATGATCTTAAGGGCTACAACAAGGTGTAAGTTCCAGAATGTAGTCCTGGAGCTTATAAATAAATTAATAAATTCCTTCTCTCTTGAAATTGGCTTGCCCTATGTTACGAACAGGGATGTGATCACTCTTCATTGCTTATATCACCTTTGAATATGGAATGTTGGCCCCAGTCTGTCACACAGCAGCAATCTGAATTCAACAAGAGTTAAGCTTACCCTAAAAAGTAGACGAAAACAAACATCCATGCTTATGAGTACACTGCTACGGCACTTGGGTGGCCATCTGAGAGAAGAGACACTGGGACCAAAGTCTCCTCTGATATAATTCCAATGACCTCAGAGTTACACCAAGACCTAGTTGCCCACTGCATTTACTGATACACATCAGGACTTTTAAATAAAAACATATCTTGGGTGAGAGAGTTCCATAAACAGATGCACAAAGCCTTAGAAGGGTTTTGCACACAGCATGGTGCAACCCAGTGATTCTGTCCAGCAAAACACCGGAAAAGCTCATTAATCAAGAGCCAAAAGCTCACACTCTGGATTTTTCTGTTTATCTTCGCATAATTTGTTTACATAAATTTTGTGCAATATTTTTTAACCCATCATTCCTTTGGTATTTACTTATCTTCCTCGAAAAAAAAACCTTTCTGCCAAATAATAGTTAGAAAGTAGATTTTCCCCTTCCCAACTATTACCACCACTAGTAAGAGAGGACATTTAAGGAGATGCAATAGTCAAGAACAGCCTACTCTGATAGCAGGCCCACAATTTCAGCCCTGCACACCACTCCTGATAAAAATATAACAAAACCGTTAGAAAATATAAGGCATATATAAAGGCAGATGGCTAAAAAGACTGCTCCAGGTATAAAATACTAGGTTATGATTTAAGGCCTTTTTGAAGAAAAGGGCATGTTGCAGAATTTCAGTAGGTTGCCTTCTCAGTAAAAGCAGGCAGGGTTTACCAAAGCTGACAGGAAGGGACAATGAGGGAGTGAATTAGTGAGAGAGGCACCAGTTAGTTGTATACTCTGCACCCTAGAAGGTGTTCAAGTATTCACTTCTGCAGAGCAAGGAGTAGGATCCAGATCAATAGAGAAACTCTGCTGCATCTCAGCATGATCCTTCCACACCCTGTACTCTGGCTATCATCCTAGGTAACCACTAGCATGGTCTTCTCATGCTTCAGAGCAGAGCACAGGATCCCTGACCTCCAAATGCTCTACTGCTGCCTAAATATATTTTTTTTAATATATATATATATATATATAACAAGTGCAAATGCCTGTATCAAATCCCCTTCTAGCATGTTCATTAGAACTCATTAATGATAGAGATCTACAGATTCGCACAGAAATGGTGACCCCCAGGACAAGCCACTATGGATGCTCATGACAGAACTTTTCCCTTTTACAATACCTTAAATACTCACTGAAAAGACATCTTTGAAATAGGTTTTGTTATTAAAAAAATGGTGGCTATCAATAACAAAATAACACACCTCTGAAACCAGCTGCTTCACATTCCATCCATCAATCTTTTGCTTGCTTATGTCAAACATTGACAGGTTTAATGCATTGAGAGATAGGAGTTTGTCCTTGGCTCAAGCGGGAGGGAGGAAATGAAGGCTGAGCAGCAGCCCGCAGCACACATACAAAAAAACCTTAGCAGTAAATTGGGACCTTGTAAACACCCATCCTTCTACGCCCTGTGATCTCCTTGTGCAG